>NC_062561.1:128590625-129226291 GCF_022837055.1 Prionailurus viverrinus | reverse complement strand
ATCACAAAGAAATCTGTTTTATCCCCTTTGCTATAAAGATTATCTCTTCAAATGTAATATGTTGTAGAACAAAATCATTCTGAAGCTCTGCCTTGTTCTTTGTTGATGTAGGTTATTTTCCTTCTAAGTGTGACTGAGAATTGTAACTTGTTTTACGCAGAACTTAATTCTTTGTTTTACAGAGTAACGAAATAGCAACATTATTAGTTTTGGAAATAAGTGGGAACAGAAATCATGGTTCTCACTAGGTTTTAGAATTCTAAAGCGTTTCATGGATTAAGTAAATATAATCCATAATGATAAATGCCATTAAAAAGCAACATAAATTAAAAGTTCTTTTTATAATTTATGTTTGATAAATATGTCTTATTAGCAAATTTCTAGTGCATAATGAAAACCAGCTGTCCACAGAGTCAGTAAAAATGTTATCATAATGAATTGTTTTTTTCTCTGTGGAAAATGCATTGAATGAAAAGCTCATACAGAATAGTAAAAGTATGTTCAAAAATTTTTTTTTGGAAAAAAAAAGACTGTAGGTGACCTTGACCTACCAGAAATTTAAACTTAGTATTAATTGATTGTAATCACAATTAATTAATTGTAATTAATTAATTGTAATTTCCTGTGGTATAGTATAGCACAGGAAAACACAAGTAGCACAGTGGGATAAAAAAGAGTTCAGATCTTGATTCAGAACAGAATCAAGAAAGATACTATGTAAGGTAATTTACTATTTCAATTCATTGAAAAAAGGGTATTCTTCCTCCTCCCATAAAAAATTCCAGTTGTAGATTCAAACAGTAAAAAAAAAAAAAAAAAAATCACTCTAAAATATTAGAAGACTTTGATGAATACTTTTAATACATCAGGATGGGAAAATGTCCAACTTCCTTCCCCTAAAGGGGAAAACCCTGAAGCTATAAAGAAAAAGAAGATATATTTGTTTCATTAAAATATCATCATCAACAATAAAACCTTCATGTAGCTAGAGACTACATAAACAAATTGATAAGCCAGGAGAAAACATTCCTAATATATTTAAAAATAGATTAATATTCCATATTTTTTAATTCAATACACCTTTATTAAATACATGTACACTGCCTTCAGTTGTGGGGATATGGAACTGAGCAAAATAGACTAACTTTCTTGACTTCTTTGCGCTTTGACTTAAATGCTAGATGTAAACATTAAAAAAAAATTAAGAGACTACCCAATAGAAAAATGTCAAGTCTCAGATGAGTAAATGAAACTTACTAAAGATGAAGAGAGCAACATGCAAACAAAATTTAAGCGATACCATTTCTTGAACGCAGATTGGCAGAAACAGTAACATCTAGATGATAGTAACATCTAGTGATGGACAAAGGTAAGGTAGGATGCGCATACGCTGCTGGTATCACTCTAAATTGTTACATTTGATTTAAATATGCTGATCCTCTCTAGAAATCCATTCTAACAAAAATAAATAAAAACATTGGTCCTTTAGGTTTTTAAAATAAGAATATTTTGAAACAACAAATACTCATTATTTGAGTACTCATTGAAACAACAACTCATTGAAACAACAACTTATTCATAAGAATGAGTAACAACTCATTGAAACCACAATACTCATTGAAACAACAACTTATTCATAAGAATGGGCTGGATCTACAGGTATTGATATGGAAAGACATCCATGCTATGTTCAGTGCAAAAACAAGTTGGGTAATGTGTGCAATAGGATTGATCGTATTTCTTTAAAAAGGAAGCAAACAACAGCAGTAATAATAAATAACACACATGTATAAAAAAAGGAAAAATCTATATATATGTGCATATGTTTGATAGGTATGTGGGATTGGAGAGAGACTGGGCAGGCTCTATTGTATACACTTCTGCATTTAATTTGTTACAGTGTATATTATTACTTACCTAATTAGAATAGAGGAACTGCTTACCATCTTGAGTCAATTAATAGGCATGTTTACTTCTGTTTTGAAATATTGGATCCCAGGAACCCATGTCTCCATTACATTTATTAAGTAATATATAAAGTATGATGTATTAAGTTTAACTGATAATGATTATGATAATTCAGTCAACCTAAAATAAATGCAAATCTTTTTTATTAACTCTTCCCACTCCCAATATGCTTGATCAGGACTAACGTGAAGGCTAGGTGTCAGCAGAGAATAAACAACAATGGTTAAAAATATGTGGATATTGTTTAAAAGTATGTTTATATTTATAGCTATAGGTGCTATAATGAAATGACCACTTAATGAGGAAACTACAGAACAGATTTCAGATTATATTCTGAGACTAACTGCCTGAGGGAGATGTGCCATTTTGCACATCTTCCTTGGGTCTTGGTTTTGCCCCAATTTCTTTCTAGCCCTAGAATAGTTTGCACCCCAAATTTGTTGTAAGAGATTACCCTGGGGGTGCCTGGGTGGCTCATTCCAACTCTTGATTTCAGCTCAGGTCATGATTCCAGGGTTATGGGATCAGGCCCCTTGTTGGGCTCCGCCCTGAGCGTGGAGTCTGCTTAAGATTCTTAAGATACTCTCTGGCTCCCTCTACCCCTCTCCCCCACTCATGCTCTCTCTCTGTCTTTCTAAAAAAACAAACAAACAAAAAAACCCAACTATAATTATTAGAAAAAGATTTTCTGATTTCAATGGGAAAGGAGGTGAAAAGTAAAAATTCACTTGGTGCAGTGATACAGAAAGAGAAGAGTGGGAGAAGGGACAGTGGTTAGGAGAGTAAGACCGTGAGGTTTTAATACTTTTAGGAGTACTGGCAGGAAGCCTAGAGTCCTAAAAAGAAATTGGTATAATTATGTAGGAAGGATACCTTATGTGAACATTTCATTTAATTTAGGGAAGGCAGATGAAGGGGTGGATGTCTAGATTTTTTTTTAAGAGGGAAATATTTTGCAGGAGTTTTAAACATGTTTTGACATCAGGACTATATCTTGTACATCTACCTTTTCTTCTCTCCATTTGATGCTTTTCATGTAATAAAAGATACATATTGCTTAATGATGTAAAATCATATTAGAGCTCCAAGAAGTGAATTAGGCATATTGGGCTCTGGTTTATCAATTTTTTTGATCATATGTTTGTCATTAATGTAAAAATCCATTAAATTCACATAATGGGACAACTTTCTGGTCTTATCTCCAGTAAATACCTATTGAATGAATAAAATACAGTTTTTAAAAATATAAAATACCGTTTCAAAAGTTATTTTTCTTTCAAGTGTGAAGGTCGTAAATAAAAAAAAGTCGAGGCTGTCATTAAGACGGTTTTCTAAGTGGAAAAACTGCCTTCATCATCTTAAATATTTGGGATGTAATAACTTGAACAAAACCAGTTGATTGCTACATGCTTTTCTCCCTTTTTTCCCCAGTGGAATGAAACAGTTGAGCTTTTTCGCGCTAGGATGCCCTTACGGAAACATCGCTGTCGTTTTAAAAGTTACGAATGCTGCTTCACGGCGGCTGAAGCCGTGGATTGGCTGCATGAGCTGTTGAGGTGCAGTCAGAACTTTGGCCCCGAGGTGACCCGTAAGCAAACAGTCCAGCTGCTGAAAAAATTCCTTAAGAATCATGTTATTGAAGACATCAAGGGAAAATGGGGTCAGGAAGATTTTGAAGACAATCGTCACTTGTACAGGTAACGGTGACAAGTAAACCTTAAGGGGGAGGACGGGCGGCTCTGGTCAGTCTCTTGAAACTGCCTCATGTGAAAGAATCTCTCTTGTCCACTGGAGTGATGCTCGTCCTTGTGATTTGTTGAGTGAAGACCTGAATGTGTTGTCACAATAAAGCCTCTTGCCGTGTTCTTAGGTCTGTAGAGTGCCCCCTGGCCGTGTTTTGTTGTAGTGAGTTTTCAGAGAGGACATCTTTTCTTGCCTTTTGCACATCTGGGAGGGTGATCACAGTGGCTCAGTGCTTCTAGAGAATAGGAAAGGGTGAAATAGCTCTGGACCGGGCCTCTCTGGCAGTGAGAATGTATTTATTCAGGGGATTAGCGGCAGAGTGGGTCTGATCTTTAGGCAGATCTCAGAGCCTGTATGAAGCGTTGTACTAGAATTCCCTGATGTATGTCTGCTTTCCGCCAAATGTTTTTGCTCATGTTTTAGTGCTATTTTGTGATTGGTCACTTACCACCCGATCGCCCAAGGGAAAAATGCATGTCTCTCACTCAGACTTTCCTTCTCACTACATGCTAGGTTGTTTTACTGCTGGAGGCGGACGGGACTTACCTAAGTAAGCTTTAGGGACTGGGAGAGTATTAGAGGAATGAAGCTGCACATGTCCTGAAAAGAGTAAGTATTGAGTTACTGACAGGCCTACCAAAGGGGTGAGAACCTGAAAGGGATTAAAAGAAGAAATGGAGAATATGGATCCTTAACATTTGTTTTCTTTTACTCCAAAAGAAAATCGGGCATGCTCTTACAACACATTTAGTAAGGGAGTTTGGGGTCCCTGGGACCCATGACTTTGAGCAGAGAAAACCTGTTTATTTCCTCCCTGAACCATTTGGCTCTTTTGTGGACTAGCTGCTGAGGAAGCTCACAGAGCAGTGTGAGGGTTGCCACCAGCCCCAAGGCTAAGACCAGACACTGCTGCACATTTAGCATTAACTTCTTTATGGAATTTCATCGGCAGTCTCCAGCTTCTAGATAGCAAGACTGTCATGGGACATTTAGTTGTCTCTCCATTTGGCAGTTATTTCTGGCTTGTTCATCCAACTTTTAATTAGGATCTTGGGTGATTTGAGCTTATTCTGAGACCGTAGTGCTTGTTAGCATCAGGCAGTGGAAACTCCAGCCCTGGTTCTGCATGCCATACTTCCCTGGGGATTTGTAAGTGATTATTTCTCTTGGGAAACTGTAATTGCTTGTACCCCATCACAACTTAGTTAGAACACTTGTGAAAGATTGTCTGGATGAGTAACTTGCAATCTGTTCTCTTGTGACCACCTTACGTTGGGTAACATCCCTTGCATCTCAGGAGGCTTTGAGGGTCCTCAGAAGAGTGAAATGGGAGAATGCTCTAGGAGCCGGCCACCCCGCCCTGGCAGAGCATGCTTCACGTCAGGATGAAGATTTAATCAGGTGTCCCGCTTTAAAACATCGAGTGCATAGCCAGAGTACATTTGTCCTTTAAATAGCGATTTTCTCTTCACTTTCTCTAATACTTGTGAATCATAAAGGGAGCACTATTTTCTTCTGTTGTTTACCACCTGAAAACTCATAGCTTTCCATTTGCCCCAGTGGAAGTATTCCGAGTTACCACTGGTGTTTGCCAATTTCTCAGATTACTGTCAGATGAAATCTATTCAGATAAGTAAAGCATTTGTTAAGGAGCATGTGCCCTGAATTGAGAGTGAGCTAATGAGAGAGGCGGCAGCTGTTGCCCGCGTGCAGCTTCCAGGACCGGAGCTCGGATCCTCGCAGCTGTGTGCCAGGGCTCCAGAGAAGAGTGGGACGGGGGCTGCCCTGCCTGCTCTGCTTGCACCTGCTTTCCTAGCAGAGTACGTCCTGCTGCCGGATTATAATGGAAGCAGATGAGGGAGATGAGGATCTAGAGGCAGGTTAGATTTGAAAGTAGATGGAGAGTCAGTAAGGTGGAGAAATTCCAGAACATGCTTCTAAATATCAAGCCTTCCTAGGTAGTATCAAGGAGGCTGGAACAGATAGCCGAGGAGTCTTGCTGGCAAGGAAGGAGCTAAGGTACTCACACACTGATGATGTGCTGACTTGTCACGTTATTGTTATTTAATTCAGCATCTGTCGATGTAGCGTATTATCCTGATTTTAAAGATTAGGAAGTTATTAAGGCCAAAGTTTCTAACTTCTGCAGAGTCACTCAGCTGGTAGTAAGAGTCAGGATTTGAATTGAGGTGTCTGTGTCTGAAGCCTGTGTTCTTACGATAGGCTATATTGCCTCCATTTCCACAACGTGAGATTGACTTAGGTTATTAGATAGTGATTGGATGAGTAAACACACAGTAATAAACAAGATGCATTTGGTGTACCCAACATGCGTTTATGTATTTACAGAATTCCAGTAATGTTTTAACTACCAGGTAATACAGTTAATGATCCTCTGTCTTCAGGAAATTGTCAAAGGATGACTGGGTGGCTCCGTTGGTTTAGTGTCTGACTTCAGCTTAGTTATGATCTCACGGTTCATGAGTTTGAGCCCAAGATTGAGCTCTCTGCTGTCAGCGGGGAGCCTGCTTTGGATCCTCTCACTTCCTCTCTCTCTGCCCTTTCTCTGCTCACGTGCTCTCTGTCCTTGAAAAATAAGCATTAAAAGAAAGAAAAGAAGTTGTCAAATAAAGGAAGTGAGGTAAACATCATCAACCTAAGCACTTACAAATATAGCAGGAGGTGGGTGGTTTCTTGGGTTTGTGAATTACAGAAAGCTACATGAAATACCAAAGGCTCTTACAGCATTTTTTGGAAGTCCGAAAACACACACACACATATACACACACACACACGCATGCACACACAGTATATGTGGGAGAATTTTGTAACAGAAAGTTAAGCTTTTATTTTGGAATGTACCAAATTTTATTTCTAGTTCTTAAAGACTGTGTGTCATATTTCTTCTGTGACTACAGTTACATTTGTTAACCATGATTTTTTTCCCTCCAGAATCAAAGATGTAAGTATAGAAAATAGAAGGAAGTAGTGAATTTTAGCGTGCAAGAAAGGAAAGCAAGATCCCAATATCTGAATGTCCATCATTGTCAGAGATGTTGTAGAGAACTGCCCAGAGCTAGTTACCGAACCACATCCTTCTTGTTAATAATGCCGTTGTCTGGAAAGAATTATGAATTTGCTGCTACTAAAGACCATTTTAGATTTCACTAAAGGGTCTATGTAGTTGAGCCAGATGCTTTCATCTGTGTCTGACAAAGTTTCCTGGTCCTATACCTCTAATGAGGAGAGGCATTGATATATATTTGTATGAAAAATTTCAGTTTATGAAGCAGTTTCCCTTCCATGATCTCCTTTGATCTTCATGGCAACCCTGGGAGGTGGACAGGGTGGATAGTTCATCCAAAGAGAACCAAGGATGTTTCTCTTTGAAATATCTAAACCAAACACCAGGAGTGTTCTAGTTAAGGAAAGTTCATGCTGATCATCAAATGTGTCCGTTTATTTATGTGAACAGGCAGTTATATAGGAGTATTTAAGACTAATGTAATGGGTCATATAAAAATTGAAGTCGATATTATGATAATTGCTTGTTTTGAATGATTTAATGAGAAAAGTGTTTGTCCTACTGTAGATTTTTAGGAGGATGAGGTTCCTGGTCTTGTGAGATACCTGGCCCTTGACCTGTTCTCATTACTGATGCTAGCTCTGGTGGATCGTGTAAGTGGGAAGGTGTTTGGTGTTCACAGATAGGAATTTGCTTGGCTCAGCTTTAGTGGTTGAGATCTGATGTGTAGGGAACCACTTCCTCTGTTTTCCCACCTCTCCCTGTCCCCTTTATCTCTTCTTTTCCTTTGTTTCTACCTCTTTACGTGTGTCTCTCTCATGTTCCTACTTCTTTCTCTTTGTTTCCTATATTCTTTCTGTTCCCTTGCCTTCATATTTGCTTTTTTTCCTGTCCTATTTCCAAAACACTGATTTTAATTTGAAACTAGAATTTGTTAGGTAGATATTGCCAGCTCTCTTGAATAATGTTACTTCCACATTCTTAATTTACAAAAGCAAGACTCATGCTGCCCAGTTTTAAGACTTATTACATAAAGCTACAGTAATGGAGACTGTGGTGTTGGTGAAGGAATGGATGCTTAGATTGCTGGCACAGAATTGGTGGTCCAGAATCACACACAAACTTGGCCACTTGGTTTTTGACAGAAGTGTAAAAGCAGTTTAAAGGAAAAAAGAGTAGTCTTTTCAGCAAATGGTGTTAGAACAATTAGATATATATCCTCTATATTAAAAAAATGAACCTCAAATGTAAACTGTGTACTTTATGCAAAAGTTAATTAAAAGTGAATCATAGATTTAAATGTAAAACTAGGAAAAATTTAGAGAAACAAGAGAAGCTCTTTATGCCTTGGGGTTAGGTAAAGAGTTATTAGACATGACACCAAAAGCATGATTCATAAAAGAAAAAAAAACATGATAATTTGGACTTCATCAAAATTAAAAACCTTTGCTCTGTGAAAGACACTAGTAAGAGTCTGAGGAGACAAGGTACAGATGGGGAGAGACTTTGCAAGCCATATATATGACAATGGACTGGTATCAAGAATATATAAAGAACTTAAAAAACTCAACAGTAAGAAGACAAACAACCCAATTAAAAAATGAACAGAACACTTAAATGGACATTTCACCAAAGATAACTCAAGAGCTACTGATGCCTAAAATGATTTTTATGATTAGTATTAGGGAGATGCAAATTAAACCTGGATAAGATACTACTACATATTTATGGGAATGGTTAAAATAAAAATACTGACAATATCAAGCGCTAGAGAGGATGCAGAGCAGTTGGAAATCTGCTCTACTGGTGGTAGGAAGCTTGGATTGGTTATCACCGTGGAGAGAAGTTTGGCATTTTCTTTTAGAGTTGAACCTCTATGTACTGTATAACTCGGTATTCCCATGCTTGGGCATTTACCCTAGAAAAATGAAAACTTATTTTCACACAAAAACTTGTATATGAATATTGATAGCAGCTCTATAGTAATTGCCAGGAGCTGAAAACAAACCAGATGTTCTTCAGTGGGTGAGTGGATAAACATTTTACATCTATAAAATGGAATGCCACTGTGTGTGTTGGGGGGAGATGTGACTGTAAAATCAGAGGAGGGAGTTCTTGGGAAAAATGGAACTGTTCTGTTTCCTGATTGTGGTGGTTGTACAGATGTATACATGTATTAAAATTGATAGAATTGTGGACCAAAAAAAACACATCAATTTTACTGTATGCTAATAACATTTTTTTTAATGCTGGAGATTTGAAGATCTCCGTTTGTACCTCTGGAGAAAGAAATTTGAATTGTTTAGGTCCGTGGCTCTTTAGTCACATCCTGTGGCCCTGGGAAAATGTTTTCATTATCCGTTTGAGGGGAACACTTTTACGGACCTCACCTTCAAGTTAATGGACTATGGCTCCCTCTAGTGGGCATCCTGTATTCTCATAGTAAGCTCAAAATGTGTGTGTGATTTTTTTTTCTTTTGTTTTTATTCTTTTCATCAAATCCTGGGTCGTTGTCCTGTCATAATTGGAGGGGCCAACATGGGGGAGAAGTAGGGGGTCCATACTTCCTGTGTCTCTCAAACAAAGAAGTGCAGAAGCCAAAGGACTTTGAACATCAGAGCCTGGGAGGAAAAGAGACTGAATCTACCAGGAAGAAAATGGGAAAGCTGGAAAAAAGGGCTACTGCAAGAAACAAATCAAAGCACACCTGGTGGAGGGTCCAAAATATCACTATGAGTACGGTAATAAAATAAGCAAAGTCACAATAACAGAAAGCAAGTAACAGTCTGAGAAAAGACACCTCCTGAAGGGCCAGGCCCTGGACAGTGTATGACCCTCCTTTAATATAGCAGTGCTTACAGGTGCAGAGCACACAACAAGTTTTTAAAATGCATAAGGGACAGAAAACTAGCCAAAGTGACGAAACGGAAGAATACTCCTCAAAAGAAATTCCAGGAAGTAGCCACAGCTAATGAATTGATCAAAACTGATTTAAGCAATATAACTGAACAAGAATTTAGAATAATAGTCATAAAATTAATTGCTGGGCTTGAAAAAAGCATAGAGTACAGCAGAAAATCTATTGCTACAGAGATCAAGGGACTAAAAAATAATCATAATGAATTAAAAAATGCTGTAAATGAGGTGCAAGATAAAATGGAGGTGGCCACAGTGCGGATTGAAAAGGCAGAGGTGAGAATAGGTGAATTAGAAGATAAAATTATGGGAAAAGAGGAAGCTGAGAAAAAGAGATTAAAAAAAAAATCCAGGTGTACGAGGGGGAGAATTAGAGAACTAAGCGTTGCAATCAAATGGAACAATATCCGTATAATAAGAATTCCAGAAGATGAAGAGAGAGAAAGGGGCTGAAGATGTACTTGAACAAATCATAGCTGAGAACTTCCCTGATCTGGGGAAGGAAAAAGGCATTGAAATCCAAGAGGCACAGAGAACTCCCTTCAGACGTAACTTGAATTGATCTTCTGCACGACATATCATAGTGAAAGTGGCAAAATACAAGGATAAAGAGAGAATTCTGAAAGCAGTCAGGGATAAATGGGCCTTAACATACAAAGGTAGACACATAAGGGTAGTAGCAGACCTATGTACTGAAACTTGGCAGGCCAGAAAGGAATGGCAGGAAATCTTCAATGTGATGAACAGAAAAAATATGCAGCCAAGAATCCTCTACCCAGCAAGTCTGTCATTCAGAGTAGAAGGAGAGATAAAGGTTTTCCCAAACAAACAAAAACTGAAGGAATTCATCACCCCAAAACCAGCCCTACAAGAGGTCCTAAGGGGGACTCAGTGAGTGAAATGTTGCAAGGACCACAAAGTAGCAGAGACATCACTACAAGCATGAAACCTACAGACATCACAATGACTCTAAACCTGTATCTTTCAATAATAACACTGAATGTAAATGGACTAAACGCTCCAACCAAATGATAAAGGGTATCAGAATGGATAAAAAAAAAAACAAGACCCATCTATTTGCTGTCTACAAGAGACTCATTTTAGACCTGAGGATACCTTCAGATTGAAAGTGAGGGAATGGAGAACTATCTATCATGGTACTGGAAGTCAAAAGAAAGCTGGAGTAGCCATAGTTATACCAGACAAACTAGACTTTAAATTAAAGGCTGTAACAAGAGATGAGGAAGGGCATTATATAATAATTACAGGGTCTACCCATCAGGAAGAGCTAACAATTATAAATGTCTATGCACTGAATTCGGAAGCCCCCAAATATATAAAACAATCACAAACATAAACAACCTTATTGATAAGAGTGTGATCATTGCAGGGGACTTTAATACCCCACTTACAACAATGGGTAGATCATCTAGACCCAGGATCAATAAAGAAACAAGGGCCCTGAATGATACACTGGATCAGATGGACTTGACATATATTTAGAACTCTGCATCCCAACGCAACAGAATATACTTTCTTCTCGAGTGCACATGGAACATGGAAAAATATTCATGGTCATGGATTGGAAGTATAAATATTGTTAAAATGTCAGTACTACCCAATCTACACATTCAGTGCAATCCCAATCAAAATTGCACCAGCATTCTTCTTGAAGCTAGAACAAGCAATCCTACAATTTGTATGGAACCACAAAAGACCCTGAGTAGCCCAAGTAATATTGAAGAAGATGACCAAAGTGGGAGGCATCACAATCCCAGACTTTAGCCTCTACTACAAAGCTATAGTCATCAAGACAGTATGGTATTGGCACATAAACAGACACATAGACCAATGGAATAGAATAGAGACTCCAGAATTGGACCCACAAATGTATGGCCAACTAGTCTTTGACAAAGCAGGAAAGAATGTCCAATGGAAAAAAGACAGTCTCTTTAACAAATGGTGCTGGGAGAACTCGACAGCAACATGCAGAAAGTTGAAACTAGACCACTTTCTTACACCACTCACAAAAACAAATTCAACATGGATGAAGGACCTGACTGTGAGATAGGAAACCATCAAAACCCTAGAGGCAAAAGCAGGAAAAAACCTCTCTGACCTCAGCTGCAGCAATTTCTTACTTGACACATCTCTAAAGGCAAGGGAATTAAAAGCAAAAATGAACTATTGGGACCTCATGAAGATAAAAAGCTTCTGCACTGCAAAGGAAACAGTCAAGAAAACTAAAAGGCAACCAATGGAATGGGAAAAGGTATTTGCAAATGACGTATTGGATAAAAGGCTAGTATCCAAAATCTATAAAGAACTCACCAAACTCCAAAAAACATCCGAAAAACAAATAATCCAGTGAAGAAATGGGCAGAAAACATGAATAGACACTTCTCTAAAGAAGACATCCAGATGGCCAACAGGCACATGAAAAGATGCTCAACGTCACTCCTCATCAGGGAAATACAAATCTAAACCACACTGAGATACCATCTCACGCTGGTCAGAGTGGCTAAAATGAACAAATCAGGAGACTATAGATGCTGGCAAGGATGTGGAGAAATGGGAACCCTCTTGCACTGTTGGTGGGGATGCAAACTGGTGCAGCTGCTCTGGAAAACAGTGTGGAGGTTCTTCAAAAAATTAAAAATAGAGCTACCCTATGACCCAGCAATAGCACTGCTAGGAATTTACCCAAGGGACACAGGAGTGCTGATGCATAGGGGCACTTGTACCCCAATGTTGATAGCAGCACTTTCAACAATAGCCAAATTATGGAAAGAACTAAATGTCCATCAACTGATGAATGGATAAAGAAGTTGTGGTTTATATATACAATGGAATACTACTTGGCAACGAGAAAGAAGGAAATCTGGCCATTTGTAGCAACATGGGTGGAACTGGAGAGTATTATGCTAAGTGAAATAAGTCAGGCAGAGAAACACAGATACCATATGTTTTCACTCTTATGTGTATCCTGAGAAACTTAAGACCATGGGGGAGGGGAAGGGGAAAAAAGAAAGTTGTAGAGGGGGAAGGAGACAAACCATAAGAGACTCTTAAATACTGAGAACAAACCGAGGGTTGATGGGGGGTGGGGGAGAGGGGAAAGTGGGTGATGGGCATTGAGGAGGGCACCTGTTGGGGATGAGCACTGGGTGTTTATGGAAACCAATTTGACAATAAATTTTATATATATAAATAAAAAGAATGAACAGAAAAATAAATAAAATGACGTGATAACCTAGATCTTTAAGGACTTTTAAAATTCTAAATGCTTATGATTCCAAATATTCAGTAGTTTTCCCACGTGTTTGTCATTCTAATGCAATATAACATGATTCATTTCCTCCCTAACTTGGCATTCTCTGGAGAGATAGAGTATACATATATGAAAAAGATAAGTAGCAGAAACAGGGTGTTATTTAATTAATTAACCAAAATGAACCAGAACAAGTAATAAATTAGAGGTGTTACACTGTTAGCCCTTGGATTGACACATCTGTTTTGTCTCACTGGCATAGTGTTTTTAGTGATAAAAATGTTTTCATCTCGTTTTTTTTTTTTCCCCAATTTTGGATATTTTGGGAAGATAATACTTTAATGTAGTTCAAAATTTATAAAGTATAATAGAGTATTTGCAATGAAAAAATCTCCATTCCACCTCTCTCCTCCAGCTACCCAGTTCCTTTCCCCAGAGGCTCCTAATAATTCTGAGCTTTGACGCAGTGTCTTAAGAAATTGTGAACCTGAAAGTCTTTAGTTGGGGCAAACCCACTGCACTTGATATTCTTGCCACCATTCCCTTCCATTATACTGCACTGTATCATGGTGATGTTGTCTGCCTGGCCACTGCAGGATTTGTGTTTGTGACCCACTTGCTGTGGGAGTGTTTTGAGATCTCATGGAGCAGGAGGTGGAGGACTTCAACCTGGGTCCCAAGAATGTGGTGGGATCTGGTTAATGAGAAGAGAGAGGGTATTTCAGGTGACAAGGATAGCAAGACTGAGGCTATTGTTCAGAAATGTCTAAGTGGGCTTTCCTAGGAGAGGAGAGAGGAGAATGGCCTGACTGGAGAAGTTTAAGGTCAGGAAGTCATAGGGATAAATTTGGTGCAGTTACTTAAATATGTGGTTGTGGAGCAGACTTTAACTTTTAAAATTTATTTTTAATCAAAGTATAGTTGACATATAGTATTATGTTAGTTTCAGGTGTATGACGTAGTGATGAACAGTTATATATATTACAAAGTGCTTACCACGATTAGTATAGTTATTCTCCATCACCATACAGAGTTATTACAATATTATTGATTATATTTCTTCTGTACTTTTTATTCATGACTTATTTACTTTATAACAAGAATTTTGTACCTCTTAATCTCTTTTGCCTGTTTTACCAATTTCTCTCCCCGCTCCCCTCCAGCAAACACCAGTTTGTTCTTTGTCTTTATGAGTCTGTTTTTGTTGTTGTTATTGTTCATTTGTTTTGTTTTTAGATTCCATGTGTAAGTGAAATCATATGGTATTTGTCTTTCTCGGTCTGATTTATTTCACTTAGCATAATACTCCTTGGGTCCACCTATGTTGTTGTGAATGACAAGATTTCATTCTTTTTTATAGCTGGAAATCCATCCTTCCTTCCTTCCTTCCTTCCTTCCTTCCTTCCTTCCTTCCTTCCTTTCTCTTTCATCTTCTTTATCCATTTGTCAGTTGATGGACACTTGGGCTCCTTCCATATCTTGGCCATCGTAAATACTTCTGCAATAAACATAGAGGTGCATATATCTTTTTAAATTAGTGTTTTTGTTTTCTTCAGGTGAATACCCTAATATGGAATTACTGGGTCATATGGTATTTCTTTTGAATTTTTTGAGATACCTTCATGTGGATTTCCACAGTGGCTGCACCAGCTTACATTTCCACCAACACTGCACAAGGGCTCCCTTTTCTCCACATCTTCCCAACCCTTGCTGTTTCTTTTTGATTCTAGCCATTCTGACTGGTGTGAGGTGGTATCTCATGGTTTTGATTTACATTTCTCTGGTGATTAGTGATGTTGAGCATCTTTCCATGTGTCTTTTGGACACTGGTTATGTCTTTGGGAAAATGTCTCTTCAAGTCCTTTGCCCATTTTTAGTTGGATTATTTGGGTTTTTTGCTATTGAGTTGTAGTTCTTTATATATTTTGGGTATTAACCCCCAATCAGATGCATCATTTGCAAATATCTGCCCCTACTTAGTGGGTGGCCTGTTTGTTCTGTTGATGGTTTCCTTTGTTGTGCAAAAGCTTTTCAGTTTGATGTAGTCTCAAAAGTTTTTTTTTTTTTTGTTTCCCTTGCCTGAGGAGGCATAAATATGTTGCTAAGGGCAATATCTAGGAAATTACTGCCTATGTTTTCTTTTGGGATTTTTATGGTTTCAGGTCTCACATTGAGGACTTTAATCCATTTTGAGTTTATTTTTGTGTATGGTGTAAGAAAGTGGTTCAGTTTCATTCTTTTTACATGTAGCTGTTCAGTTTTCCCAGCACTGTTAATTGAAAAGACCACCTTTTCCCCCATTGTATGTTCTTGCCTCCTCTGTTGTCTATTAGTTGACCCTATAGGCTTGGGTTTATTCTGTCCTCTTCTTTTCATCTACGTGTCTATTTTCATGCTAGTACCATACTGTTTTGATTACTATAACTTTGCAGTATAGTTTGAAATCTGGGTTTGTGATACTTCCAGCTTTGTTCTTCTTTCTCTAGATTGCTTTGACTCTTCAGAGTGTTTGACTCTTCAGAATGGTGATACAGAATTTAGGATTAGTTGTTCTATCTAGTCCTGTGAAAATTATCATTGGAATTTTAATAGAGATTGCATTAAACCTGTAGATTGCTTTGGATAGTATCAACCTTTAAAAAATTTTTATTTTAGGGGCGCCTCGGTTGGTCAGGCGGTTAAGCGTCTGACTTCAGCTCAGGTCATGATCTCACAGTTCATGAGTTTGGGCCCCACATCAGGCTCTGTGCTGACAGCTCAGGGCCTGGAGCCTGCTTCTGATTCTGTGTCTCCCTCCCCTCAGCTCCTCCCCTGCTGACACTCTGTCTCTCTCTCAAAAATAAATAAAGATTAAAAAAAAAAATTAAAAAAAAATTTTTTTAAGTTTATTTATTTATTTTCAGAGAAACAGAGACAGCTTGAGTAGGGAAGGGGCAGAGAGAGAGAGAGAATTCCAAGCAGGCTCCCCATTGCCAGTTCAGAGCCTGATGTGTGGTGCTCAAACTCATGAAACCATAAGATCATGACCTGAGCTGAAACTGAGAGTTGGACGCTTAACTGACTGAGCCACCCAGGTGCCTCTCAACATTTTAACCATATTACCTTCCAATCCATGAGCATGATGCATCTTTTCATTTGTTTCTGTTGTCTTCAATTTCTTTCATCAGTTTCTTAGAGTTTTTAGAGTGCATCTTTTACCCCCTTGGTTAAATTTATTTCTAGGTATTTTATTCTTTTTGGTTTTTGGCTGTCTTGAGGTTTATTTATAATATCCTAAATATATAGCAGTCTGTATTAAGTCTATGGTCACTTAAGTTTGAGCACATTCTAAAAACCGACACTTATATTCTCCCACCTGTGTATTTTTTTCATTTCAGAATTGCCTTATACTTATTGGCCTTTTCTACTTAAAGAAATTCCTTTAACATTTCTTGTAAGGCTGCTTTAATGGTGATAAACTCCTTTAACTTTTGTTTGTCTAGGAAATTCTTTATCTTTCCTTCAATTTTGAATGATGTCCTTATTGGGCTGAGTAACTTGGTTATAGGTGTTTTCCTTTCAGCTCTTTGAATATATTATGCCACTCCTGTGTGGCCTACACAGTTTCTGCTGAAAAATCAATTGACAGCCTTAGGGAGTTTCTGTTGTTTATAACCACAGCTGACCCTTGAACAACACAGGGTTTGACTGCATGGGTCTACTTATACGTGGATGTTTTGCAGTACAGTATTATAAATGTATTTTTTCTTTATGATTTTCTCAGTAACATTTTCTTTTCTCTAGCTTACTTTATTGTAGGAATATAGTATATGACATATAATACACAAAATATATGTTAATTGACTGTTTATATTCATCGGCAAGGCTCTGGTCACTGGTAGGCTATTCGTAGTTAAGTTTTGGGAGAGTCAGAGTTAGACTTGGGTTTGGGGTGCATGAGGGCAGTGAGTGGGGTGTCATTGCTCCTAACCCCCAGATTGTTTAAGGGCTTCATTGTTATTTTTCTGTTGCCCCTGTTAAGATTCTCTTTTTATTTTTAATTTTGGGCATTTTAATTATTAGGTATCTTATTGGGACCTGGATGGACATTTCTTTCCCCAGGTTAGGGAACTTTTCTTCAAATAAGTTTCTGTGACTTTCTGTCTGTCTTCTTCTGGGACCCTTATAATGTGAATGTTAGTATGCTTGTTGTACCAGAGGTCCCTTAACCTATTATCATCAGTTTTTAAAATTCTGTTTTCTTTTTGCTCTTCAGCTTGGGTGTTCTCTCTTACCCCATGTTCCAGAATGCGGATTCGTTCATCTGCATCCTTTAATCTGCTCTTAATTCCCTCCAGTGTGTTTTTTTATTTCAGTTATTGCGTTCTTCAGCTCTGGTGGTTCTTTTTTATATTTTATAACTTTGTTGAAGTTCTCACTAAGTTCAACCACTCTTCTCTCCAGTCTGGTGAACATCTTTATGAGCATTACTTTGAACTCTTTATCAGGTAGATTGCTTATCACTGTTGTATTTAGTTCTTTTTCAGAGGTTTTGTTAATTCGTTTGGAGTATATTCTTCTGTCTCCTCATATACACTTTGTGTATATGTTTCTGTGAATGAGGTGGTTTGGGCTGGCTGTGTGCAGCCGGAGCTGGAGTGGGGTGGAGGACCCTGCAGAGGGGACATGCTGGTGGGATGGCTGGAGCTAGAGGAGGCATGGGCCGGGAGGTTTCCCAGAGTGGACCATGCGGTAGCCCTTGTTGGGCTGGGTGGAGCTGGGACGGGTGTGGGTGGGGTGGCCACCTTGGCAGCATGGCTGGAGCTGGTGTGGGCCAGGGACCCTGCGCTTGCTGAGGCAGCAGGCTGGCTAGAGTGCCTTGGCCCTGCCCCCCTCTGTGCTGTCAAGATAGGGGAGGAACAAAAACAGGACCCTCACTGGCATCTCCAACCTTCGAGAGAGTTTCAGCAGTTCCTGCACTGTTCCGTGGGTGCTCTAGGGTTAGTAAATGGGATTCCTCCATTCAAAGTCTAGTTGCCCTTGAAACTGCTATTTTTTGCTGTGCCCCAGGTTGTGCAAATCTGTTGAGGGCCCTCTGTTGCTATCCCTTCCTTCTGCAGTTTATAGTGTGGGGGGGTGGTGTTCTCATCATCACCTTGTCTCTGTCTCTCCTGCCCATTCTCTGTGTGGTCCCTCTATCCTTGGGTGTGCAGAAGCTGTTCACTGACCCTCAGTTCTTTAGGAGTAATTGCTGTACATGTAGGTGTAGATTCCATTTGTCTCTGGGATGAGGTGAGTTCGGGGTCTTCCCATGCTGCCATCTTGGATCTCTCCCTTCACCCCTTTGCATTTAGAATCTTTACTGATGTTTAACATTTTCTTTTACTGAGGTCTGGAGTCTAACTCTTACCTTTGTCAAGGCACCTGTCAATCTGTAAGTCCTTGCAGTTCTTCAAATACATCTGCGGTTAGTGAACATCTAAATCTTTAGGATTTGTTCCTGTATAAAGTCTCTGGGAGCTTAGACCCTTTGGAGCTGGATGAGTATCTCAGAGTCTCTGTACCCACTCCTCCCATAAAAGTCAAGAATGAATGTCCAGGTTTCCATGTCATAGTTGTGGGGATACTGATAAAAAACATATACTGGACATTTCACCTTTTTTGCTGCCAAACATTTTAAGCTCCTTTTCTGTTTTGTGAGATTCCCTGTTTTTGTGAGCCTTGGAGGGAGGCAGAGCCCTGTCTTCCTTGTAGAAGCCGAGATAGGTGAGATTCTCCGTCTTTCAGCAGTTAGGGTTCAGGGACCTGTCCTGCCCTTGGAGGTTGATACACTCCTACCTACGACTTTGAATGTCAAGTGAGAGATGTGAAGGGGAAGGGACAGCATAGAATTTCTTGTGACAGCAGTGGTGGCCTGCAGGAGCAAGGGCAGAGCACATAGAGGCAAAGGCATGCAGAGGCCATGGTGTCAGCCGTCGCTCTCACACTAGACTGTCCCTTGTGGTTCCTGCTCTGTGTGCTGCTGTGGCTTCCTTTCTCCCTAGCACGTTTTTTCCCCCTTTCTGATGCTAGTTCTCCAGCTCTCCCTCCTATTGATTTTGTAACCTACTTGGATATTTTCAATTTTTTTGTGTCTGGTTAAATTAGTCAGAATCGGTTTTTGCAACCAACAACTCAAACTGATATAACAGGCAGTGCCTGTTAAAGGAGCAAAACTGGGGAATTGTTTTGGGCAGAGGAAACAGGCCATGATTATGGTGTGTATATAGACTGCCCAAAAGGTAAGCAGCAGTGCAGTCTGTCCCAAGCTGTGGGGATGGATTCCACCTGAGGACCCTGGCAGTCCCTGAGGTGCAGGAGCAGAATCCGCTAAAAATAAGCCGTAAGCTGATCTTTGCCCTGGGGCAGACAGTTCTATACCAGGCTCAGCTCATCCTGAGGTTACATTATGGCTGCCCTCTTTGGATGTAAAATGTGCCAGGGAAAGTAGGTGTGTTAAACAGAGTATTGAATAGACTGTCTTGACTCATGAAAAGCATCTACTGGTTACTGATAAACTTTTGTGGCATCCTTTTTTTTAGGCTTTTTGGTGATTACCTCAGGTTAATTTCGAACCTATGTTTTATCTTTCTACCCTGGCCATTCATGTGTGGTCATATTCCTGTGTTTCATGTTTTGTGTCATGTTTCTTTTTCCCTTCACTTTGTATTTGTTTCACCCACTTGGTCTTTAATTCTTTTTTCCTTTAATCATTACCCAAGTTTCTTTCCTATGAATTCATGATGCCTAGTGATTATAATTAATAGAGAATGGAGTTTCATAAGTAGAGAATCCAGAAAAATCAGTGAACATAACCCACTGAACGCTCCCCTTAGAGGAAGAGAAAGGTATTTTGGCCAAAGAAGGTAGATTGAACAGTTCTTTTTTTTTAAACTTTTTTTAAAATGTTTATTTATTTTTGAGAGAGAGATAGATAGAGAGTGAGCAGGGGAGGGAGAGGGGGAGGGAGAGAGAAAGGGAGACAGAATCACAAGCAGGCTTCATGCCATCAGCACAGAGCCCGATGTGGGGCTTGAACCCATGAACCATGAGATCATGACTGGAGCCGAAATGAAGAGTTGGATGCTTAGCCATCTGAGCCACCCAGGCGCCCCAGGAGTAGTTCTTAAATACTCTGACCTCAAAACAAAATGATCCCATGGGGATCCATCAGTTTTTCTCAGTTAACCCCAGACCAGAAGTTTCTGAGAAGAGTGGGAACTTGCCTTGAGGTGCAGGCTGTAAGAGTGGACTTGTGAGGGCTGTGGAAGGGTGGGGCAGGCTACTCTCTGAATTTGATAAGCCTGCAAACTAGCAGTGGGAGAGGCCTGACAGGTGTTTTATGGGAGTGTCAGAAAGCATAGTCTGTTTCACCGTTTTTGTTTTTTAATGTTTATTTATTTTGAGAGTTCATGTGCAAGCTGCTGAGCAAGCAGGCTCTTCACTGTCAGTACAGAGCCTGACATGGGGTTTGAACCATGAACTGTGAGATCAAGACCTGAGCTGGAGTCAGATGCTCAACCGACTGAGCCACCCAGGTGCCCCTGTTTCAGTGTTTTTATGCAGCTGGTGTCCAGTCAGCATTTCACCACTTGCAAAATACTTCTGGGTTCTTTTTGGTGTTGGTCCTTGTTTGTTACGGTCCTTGTTAGTTAGATTGTCAAGTGTGCTGCTTGTTGCTGTCCTCTTTTTGCTTCCCTTTCTCTTCTCAGGCATCTAGGAATACCTACTTTATGCCAGGCACAGTGCTAAACACTTTGGATGCATGACCCATGCTTCAAAGAGTTCCATTTTAGTTAGGAAGACAGATAAATCTGAATTCATTATCACAGATGCCATGATTAGGGTGTGTTATAGGAGGACTGAGGAATCAACTCTGCTTGTGTATGTCAGAGAATATTTTGCCCAGAAGTGATGCTTGGGTTCAGTCTTGATGAGTCCGTGGGTGTTTCCAGGCAAGGGAGAGGGTCAATCAGGGTGGAGGGAATTGCTTATAAAAGTGGTCATCACAAGTGAGCTTGAAGGATATAAGAACGTGGAGGGTGTTATTAGGAAGGGTGTGGTGGAAGATAAGGCTGTGAAAGAATTTGCTGTTATCTGTGTCCCCCACACCTAACACAATGCCTAGTATTCATTGAGAAAGAAGTTCAAAGGTTAATAAGGTCCCTTTAAACTGAGAAGTTAAGCAATAATCACTCCACCTGTTCCTGAGTCAGAGTGGCTCAGTCTTTTCCCACATCAAGTGAGCTGCAGTTAAGTATAATTGTGAAGTCAGTAATGGAAGGACTGTAACAAACACACTGGAGTGAGACAGGCCTGAGTCTGTTAGTTCAAGTCTCTGAGAAGAGAAGGAGATGCCACGATGGGGCTAGATGTGAAAGGAAATTAACGCTAGTATTTGGGGCCTGTCTGGAATGGTTGAAGGGGGAAGGGAGCAAGGGGCTGGGACTCTGATGCAGGTCTGATCTCTGGGAAAGCAGAGGGGAAAGAATTGGGCAGGAAGGACCTAAGATGATAGGGTGCAGTTCTGAGAAAGTCTTGGCCAGGTTGATGGGGAGTCCTTGGGCAATAGTTGCTTTCTAGAGGAGTCCTATGTCTTCTGGTGGAATTGGCCCAGCTCCAATACCCACTGTGTACTCACTGATGTGCTGGAAGCATCGTGGCAAAGCCTGAAAGGCACAGCGGTTAGAGCCTGGGGACTGTCTTGGAGGCTGTTGGCCTCTTGAAGGAAGGTAGGGGCCGTGCACCTCCATGGCTGGCATAGTCAATCACTTGTGCTGCACACATCTGCTTCTCTTTGCATGGGCATGGGACTTTCCTCCTGAGACGACATGCAGGAGATGGAAATTACTGAGAAGAATATATCCCTTGTTGCCACAGCTGGTCTTAGGGCTACAGCTGGTCCTCATCCTCTTTCTTCTCCTCTTGCCACTGTAAAGTTCCTCACCCTCAGCTATCACCTTGACAAGCTTTGGGTGTGTTACCTCATAGTGTGACCCTAAAGTTCATTCCTGAAAGTGTCTGGACCTTTGACAACCATACACTTCTCAGGTTGATGTTTCTGTCCATACCCATGTACAGTTACAGTGGGACAAGGAAGTACCAACAGGTGCCATAGGTGTTCTTTTTTTGTTTTTTTTTTTTCAATATATGAAATTTATTGTCAAATTGGTTTCCATACAACAAGGTGTTCTTGCCCCCACAGGTGAAGAGCAGCCCACCCTCCTCCTGCTGGTCAGGGTCAGTTACCCCTACCATGACAGCAGCCCCTCTTCTTGCCTCTGCTCCTTGCCGCAAGGAGTCTAAAGTGTACTTAGTATGTCTCCTGGCAGGAATACTTGTTTCTCTTTTGGGAACAGGACCTCTAACTGCAGAACCAAGAGTTGTGGGGATGGGTCACTGGGAGGGATGGTCAATAGGGCTCTTCCTACTTCTACTCCTTGATCCTGGGCCGTACTCTTGCGGATATGGGACATAACATCATATAAAGTCCTGTGACTTAATTTATATATTGTTCCACTGTCCTGTATGTCCAGCTTGTCTCCAGTACAACAGTCTTGATTACTGCAGACATATAATAACTCTCAAAATCAGTTAATGTAAGTCCTCCAACTTTGTTATTTTTCAAAATTATTTTGACTATTCTAGTTCTTTTGCTTGTCCACATAAATTTTAGACTCTCCTTGTGCATTTCTATAAAAATTTTGTCAAAATTTTTAATGATATTGTATGGACTCTATAGATCAATTTGGAGGATTTGACAAATTAACAAAATTGAGCCCTCCAAATCATGAACATAGCATAGCTCTCAGTTCATTTAGGTCTTTAATTTCTCAGCCGTGCTTTGTTGTTGTGCATGTACTGATGCTGGACAAGTTTTGTTAGATTTAGATCTAAGTAGTTCATGTTTTTTGCTGCTATTGTAAATAGTGGTGATTTTCTTTGTAGATCTCACACATTTCTTTAAGTTATATTTTATATATTTTCTTCTGTTGTGAATGGAATTCATTTTCTAAATAGTTATTGCTAATAAGGTAAGAGTGTCTTTCAGACCAGATCACATTTCTCCCTTCCTTAAAAAAAACTTATTTGATCCTTTACTCATAATGGAATCTTTATTCATATGGAATAAGGAATGATTTCTGATCTCAGAGGTCATGGCTTCCTTAGTTTGGCAACTGTTTTTTCCAGCTTCATCTTTTATTCTCATTCTCTCAGTTACTTTATGTTTCTGATACACCTTTAAGCAGTTTTTGTGAAATATAGTCATTTACGGTTTTTCAGCATTTACACAATACTGTACTATATACCACTACTGGTCCTGAACAATACATTGAATGGGTACAGAGCACATTGGAGCCCAGCAAATTGCTACCGGTTTGCCTAATGCTTGGGTTTCTTGGAAACCACAGTCTCAGAGAGGTCAGCTCCTATAATCACTTTCTGCCTGGCTTTTCTTGTACAGAGGCTTAGGTGACTAAGGCAAAGAGGCAAGCTGGCAAAAGCTGTAGATGCTGCAAATTTCTGCTGATGCTAAAGAAACAATTTTAGCATATGTAATGGGAAGAACTTTGTTAGTGCATTGTGTCATTTATGACTCAAATTTATTAAGATTTATAAACTATGTTCTCCTTGCAGTTTAGATGCCCTAGAATATTTTAATTGATTGATTAGTTAATAAATTCTAATTTAAGTAAATTTGTCAAAATATATTAAGTTCTGGGATAGTTTATTACTATTCATTTTATTTTTAGTGAGACAGATGCATGAGCTGGGGAGTGAGGCAGAAGGAGAGAGGGAGAGAGGGAGAGGGAGAGGGGGAGGGGGTGAGGGAGAGAGAGAGAGAGAGAGAGAGAGAGAGAAAGAGAATCTGAAGCAGGCTCTATGCTCAGCACAGAACACGATGCCAGGCTTGATACCATGACTCTGGAATCATGACCTGAACCAAAATCAAGAGTTGGATGCTCAACCAACTGAGCCACCTAGGCACCCCGGAATGGTTTATTTTTAACTGCTTTTTTTCCAACCAAAAATTTGGCAATACAGGTAAGACCTGGATTGTTGTTGTGTTGGATGATTAGCTGGTGCTGATTCCTTTTCTGGTCTCATTTTATTCAGTGTACAACTAGATCATTTCTAAGAGACTCTAATTTTGGAAGCCATGATCATAATGGTAGAATTAAATTTAGAATTTTAAAAGCAAAGACCAATATAACCCACTGGAGGGAGCTCTGCTCTTTTTAAATGTTGTCAGTTGTATTTAAAATATATGCCATAGGTGAGTGTATAAACTATCTGAATGATTTATATAAGAATAGTAAACACCTGTTCACTGACAATTTGCATTTTCTTCTGCAAGAGATCATCACTCTTGCCTTATGTGTTAATCATTTCTTTGCTTCTCTCTATTGTTTTAACACTTATCCTTGGATCATTTTGGCTCCTGAAATATTTTTCTCTGCTTTGAAATTTATATAACAGATATCAAACAGTATGTATTCTTTTCTGACTTTTAGTTCTCATGATTTTTGAGATTCATCCATGTGTATTGGATTGGTGTATTTAATTATAGTTAAGGAATTTTCTCAGCTACTTTATATTTTATCAGTATACCACAATCCATTATCTCTTCCTTTTCCAATGAGATTTGGGTTGCTTCCAGTTTTTTGCTTTTATAAGCAGTGCTGCCATGAACATTTATGGACTTGTCTCCTTTTGTACATGTGTAAGAGTTTCTTTAGGCTACCCAGAGTTACATAGAGTGAAATTAGTTTAGAAGATACTGCATATTTCTTCACCTTTACTAGGTAATGCCAACATAGCATAGGGGATATGCTAAGTTTTATCCAGTAGTAGAAAACATTTGATATTGACTGACTTGATCTTTTGCCAATCTGGTAAGTATGAAATGCTGTCTTGTTGTGATATTATTTGATTATCGATGGATCAAGTGTCTTTTATATGTTTATCATCATTCCTGGTTCCACATCTGAAAATGCCTGGTTCATGTGTTTGCCCTTTTTCTATAGGATTTTTTTTCTTATATGTTTTTAGGAGTTAAAAAAAAGTATATTCTGGATATTAATCCTTTTTGTCAATTATTTGGATTGATATAATTTTTTTCAATTATTTGGATTGCAAAGATCTCCTTTTTTTCATTTTATTGTGTCTTGATAAGCAGAACTTTTTTTATTTTAATGTAAGTGAATGTGTCAATCTTTTTTTTAATAGTTTATGTTGTTTTAAAGTTTTTAAAATATTTATTTATTTTTGAGACAGAGATGGGGGTGGTGGCGAGCACAAACAGGGGAGGGGCAGAGGGAATGGGAGACAGAATCTGAGGCAGGCTCTAGGCTCTGAGCTGTCAGCACAGAGCCCAACATGGGACTCGACCTCACGAGCCATGAGATCATGACCTGAGCTCAAGTCAGGTGCTCAACCGACTAAATCACCCAGGCGCCCCATTTACTTTATGGTTTTTGTATCTTGCTTAACAAGAGTCCTTTTATTACTGAAAGTCAGAGAGATATTTTCTTATATTATATTCTAAATTTTAAGGTTTTTACCGATGATTTTTATTCATGGTGTGAATTTGGGATTGTTCTGGTATTCTCATTCTGAGAAACAACCTATCTCAAACATTAGTGGCTTTAAGCATTTTATTTTGCTCATAATTTTGTGTCAAGAATTGAGAAAGAGCACATCTGGCAGTTTGCCCATTACCCATAAAGCATCAGTTGGGCTGCACAATTCACTTCCAAGATGACTTATTTCTCTGCTCAGAGTTGTGGTTGGTGCCTTTGTGCTTCTTGGCCCCTCTCTCTTTTCACATGAGGTTTGATCGTATCGGGCATTTTCACATGGGTTATACTTTTCATGACATGATGTTGTTAGGGTGGTCACTATTCTTATATGGTGGCTGGCTTCCAAGAGGTTATGTCCCAAGAATGAGCATCCCAAGAGCAAGTATTTACAATAGGCTAAAAGAGGAAACTGCCAGCTAGGTAAGGTCTATTCCTGGAATCAGCAAAGTGTCACTTCTGCCATGTTCTGTTTGTCAAAGCAGCCAAAGGGCCTGTTCACATTCAAAGAGGTAGAGAAATCATCTCATCCTGTTGAATATTTGACCTCATCAAAGTTACACTGAGGAAGAGTCACACTGGAGAAGAGTCACATTGGGGAAGGATGGGCAATACTGTTGTGGCCATTCTTGCAAAATACACTTTGGCCACAATGGCATTCATTGGCAAACTGCATTCATCCTCTGCATCATGACTCTCTAAATTTGTCCCATTATGGCATCACATAAAACAGTGTTAGTCTATAGCACTTCTAAAATGCAGTTGAACATCTGTCTGCCATTCCTTGATTAGCGCCCAGTTCTGCTTCCTGTGAGTGATGGTACATGGTTCCTGGCTCTTCCCCCTAGAGTCTTGTCTCTGCACACTTAGTCATTTTTCCTTTTCCATAAAGAATGGCTCATGTTTGCAGTGACATAACTTTCTGATAAACTTCCTGCTTACAGAAGCTTGAGATTCTTGACTGGTTTTTTTGCATTTTGAACTGTTCACTTTTTAGTCCAAGTGGATGGTGATTCTGCTAGTATTAGTGTCTTAAAAGTGCTGTGGCTTTTCTGTGAATTTTATTTTGATTTATTCCATTAGACAAAAGTCACACAAGTGTCTTTGAAACAGGCTCTTTTCTCCCTGGGCTACTTATAAGTCTGCCATGATACAACACCTTCAAGATTCTTAAACTCTAACTTTAACCAAGATGATCTGTAAGGTACTGCCTTAAATCTTTTTAAGGTTATAGTAAAAGTATTTTATAGCCACGCATGCAACTACCCAAGAACCATGTCTTACTAGAAACATCTTGAATTTGATATTGGTTGTAAGGCCATTTTACTTTGAGAACCTTTTGTTGAGAGAGACTGGGGATGAGAAATAGTTTTGTTTATGAATCAAGTCATAGCTCTTTTATGTTTCCTTTAAATTCTGCTTAAAATTTGAAGTGGTCATTCTCTAGTTTATCTTTGTCCATCCATACCTGGTTATCAAAACTGAAAGAGACTGGTTGGCACTTTCAACATTCATCTTGGAAAATTCCTTATCCAAATCCACCTTTCATATTTTCCATGTCACTGCAGGGGACAATTTTGACTGGAATTGTTGCCACTAGGCAACATGGGTCTTTCCTATCCCTCCAACCTCAGCCTTCTCACGGCCCTTCCACGTTCCTGTAACAAGTCTCCCTGAGGCTCTTCAGAGGTCCACTGACTGCCTGTTCTGATATAAATAAATTTCTTTTCAGCTTATCTGTTGTTGTGTAACAAAACTATGCCCAAACACAGTGGCTTAAGACTGTTGTTGCTTTTACATAATTTTGTGAGGAGTTTGGGAAGTCTTAGCTGGACATTGGCTGGGACTGCTGAGCCTGGAAAGTGCACCTCCATGGTGACCTCTGCATGCACAAGTCTGGAACTGCCATATACTTGACCTCAAGTTTCTTTCCATGCAGTGTCTCATCTTCTAGGACCTCTTTTTGATGCTTACGTGCCTCGCAGTATTCTGGTCTCAGAGTACTCCCCCTTCTTTACATGATGGCTAGTCTATAAGAGGGAGCTTGGCAAGAAGAGTGGAAGCTCTTAGAGGCAGGAAGGGCATTCCAGGCCATTTTAAGGCTAATGCCCAGAACTGGCACCCCCCCCCCCCTTTTTTTTTTCACACTTGAAGTATAAAATTTGTTTCTTAATGATCTGAAGCAAATACAGGCTGTAGAACTGGCACCCTCTTACTCTTGCCATCCTAGTTACTAAAGCCCTTGGAGGGAGTCTCACCCAGAACCAAAAGAGTAGAGAAACACACTCTGCTGCCTCTTGATAGAGTGGTGGCAAGATCACTTGCAGAGAAGCATGTGGGAGGGAAGTGCCTTTGTAAAACATCTTTGGAGGTGCAGTCTACAGCAGGGGTGCAATTTCACGTTTCCCATGTGTGAAACTCTTGGACCAGAACTCTTTATTGAACAGTCCATACATTCTCACTGATCTGTAATGTCTGGTCTGCCATAAACCAGGTTTCTAAATAAATGTGTATGTTTGTTTTAGATTATCTGTCTGGGCCCATGATTTTCCACTGGGGGCCATTTTGCTGGGGACAGTGTCTGGAAATATTTTTGGTTGTCACACTTGGGAGGGTGTGCTACTAGCATCTAGTGGGTGGAGGCCAGGGATGCTGCTAAACAACCTATGGAACACAGGATAGCTCTCCACCACAAAATTATCCAGCCCCAAATGTCAATAATGCTGAGGCTGAGAATCCATAGTCTATGCCATCAGTATAGCCCTACCATATTATCTTAATTAGCCTTGATAGCTGGTAGGGTAAGTCTCCTCGCTTTGTTTTTCTTCTTTAAGAATGTCTTGATTGTTTTTGGCCTCTTGCATTTCCATGTAAACTTAGAATCAGTTTATCATATTTCATAAAAAACTTTATGTTCTAATTAGAATTTCTCTGTAAGTGTATATCTTCATGAGGAATATTTACATTGCCATTTTGCTGTTGAATATTGATATTGAATCTTATTTACCAATATGATACATCTATCAATTTACTTCATTAATGTTTTTCAATAAAGTTTTGTGATGTCCTTATTAAAGGGCTTACAAATCTTTTGTGCAAGATGGTTTGTTTGCATGGCCAGTTAGTTGTGAGTCTTTTAATAAGTTGCTTTCCTCTTTTGGGCCTTGATTTCCATAAGTAAAGAACGTGACAGTTGGATTAGATCATCTGTGACTGCCTTTGAAGCCTGAGAAGACATGATTAAAGTGTTAGAATTAAATGGAAAACTTTCAATACACACAATAAAAACAGTCCACGAGAGGGAGCTCTTCTGCATTTCATCTCTGGCCAGGTGGCTGCAAAGACACCACATCTGTTATTGATCTTCCCAGGGCATCTTCTCAGGGCAAAGGCAGAAAGTGACTCCCTGGTATCTCTTCAATCACAGTTCTCCACTTAGGAACTGCTGCTGTGGGTTTTGGAAGCTATTACTTGTTTCAGGGTGTGGGAATACAAGAAACGCATTTTGAACCCAGGAGGAAATTTATGGATCATCCAATTTAATCCCTTTGTTTGACAAATGAATAAACTTAGAGACACTGTTATTTTCCAGAGGACACAAAGACTGTTCCGGAGAGAACTAGGGCTGGAGCACAGGTCAAGTTTTCACACTTTAGTTGACAGAGTTGGGGAATAAGCAGTGGGTGTTAGTGGTGGGGTGGGAGTAGGGATGGTGTTTAAATTTTTTTTAATGTTTTTTTTTTGAGAGAGAGGATGTGTGAGAGAGAGAGAGTGGGGGGAGGAGCAGAGAGAGAGAGAGGAGAGTATCCAAAGTGGGCTCTGAACTGACAGCAGAGAGCCTGATGTGGAGCTTGAATGAATTGTGAGGTCATGACCTGACCTGAAGTCAGACACCTAACCGACTGAGCCATCCAGGCACCCCGGGATGGTGTTTAATTTTTAAAGAACTGAGAAATGGGTGATCTCCGAATTCCCTGGAGACAATTTGCTACACCACATGTGTTTTTGAATGTGAGAGTGTTTGTGTGTACCTGAGTGTGTGCCTACGTGCTGTATGTTGGCAGTAGGACTTGTGTTATGATTGTTGGCTTCTTAGAAATAAGCTGGCTTAAGTAAAAGCCAGCCTTTACTTAAGGAGTAGGGGCAACTGTGTGGCTCAAGCAGTTAAGTGTCCAACTTTGGCTCGGGTCATGATCTCACTGTTCGTGGGTTTAAGCCATGCATCTGGCTTTGTGCTGACAGCTAAGAGCCTGGAGCCTGCTTCGGATTCTGTGTCCTTCTCTGTCTGCTTCTACCCTGCTTGCACTCTGTCTTTCTCTCTCTCAAAAATAAATAAAACATTAAAAAAAAGAAGTAGAGTGACTTTTATGGGCTTTAGAGATTTAATTTATATTTTGGAATTGTTTGAAAATACCTGTCTTTTAACTTGATTAAAAAATTTAAGCTTTCAGTTTATTTATCTTTGATTTAATGATTTCATTTTTTTCTCATTGACTTTTCAAATAAAGCAAAGTCATTGCATATTTTTTTCAGAGAAGATGAAACTTATCTTCATTAGCCATCACTTTTTTTTTAATGTTTATTTATTTTTTTTTTTTGAGAGAGAGCGTGCAAGTGGGGCATTGAGAGGGGGAGACACAGAATCCGAAGCAGGCTCCAGGCTCTGAGCTGTTAGCACAGAGCCAGACTCAGGGCTCAAACCCAGGACTACAAGATTATGACCTGAGCCAAAGTTGGACGCTTAACCAACTGAGTCACCCAGGTGCCTCTAGCCATCCCTTTCAAGTCTATTGTGACTATTTTTGAAATGTTGCTTCATAGTGCTTATTACTTGTGATTCTTCTGATTCACCGCAATACAAACTCTTTTGGTAAACTATAGGCATTTGAAAACTATTTCTGTCTTCATTTGCCTTAGGAATAAGATCTTTCTAGTTTATTTGGATTATTTTTCCTACAGGTATCATGGATAAGATTTTAAACCTTTATTTTGGCTTAAATAAATGAAAAGTAAACTACCTACTGACTTCCATGTCAACATGAAGAACTAGAGATCTTGTGTTACCTTTTCAATGTCCTGCAGCCTGTCTTTTTCTAACAAACTAACAAGAATAGTTACTCTGAGGAAAATATGTATTTAGTTACCTTTCTATTGTTGTTTATCAGGTATGGCCTAGACTGATTTAAGGAGGGTTAGCATATTTAGGTTTCTCTGTGTTGGTCCAAGGAGTGATGTTGCCAGTGACTTGGCGGTATGGGGACAGAGGAGGGGATCAAAAGGCAGAAGGACACTGGGCAGCTTTCACCTCCTCTAGGACTGAGGCTTCCATCTCACTGTGAAGTGTTCCATATTCAAGGGAAAGAGGATTGATTAATCTTCTTTTGAAATAGTTATAAAAATGAACATTAGGGTAAAAGATTCTTGTGCTGATATGATCTTCCTCAGCAAGTAGCGCTGAACATTCATCGGTCCATATTTTCTTTTGCATACGTACCACCTAGACATTTCAGAGAGTTGTGAGGTACTAAGGATTTCCAGCTGGGTGAAAGAACTGGCTTGCTCCAGCAGTCCATTAAGAATATCTTTATTCGTGAAAATCACTTGATAAGAGAACAAATTTTATTTATTTATTTAATAATGTGTCACAGGTTTGATTCCTGTTTTCATAAATGTTTTCTAGTAGACATAATGAATGAATTTTGAAAAAAATCGTATGTTGGGCATAGTGAGCCATGTGTAATAATTTGAGCATTCATACTCTGATTGATAGTGAGAATTCCATTATCTGAAGTTTGGAATTATTACATAAATTATCAAGGACAGAAGAAATGGGGGCTATTGTTAAAATATCTGTGTCTCCCACTGACTGAAATAATAGAGATTTCCTTCTTGGTTTTTAGGTTTCCTCCTTCCTCACCCCTGAAACCATATCCAAAGAAGCCTACATACCAAAAAGATGCTATAAAATTTCCAGAATGGAATGACCCCCCACCAGGGACTTCACAAGAGAACATCCCAGTGAGGCCACTTGTGATGGTAAGTGTGTTACTAAAAGAGTGGGTGGGATGGTCGGGGCGGAGTGGGGTGATGGTGGTGGCGGTGGCTGGGGCGGGTCTAGCAGCTACCAGAAATAGGATATGATCTGTGAACCACCAGCCTTAGTCTTTTTTCTACTGGTCCCTTAGGAACAATGGTCTGAAAGTACTTTAAAATATCTTAGGTGTCAGTAGCTGAGAGAACAGTGACAAGGAAAGATTAGCTGTTGAACTCTTGCCTGTTGAGGCTTTGGCATATATATGGTACCTATTTTCATATGTTCAGAACAAGTAGGTTTATGTGACAACTTCCTTATAATCTCATTCTCTTGTGTTCTAGAATTTACTCTTTTGCCTCTTTGTCTCCTGGATTTTGTTCTATTACTAGTTGAGAATGAGAAGGTTAGGATGTGAAGTATTGTGGAATGACCCCTGACACTATAGATGATCAAAGGTAGATTCTGTTAGTTTTGGAAAACCTAAGCTTATTGTTGAATAATCTAATTTTTTTGGTATCCTTTTTCATTAAAATATTCCCAGTAGAAAACTACCATGATTGAGACGATGCTAAAAGATAAAATACAAAGAAAAACTTTTATATGGCAGTTTTTAAGAATTGTACTCACACCAGTGTTTTAAGTTAGTCTAGTCCAATAGGACTAGATGTCCAGTTCATACGTTTGTTTGCGAAGATGGGATGTAAACATTTTTAGGCGATGTAATTAAAAGAAAAAACACTTATTTTTAAAAGAGATTGTATTTTCAGTTTGAAGAGAATAGCTAAGAAGCTTAGGCTTTATTAAAGATAATTCTAGAAAGAGAGTGGCACCAGTAACAGAAATAAGGACTCCTTTAAGGACTTGCAGGTTTGTCAGTCAGGATGGTGATGAATTTGGTTTTAAATATGATTGGTGATAAACCTGGCTTATCTTAAATGGAAGTGTCTCATAGGCAGATGGAGATAATGATCCTGGAACTTAAAGGCAGGATCATATTTGGAAGTCATTAATTAATTTATTTACTCAACAAAGATAATATTGAATCAGCGTCTACTGTGTGCCATGAATTGTGCTAGGCTCCACAGACACAGTAATATGTGATACAGTTTTTACTCTAAAAAGGCTCATAGTCTAGTGAAGCATACAGTACCAAAATAGATAATTAGAAAACAGAGTCAAGTGACTTAGGGTATTTGAGGACTTTTAATTAATTCCTAATAAGGAGTACTTAATTGAGGTCTAGTTGATAGTTTCTGTCCCAGAGAAAATTAGAATATAAGTTCCATGAGATCAGGTACATTTTTTTCTTTTAACATTTGCATTTAAACATTTGATATGACCCCATTGGCAGAGTGGCTATTCAACAGACATTTTTTTTCATTATAAGGTCTTCAGTGCTGTTTATACAAAGGAGATAAAATCCCGTAAATTAATATGTATTTATGTCATCGATAATAACTACTTTCCTTTTCTATTCCACTTGGTTCTATGAAGTTGGAATATTCCTGGTATCACCTGCAGAAGACCAAATGCTCATTAGCATACTTTAATGCCCTAGTGACAATGACTTCTGTCTTTTCTTGTCATTTTCTAATTTTTCAGGAGCCCTGAAGTGGTAGACCAATGCTCTAGATTCATCAACCATTTTAGCCCAAAGCTTATCCTTTCCCAGGTCATCTGTACCTGTATTTGTTTTGATGCTTTTGTCTCGCCTTCTCTTTCTTATACATCCCCCTTAATTCAAATGGTAGAGGTTTGAGCTCCCTGCTCATTGTAATTCCAGCAAAGCTTAGGCTGCTACCTCTTGAGCATGGTTCACAGGAAGAATGGCAGAGCAGGATCTGTGTCCCCGCTTGGGCCTTGGTGTAGGTTTTAGAATGATGAGGTTATTAATGTCAATAAAGAAATGTCATCTTTCTTAAAAAGAACTTCAACTCATCATTTATTTCTATTTTACTTTCCCTGTTTCTATCTTTGCTTCCTCTTTGCTCGGTGGTTTTTTTGTTTTATCCTGTCTTTTCTCTTGCCTAGCCACTTACACAGTTAAAACATAAAAGAGTAAAATGAAACCGTTGTGTTTGCTGAGGGGCAGAATAGTATGGAAAGTAAGATTGTGCACTCTGGAGCGAGTCGACCGGGTTTGGATCTTGGCTCCTCCATTTACTATTTATTTGGACTTGTTTCTCTGTTTTAGTCATTGTGTTTGTGTCTCAGTTTTCTTATTGGTGAAACTGAGATGATAATAGTACCCTCTGAGGTAGGCTTGTTGTGAGAATCAGGTGAGTTCATATCTATAAAGTGCTTAGAATGGTGTCTGGCCCACAGGTAGTCAGTAACTTAACTGCTATTGCTGTAATTCACTTATTCAATAGAATTGTTTTCAGGCAGAGATGAAAAAAAAAATCACCCATGATATCATCCAGAGAGAATTAATATTAACATTTTTCTTCTGTATTCTTTTTTCTGTGCACATTTTTACCTCCAAAAGAAGATCATGTTGAGTTTTTTGTGGCCTGTGTTCTTCACTTACAACAATGTTTTGCTTCTTTTTTCATGTTATTATTTAAAAAAAAAAATTTTTTTTTTTAATGTTTATTTATTTTTGAGACAGAGAGAGACAGAGCATGAATGGGAGAGGGTCAGTGAGAGAGGGAGACACAGAATCCAAAGCAGCCTCCAGGCTCCGAGTTGTCAGCACAGAGCCCGACGCGGGGCTCAAACTCACAAACCACGAGATCATGAGCTGAGTTGAAGTTGGACACTCAACTGACTGAGCCACCCAGACGCCCCATCATGTTATTATTTTTAAGTTTATTTATTTTGAGAGAGAGAGAGAACAAGTGTACAAGCAGGGAAGGGACAGAGAGAGAAGGAGAGAGAGAGAGAGAGACAGAGAGACAGAGAGAGACAGAGACAGAGAGAGAGAAAGAGAGAAAGAGAAGAGAAGAGAGAGAATCCCATGCAGATTTTATACTGTCAGAACAGAGCCCGATGAGGGGCTTGGACTCATGAATCATGAGATCATGACCTGAGCCAAAATTATGAGTCAGATGTTTAACCAACTGAGTTACCCAGTTACCCCCTTTTTTCATGTTATTAAACATTTGACATCATATTTAGTATCTGTATCTTGTCTAATATAAAAGCACTATAGTTTATGTATCTAGTCCCTTCCTGTTAGTACATACCATGTTTCTAGTTTTCTGGTAAACAATGTAATGAGCAATGTCTTTACACATAATTAGTTGAGTATGTCCATGGTATTTCTTTAAGCTAACCTTTTGGAGGCGCCTGGGTGGCTTGGTCAGTTAAGCGTCTGACTTTGGCTAAGGTCATGATCTCGTGGTTTGTTAGTTTGAGCCCTGCATCGGGCTGTGTGCTGACAGCTCAGAGCCTGGAGCCTGCTTCAGATTCTGTGTCTCCCTCTCTCTCTGACCCTCCCTCACTTGTGCTCTCTCTCTGTCTCTCAAAAATGAATAAATGTAAGAAAAAATTTTTTTATAAAAGGTAACATTTGGAAGTAGATTTTTTTGTGTGTGTGTTGCCTAGTGGCAATTTTTTTAAATATGAAATTTATTGTCAAATTGGTTTCCATACAACACCCAGTGCTCATCCCAACAAGTGCCCTCCTCAATATGCCTCAACCACCCTTCCCTCCCTCCCACCCCCCATCAACCCTCAGTTTGTTCTCAGTTGGAAGTAGATTTTCTAGGCAAATGCAACAATTTACATGCCTGCCTTCAAAAATGAACACCTAATTTAATTTAGATACTTAAAAAAAATTCACAAATCCACATGGTCTTCGACTTTCTTTTGTAATTCAGTAATTCTCTAAAAACAAAATCATAAAATAACTTTCTGGCTCCTTTCATCCAAATTTATAAGATTTTTCTGTAATGATACTTTCGTAAAAAACTATTACAGAAAATCTTTATAAGTGATTTCTTACATGTTTTGTCTGTAAAACCTCAATGTTTCTCTTTGTGATTATAAAAAGGAAGTTTTAAGAATTAAACGTTTAGTAGACTATGTGAGAAAGGAGATACTAAGAATGTTGAACTGGTAAAGCTGTGTGGCTTTGAGCAAATTATTTAACCTCTCTGAATTTTAGTTTTTCTTCCTACTGTCTCAGTTTTCCGGGGAGCTCTTGTTTTTTCTGCCTTCTGCAGTTGCCTAAGATCTGGGGGTTGCTCTTCAAATTGTACTTATTTGATTTTTGCTTATAAAAAATAGAGAGTTCTTAAAAGTAATAGACTTTAATTTTGTTTTAAACAATCACTCAGTTTGGGCAGCGTGTGAATATGGATAGGTATTCTTTTTTTTTTTTTTTTTTTTTTGGATAGGTATTCTTTGACTTAATTTTGAATTAATACAATTTTATTTCATGGCTACCTCGTTGATTAGTTGAAATTTCCACAGGAAAAAAATAGCTAGTCAATGTCATGTTTATTGCTATAGTTCTTTTGCAATTTACAAATACGCATTTATGATATAACCTGATCTTTAACAGTTATACTTCTCTGCAGTCAGTACAAAGAAAGTTAGTTTATATTTCTAGTTATTATTTTAAATCAAATTACAAATAACCAAGTCAAAGAAATTTCTCATACTACTGCCTGTTGAAATATTTATTCTCTTTTTCTTTCTTCTCTCCCCCAATTAGAACTCTGAGATGTGGTTCAAGCGTCACAGTATTGCTATTGGAGAGGTGCCGGCCTGCCGTCTTGTCTACCGCAGACAGCTGACGGAGGCCAATGTAGAAGAGATATGGAAGTCTATGACATTATCATAGTATGTGCATTTGATATTAATGAGAACTTTCAGTGTTTTTTTTTTTTTTTGTGGTTTGCTTCTCTACTACTCTCTGCATATTTAATTTTCTGAAATTATGTATTAAAAGCTTAACTTTGCATTTGCAGCTATGCTGCTTAGCAAACATAATTTAACTGAATTCTGGGAATTTTCTCTTGTCATTTATAGGACAGTTAAGAATAGAAGTTTAAAAGTTCTTCAACTTTCTAGTAACACTGAAGTTTTATGTTTAATGAAACACAGTGGTAAATTTCATCTCCTAGATACTTGCTGTACTGTAGGTAATTAAGGTAAATGATGTTACAAAGCATTTTCTTTCCCTCACAAACGTGTACTAATAGCAGTTTCTCATCATTGGATAAGCTATTTTCTGTTTTTATTGTGTCTTATGAAATCTTTTTCCTGGCATTGAAGGTGTTATATTAAATTAGTGAAGCAACATGTTAATGACCCAAGGATCTTTTAAATTTGTTTTGTCATATTTAGTTTCTAGCCTTTTTGCCAAAGATTGTATAAAATGCCTAAAAGCAGCACATTTTGAAGATTGATCTTTTACATGCCGGGTTTTTGGGTAATAATGATTTTTTAAAGTAATTAATTATCATACATCTTTTCAGTTTACAGAAAGTCCTTGGCCTGGATTCTTTGGAAGAAGTCTTAGATATTAAACTGGTCAACTCCAAGTTTATCATCCATAATGTATATAGTGTGAGCAAGCAGGGAGTTGTCATCCTTGATGACAAGTCAAGTAAGTGCATAAAAACCACTGTGGTCCCATTTGATCCACTATGCTGGCTGCACAGCTCCCTCAGCTTCTTTTTGACCATTCCTCAAACCCTCAATGAAGGTACCTCCTCAGTATGTATAGCCTTCTCTCACTTTCATGCCTTTTAAATGATTGTGTGCATAAAGGAGATGTCATGGAAAGTCAAAGCCTCAGCACAGTCCATCCAGAGGCTAGTTCAATGTTTGTCACACTGGGCATTAAGTGGTTCTATATTATTCACAGAAAATCCCTGAAAAGTAGGTAAGTTTAAGACCTGAGTGCTTAAGTCAGTTAGAACTGGGTCTTGGAGATTAATTTTAGGTTTCAGGTGAGTTTGACTGATTTTAGATTCTCCCCGACCTTTTCATTATGGAGTCTCTGTGGTAGATTTTCCAGAATAGTCTTGGTTTATGTCGGTTTTTTTTGTTTTTTTTTGTTTTTTGTTTTTTTTTAATTAATAAGGGTAGTTCTGTAAATGCTGAAGGTGCTTCAATTTTTTTTATACCTTTTATTCCAAGCCAGTTTACAAATCAGGAAAAAAAGACATTAGGCAGCTGCCTATCCTCTTTTTTTGTTTGGAAAAATAAGGTCATGGTACCCATTGTGGGCCAGAATCCCCGAACTGATTTACTGATTTTAAAGCTTACTTCGCTTGGATCAGGGATGGACCAGAATTAGATGGGTTTTTTGAATAGTTCTTCCTTTACTTCCAACCCTTGGTCCTGGAAATAGCTGGAACTAGAATGACCTTTGGATGTGGGAAGATGCTATAGTACTTTTGGGTTTTTATAAATTATTATTAAATTTAGAGCTGGAGTCGCCTGGGCAACAAGATGGAGCTCTACCAGAAGGAGCCTCAGCAGCTGTGAGAGGGGAAGAGGTTTTTCTAGGCCATGTTTCCTGACAGGAACAGAATGTGTCATTGAAACTTGAAACACTTCTTTCATATAGTCCCTGTATTGGGAATGAAGGACATTAAGGAAACAAACGAATTTGTGACCTTGTGAGTTGTCAGGTTAATATCAACATATAAAATTAACTTACATAGAATGATGGAAGTATTGCCTTTGAAATATATCTAAAATCCTTCCACATTCTTTGAGTGCAGCAAACATGAATACTTTTACCTACCAGTTAGATGACCAGTCATCTTTTGTCTTATCAAGTTCTTCAGAAAGAAGAGCCTCAGGTTCATTAGATCTAGCACAGTTCAGCCAGTATCTTTGCAGTTTTTAGAAAGTGGAGAAGGGGAAGCATGAGTGATGGTCCATCTCATCAGAGGTCCATCTCATCAAAGGAGGGGAGAGACTCCAGAAAAAAGGCTCAGCTGGGACTTTTGGTAGCCGTGTTAACAATTATTATTTTAATACTGTCCTAAAAGAGGTAGCCTATATTAGTATGTCAGTAGCACTTTCTTGCCCTGAAACATTTTGAAAATTGAAATGTGTAAAATGATGCTTATATTGGACATTGGACATACAGAATTCACCTTTTTTTTTTTAAGCTGTTTGCTGAACTGAATTCACAAATACAATTGATAACTAATATTTTTGCTTTTTCTGTTTTTTCTTTTCCTTCTTTAATTCCTAGGATAACTGATCTGTTAGTTTGCTTCTTTGCAATAAACTGTCAGATGTATACTTTTCACCAAAGCTTCAAAAGGTGCATCTTATCCTTAGAGAAATTTGTAGGCATGATTTATAAAAGCATATTGGAACACTGCTGCAAAAGAAAAATTTCCATGTTTTTAAAACATTCGGCTATATTAATAGGTGATTTGTGGTTTGCGATTGGCAGATAGGTTTCATATTATTTGGGCAAGTTATATATTCTTATGATACTATGTATGTATATAATTCTTTGAGTTATATGCAGTTGAGTAAAATACCTTCTTTTTATTTTCATTTCTCTGCAGAAGAACTTCCTCATTGGGTACTGTCAGCTATGAAGTGTTTGGCAAATTGTAAGTACTAATTATCCTCCAGTTTTATGAGATTAACAGAAATTAGTGCCCTGAATTAGAAAATATTTTTGCTCAATGGCTGAACATTGATTTGACACCTGTGAGACTGGCAGTTAATTATTTTGGGACTTGTGTGCTTTTAGTGATGAATTTGTGACTCGGTGAAAGGGCTGAGTTATAGAACATTTTTAAAGGTATTTTGTGCTTCTTTTTTCTAGTGCATATAATCACACTACAGATTTGCCCATACTACTACTTCTGACTGCACAGTAAAGAAAAATTAGTAGTATTGAATATAATATTGTACAGATAGCTGCCTGTTGACCGTTTGCACATTTTTATTTCTAAAGCATGTATTTTATTCCTAAAACATATATCCCTAAATATGCCCTATATTTACATCTCCATTTGCTCAGCAGCTCCTATCTACTATTGGCTTTTTATAGGGCACCAGTTGAAATGGGAAAGAAATATTTTAGACTAGTCTGACTGATAAGCAGGCTGGTTTGGAAGGAGAAGAACTTGGCGTGCAGAGAAACAAGAAGGGATGTTTCAGTAATTGGATGTAAAACGAAGGGGCTTGGATCACAATGGTCCTTCTGAGGATTTTCATAGGCACCCACAGTCCATTTCACAGGCATGTGATATCCACGTCATTGGATGCTGTAGGCACTGTGAAAAATGTATTATAGTATCCCACTAACATTGCCATTTTTTTCTGGGGATTTTTTAGAAGGGTTAACCCAAAGAAGGAATTCTAATAGTTAATGGCTTAACCCAAACAAGTGATTTTAATGAGAAGAATTCTAGTTCTTTTGCTAATAGTGGTGACATTTGGTCTATGAGGCCTTTAAGCCTCACAGATGGCCTGAGAGAGGTACCTTTTGGGTAGAACTAGCATGTACAGAGACAGGTATAATAAAATTTTGAGTTAGTAGACTCTGAATGATTTATTTAATTGATGTTAGTTTTGTTTGATTATAGAATGAAATTAAGATAACCAAGCAGCTTACTGTAGGTAATTCCAGTCATAATATGTGGACAATGATTATATACTATCATTCTGAATATGAATACCAATTATTAGCTTGTATGAAGCCCAAGGTTCTCTGTGTTTAACTATTAAATTTTCATTGGTTTTGGTTAATATTTTGGGACGTCTGAGACATAGAGTGCTTTTAGCTTGGGAGAGTGCTTTTTATTATTCCCAATCAACCATTTGAGGTAAATTAAATTTAAATTATATCTTTGGACAGTGTTGGCAATGACGAGATAGAAGGTCTAAATGCAAAGTTAAATTACCCATTTCTAAATTCCTGGCAAACCAAGCATTTGGTAATTGATGAACTGGGAAAGAATAGAAGAAGCCAGTATGACAAATCTAGGCTATAATATGTTGTATAATGTATATTAAGGTGGGATTATGATACAGATTTATCAGTGATCAAAATGTTGTGAAGAGTGTAACTTTTCCTGCAAGTAAGATGTATACATAAAGCCACAAAAACTTCTGCAGGAATATTATAATAATTGGAATTACTTATTAATGGAGAGGAAAGATGTAAAGAGCAACTTAATAATGTTCTCCATGTGTGTGGTGGTGTTATATTATTAGGTGGAAATTCTTGAGAACAGGGACATGTCTCACATGTATCAAGTGCAGTGTTTTACAGATAGTTGGCATATCCATAAAAATGCTTATTTATGTTTCAAAGACAAAGTGACCAAAAGGCAAGAATATCCTTTTGAATAGTTTTGTGACATTATTAAATTTTCCAAATGCTCCTTGGCCCCTTGAGTTTACTTTGAGTCTATCAAAGTGATGACCTGTTACTTATCCTTCTTATCCTTATTGAGTCTAGGTTCCCATTACAGTCATGTAATAGGGAACAAAAAGGATAGGCTGGCTGGTTTATGTGATATTTTGAAGGCTTCTTGCCTCCTTTTCTGTAAATTTCCTGCCTACCTCTTTCTCTGAGGCCCATTGGTAGACCATGTGCACATAGGCCTGCATTCTTTCCTTGTCCAGCCTCATGGTTGGCCACAGGATGATGAACTGATACTAAGTATAAAACCAGGTTAACTGTGTCTTCTTTGTGCATGTACATTGCATTCAATAAAAAAAAAACAAAAAACAAAAACAGATACAGACAACTTTTTTCCAAGATCTGTCAGGAATAACATTTATAAAAGCTATTCTGAAGTTCAAGATGATTAAGAAACAGAAGATCTTAGAAATATGGCCTCCTCTCATGGGGCCTACTATGCATTTGCATTTGTATGGAAACTGTTTTTGTTTTGTTTTTGCATATTTTTAGCAAGAATGATGAAATGTTTGTTCAGGGATACAGCTGCTTACAATCAACCGCATACTTCTCTTGGGAGGAAGTAATTCATGGCATTATGGATTACTGAGACATTAAACTAATTGTTTCAATCGATGAAGCTTGGAGTATTTCAAAGGAGGAAGCAGGCAAGAATGATGGTTATGTTGGCTGCTAGGTTAACATGGTACCACACAAGAGTCTCTCATAATTTTCATTATTTTAGTCAATCAAATTAAGTTATTTTATGACAAGTGTATACAGAATATTAAAAGGTGAGAGGGTTTTTAAGAAGACCAAGAAAAAGCCATTTTCACTTTGTCCCATTGGCCTTGGGATGTGAAGGCCCAGAATGTTTATCTGTTCTTTTTAGTTTGATCCTTTCTCTTTAGTTACAGTGGTGCTGGAGGAAGGCTTTCTTTTAGTTTTTACTGGCTTTATCTTTCACTCTCCTCTGAGGGTAGAGCTCTGTTTGGATCTAGTTGTTTAGTCTTGTATTCTGCTGGCCCAGAACCGGCCATTGCACTTGCACTGCTTCTCCCTTCCACGCTGTCAGAGCAATTGAGAAGACTGGCCAAACTCTCCCTCATGAGGCTACTTGCCATTTCCCCAAGGCATGGGCAGCTCTGGTTTGTCTCTCCACTTGACAATGTCAATCTGTAGTCTGTGTGTGGATTCTTGGGGGCATTTACTGCTATATCTGTAGAGGGCTAGGCATTTCTTCTTGTTCCTCTTTGGTCCCAGATACAACTGGATCTTTGCCTTGCTGTCTGCATGGGATATGGCTGGGACCACGTTGTTCCAGGCTTTTTATTGTTACCCTAACTTTGGAATATGCTTTGCCTGATACACTATCTTTTAAAGGTTGGTTGGGGATCACATAGAGTTTTACAATCAAAATGAATCACAGGACCCAGTGTAAAATCTCCTTTTTAGAATATCTTTATGAAAAAGAGTGTAAGTTTTTATTAGTCTGAAATAATTTAGTTAGAGGCAGACATCGATTAACTCAACTCTGATTCTAGGATTTCATAATATAGCAATGACAAAATACTAAAAAGCTTTGAAAATTGCTTTATAACTTGTCTATTACATATGTGAGATAATTATCACCTTGGTCAACTGTGTCAAGCCTAGGAAAACATCGAATATTTCAAACAAAATAATCATTGTCTACATTTAATAAAAATGCCTTTCAGAAGATGTAAAAGAAAAGAGTGGGTTTCTCTTAAAATGCAAGTAAGCCATTGATTTTCCTCCTTGTTTTATAATAGATTTCGATTTAGACATAAAGTATTCATGTAAGCAAATGTATAATGTCCTTTTAAATAACATCAATTTTCCCCATGAAAACTTTTGTGATCTTGACTATCTATACACACCATACATATGCACAGAGACTAATCCTCATAAGTGATCATCCCAGTAATGTTTCTTCTTTCTCTCTTTCTCTTTTTTTAACAGGGCCTAATTGTTCAGATTTGAAGCAGCCTATGTATTTAGGATTTGAAAAGGATGTCTTTAAAACTATAGCAGATTACTATGGTCACTTGAAAGAACCTCTACTTACATTTCATCTTTTTGATGCCTTTGTCAGTGTATTAGGTAAGTTGGAATATAATGAACGTGTGTCTGTATTATTGATATGGAATCATTTCATTTTCCAGTGTCTTGAGATTTCCATTAGTCAAACCTCCATAGCGTTTCTAAAATAAAAATGGATGAGGTGCTTGCCTGGTTACAGTCCTGCTCTGTGAAGGAGGAAAAGAAAATGGTTAAGCTCTGTTAAGAAGCTGAAATCAAGGACCAATAGTTTTTACTTGATAAGAAAGAATAATATGCTATGTGTCACTTTTGTGCAAAACAGTACAACTTCTTTGGTAGAGAAGAATGTCAGTTTGATATTGACTGTTGCAGTAGATCTACTACTCTGGATGTGCCTTTATGAACAGTCATGTATGGGAGACAGATTTTCATTTAGAAATCTAATTTCTTTTCATAGAAGGAACAGGTTTCTGTAGGGCTATTTGTTATTTGTAACATGAAAAATAAATATAGTAACTTTATCATTCTCTGAAACTTGTTACTGTTCTTCACATAGATCTGTATGCCAGAATTTATAGTGTCACAAAAGCAGGGTAGAGAGGAAAAAAAAATCAATGTTATTGCTGTAGGCCTTTGTGGTATTGTTCCTTTCTTCTTGCATATCAGATTTTCCTGTTGCTATTGTGATTGTTCAATAAATATTATTCTTTTATTGTTTGCTTTAATGACTGATCATTGTGTAGATATCATACTCTGTTATGTAAATTTGTAGGAATTTGCATGCTCTTGTTCCTGAGTACTGGGGGGCTTAGCCCCCTGCCCTGCCCCGCCCTGCCCTTTCTTCTGCTTTCCATCTTATTGGAAAGTATGGATGCTACCATAGAAAATACTCATAGTATGAGTAATTTACCTGATCTCATAGTACAGTACTTTAAATTTTAAGATTCTATAAGTTTTCTGATAAGAAGAAACAAAGTACAAAACTATAAATCATGCGCATAAGAGTGAGTTTGTTTTTAGAGGGATTAGTATTGGGAACAGATGAAAGGATTAGGCCTGTTACAGGTGTTTGAGACCACTGGGCTGTCTTGGTATTTTGTTTTCAACCAAAGAGGATCGAGTGCTTATGTCCTTTTGAACATTGTACCTAATGATGAATACTTGCTGTTGTTTAATATGCATTTGGACTCATTGAGTAGATTCTTTTAGCCACTCACTGCCATGTGCCACTGGTAAAATAAGAATTCTAAGGACTGGAATAAAAATTACTTAGGTTTTCTTTTCATTTTCCATTTTCATAATGTTATGTAGTAAAAATGATCTGGTTTGGAAACACAAGTACTTGGAACTTTTTTTGGAGAACAGATTCCAGTTTGAATCAGCTGTGTTTATGACATCACTGGTCTGTTCTACCACAATTGTTCATTTTGATCTCTGCTAGGAATTAAAGCTGATTATTTCCAAATTGATGTCAGAATCAGCCTCCTTCTAAAGTATCACTTATACAGGGTTTAGGGTGGAGAAGGATGGATAGATTGGAGAATTTTGGCAGTTAAGTATCAGCAAGAATAGACTAATGTGTGCAGATAGTCAAGATTTATTATCCTTCTCTGATCCAGTCCTTCTCAAGTGAACATGTTTGAGACACCTTGCATTGAAAACCATATATTTTAGATCCTTATGTAGTAAAAGGAGAAATATAAGGACATATAGATTATCATAAATTTGATCATCATTTGATCAATGAAGATCATCTAGTATAGTAATCTTGTTAAGAGTCTGTGGGAAAAGGTGTTATATATAGATATGTGCAAAGCAGATATATAGGTTGAATCTTGGTGTGGTTGACTCAATTCTTCAAACTTTTTGACTTACTTGGACTGCAGTAGGATGCTATTAGATTAGATAAGTAAGTAATAAAGTAGGTAATCAGCATACTTTGTGTAGCACCTAAAAATCCTATAGCATTTTCAGTGGAAATAGTTTTCAGTTTAATTAATGGGCTTTTTTGAGGCTGATTCCTTTGCTTCTAGAATGAAATAATGCTAGCTTGATGTAAAAGTTGTGACCTTGAGAGCTGTTAGTTATTGATATATGAAAAAAAAAATCTAAGAGTTCTTAAACAAAAAAAAAAAAAAGAAAAAGAAAAAAGACTTTTTGGAGAAATGAGAATTATTCTTTAATCACTAGAAAATGATTTAATTTGGGTCAGCAGTCTGACCAAACAACATAGCTGTATATAATAATAAATTTTCATTTCTAAAATGTCAGTTTGTTATTAAGATAGAATTTGGCTGACTCTTAAGTGGGGTGAATGAGATGGTATAGCATCCTTCACTCCATTCCATGTGTACCCTAAAATCCACTGAGCTGTGTAGCTTGCTGTAATTTGTCATATTGAGGAAAAATGGACACCCGTAGGAGGCACAAAAAGGCATAGCAGCAGGGGATGGTGTTTGGACAGTTGAGAGACTTGTGGGTTGTATAATGTTATAGTCTTAGTTCCCAAACTGGTGATCTCTGGGCCAGATCTGAGTTATAAATACATCTGATTTGACCTCTGTGTTTTGTTTTGTTTTGTTTTGTTTTGTTTTGTTAATGTGTATTTATTTTTGAGAGAGAGAGACAGAGAGAGATGGAGACAGAGTATGGGCGGGGCGTGGGAGAGGGAGACACAGAATCAGAAGCAGGCTCCAAGCTCTGAGCCATCAGTGTGGCTTGAACTCACGAACTGCGAGCTTGAGCTGAATCAGACGCTCAACCGACTAAGCCACCCTAGCACACCGACCCCTGTGTTTTAAAAAGAAAATGTAATTAATTGCCAAACTTTAAGAAACAGGAAGTTCAGGTAAGAATTTGTAAATTTGTGAAGAGAAAAAGTGGAAAATGTGGCTGCTCTGGGCTTGAATTTACATGGGCACCAACTGTTGCATCTGTGTGGCTAGTGCCGCCACTAGAAGGAGCAAGTGTTCCAGGGACACAAACTCCAATTTGCAGTGCTTCCCACTGCTTCTCAGACTCTCAAGCTAAGTTCACTTGACTCTTTGCTCATTTATCCCTTTTGTCTGCTCCTGCAGGCACTTGGGCTTTTGGCTCCTGGTTTATTTGCTCAGAGGCTGGAATACTGAGTAGCTCTTTCCTGCTCTCTACCTTCTAAAATGTCAAGTTTAGAAGATGCCATTGAAATTCACTAGATTGATCGTACACTGGATTATCAAACTAAATAGCTGAGATCTTCTATGTATTTTTTAAGCCAGAGACACCTATAAGGGTTAACTTTCCAATCTTTGATTCTTTTGTCTGATGACTTCTCAGATATCCTGTGGAGCTATATGCCATCATGGACTTATTACCTCTTGTTATGTTCTTCAAGTTATCTTAGGGTCTGTGTCCCATAGTAATTCTTAAGGGAAAACAATTCTTTTTTTCAGAGAGTGCCTGGTTGGTGTGCTTGACCAGACAGAGGGCTCTTGCCCATGTTAGTGCAAAGTTCTTGCTGGTGGTTCTCTTTGCTCTCAGAGCCCAGGGCTTATGGCTGGAGTTTTTGAAGATGTAGATGAGCCAAGGTAAGGATGTTGAATCACCTCCAAATAAAATGACTACTGTTAAGTCAATTGCTGGAATAAAGTGGGGTTAGCTGCTCCTTAAAGATAGCAATTTAGGGAAGTGCCTAGGTATTTCTTGGCTATAACAAAATATCTAAGCTGTTTGTAAATATACCAGTAATCACTAGGATAGCTGGTAAAACTTCTGGGGGAAAAAACTTAAGACTTTTCTCATACCATTCATCAGGATAAATTCCAGCTGAATTAGAGAATTAAACGTAAAAAATGTACATCTAAAATATAGTTGATGTTGGGTGGGTGAAGGACTTTCTCAGCCTGAAAGCAAAAGAAGTCATAAAAGTCCTATAGCAGTTTGGGACTCTTCATGTAGGAAAGGGCATCATGTTGTGGTAGGTGAATCTGTGTCTACTTTTAAGCAATTCAAAGACGACTTGTTTGTGTTTCCTTAAAAGCCCCTAGAAAAATAGTCTCTCTTGATATGTCTTTCTTTAGGCAGGGAGTTCTGACCAATTGATGTGTAGTCTGAATTCTTTTACCTTAGTATAAACCTTATCCTTTTTATACCTCTTCTCTGTGAAAATGAAACTTTTTTTTTTTTTTATTCCTTTCGTTGTTCGAAAAACTTGAGTCTTCTTGAGTTTCTCCTTCTCTGGCTGAACAGACTCGATCCCCCTGGCCTTTTGGGGAATGCTGGGCCCTTTCAAAAGTCTTCATATTTTACTATTTTTTTTTTTGAAGCTCCCATAAGGGTTCGCTTATTGATAACATAGCATATATTAGTAGAAATGCCATTTCTACTTTACAGAAATAAAAATTTGTGTTTGTAATGATTTGAGAATGGAAATCTGATGTAACCACTGGAGAATGGGAAGGAGGGTGACAAAGGTAGTTGTCATACAAAGCACTGACAACTCTGAAGCCTGTCATGTGATCTTCATGGCTGAGGTGTCACCTAATCTCTAATCATAGAGAATATTATTTTAATTTTACTTATTTTTATCATAAGGAACACTTGGATTTTTTTGAGTATTCAATTATTTATTCACTCATCCTTCATCACTGGGGCTAAATAATGAAATGTTTCTTTTCATTATTTTATTCTTTTTTTGTTTGTTCATTATTTTATTCTTATTTTACCAATGGAAACATCTCCAAACTCAAGAACTTGGTTTGTTCACTGAGGTGTACCCACTTAGATGACTCACTCTGCCTTTCTAGACCCTGGTTTTTTCATTGGTAAATGGCAGTAATGCCTACTATATTTGTAGATATGAAAACATGAAATTTAAAGTAGTGGGTTACACTTGTTTTCCTACTGAGTTTCATTTTTTTTGTTTTGAAAAATACAAAAAAAATGGCAAAATGTGTAAATTAAGATAGGATAATCATATGTTGCTAGCTAGCCATATCTTCTTTCAAATGATAGCAAGATTTTTTTAATGTGAAACTACTTGTGATACATCTTTATAATCCATGATTGGGATAAGCACTAGTATATCACTCTGAAATGCAAGAAACGAGTTACCTTTGGGGCTGCCAAAGGTACTTGTCATTTTCTTGCAAAGGAAGACTCAGTATTTTTATGGTGATGTTGAGGTTGAAGAAATGATGAAAGATGAAAAGTTACTCTTTTAGCTTTTGTTCAGCAAAGTGAAATTAATCCAAAGAATAAAGTAGTTAGTCTTTTAAACTCTTTGGTTATAAAATGAGGAGAGCCTACTAATATCCCTCAGGAGCTCTTAAAACCTAAAACACCCCCCAAGAAGCTCTTTAAAATCAGTAGTAGTTTATGATCTTGAAGAATCCAATAGTACTTGTTGAAGATGTGTTTTGAGTTCAACTGTATACCATCATGTGTATTTTAAAACTAAATTCTCTTGCAGTCATTTCCCCGAGTTCTGTAATGTGCTTTTGTCAGTAACATTTTATGAAAGAAAATAAACGTAATGGTCAGCAATGAGAAAGAAGTTAGGAAACAGAGAAATCAGATTAAACTGTTTTTGAGAATCTAAGTATTCTGCATGTGTTTGAACTGAGGAAAGCATTATGTCGCACTCCAACATTCAAAAGCAGAACTAAAAGTGAGTCCTGCTTTGACATTTGGACAGATTGAAAAATAACATCCTTGGAACTGGTTGCCAAGAAGGGCTGAAGTATTACAGGCGCTTCAAATCTCAGCTTTTCCCCATACGTCTTCCCTTTGATCATATTCATACTACTTCATAGATGACCCATGTGCTAAGGATTTCCACTCCTTACTTTCATCCTCTATCTGTCTCCTGAGCTCTGACCAGAATATCTCTTTGGCTCTGGCTGTGTATTCCTGGATGTTCGTTATACAAGAGCCTTGGTTCAAATTCAGGCGTCTCTGTAAGCCACAATTTCAGAAACTGTGTGTTGGATGTGAATTCTCTGTAGTAGAACAGTGTTAAAAAGACAGAATATACATAGTAGGTATATTTGTAGACTTTGTTTTAAATACCTTTGTATATGCGTATATATTGTGATGTAACATATATTTCTTAATTTTTGTTGTAAAAAATTTTTGAAAAAAAACCCTACTTTAAATTTCATCTCCATTTACCTACATAGTAAGATGACTATGAGGATTTAATGAATGAGAAAATCTCTCAAAGTGTAATATTTCTCAGATATTACTAGTAATAGTAGTGAATGGTGAAAGATGCTTATGCTATATGTGGTTTGTCCTTTAAACTTCGATAAAAAAAAATAACTTTTTACTTATGGATCATATATATTTTTTTAAGTTTATTTATTTTGAGAGAGAGAGTGTGGGGGAGAGGGAGAACACAAACACAGAAGAGGCAGAGAGGGAGAGAGAGAATCCCAAGAAGGCTCGGTGCTGTCAGCCCAGAGCCTGATGTGGGGCTTGAACCCATGAACTGTGAGATCATGACATGAGCCAAAATCAAGAATCGGCCACTTAACCTACTGAGCCACCCAGGCGGCCCCTATGGATCATATTGTTTAGAGTTACATTCAATTTTTCCTTCTTTTTGTGGTGGAATTAGCATTTTAAAGTGGTTTGGAGGTTTCTTCAGGGTTATACTACATTGTAGTTTTACTTGATGAGAGAGAAATGAGGAGAAGAAATGGTTTTATGTGCTCTCTCTGGTATAAAGGAACTAGTTTCAGATTTCACTATGTTGAGAAATTCTCTTCTTTTTACCATCTACTTCTTGCCCCCAGTTGAAGAATGCAGAGTGATATTTTGACTATCTGCGTATGAAATATTTGTGCATATTCTTTGAGCCAACATTTCTACTTATAGGAATTTATCCTTAGGAAATAATTGGCCACATGGACAAAGTCAGTAATATAGAATGGTATTGAGGTGTGTCTGCCGTAGACCATGTGAGTAAGCTCACACCCCACTTTGCCACTAACTAGCTGTGTGATTTGGGCAAGTGACCTCATTTCTTTAAGCCTCACTGTCTTTATCTGTAAGTGGGATTAATGATGGTTAAATACCTTATAGAGTTTTTGTAAAGATTAAATGAGATAATGTTTAGTGTTTAGAACACTATTAGGTACATAATAAAGTATGTTTAATGTTAACTCCATTAATGTTAACTATTTTCTTCTCCCATAGAAAAATTAGTTTTATTATTATATATATTATATATAATATAATATATATAATATATATATTAGCTGCTCTTATTTTTTTATTCTGATTTTTAAAGACAGAAAAATAAGCTTCAAAACCACTATCATGCTTTTAAAATTCCTTTCTGTAGTGGAAGATCTTGTACTTTAGTTCAAAAAGTATTTTATGAAATTCATGTGCTTTTACATGTAGTAGACCTATCTACTCTCATCAAGATTAATGGCATGGAAGTGTTGCAAATTGCCACATTCTACAAATATTTTTACTTTTAATCTAGTCTTCTATTTTTCTCTGGTATGTATAGTGATGTGATAAACTGGGGCCCAGTTAAATGTCTTTGGGACCATGTTTTTCCCCTTGTCTATAATATCTATATTTCTAATGCTAAGGGAATTCTAGGACTATGACTTTTTATGCTATTGCCTCTTGAAACTTTCCAAAATATTTAAAAAGAATAATTTATAAAGTATTCCCCTGCCAGTTTTCTAAACTTCCTACCAGTTAATATTTTTGTGATTACAAGTTGTGGCTTTGACGTGGTTGAGCAATGCTATTAGTTTATGTCTCCTTTATTCCCTAGGTTCAATTTCTTTTAAAATACAGATTTACTTAATGGGTACTAGAGCTTGAAGACTTTTTTTTCAGGTTCCTGAAGATTTTGGTGGTAGACTCCTTAATGATATAACACAATGATGATGGATGGCTGACAGATAAACTTTTTAAACCTACTCCAAAATTATTATTTTTTTTCTTTAGGACTCTTAGAGTAGTCAAGAAAAATATATCTGTCAGTGTTAATAAAGGATATAGAGTATGGTATTAATTCAAGAGTGTAATCTTTTAATTAGCAATTAATAATTGCTGACCATCAATTTTAAAACTAAATTAAAACCAAGTAGAGTTTATTGGAAGCAGGTTGATGATTATGTGTTGATAATTATGTGTGTAAGGGAGGAAGAGCACATTGGTGTGAATCCCAGGTGTATTTTATGTTTATTTATTTTTGAGAGAGAGATGGGGGTGGGGGAGGGGCAGAGAGAGAGGGAGACACAGAATTGGAAGCAGGCTCCAGGCTCTGAGCTGTTAGCACAGAGCCCAACATGGGCCTTGAACTCACAGACTATGAGATGATGACCTGAGCTGAAGTCGTATGCTCATTTGATGAGCCACCCAGGTGTCCCCCGGATGTATTCTTGGGACAAGTCTTAACTACTTTGGCATAGCCTTTTTATAAAACATTTTGGCATTTCTTTAAAAAAAGTTAAACATTGCCATATGAGTCAGCAGTTCCACTCTTAGGTATATACCAAACAGTTGATAACATATGTCACACAACCACTAAATGTTGATGGCAGCATTATTCATAACAACCAAAAAGTGGAAATAATGGAGATCTCCATGAAATGATGAATGAGGGAGGAGCCAAGATGGCAGAACAGCATGGAAGCTTTTTGTGTGTCTCGCATCCATGAAATACAGCCAGACCAACACTAAACCATCCTACACACCTAGAAAACCGATCTGAGGATTAACACAACAATCTGCACAACCTGAACCACCGAACTCAGCAGGTACATGGTGGGGAGAGGTAAACTTGGGGAGCGAGAAGCCATGAGAAGGGAGGTGCTTTTGTGGGTGGAGAGAGGACAGATACGGGGCGGGGGGGTATGGGAAAAGCACCCCTCCCCAAAAGCGGCTGGAGAGAAAGTGGAAAATTGGAAACAGCCGCAGGGACTAAACTGAAAAGGGAGAAAGGAGAAAGAAGAGGGTTTAAATTCCATTAAGACTGTAAACAAGGGGAGCGCAAAGATTGCAACTCCACAGCTTGATACCTGGTGGTCGCAGGATATATTCAGTGTGCTGAATCAGAAAAATATGCAGCCAAGAATTTTTTATCCAGCAAGGCTGTCATTCAAAATAGAAGGAGAGATAAAAAGTTTCCCAGACAAAAATTAAAGGAGTTTGTGACCACTAAACCAGCGCTGCAAGAAATTTTAAGAGGGACTTTTCTGAGGGGGGAAAAGATGAAAATATATATATACATACCAAAAGCAACAAAAGATTAGAAACGACCAGAGAACACCACCAACACTCCAACTCTACAAGCATCATAATTACAACAAATTCATATCTTTCAGTACTCACTCTAAATGTCAGTGGACTCAATGCTCCAATCAAAAGACATAGGTTAACAGAATGGATAAGAAAACAATATCCATCTATATGCTGTTTACAAGAGACCACTTTAGACCTAAAGATAACCTTCAGATTGAAAATAAGGGGATGGAGAACCATCTATCATGCTAATGGCCGATGAAAGAAAGCTATGTTTATATCACTCAATCTAGACTTTAAAATAAAGATTGTAACAAGAGATGAAGAAGGGCATTATATCATAATTAAGGGGTCTATCCACTAAGAAGACCTAACAATTGTAGACATTTATGCTCCAAATATGAGAGCACCCAAATATATAAATCAATTAATCACAAACATAAAGACACTCATTGATAATAATACCATTATAGTAGGGGACTTCAACACCCTCCTTCAGCAATGGACAGATCATCTAAACACAAAATCAACAAGGAAACAATGGCTTTGAATGACACACTGGTCCAGATGGACTTAACAGATATATTCAGAACATTTCATCCTAAAGCAGCAGAATATACATTCTTCTCCAGTGCACATGGAACGTTCTCCAGAATACACCATATACTGGGACACAAATCAGCCCTAAGTAAGTACAAAAAGATCAAGATCATACTGTGCATATTTTCAGACCATAATGCTATGAAACTCGAAATCAACCGCAAGAAAAAATTTGCAAAGGTAACAAATACTTGGAGACTGAAGAACATCCTAGTAAAGAATGAATGGGCTAACCAAGCAGTTAAAGAGGAAATTAAAAAGTATATGGGAGTCAATGAAACTGATAACACCACAACCCCAAACCTCTGGGACGCAATAAAGGCAGTCATAAGAGGAAAGTGTATAGCAATCCAGGCCTTCCTAAAGAAGGAAGAAAGATCTCAGATACACAATCTAACCTTATGCCTTAAGGAGATGGGAAAAGAATAGCAAATAAAACCCCAAACCAGCAGAAGACAGGAAATAATAAAGATTAGAGCGGAAATTAATGCTATCGAAACCAAAAAAACAGATCAATGAAACTAGAAGCTTTTCTTTGAAAGAATTAACAAAATTGATAAACCACTAGCCAGTTTGATCAGAAGAAAAAGGAAAGGACCCAAATAAGTAAAATCAAGAATGAAAGAAGAGAGATCACAACCAACACAACAGAAATAAAAACAATAATAGAATATTATGAGCAATTATATGCCAGTGGGTAATCTGGAAGAAATGGACAAATTCCTAGAAACATATACACTACCAAAACTGAAACAGGAAGAAATAGAAAATTTGAACAGACCCATAAACCAGTAAGGAAATCGAATTAGTAATAAAAAATCTGCCAAAAAACAAGTGTCCTGGACCAAATGGCTTTCCAGGGGAATTCTACCAAACATTTAAGGAAGAGTTAACACCTATTCTCTTGAAACTGTTCCAAAAAATAGAAATGGAAGGAAAACTTCCAAACTCTTTCTATGAAGCCAGCATTACCTTGATTCCAAAACCAGACAGAGACCCCACTAAAAAGGAGAACTATAGACCAATTTCCCTGATCAACATGGATGCAAAAATCCTCAACAAGATATTAGCCAACCAGATCGAATAATACATGAAAAAAATTATTCACCATGTGACCAAGTGGGATTTATACCTGGGATGCAGGGCTCGTTCAATATCTGCAAAACAATTCACGGGATTCATCACATCAGTAAAAGAAAGGACAAGAATGATATGATCCTTTCAATAGATGCAGAGAAAGCATTTGACAAAATACAGTATCCTTTCTTGATAAAAACCCTCAAAGTAGGGATAGAAGGAGCCTATCTCAAGGTCATAAAAGCCATATGTGAAGGACCCAATGGCAATATCATCCTCAATGGTGACAAATTGAGAGCTTTCCCCTAAGGTCAGGAACAAGACAGGGATGTCCACTCTCACCACTGTTATTCAACATAGTATTGGAAATCTTAGCCTCTGCAATCAGACAACACAAAGAAATCAAAGACATCCAGATTGGCCAGGAGGTGGTCAAACTTTCACTCTTTGCAGATGACATGATACTCTATATGGAAAACCCAAAAGATTCCACCAAAAAACTGCTAGAACTGATTCATGAATTCAGCAAAGTTGCAGGATATAAAATCAACACACAGAAATCAGTTGCATTCCTATACACCAACAATGAAGCGACAGAGAAATCAAGGAATCGGTCCCATTTACAGTTGCACCAAAAACCATAAAATACCTAGGAATAAATCTAACCAAAGAGGTAAAAATCTGAAAATTATAGAAAGCTTATGAAAGAATTTGAAGACACAAAAAAATGAAAAAGATTCCATGCTCCTGGATAGGAAGAACAGATATTGTTAAAATGTCGATAATACCCAAAGCAATCTACATATTCAATGCAATCCCTATGAAAGTAACACCAGCATTCTTCACAGAGCTAGAACAAACAATCCTAAAATTTGTGTGGGAGCAGAAAAGACCCCGAATAGCCAAAGCGATCGTGGAAAAGAAAACCAAAGCAGAAGTCATCACAGTCCCAGACTTCAAGCTATACTACAAAGCTGTAATCATCAAGACAGTATGGTACTGGCACAAGAACAGACACTCAGATCAATAGAACAGAATAGAGAACCCAGAAATGGACCCAGAAACCTATGGCCAACTAATCTTTGACAAAGCAGGAAAGAATATCCAATGGAATAAAGACAGTCTCTTCAGCAAGTGGTGCTGGGAAAACTGGACAGTGACATGCAGAAGAATGAACCTGGACCACTTTCTTACACCATTCACAAAAACAAACTCAAAATGGATGAAAGACCTCAGTGTAAGACAGGAAGCCATCAAATCCTCGAGGAGAAATCAGGCAAAAACCTCTTTGATCTTGGCCGCAGCAACTTCTTACTCATCTTACTCAACTTCTTGCCTCTTGTCTCTGGAGGCAAGGGAAACAAAAGCAAAAATGAACTACTGGGATCTCATCAAAATAAAAAGCTTCTGCACATTGAAGGAAACAATCAGCAAAACTAAAAGGCAACCGACAGAATGGGAGAAGATATTTGCGAACAACATATCAGATAAAGGGTTAGTATCCAAAACTTGTAAAGAACTTCAACACCCAAAAAACAAAGACTCCAGTGAAGAAATGGGCAAAAGACATGAATAGACACTTCTCCAAGGTAGACATCCAGACGGTCAACTGACACATGAAAAAATGCTCAACATCACTCATCATCAGGGAAATACAAATCAAAACCACAGTGAGATACCACCTCACACCTGTCAGCTTGGCTAACATTAACAATTCAGGCAGCAATAGATATTGGTGAGGATGTAGAAAAAGAGCATCTCTTTTGCATTGTTGGTGGGAATGCAAGCTGGTGCAGCCGCTCTGAAAAACAGTATGGAGGTTCCTCAAAAAACTAAAAATAGAACTACCTTACGACCCAGCAATTGCACTACTAGGCATTTTTCCACAGGATACAGGTGTGTTGTTTTGAAGGTGGAAACATGCACCCCCATGTTTATAGGAGCACTATCCACAATAGCCAAAGTATGGAAAGAGCCCAAATGTCCATCGATGGATGAATAAAGAAGAGGCGGTATATCTATACAATGGAGTATTACTTGGCAATCAAAAAGAATGAAATCTTGGGGGCGCCTGGGTGGCGCAGTCGGTTAAGTGTCCGACTTCAGCCAGGTCACGATCTCGCGGTCTGTGAGTTCGAGCCCCGCGTCAGGCTCTGGGCTGATGGCTCAGAGCCTGGAGCCTGTTTCCAATTCTGTGTCTCCCTCTCTCTCTGCCCCTCCCCCGTTCATGCTCTGTCTCTCTCTGTCCCAAAAAAATAAATAAACGTTGAAAAAAAAAATTAAAAAAAAAAAAAAAAGAATGAAATCTTGCCATTTGCAACTACGTGGATGGAACTGGAGGGTATTATGCTAAGTCAAATTAGTCAGTCAGAGAAAGACAAAAATCATATGACTTCACTCATATGAGGACTTTAAGAGACAAGACGAATTAACATAAGGGAAGGGAAACAAAAATAATATAAAAACAGGGAAGGGGCCAAAACAGAGGAGACTCATAAATATGGAGAACAAACTGAGGTTTGGTGGAGGGGTTGTGGAAAAGGAGATGGGCTAAACGGGTAAGGGGCATTAAGGAATCTACTCCTGAAATCATTGCTTTACTGTATGCTAACCAATTTTGATGTAAATTTTAAAAAATAAAAAATGAAATTAAAAAACAAACTAAAACAAATGAATGAAAATATTTAATATATCCACATGATAGAATATTATGCAGCCATGAAAAGGAATGAAGTATTGTTACATGCTATAACATGGTTGAACCTTGAAACATTATTCTAAATGAAAGAAGCCAGACACAAAATACCTTATTTTGTATGATTCCATTTATGTGAAATGTTCAAAACAGGAAAATCTGTGGCTGTGATTAGTGTTTTCTACGAGGTGAGGGGAGGAGAGAATGGGGAGTGAGTGTTAATTGGTATGAGGGTTTCTTTTTTGAGTGACAGAATTATTCTGGAATTAGATAGTGGTGATGGACCTAACTTAATAAATATACTAAAAACTGCTGAATTGTACATTTAAAGATAATTTCATAACAAAAAACAGAGAAAAAGAACCAAATTGGACTTTAGGACTTAAAAAAGCACAGTATTATAAGTGGAAATTTCATTGAATGGGTTTAGGAACAAATTAGACATTGCAGAAGAAAAGATCGGTGAACTTAAATATACAGTAATAAAAGCTAGCCTAAAGAAAGCACAGAGGGAACAGGGTCTAGAAACAAAACAAACAACATGCGTCAAACACAGCCCTAGTGACATATACAGCAATATGAAGTAGTCTAATATACTTGTAACTGGAATCCCTGAAGGAGGTCCTTAAAAACTAGCTCATGTATTATATATTTTTTAAACCACATCCCTATCATTCTTGGAACACTTTCTTATTTTCTGGCAGGAAAGGTCCTTATTCTTTCTTTCTCAGGCATTTCTTCAAGGATTCTTGCTTCCTGTGAGTAGAGAATGATATATAGAAGCCAAGATTTAGTAGTTGTTGTGTTCATTGTTATTGGAAATATTGTCTGTAGAAAAAATAATTCTCCAGTGACATGAAATGAGTGACCCTGAAATCTGATTTCCAAACTTTCACTTTAAGTACTATTTGGGAGGAGGATAGTGGTTAAATTGTCAGTGTGGAGAGTAATACAAGAGACATCTATGTGCCCATCACCCTAATTTAACACATATACTGTGCAGTGATACAAAACATCCATGTCTTTCTCTATATCTAGAAGCTGAACTACTGGGTTGTTTGCTATTTACATCTTTACTAGTTGAAGCAAATTGCTTTCCAGAGTCACAGCAACTTACACATATATTAGAAATATATTTCTGTTGGACCATTTTTTTTTTTTTTTACCAATGCTTGGTTTCATCAGGCATTAAATTTTTTTAATTGGGAAAAATTTAGTTACTAAGCATCAAATGCACTTTACATCAATAACTGCAGTACTGAAATTGTGACATTTTAAGTATTTTTCTCAAAAAAGTGTTGATTTCTGCCCCCCCCCCCCCCCCAGGAAACTTGGAGATTCAACTATATACATTAACATGGCCAGTCTATGTCATTATGGTTTATTTAATGCTAATCTCAACAGGTGTTCATATTTCCATCTACAATAAAGTAGATTGTGAACTTCTTATATTGTTGAATTTTAGCAAAACTCCATGAGATAATTTAAAGGAATATCAAATTTTTGAAGGGCAAACTCCTAAAACTCTACATTGGGATTGCATTTTTGCTTCAAGCTCATCTAACTGGAGAATACAGGCGATTTTTCTTTCTTAATCCCTTGGAGAACTATTTCTGCAATAAGTCTTGTGTCTTCTTAACTATGACTGGGTGGTTTTGAGAAAGGTTATCAGCTCTGTGGTTAGTTTCCCACAGTTGTTAAAATTCTGTCAAAAGCATTTTAATAGTTTACAAGAAAAAACACTTGTTTTTTCAAAGGCCACAGGAACAGGAAAGAAGTAGCACTTCTTATTTGTATAAGCACAAACATTTAAAGCTACTCATGCTGCAGGTAAATCCAAGATAGTATTCAGAAGTTCTATAAAAATGAATAAAAGATAATCTTTACTTCTACCGCGCCAAAAGCCAAAATTTAGATCTGCATGAGAGATGCCCTGTAGCAGTTCACTGGTCTAGTTTAAGAGTTCAGAGTCCTTTTTGGCCCAGTGATGTCCACATGCCAGATAAATTCAGTTCATTAAATGGAAATTAGGGCAAAGACTCCGTTCAACAAAGCACAGGGATATGCTACTAGAAGTGGCTGTTCTTCCATGGCTAATGCAGAATTAAAAATTTTGGAAGGGGAAAAACTGCACCATCCAATAATTCCAGCAGTGAGAATGACTCTTGCCATTCCTTGCAGAGCTGGAAAGTAGGATCATGGGAAGGAGACAGTATCCACGGACACTTGCCACACAACCAAATGAAACACCTGTCATACTCAGTTTAGTAGACAAAAACATTCCTAGACATCCAAGTGCACTTATGCCACATACATAGCCAAACTGGATTTTGCCAGCCAGTAACGATGTGGCTCCAAAGACAAGGCAAAAAACCATTGGTTGTGCCAAATCAGTCACATTCATGATGCTGCCATCTGCCACTTGTAATGGATGTAACACTGTTCATGTTTTTTGCCAGATGTGGTCACAAGTGATACCTGATTCTTCTAATAAAGGTGGCTTATCCTCAAAGTGTTTTCCATAGACAAGCTAATGTGTTAGAGTGTATGCCTGAGTTGGCTGGAAAATTGGCCCAGTATGTGGCTGTTATGGCTGCCTCATGTCTAGAGGGACAAATTGGCCTTGCTGTGAGTAGTCATAGCCAGCAAACTGTTTGCTATAGGGTTCTCTACTTCCTCCATAGTCATAGGATTTCTGTGATTGGTCATCAATGCTGTAACTTGTCTGGTAGAAATCTGTGTTTGTTATCAAAGCCTGTCATTGCACATGATCAAACTTGGCAGCAGTGTCAGCAACCCCCCAAAACCCCCAAACGTGGCTTAAGATCCCCAACTGGCCCTGTTGCTACATGTTACAAGGCCAAACAATTGCTGGGGCTTTTTAATTTTTGCAGTCTGATATGTGTGAAAAGGAATCTTGTTGCTGTTTATTGGTCATATGGATTTCTTCTTGGGTGAAATACTTTTTCTGTCTTTTACCCATTTTTTTCTCTTGGTTTCTTCCTTCCTTCCCTTTTCTTTTTCTTTCTTTCTTTCTTTCTTTCTTTCTTTCTTTCTTTCTTCTAAAAATATATTCTAGGTACTAATTCTTCATACCTTGTGTCTTGCAAATATATTTTATAGTCTGTGGCTTCTCTTTTGGTTTTAATCAAAAGGTAAAAAAAAACCTTTTATGTTCTATTTTGGTCAAATTAATTTACTTGTGTATCTTAAGAAATCTTTCACAAAGAGATTCTGTACTTTTAAGATTTTTAAGTTTTGCATTTCTCATGTTTAGGGCTCTAATTTCTCTTGATTTGTTTAATTTATTTAAATGAATAAATAATTTATTTTAACTTTATAAAGTTGACTTTATTAAGGTATAATTAACATACATAATATACAATTAATATGCACTCATTTTAAGTACAGTTCAGTGAGTTTTGATGAGTTTATACTAGTGTAATTAGCATTAAATTAACAGGTCATTTCCATTAGTTCTGAAGGTTCTCTTGTGCTCTCTCTTAGTCCCCAACGCCACCCCTGGCACCAGACAACGAGAAATAGAAGCTTTTTATCTGATAGATTAGGTTTTCTTTTTAAGCGTTTCATACAAGTGGAATTATACACTATGTACTTTGTATCTGGCTTGTTTTGCTGAGTATTCTAGTGCATGGATATACTACAAACCATAATTGGTTTATCCATTTACTTGTTGCAGAACAGGTGGATTGTATCCATTCTTGGGCCATTATGAATAAAGCTGTATGAACATGTATCTTAACTCCTTTTGAGTAAATAGTTAGGGGTGGAATTGCTGAGTCATATGATAAATGTATATTTACTTTCATTATGAAACTGACAAGGTATTTTCCAGAATTGTTGTGCCATTTTACATCCCCATCAATGATGTGTAAGAGTTTTGGTAGTTCTACATCCTTGTCAACATTTGATACTGTCAGTCTTTTGTTGTAGCTCACTTAGTAGGTGGGTAGTGCTATATCTGTGGTTTTTAGCTGTATGTATCTAATGACTAGTTATATTGAGCATGTTTTCATTTGCCCAATGGCTTTTCTGTTATCTTCTTTTGTGAAGTGTCTATTGAAATATTCTGCTTTTTATTGGCTTGTTTGTTCTCTTATTGAGTTGTAAGAGGTGTTTGCATATTCTGCCTATAAGTCCTTTCTTTGATTATGTATTGTAAATATTTTCTCCCAAATTGTGGTCTTTTGTTTCTTTTCCTTAACAATGTCTTTGAAAAAGCAGAAGCTTTTAGTTTTGATGAAGTCTATTTTATCATTTTCTTTTATGGTTCATGCTTTTTGTCTCAAGAAACCATTGCTTACCTTTAAATATCATATTTCTTCACATATAATGTTATCATGTTACCGTATCCTTTTTTTTTCTCTTTTCTATCCTTTCTGATATTATCATCATCCATTTTGTGTGATATATTCTTTTATAACATTTGTAATCAACCCTGCTGTATGTTATTTTTTCTTTGGGTAGGTAATTTTCTTTTAAAGAAATTAAGGAACACAAAGCAATCTTTTATTCACATATTATTCTTTTCATTTATTCACATATTAATCTTTTCTGGGAATCTTCATTCCTTTATGCAGATCCATCTGGTATCATTACCATCTGGTATCATTTTCCTTCTGCTGGAATAATGTCCTGTGACATTTTTATGGTATAGGTCTCTTGGCTGTAGATTTTTAGAGGGAGGTTGGGGTTCTGAAACGTCTTTCTTCAGACTTAATTCTGGAAAGTATTTTCAATGGATATAGAATTCTAAGATAATTTTCTTTATTTAGCACTTTGAAGGTGTTTTCTGGCTTGAGTAGTTTCTGAAGAAAAGTCTATGGTCATTACTTATTTTTGTTCTTCTGTTTGTAATGTGCCTTTTTTCCCTCTGACTGTTTTTGAGATTTTCTTTATCACTGATTTTGGGAATTTAATTATAATGTGCTTTTAAGAGTATTTTTTTGTGTTTTTTGCCCTTTTATTCATTGAATTTCTTTATTCTGTTGATTTATCGATTTCACCAAATTTGGAACATTTTTAGCAATTATTTCTTCAAATATTTTTTTCTGTGACTCCTACTTTTCTAATGACACAGAGTTTAGGTCATCTGATGCTTTCCCACAGTTTGCTGCAGCTCTGTTTATTTTTTTCCCTACTTTTTTGCCTACTTTGCTTCTATTTTGGCTGATTCATTTACTGTGAATTTAAGTTTTCTTTTTTCTTTTTTTGAAGTGTTAATCTGCTATGGTTCTCACCTAGTGAGTGTTTCTTTTGAGGATGAGGATTTTTCATTTCTAGAAGTTCCATTTGGTTTTTCTTTATATCTTCCATTTTCTCCTTCCTGTATTTATATATTTTCTAATAATATGAGAACATAGAATATCTTTTGTAACATACTTTTCTCTAAGTTCTTTATCTGTGGCTATTTTTATGATTTTCTACTAATTTTTTCTCCTGCCATGGGTCATACTTTTTTGCTTCTTGGTATGTCTCGTGATTTTGTTTGAACAAAATGTTTTTCCTTGTTGAGTATCTGAATTTTGTTATCTTCCTTTGAAGAGGTAAGCTTTGTTCTCTTAGGCAGTTAATTTAATTGAATTTCTTTTTGATTCATTTGTGTCTTATTTTTAAATCTGTTTTTAAGGCCAGATTAGATTAACCTTTACTGAAGTGAAGTTTGGTCCTACTATTGAAGCATAATCCTGCTGGGCTTTCTGTGGAATGCCTTCAGTGATCAGCAGGGCTCTCTTCTATGTGAGCTCTGGGAACTGTTCAGCTCAAAGCTCACTGGTTGTTTTTTGTATGACCTCCTAGAGTTTTGCCTTAATCATGTATATGCATTTCAGTGTTCATCAGAGTCTCAGGGGATTTCTATGCAGGTTTATGGAACCCTTCTTCTGTTTAGTTCCCTGCAGTTGGAACTCTGCTTTGCAATGTCCAGCTGACTCAGCCTCCACAAACTCCAATCTGTCTCTTCCGTCTGCTTGAGCTCTCTGTCTCTGATACATGATTTAGAATGTGCCTCTAGGCATAATGTGGGGAAATTGTAGAGCTTGTTTGTTTTGTTCTCTTTTCTCAGGAATTATGGTACTGTTTCGCTATCCCATGTATAGAAATTGTTATTGCATAAAATTTGTCCAGTTTTCTAGCTGTTTGTGGAGGGAGGGTTAGTCTGGGCCTTGTGTAAATTAATAATTTAATTTTAATGATTTAATTTTTTTCCTGACATATGGTTATTAGGCTATTCCAAACACCTTTTTTGAACAGACCATTCTTTCCTTGCTGATTGGTGATGACATTTCTGTGATGTATCAGGTTCCCAAGCATACTTGGGCCTGTTTCTAGACTTCCAAATTTGTCGTGTTGGTCTTTTATGTTTTCTCATGGTAGCATCATACTGTTTAATTAACTATAGCTTTGTAGCAAGTCTTGCTTTCATGTCAGGTGAGTCCCTACTCCTAATTCTTGCCACTTATGGACATGAGATAATTTCTTTGGTGTTTTTCTCAATGAACTTTTTATCTATTTGAATTACTTGATTGGAGTAAGCAACAAAAGCAGGTCAGCTGTTGTAGTTCATCCTTGAAATGTTGTGTTCAGCCACACAGTTGCTATGTCAGTTAGCAAATTAAACGCTGTTGAAAGGTAAGCCTTTTGCCTAAAGAACAACTTTCACCTAAGTTTTAAGACTGTAGCGTTGTACATTATACATTAGTAGTTAATTCTAACAAAGACTTCTATAATCTTTAGGTTAACAAGGGGCCAACTACCAAATATTGTGATAGTTCTGTCATTGATGGCAACAAAGGCATCCACATTCTTTCAGCTAAAAAGTCAAGAAAAATTTAAGGGTTGTTATAGATCTTCTAACATCAGTAAGTCAGACATAGCTGTTTTTACCTAATAATAATGTGGGCATGAGATTGTTCCAGTGACCCAAAAAGTCATAATTGTGAGTCTTTCTGAATTACACATGGTCAAGTTGACATAACCATTGCATGAGATGATGTTTACATATGTTTATATTTTTTTCCATCCTCTGTCATGGGGTTATGCAACTGCTGAGGCATATAGGCTTGAGGAGGGCATTCTTAGATGATTTGTTACTCAGTAATACAGTTCTGCTGGGGCATTGTGGGACTTTATTTATTCTCTCATCACAGAGATCCAGAGCCAAATTCATGTCTGTGTACTAGTGTACAGTACATTTCTTAACTGACTTTTTAAGAAAATCTAGCCAAAGTTGCATCTGATTTGCATCCTATTTTCCACCCTGGTATTAGTCTTAATGCTTTAATTTAGTAGTAGTAATTGTAGTAGTAGCAGCAGCAGCACCTATCATCAATGCTATTAAAAGTTTCAATTCACGTAGGCTTTCTTTTATAGCCTATGGGCCCTCAGTTCAGTACAATGATTCGGTTTTATGGCCGTCCACCACAATTTACTGCTGGGTTAATTGGGATTCATGGAGGTTAAGTGACTTGTCCAAGCATATACAATCAATGGGACCGGGGACTTAAGCCAGATATTCTAGTTCCAGTCCTAGCAAGGGAGGACTCATTGTTATTCCTTCATTCATATAGTCATTCATTCACATGTTCACCACAGAATATATTTAGTAAGCACCTGTGATCTACCAGGTGGTGTTCTACCTGTTGGAGGTATCAGTAAACAAAACTGAAAGGAATCCCTGCCCGTGTAGAGCTTACATTTTAGTAAGGCAGAGGGGAAACAATGGTAGATAACAAAAAAGTAAATTCTGTAGTGTATTAGGAGGTGATAATGTATAATTAGAAAAAACAGAGGTGCCTGGGTGGCTCAGTCGGTTAAGTGTCTGGCTCTTGAATTTGGGTTCAGGTCATGATCCCAGGGTCATGGGATTGAGCCCTGCCTCAGGCTAAGTGTGGAGCCTGCTTGAGATTCATTCTCTTTCTCTCTTTCTCTGACACCCCTACCCTCCCACTCATGCACACTCTCTCTCTCTCTAAAAAAAAAAAAAAAGAACAAGTAGGGGGCATTAGGAGTACCAATTTTTATACCTTTTGGGAGGTAGGAACACTTTAATTTTTTAATTTTATCTGATAAATTATTAAATTATGTCAAAATGACAGGTTTTGTTGTAAACCTTTCAGAGTATGTTGTTTAGAACAATGTTCTGCTCCTTGCCTCCCTCCCCAAGAAGCAGTGCTGTAAAGGACAGCTAAGTTATAAGATCAATTTATAGAATGTACTTAATTCATTATGATTTTAGCTGTAGTTAAAAGCTAATGGTACTGTAGGCCTAATCAGTCCCTACAGTGTTTTGTTTTGTTTTGTTTTGTTTTGTTCTTCCTTCCTCTGGTAAAATACATTCCAGGCTCCAGGAGGGAGTATTAGGAGCCCCATAGTTTCATGTTACTCTTCAAGCTTTGGGCATAAGCAACTCTCCTTCCTTCCACATTCTAGAGTGTTGTTCAGCAGGAGCTTCCCTCATTCAAACTATTGATGGTGGCTCCTCCACAGCCAGAGGCTGCGGCATTGTTTTGGGGGAGATTAGGAATTTAATGGAGGAAGGTATCAGTAGCATTCTCTTTTTACAGGAGGTGGGAAGTTGGCAATTGGAATGAATTGCAGGGAGTTCTCACTTGGGATCCATGGCAGAAGGAAGGGAGTCCCTGGCTTCACAGGGGGCCCAGTGAGTTATTGGGATGTATGCGAGTCAAGGGTGGACTTTGTCTCCTATTTGTGTAGGTTTGTGTAGATTAATTCCTGAGATGGATTTACTGAAACATTCTCACCCTAATTTTCATAAAACCCAGAATCATGACCAACTCCAAGTTTGGGATTTAAGCAACTGGAAGTTTAGAATTTAGACTTTTTAAAAGATTTGATGAATGTAACTTTTATGTGTTAGTTTAACAGTGTCCCAACAAAGAAATCTGAAAATTAAAAGCAAATTGATGTAGTCTTGATCTTTTTCCTTTTTACTACCTTATTTTTATAAGGTTTATTATTGTGATTTTCTTCATAAATATTGTACTGGAAATATTGTTTCATAACTTCAAAATTTACCATTTTTTAATAGCCATGTAATACTCTATTGACAAATAGGTATTTGAATGTTCACCTGTACTTTATCAGGAAGTAAGGCTTGCCAAAGGAAATGGATTATGCTTTCAATTAGCTTGCTCTCTCTTTAATAAAACAGTACATATATACAATATACCTATTGTATATATACATGAATCATAATAAAATAAGGTAAAGTCTGTCAAAAGGTGTTTATAATTTGGAAAAAGAAGGGATTTGTGGGCTAATGTGATAGAAAGCTTTATGGAAAAAGTAGAAGGCTTTGTGGAGAAAGAGATTTAGAATTTAATTAGTTCTTACTAGTTCCACTTCTTCTATCTTATCCAGACTGTCATCATGCTTCTCATCTTCCTCCTTCTGTGTTACCCCCTTACAATCTCTTCTCTCTAGAGCTGCCAGAATAAAAAGTAATTCAGGTTAATGATTCCCCTGCCCAGAACCCTCCAGTGTTTTCTGAGGTCACTCATAATAAAACTCAAAATTCTTAATGGTAGCCTACGGGGTTCTGCCTGGTGTGGCTCTTACCTTCCACTCTAACCTCCTTTCCTGTTTGAATGCTCTTATACACTCTTCTGTCTTCACACTGGCCTCACTGCTTTTCCTCACACACTCCAAACATACTCTCGTGTCACAATCTCTGTCATTGCTCTTTCCTCCACCTTGGAAATTTGTCTCTCAGATAACTTCCCTGGCTTACTCTCATTTCCTTCAGATCTCTGCTCAAATTTCACCTCCTTAGAGACTTTTCCCAAAAAACCAGAAATGTTTTTCTGAGCACATCCCATCACTCCCCTGCTCCTTTCTTTTTTCTCCATAGCATTTTTCCACCTGCCATATGTTTGTACCTCTTTGCTTATTATCTGCTGGAAAGTAAGCTCCATGACATCAGGCAAGGATTTTGTTTTTATTTCCTACTGTATGTCCTCTTCTAAAATAGTTCCTGGAATACAGGCAAGGCTTAATAAATATTTGTTGGATAAGTGAAAGAAAGAATTAATATTTGATCATAAACCTTTTTTCTTTTCATAGACCTGATTATATAGAGTTGAAAGAAGGTCTAGTGATGAGAATCAGCAGCAGTATTTTCAGTGAACATCTAGGATTGAACTTGGTGTATTAAAGCTCCCCTTCTGCCTCCTTTTCTCTCCCATGCCCACCCACTGCCATCAGGGCCAAACCCAAGCTCCTTAGTCTGGCGTTCAAGGCCTTTTCGGATCTCATCTCTGTTGACCTTTCCAGCTTTACTTCTATGCCAAGCCTGTGCTGTGTCCTAAGGAATGACTTATAATTTCCCTAATGTTGCCCTTGCAGATGTCTCTTGCAGCACCTCTCACATTTTGCCATTTACAATTTTTTAATGGGTGTCTCCTCATAGCACATCAGCTCTTCAGAGTGAGGGACCTGGCATATTTTCATATTTCCAAGACTTGGCACAGTTCCTGGCATATCATAGATGGTCAGAAATACTTACTGGGTGCCAAAGATGGTTTTGCCTCTAAGAGAAACCATTGGGAACTTGAAGAGGTTGGACATGGAACAAATAAATTGATGAAAGCAGTTTCTTCTCATTAGAGGGTTTGGATGTGGATGTGTCTGGGGACAAATGTGGTTGAAGAGAGCACAGTATTAGAGAACCGTGATTTGTAGCACAGTATTAGAAGACTGTAGTTTGGTTGAGGAGGGCTGGCATATAACATGATTGAATCGGTACACTTAGCTAGGAAGAACAGCTTATGTGTGAGGAAGGGTTATTTGATGTGTGTTGTTTGGAAAGAAGTGCAGCCATCTGGCAGTGGTCTGACTGTAGGCCAATCGGACCTGTTTTCAGGCCGTGAGAATCCTGTTAGATGGTAACCCTGCTCATCCCAGGGACATAATACAAGGGGGCAATTCAGGGCAGCAGTGGCACATTCATATCTTTGCTCATGCTGTCTTCATCCTGTAGTAACTGTGAGTGTTGAGTGTTAGGTTAGACTTAACCTGACTGCTCTTGGTTTGCTGGGAAAGAATACTACAAAAAATCTGAGAGAGGGAAATGGCTGTATTTGTTTTATATATTTGTCATCCTTAGTTGATGGTTTGTATTTTTGGTGCCAATGCATTAGATCTATAATCATTGGGCCCAGCGTAGTTGGATATGTGTACATGTTCTATATAATTTTAATGGTACATAATTTGAAAAATGTAAACATAATGGAGTCAAGTTGGCTATTGGTTTTAAAAGATTAAAAACTTCTTTCTAAATCAGGTTTGTTACAGAAAGAGAAAATGGCTATTGAAGCATTTCAGGTTTGCTGCCTCCTCCTGCCACCTGAAAATAGGAGGAAGTTACAGCTGTTGATGAGGATGATGGCAAGAATCTGCCTAAATAAGGAGATGCCACCCCTGTGTGATGGCCTTGGTACCCGAACACTGGTAGGTTGATCTCTACCATCTAACTTGACTTCAGTTTTGGCAATAAAATCCACCTGAGTACAGTTTACTAGCTTGGCAGCCAGAGGAAGGTGCAAGGCAGGCTTGCTTGTAGAGCCATCGCTTGGAAACCACCCCAACACTAAACACTTTGGGTGTTAGTGTCTTAAATAACATAATGCAAAGTGGAGAGTGAGTAGGGATAGGCTCTGAGTTTAAAGGGGTCTGCTGCCTAGGGCCTACTGTCAACATAAAGAGAAGGAAGGGTGGACAGTGAGGATAAGCGGTCTCTCAAGAAAACAGTATTCTTTCCTCCACGACAAAAAGGGTGGTGAAGCATTTGTCACTATAACAAGTGGATGCAGCCTGTATAATGAGGTAAAGGGGAAAGAAGTAAAATACAGAGTTGGATCAGATAGCCTGGTAGGGAGATTGAGAACTTGTTCACTCAGGTTATGATCTTAGGGTCCATAAAATATTCTCAGTTTTGCTTACCAATGTATGCTAATTTTATTTTATTATTTTTTGAAGTTTTTATTTATTTTATTATTATTTTTTTAATGTTTATTTATTTTTGAGAGAGACAGAGACAGGATGTGAGTGAGCTAGGGGCAGAGAGAGAGGGAGACACAGAATCCGAAGCAGGCTCCAGGCTCTGAGCTGTCAGCACAGAGCCCGATGCGGGGCTCGAACTCATGAGCTGTGAGATCATGACTTGAACCAAAGTTGGACGCCCAACCAACCGACTGAGCCACCCAGGCGCCTCTATCTATCTATCTATCTATCTATCTATCTATCTATCTATCTATTTATTTATTTTTGAAGGAGAGAAAGAGCAAGCAGGGGAGGAGCAGAGAGGGAAGGAGGGAAAGAGAATCCTAAGCAGGCTGTGCTCTGTCAGCGCAGAACCTGATGTGGGGCTCAAACTCATGAACCGTGAAATCGTGACCTGAGCCAAAGTCAGACGCTTAACTCATTGAGCCACCCATGTGTGCCACATACGCTAATTTTAAATTCTACTTTGCTAATGTTAGTATGTCTTTTAAAATAGGGTTTATGTTTAGAATTTCTTATTACAAAAATTTTTAATTTTCCTCAAAATTGGAGGCCTTAGAGCAAATTTAATGCTTCTTTGAGGTGTATGTCCTTTTCACGTCCAGGTGAACCATGGTGTACCTCTGGGGGTCCTCTGGTCCAGTTTTAGAAGTGTGGGGTGGGGTAAGATCAGAGGAGCACTCAGTGCCCAATAGAGGGATTCTTGACCTTGGTTTTGGTTGGGTAGATAGGTAATGGGGCTAATGGGCCTTTGTGAAAGGCTGAAGAAAACTTTGCACTGTTCCCCAGGAGGATACACATGTAAAATTTTGCATACAATTTCAAGGCATTCAGATTCCCTAAGGTCCATAGTCTCCAGGTAAAAAATGTCTGTCTCCGTGTCTCTCTGTACACGTACATGTGAATGAAAAATAAAGGATCCTCTGCATTAAGTTGATGAAATGAAGTCTAATTAAGCAGAATTACATGATTCATGCTTGTAGGTTTCAAAATAAGATTGTCAGCAGTAAAATTAGTAGGAAAAGGAAAAAGTATCTATCCAAAGGATAGTATTAAAGAAGGAAATAGTTAATATGCCTTCTATGAAAGCAGCTACATAATATTTTTTATATTTCTGCTTTTTGTAAAGTCAAATCATTTAATGAACTTGTTACAAAGTCTGATGATTTTGTTCAAATGTGATTGTTAAATGTACACCCAAAATCCTAGAGAAAATTACAATTAACTGGGAAAAAACATAACTGTTGAGGCATTTATGTTGTGCTAGCAGATTTTAAAAAAAATCAATAGTGAAATAAGGATATTAGTAAACTAAATGGCTTTAAAGTACTTTGAACTTTGAAATGCAACATGATTCAAGTAATGGTAGTGATAATAATTTTCAGAATTCATTTATAAATGTTTAAAACTGTCTGTAAAGGGGTGTGCTTTAAAAACTGCTCAGACAAGCATGTGTGCTGAGTCTCTGTGAGATGAGACGCACCTTCTGTTTTGCTGGTTGATAAAAATCAGCCCATCTCAGATGACCAGGTATGGCCAGGTGCCAGATTAGATGTGTACCCTGTCCTGTGGGCCATTTCTCCCTGACTAGTCACATTTGCTTTTGCAAATTAGATTGAACTCAGTTCATTGTAGGGAAAGAAGACTTCATCTGTGTTTCATGAAAAAATACCTCCCCTTCTTGTTTCAGATGGTTCAGACATTTTCCCGTTGCATCTTGTGTTCCAAGGATGAAGTAGACTTGGATGAGTTATTAGCTGTGAGGTTGGTGACGTTTCTAATGGACAATTACCAAGAGATTTTGAAAGTCCCTTTGGCCTTGCAGACCTCCATAGAGGAGCGTGTGGCTCATCTACGAAGAGTCCAGGTAAAGAAAGGGATGGTACCAGTCCTTTAAAATTGCCAGAAGAAAGTCATGTAAACTTGCTAGGTTTCTTGGAACCTCTTGTTGGGAAGAAGTCAGTGAATAAATCTGTACAAAGTGCTTCCAACAGGGCTTGCTGCATGGTAAGCTCTATATGTGTTTGGTATTATTGAAAACTTATAGAATGCTTACTTGGTTTGGTTATGTAATCAATGCTGCATACTTCTGATTGCAACTTCCTTAAATGAATTTGTTTAGAATCTGCATATACTTCCTGATGGAAATGATTTATGTGTAATACATGTCTTGATCATAATCGCCCTGTGACCTACATACAATTGATATTTGCATTTTTTCGATCAGTGAGCTAAGGCATGGAGAATTTACGTCACAGAGCCAGGATTCACACAGATAAACTCAATTTCCAGAATCCGTGGTCTCTCATACCACACTGCCTCCAAAAAACGTGGTGTGGTAGAAGAATGGCCTTAGAGCTGTAAAGTCCTGGCTGGGCCAGTTCCTGGTTTTCCCTTTTCCTGGTTTTGTGGCCTTGGGCAAGTCTGTTAACCTCTCTGAATTGTAGTTTCTACAAGTGTTAAAATGGGCCATACCTGCTCTATAAAATTGTTGCTAAGAGTAGAATACTGTATTGTAAAACCCCTAGCATAAATGTCTGACTTATAGCAGGTACTCGTTGAAAGGTAGCTTTTACTATTGTTCTGTTAAAATGATGCAGAAGAAATGTAATGCATAACTATTATATGGGCCCCAAGTGGGGTTTGTATGTCAGCCTGTGGGAGCAGAAACTTGATAAATGCAAGCAAAAGGTCTGCTTAGCTCCTTTGGAATGATTGGCCCTCTTTCTGCTTAAGCACTTTTTGAGGTTCCACGATTAAGGACCAGTGAGCTGCTACCTCCCAAAGTATTTTCAGGGTGAATAACAGTTCACCTGTTTCAGTGTGCAATTTAAAAATTAAAATAAAAAATTTTGGGTAATTGTCAACCTAATCTATTGAAAGAATTTGGAAACTATAGAAAATGTACACCAAAAACTCTAAGAGTAACACTACCTATTCAGTTAGTATTATCGTCTTTCAGATGTTTTTCTGTGTCATGTCTTGTCTTGCCTTGCCTCCCCCCTTCTTCTCCCTTCCCTTCCATTCCCTCCCCTCCCCTTTCCTCTCTCTCTCTCACTCTTGCTCTTTTCTTTTATGCCTTATTTTCTTTTGATAGTACAACAAGAAATATTTCCCATATCACTAAATATTCTTGACTGACACCAGGGTTGTTGAGAGCTCAGACCCTGGAGCTAAGTGGTACTTGTGTTCTTGATATACCCTTTATTGGCCCTGTGACCTTGGGCACATTTTATAAAATGTCTCTGCTTCAGCCTCTACCTGACAATACCTACCTCCTGGGGTTGTTTTAGGGATTGAATGGCTTAAGATGTGTAAAGTGCTTAGAATAATATTTATCACATACTAGGCCCTCCGTTGGTAGCTGCTGTTAATATTATCATCATCATTAGTGTTATGTCATTCCACAGTATTGTTATTATTGATAGTATAGTGTTCGGTAATATGGATATATACCATAATTTATTTAAATGGGTTTCTTTGGTTAGATTGTTTCCATTTCCCCCTCTATTTTGCAAACAACCTACCAGTAAATATTTTTGTAGCTAGATTTTTTTTGGGGGGGGGTGTGGTGGTAATCCTTGATTATTTTCTAAGAATAATTTGTTTTAAGTTTATTTATTTATTTTGAGAGAGAAAGAGAGAGAATCCCAAGCAGGGTCCATGCCATCAGCACAGAGCCTGATGCAAGGCTCCATATCGCAACCATGAGATCACAACCTGAGCTGAAATCAAGAGTCAGATGTGGGTGTATTTTAAGTATTGATTGCATATTGCCAAATTTCCCTTTAGAATGATTATGCCAATGTATATTCCCATGAATTGTCTAAGAAAGTGTTCATTTCTTTGCACCCTTGTGCTACTTTGGGTATTATCATTAACACATATACCTTTGCTGTTTTAACGGGTAAAAAGTATAACCTTAGTGCTGTTTTAGTTAAATCTTCCCTCCGCCCAATATTTCTATGACCCTAACCTATAAAAAAGGTAAAGAAGAAATACTTCACTGAATTTCTGCAGGGAGAATTGATAGCAGTAGCTATGTTCCTCTATATGCTTGTTGGGTTTGTGTGTCCCATAGCACAGGCATATGCTGCAGCAGCTTATAACTGAGCCCTTTGCTCTCAGTTGAGGATCAGAAGGCTGAGCTGTGCTGATTCATTTAACTGCACATTATCATGATCTTGAGGAGGGCACTGCTCTGGCACTACATAAAACCAGTAAGCACTCATTTGTCCAATTACATTTTCTCTGTTGGAAGTACTCAGTAGAATTGCTGACCAGTTGTTTGAGTATCAGATTTCTGTTCTCTCATGTGGACTACTCAGCCCCTACAGCATGTGAGATTTAGGAAAGTGCTTCTCTGAAAATGAACAATGTTACTTGGATTGTTCTGGGGAAATTACACAGCTGATCCTGGGATAGATAAATTGTGAGGTAGGTGTTATTTTTGACACCAACCTTTTATCAGCCTTGACTACAGTCCTCTTCTTCCTTTGCTATCTTTAATCATAGATATCTAGAATTTTCCTTACTAGGCTTCTGGCTGCAGAAGAACAAAAGGTGTTATATTTTTGGGAAGATGGAACACTTTAACTGAGGTCTATCCTGATGGGGCTTTGTCTCTAGACCTACATCATTGGAAACTCCTCATAGAGTATATGTGTGGTTTACTGTATTCACAGAACTATGTGTTTAGATCTGTAGGAAGAACTACAAGACGTCTTTCTGCTAAAACTATGTGAAAGATGTAATAGTCAAATTTTTTAAGTCTTAGGTATTGGCATATCCCAACAATCTCTACAGTTTTAGGGTGGGATAGTTTAGGGGTGATTATGATTTGCACTCATTTACATTTAGAGGTTGTCTGAAATTGAGCACCAGGAAGATCAGATCCATCTACTCTGACCCTAAATGTGTGGGGAATTTTTGAAGTCTGTCCATATTCAAGTGGAGATCAAAGAAGTCCAACTGAAAAGAACTCTGGAGTGACAGTGACAACTGGGGATTGAACCAAAGTGCTTTTCAAAAGGGCTATTTTGAAGATTATGATTCTGATTTTGGAGAAACTGTGGTGATTGGCAGTGCAAAGAATCACATGTAAAATTCTTTAATTAAAAATTTATTGACCTAAGGGGCGTTCAGGAATCTACTCCTGAAATCATTGTTGCACTACATGCTAACTTGGGTGTAAAGTAAAAAAAAAAAAAAAAAAAAAAAAAAAAAAAAAAAAAAAAAAAAAAAATCATTGTCTACTAAAGTCTGAGGCCTGTGTTTTGTTAGGCTTGCTTTCTGGAGATTTAGGATTTGATTTTAGTGGACCATGTTTCCAAGTTTCTTTGTATGCCTTATGATCTTTTGTTGAAACTTGGGCATTTGATAAAACACCCACATCACCTCTTTGCAGACTGGCTCCATGCAAAGAAAAGTCTTCCCCTTCAGCCTGGCATGAAGGCCTTTATTGGGCATGGGTCTTCCCTGCGTCTGTGGGTGTGCTTTGTTCCCAATCCGCCTGTAAAAATGTCTGCTTTTTAAATGTATTAATTTCTATAAGAGTTTCACAAGTCCAAATCCTAGACCATTTGACCACCTTCGCATTGACAGACTCCACTGTTCTTGTTTTTTAAAAGATTTAATTTTTTTAAAGTAATCTCTACACCTAACGTGAGGCTTGAGCTCACAACCCCGAGATCGAGTCGCGTGCTCCCCCGACTGAACCAGCCACATACCCCAATACAATCCCATTGTTATTTATGGTTTGTGGTCATCTTTAGCAGTACAATTCATTCTACCTCTCTCTTTTTGACCACAGATGTCATCCTGGTAATCTTTGGCAAGAAGGCACTGGCAAAACCGTGATGTAAATTTTTGGAATTAAGAATAATGAGAAATTTAATAAAATTTAATAAAAAATAAAATTGGAGGAAAAAATATTTGAACTTGTATGCACATTATGATCCTCAGAATGTATAATGATGACAAAATTACAAGTTGACTTGAAAATCCACAATTGCAATGGGACGTTTTAATATATCCTATCAGGAAATGGATAAGATAATATTTGTTAATATCTAACAGTTAATAAAACATTTTAAGGAACATGTACAGAAAAAAATTATTACCTAAAAAAACACTTTAATTTCTTTCTAATTGAAGTATAATTGCCATAGTGTTACATTAGTTTCAGGTGTATAACATAGCCATTCCATAGTTCTGTACATTACTCAGTGCTCCTCACAATGAGTATGGTAACTATACAACATTGTTACATTATTGACTGTATTCTCTATGTTGTACTTTTCATGTCTATGACTTATTTATATTTTCTAACTGGAAGTTTTTACCTCTTAATTCCCTTCATCTATTTGCCTATCTCCCCCCATCCCTGTGCCCCTTCTTCTGTATATGAGAGTAAATTTGTTTTTTTTTAATTTGTTTTTTTTTTTTTATCCCAGATGTAAGTGAAATCATATGGTGTTTGACTTTATCTATCTGACTTCACTTAGCAAAATATCTTATAGGTCCATCTATGTTACCACAAATGGCAAGATATCATTCTTTTTATGGCTGAGTAATGTTCCATGTATATAACACTTTTTTTTTTGAAGTTGCAGTATAGCTAACATACAGTGCTATATTAGTTTCAAGAGTGTAATATAGTGATTCAACAGTTCTGTACATCACCCAGTGTTCATCATGACAAGTGCACTGTTTAATCCCCATAACCTTTTTTTACCCATCCCCCACCATCTGTCCTGTGGTAACCATCAGTTTGTTCTCTATAGCTAAGAGTCTGTTTCTTGGTTTGTTTTTCTCTTTATCCCTTTGCTTGCTTTTTTATTTATTTATTTATTTATTTATTTATTTATTTATTTATTTATTTATTTATTTATTTATTTTTGGTTTGTTTCTTAAATTCCACATATGAGTGAAATTATATGGTAATTTTTTTCTCTAAGTAACTTATTTCTGTTAGCATTATACTCTCTAGCTCTATCCTTAATTGTTGCAAATGGCAAGGTTTTGTTCTTCGTGTGTGATAAACGTAGGTGTGTGCATATTTATTTTCAAATTAGTATTTTCATTCTGTTTGGGTAAACATCCAGAAGAGGAATTACTGGATCATATGGTAGTTCTGTTTTTAATTTTTTGAGGAACTTTCATACTATTTTCCAAAATGGTTGCACCAATTTCCATTCCACTAACAGTGCACGAGGGTTCCTTTTCTCCACATCCTTGCCAGCAGTTGTTATTTCCTGTCTTTTTGATTCTAGCCATTGTGACTGGTATGAGGTGGTATCTAATTGTGGTTTTGATTTCTGTTTCCTGGATGATTAGTGATGTTGCGCATCTTTGCATGTTTCTATTGGCCATCTGTACGTCTTTGGAAAAATGTCTTTTCCGGTCTTCTGCCCATTTTTAAATCAGATTATTTGTTTTTTTGATGTTGAGTTATATAAGTTCTATATTTTGGATAGTATAACCTTATTGGATATATCATATGCAGATATTTTCTCCCATTCACTGTGTTGTCTTTTTGTTTTGTTGAGGGGGTTTTTGTTTTTGTTTGGTTTGGTTTGTTTTGATTTGGTTTGTTTGTTTGCTATACAAAATCTCTTTATTTTAGTGTAGTCCCAGGAGCTTATTTTTACTTTTGTTTGCCTTGCCTGAGGATACATATCCATAAATATGTTGTTTAGGGTAATGTCCAAGAGATTATAGCCTATGTTTTCTTTTGGGAGTTTTAAGATTTTGGGTCTCAACTGACTAAGCTACCCAGGTGCCCCGGACCATTGTGTTTTCATTTTCATTTGTCTTCGTGTATTTTTTTTTTTAATTTCTTCTTTGATTTCTTCATTGATCCATTGATTATTTAGTTGCACATGTTTTTGTTTATTTCAGGTTTTTTGTTTTTTTGTTTGCTTTTGATAACTGATTTCTACTTTTACACTGTTGTGATTGGAAAAGATGCTTGATATGATTTCAGTCTTCTTAAATTTACTGAGTCTTGTTTTGTGGCCTAAGATGTGATCTATGCTGGAGACTGTTCCATGTACATTTGAAAAGAATGTGTGTTCTGCTGTATTTGAATGAAATATTCTGTATATATTTATTACGTCCATCTAACCTTGTTGATTTTCTGTCTGGATGACTTCTCCATTGATGTAAGAGGGGTGTTAAAGTCTCCTATTATGATTGTATTACTGTCAGTTTCTCCCTTTATACCTGTTGATATTTGCTTTATGTAAATTAAATATATGTATTTTTAAAGTTTTTACGTACTTATTTGTGAGAGAGAGAGAGAGAATGAGCAGGGAGGGGCAGAGAGAGAGGGGAACAGAGAATCTGAAGCAGGCTCTGTGCTGACAGCATAGAGCCTGATGTGGGGCTAGAACTCACAAACCATGGGTTCATGACCTGAGCAAGGTCCAATGCTTATTCAACTGGGCCACCCAAATGCCCCTGAAATTAAATATTTTTAATGGATGCTCGTTTATTTATAGGTCTTGGTATTATGTTTCCTCTTTTTTCTTCCTTCTCCCTTTTGCCCTATACAATGTCTGAATATTTTTTTTCTTGATTTTCAGTATTAACATATTTGGAGATGGTTGTAGAACTTCTCTCTACATAACAGCCAAGCTATATGTGTTTCTCTGTCCATCCCCAAGAAAGAGAGGATCAGATTCTCCAGATGTGGGAAGGGATCCACAAAGTGTGGTCAATATTATAATTGTTTTGAATCATTTTTGTCAACATGTTTAGTTTATGTTTCAACTTAAGATTTTATGTAAAAGAACACGCAGGTTTTTTATTTATTAAAATGGATCTTGGGTTTAAAAAGGTAAACATCTCTTACTTAAAACTGTGACTGTGATATTTTTTTTGAAGTTATAGAAACACTGTTACCTTTTACCAAAGAGTTTTCCCCAAATTGAAGAATGATGTGGTACCTTTAGTAGGAGATATGCTGTATTTGATCTGAACTAATTTTTGCAGTTTATGTGAAAATATACTTATGCCATTCACTATTAATCCTTTTGCCTTAGATAAAATACCCAGGAGCTGATATGGATATCACTCTATCTGCTCCCTCATTTTGCCGTCAGATCAGTCCAGGGGAGTTTGAATACCAGAGAGCATACGGCTCTCAGGAACCTCTGGCAGCCTTGCTGGAAGAAGTCATAACAGATGCCAAACTCTCCAGCAAAGAGAAGAAGAAAAAACTGAAGCAGGTAAAAGAAGAATATTCTTTAGAAGTCATTTCTTCTTCTGCCTGCTGTTCTTATATTTTTTCTTTTTATTCTCTGTTTTACTAAGTTTCACATAAATCTCATCTTCTATGACATAGCAGTTTTGAAAGTATATTACTCAATTTATACATTCCGGCAGTCTCATTGTTTTACACAATTGTGGTCTGTTTTCCACGTCTTTATTTTCCAGTGTAGATATTTTACCATTGTTGAACTCTTCATTTGTGGAGCTCTTCTCTATTATTTGTCCTTTGTTTTGGTATGTGGCTTGATGTGTTAGTGGAGTAATTACTTTAAATTCAGAGAAACTATCAAATGAGGACAGGTTCCTTTTGATTTTTTTTTTTTTGAAAGGCAAATTATACTGAATTTGCAAATAGAAAATGTGTAAAACTGGAAAGGCTTTGGTTTTAGATCACCAGTATCAAATTGTTTTTTTGCCTCGGGCAGCACTAAAAGTTTTTAGTTCCTGCTAGGAACAAGGTTTAGGGTTTCATTGAATAGTGTTTAACTCACACTAGATTTACTTCAACCATTCTTAAAGTATTGATTCCAGATTAAGTGAATTGTTTTTATTTTTGAAGTCTGACTCCTGCAAGCTTGATCCCTGATCACATCATGCATATAGGATTATACACAGATCACCAGAGTTCTAGACTCCCAATCGTATTTTTCTCAGTAATTTTGGAGAAGAGTTCAGTGTTGAGGATGAAGGAAAAGCATATTGCCTCTCTTTAAGCTTTTCATAAAGTCATATATACTGGAATGTTTTCCCTTCCATTTGAGCAGAAGCAGGTGGGACTGAGTTGGAGAAGCTGGGAGATCGTGAAATGTAGTTGGGCCAAAATTTTCTTTAACTGTGTAGAACATAAGTTATTTTCAAGTCAGGATTACTTGTGAATATTTTTAAAGTGAAGTCTATTTATAGTTAGCAGTGGGGGAAATTTTAAGAAATAAGACCAAAATGAGAAGTGTATTTGAAGCTTTGATCAAATTTAAATTGAATTAGATCTATAGCAAGTGGAATCAAATGATCTTACCAAAAGAAATGGATTTGTGTTGGAGTGAATTTGATTACGATTAGTTGTCTTGTTATTCTCTTTTCTGATAGAGAACAATAAACACTGAAACAAAACAAAAACAGCTTGTATGGAATCAGATCAGAAAGTCTTTAATTTTAAAATTAGATCTCCTAATTTTATTGGCCCTTATGTGGGTTTTTTTTGACTCATCTTGAATCTTTTTTTTTTTTTTTTTTTTTAGTTTCAAAAATCCTATCCTGAAGTCTACCAAGAACGATTTCCTACACCAGAAAGTGAAGCACTTCTGTTTCCTGAAAAACCGAAACCGAAACCACAGCTCCTGATGTGGGCACTAAAAAACCCTTTCCAACCATTTCAAAGAACTAGAAGTTTTCGGATGTAGTACTTACATTGCTCTTAGAGATCTCTGTTGCTGTTGCCTCGAGCAAATTGGTGGTTATAGGAGGATTATGGCGATGGAAGAAAGAAGAGCAGAAAATAGAGGCTACGGAAAACATAAAGTTACCGGACTTCCTAAAATGTTGAGCCATTATCAGTATTTTTGTAAAACCCAATGCTATTTTTAAAGTGTACAAGTCAGTTAAAAGTTGAGACAAATGTATAGTGGTATGGTTAATATGCGTGTCTGTAATTGTTACAAAATTTGTGGGTAGTTTTATTTTTTTATTTGTTATCTTTCATGGTGTTAATAAAATAATTGTACATTTCAGTTACTGATGTCTTTGTTATAACCAAGTTTTAAAAATAGTGTATGTACTTGAATAAGAGAGACACTGGGTACTGCTACTGTGATGCTCTTGACTTCACAGCTTAATAGTTGTGACTTCTCTTTGTGTAAAATTTGGTTTTCATTGTTGTACAGAGAGTCTTAAGGCTCCACATTATGACTGTGTCTTTTATTGCAGATTCGTTGGATGTTATGACAGCTTTAACTAAAGCTGGTTCTTTTAGAACATATATTAACTGGTGTTCACCTATATGTGGGGTTGATTTTCATTTGCCTGCAGTGGTATAATTTCAGTCTTGGCTGGAGATGGAAAATTGAACTGAGTAATCTTTTTGGGTCCCCTTGTTCCTGTGATTGTGAGTCAGGTCTTTGTTGTTTCGTGAAAAGCACAAATAGGTTAAGTAAAACAAGACTACTTCCTTTGTATTTCTCCCACCTTCCTCGTCCTTTGGAAAGTAAATGGAATGTAAATAAATACTGGTTTTTGTTTTTTTATGCTCTGTGGTGTTTCTTTTTTGGTATTTATTTAGTTCAGTTAGAAAACATCTTCAGATGCTGAAGTTCATCATCTTGGCCAGTGTCCTCACATCATTCATTTATTTCTATGATAAAATGAGTGATGTTTAGGCTTTTTATGAGCCTTCAGGAGCCTTTGTCCGTTGTGGCTAAGTGATAGGATATCTCTTGAGATTAGAGTACATAAAGACCCAGTTTGCTTTGCCCTTTTGCAAATAATGGTACACTTAGAGTATGGAGCATCTGGAAGCCTTCTTCTGTAAGTAATTACCCTAAATTTTAAGAGTAACAGTCACTAGTTGGCTTTGGACTGGATTTCCTTGCCTTTGCCCTCTGGCCCTGGTCTTTTGTTGCAGAATGCCTCCTACATGTGACTCAGATTTTGTTTACTTACAAGTGGATAAAAGTATTCCTCTTGGTTTGGATACCACCTTTCCCTCCGAATAGGTAAAAGAATGGGAGATTTTTAGTATTTCAGGATTTGTTTTCAGATCTTAGAATGATGTTTAGAGCAAAGAATAAGTCTACTTCTGCTTTCTTTGCGCTCCGGTAAACCTTCCCATTGACAGTGTCTAGGAGTTCTTTTTGCTTAATGTCCTCACCAAAACTTGCTATTGTCAGAGTTTGAATTGTTGTCAATGTGGTGGGTGTATAATGGTATCTCATTATGGTTTTACTTTGTGTTATGGATATGGTTTAGCCAAAGACTTCTACTGTATATGTTTTTTTTACTTTTTCCATTTTTATTCAGATTTTAGTATCAGCCTGTCAAGCTTTACACATGTGCGCGCGCGCGCGCACACACACACACACACACACACACACACCTCTGAGATTTTGATTTGGATTGTATTGAATTTATAAATCAATTTGGAGATAATTGCTATATTTACAATATTAAGTCTTCCAGTGGATGAACATAGTTTATCTTTCCATTTATTTAGAATAAATGAGAAAAAAAATCTCTGCGAAGGTTTGCAAATCGTTTGTTAGATGTGTTCCTCCTAGGTATTTGATACTTTTAAAAAATATGTTAGTATCAAAAATTTCAAGTATATGCAAAAGTAAATAGTATCCATCCCTAACTTCACTAGTTATTATTGAACTGAAAAATACCTCTTGTTTGATCCTATTATGAAGGGGGCTATTTTTAAAATTTCCACTTTCAGCTTCTTGCTTATATATAGTATAAAACTGATTTTTGTGTACTGATATTTGTATCCAAACTCCCTGCTAGGCTTTCCTGTTTTTTTTAATGTGTATTTATTTTTGAGAGAGAGAGGAAGGCATAGAGAGAGAGGGAGACACAAAATCTGAAGCAGGTTCCAGGCTCTGAGCTGTCAGCACAGAGCCTGATGTGAGGCTTGAACTCAAGAAACGTGAGATCACGATTTGAGCTGAAGTTGGACTCAACTGACTGAGCCACCCAGGTGCCCCTAGTCTTTTCTATTCTAAACATCTAGTGTGATTTTTTTTTTTATTTCCTACATATTCACTACATAATAAGCAAACAATGACAGTTTTTGTTTTTCATTTCTGCAGTCTATGGAATTTAAAATGTCCCCAGTGACCCCTGCCTGTTGGTATTTGTGTAATCTTTCCTTGAATGTTAAGTTGGGTGTAGTGACACATTTGTAACAAATAGAATATGACAAAAGTGATAGGATATCTCTTGAGATTAGAGTACATAAAGACCCAGTTTCCGTCTTGCTTGCCCTCCCTCTCTCTTTCCCAGGCCTGCTCTGAGGGGAAAGCCAGCTGACCTGCGTGAGCTGCCCTATGGAGAGGCCCCTCAGGCCAGGAACTCCTGTCTCTGCCTTCTAGTGAGCAAGGACGTGCGGCCTGCCAACAGCTGTGTGAGCAATCTTGGAAGTGGCTGTTCTGAAGCCTGCCAGCAGTCACGTGAGTGATCCTGCAAGCACACTCTCTCTTAAACGTTGAGGTCAAGGCAGCCTTAGCTGACGCTTTGACTGAAGCCTGAGGTCCTGAGCCAGAGGACTCAGCTTCATTGTGCCTGGATTCCAGACCCACAGAAACAGTGAGATAATAAATATTTGGGTTTTCCAGTCACTTAATCTGGGGCTAATTTGTTATGAAGTGATAGATACAATACACCTTCCAATTCGTCTTCCCTCCTTTTCTCCCTCCCTCCCTCCATCCCTCCTTTCTTCCTTCCCTCCTTCATTTTTTAGAAGTATTATAAACTGTCACTCTTTATGTTTAGCAATGTACTTGTTTGCAGTCTTTCCATATTATATTTTAGTTGTGTCCCTTATAACCATCATATAGATTATTTTTTAAGATGCCAACTTGACAATTTTTGTTTCTAGTCAAAATTTTGTAACAAATTATATTTAATAAAATTCTATATTTGTGTATAAACATTTATTGATGTTTTACACCTCTTTGTCTCTACTTTCTTGACTTTTTTTGAATCTTACACCTAATTTCATGTTTTCTTCTAATTTGAAGCTCAATATTCTGTTTCTAATTTTCTTATTGGGTCCCTAGAAATTACATTTTACATACTAATTTATCAAAGTTTAAAGTCAGTAAATACCTTTTACCCTCCACGGAGGCTGTTCAGGGACCTTAAAGCACTAACAACACCCTCCCAAATGAGGTATTATTCTTCTGATATATTTTAACTTTATTAGTTTTAAACCTCATACTATATTGTTTTTATATATAGTATTTGTTTATTAGACTTACCCATGTTTTACCACATTTCTCCTTAGAGTACATTCTTCAGAACTTAGTATTTGCTGGTTTTTGTCTTTTTCATTTTGCCCTCATTCCTTTTTTAAATAAATAACTTTATTGAGATGTAATTCACATGTCATGTAATTAACCCTTTTAAAGTGTATAATTCAGTGGTTTTTAGTATTTTACGTTTTATGTTTTTCTTATATCAAAACTTGCCATTTTAATCATTTTTTAGCGTACAATTCTGTATAAAGAATGCCTTCATTCTTTACAAATATTTCTGCTGCTTACAGAATTCTAGGTTGAAGGTTTTTGTATCTCAGTACGTTTTAGTCATTCATTTGTTAGCTGGCTTCCATTGTTACTGATGAGAAGTCTGTTGACACTCTTTATAGATAGTGTGTCATGGTTTGGCAGCTGCTGTGTATGATTTTCTCTTTATCTTTGGTGGTCTGCAGTTTACAATGACATTTCTGGTTTATATAATGTACTCTTTCAGTGATTATTCTGATTGGTTATTTGTGGGGCCTCTTAAATAAGAGGATCAAGGTCTTTTACTCTCTTAAATATTCCCTTTCTCACAATCTCTCCTCTGCTTTTGATTCTTTAAACATATTTTAGATCTTTTCATACTATTCTCTGTTTCTTAATCTCTCATGTACCTTCCATATTTTTGCCTTTCTGTGCTGCATTCTGGATAATTTCTTTACTCTTTCTTCCATTCCAGCACATTTCTCTTCAGGTATGTTTAGTCTACTATTAAGTTCTTGTATTTGCTACTTTCGAATTTATATCCAGTTTACAGCTCAGGAAACAAGACTCAGTAAGGTTGGGTAACTGCCCTAAGATCACCCATCTTGTGAACAGCATAGTAAGCGGTCATGACCAGCTGTGACTGCATTGTCCAGGCTCCTGACTCCGATGTCTTATTGTCTCCCATTGAGCATTGTTTCATGGTTTTTATGAGCACCGTTTGATATTTGTGTATAAGCTCAGACATTATTTTTTTGGCCTATGCTTTGTAAAACTTAAGAACTCAAATTTCTTTTTTATCGGCAGTGTTTTCAGTGGCCCTACCTACCTTGCCAAATTCATTTCCACTCTTTTTCTGGTCACTTTCTATGAATATCTACTAAAGATTTTTCACTGAATTTCCTACATATCCCTATAAAAAAAATTGCAACAGTGATGAAACTAGAGTGTTTTGTAGAAGCTCTCTGGTGCAGTCATGTATCGGCTTTGTAGGTATGCCTTTTAAGGTATTGTGATAGGCAGGATGAGTAGAAAATGTCACAGGGATTATCATTGATCTGAGAGACTGCGATCAGGAATTTATCAAACGAGTGTTCCATACAGAAAATTTGGGGGTTCTAAGGCACATTTCAAGATTGAGTATATCCCATGTAATGGAATTCAGCCATTCTTCATTCTCATTTCTCATACATCATTGTGTTCCTGCATCTACCTTCAGGGAAGTCATATTTGGGCTCTAGCAAATGCAGCAGATGTATCAGTCATGACTTAGCATTTGTGTCCTCCAGGAGCTCTGTTTGGATTCCCACAGCCAGAAGAGCGTTTCTATACATTTTTATAGGAAATGTAACTTAAAAAGAGCCAGTATTTGTGAACTGTTAATGTATAAGAATAGGTAACTGAATATTTCTATGTTTAGAAGAGCACAAAATCTTTTCGCATGATTAAGAAAGGAATCAATTAAAATGCCTCTTTACTATACGGGGTGGCTGAATCTTTAACATCTTTCCTTTTGCCTTGAAGAACAAAAACGGACATTAAACATTAAAGTCCTGGAGTAATTTACTAAAACCAATATTGTTACTAAATAAATATTTATTTACGAAATAATTATTATTTACTACAATCAGTAGCAAGAGGCAATTCAACTGTATGTCTCTCCATCATTATAGCATTGGCCCAAATTTGAAGTGTTTACTTCAAAATGGAGCATTGGAAATTCTAATTTTGTGGCATTTGGAATCATTTTGCACTTGCATTTTCTTGCCTAAGACAACATAATCTGCAAAAAAGTATACTACCTTGAATCATTACATGTTGGGTCTCCCAGGCGAACAAATTACTGTAAAACAAACTATGATTATTAGGACTTAAAGAAAATATTTGCTCCTGGGTATGCAAGTAATTTGTAAGTTGGGATCTGGTACAGCATTAATAAACAGAGAATTTGCTTCTTTTTATCAACTTGAAAATGCATTTGTTAGTTAATTTTGTAGAAGAAATATACTCCCTGGGATAACTGGAGGGTATATTCACTAATTTAAGAATATAATGAGTAACTTTTCGTGGATTTTTTTGTGTTTTAGTGTCTGTATAACCTCAGTGTTTCAACTTTCCATTTGAGGAAATGAAATGGGAACAACAATGAGATAATAAGGTACTAGCCCATTAAAAAATGAAATTTGTTGCTTGTTCAGTGTAGGTTTGTGTTGCTCTGTAAGTTTCATAATTCAGTGAATCTAAGATTTAGTTAAAAAACTATAGTTTTTGCAAATTCCATCTTGGAGAATTGTTAAGTGAATTTGCCTCAAATGTTTGCCTCATTTGAGGACCTAGAATAAATTCTATTTCCCATAAAACATACCTGTCTCAAAGCAAAAAATAATATATGTGTTTGGCTGGGTGTATTCATTATATAATATCTCTGTTGGGCCTCTTCTGTCAAAACCGAGAACAGATTCCAGATACTTTTCTAGAGCATATAACAGAAGGTGTTCTCCCCTTTTCCAGCCTCCACAAATTTTCCTTATAGCTGCCAGCCTCTCTCTCATAGTAATAACAAGGTAGTCTTCTTGAGCATTCTAGTAAAACAAAGAAAACACCAGAGGACTGAAGATTATTTTGTTTTCATAAGAACTAGGAAACTATAATTGATATTTAAAATAGAAGTACTTTTAATCAGTGTAGGGTTATCTGACATGGGAATGAAGAGGTCTTTTGCTCACTGTTTGCAACTAAGAACTTGTGCCCTTTGGAAGACTCTTTGCAACAAACATTTCAGTGATAATTTACTAAAGTAGCAGAACAATTTCCTGTGAAAAACAGTTATGTTAGGATAAAATGCAATCTGTGATTTTAAGAGCCTTTGATTCCAGTTTATTTCTATTTCTATATATATATATATATATAAGTATTTATATTTTTAAAAAATCAGGTGTGTTTTAGACTCAGTTATTAAAAAAAGCAAAATCATACCATGCGAACGATGTTTTGAAGATTAGAATCATGTGGCTGAAAGTTTCTTCACATGAGATCTTAAAACAGACCGTAATACAGGCATAGAGGACATAACAGCAGAAATGAGCCTTTTTATCTACTGATTCTGCCTTTTTTTTTTTTTTAATCAAACCTGGGATTTTGCCCATATGCAAGTTTGTCTTAAAGATTCCAATCTTATTTAAAAAAGAAAAAAAAGCTTTCTGATACTTAGAAAAAATTTAAGACTTTTCTAAATGGCATGTAGAGGGTGGTAAAATCTGATTGGATAATACTCCTTTCACTGTTTACCTCTTAATAATTACCTGAAGCAATAATTAACATTTGAAACATACACTGACATCATTTGTAAATTTCTTTGAACTTTCTACTCATCCAAATGCCAAGTATGATTAACCACCATTATTGGTTAAAGACCATAAAGGCTTTGATTTCAGAAAGTTCCTCACTCTTCTCTTCACAGAGAATGGAATTCACTGATCTATTAAAAGCTGTTGGAGGTGTCTGGTTTAGGAAGACTCTTCACAAGTCCTGACCATCCAGTGAGGACAGATGGACCCAGTGGGAACAGTCTTGTGTTGGTAATGATTGTACCATAAAGGAAAAGCTAGGGATTTTATTTAAAAGTTATGTATATTTTACATAATTTGTAATCCATTAGTTGTGGAAAGAAGAAACTTAAAAACTGATAATCTTTATTGTAACATAAGTAACTATGGGTACTGTTTTGACTCCTTTATCACCATATTTTTCTCCAAAACCTCACAGGGCTCTATTGCTTGCTAAACACTCTCCAAAAGTGGGCTATCTACATGGTGAGAATACACAGTTATCTCAATGCAGCAGCAGATAATTTGGGTTAAATGTCAGATTACTAGATTTTAAAGTGAAAAAAATTGTCTACAAAATTGAGTTTGAGAAAAAAAAAACAACAGAGGTAGGATAATTTTGTGCAAGTCGGCTGTCTTTTCTACAACGTGGGAGTAACTGCCGGCTCTCTTTCCTTAGAATAAATCTTGGTTACCTCTTATTCCTCAGACTCATTTTTCATCTCTTTACCAAGCACCTTATAATAAGTGCAGAAGTAGAATCTGAGATAAAACATGTGTTTGCAAACGATGCTTTTGGAGTTGACGACACCAACCTACTGCAAGGAGTCCAACAAGCGTAGCCCAGAAAACACCTTAGAGGTCACTGAGAAGATTAAGTGACTTTACCAGAGATATACAGGCGAGTGGAGAGAACACTGTGAGCAGTGGCAGTGGTACCAGGGCATAGCTGGGGGAGACTTTCATCTCCCGCACCTGAAAGAAACAGAACTAAGGAAATGGTATATTTGCTGTGCAAATGTCAACCTTAAGGCAAGACTCTTAGTCCCTTCTTTCTATCTGAATTGTTACCGAAAGGTCCTTCCCACTAGAATTTGTAGCACCTATCTTGGTTAGTGAGTGACACTAACTTGAGTGAATCACAGCCTCTCTGGGCTTTGGTTTCCTCAGTAAACTGAAGGGATTGGATTTCAGAGGTCACAAACTCCAATGTCTTCTGGGGACAGGAAGATAGTAGAGGTTGTGAGTAGTGGAAGGGCCACTAGAAGATGGAACATTCAAGTCCTGCGCCAAAGTATTTGAAACAAAAACAAAATGCCAGATGCCAGTGTTGGCCAAAAAAATAATATGGGCAGAGATGACAAAATTTGCATTAGGTGAGTTGTTAGGTCTCTTCTGGTTCTGGTGTTTCGTGATTTTTTTTTAAACCTTTTCCCACACTTGGCCCCTTATTGCTTTATGCTTATTTTCCTATTTCTGTCTCTTGAGCTCTTCTGCTTTTGTTTTGAGTAAAACACATGTCAGCACACTCAGTTCTATATGAAAATAGAAGAAAGCCTGTCAGGGTAAGTTTAAAGTGAATGCTAATGCATCATGAATCGCCTTTTTCCAAAAGAAATTTTATCTTCATCCTTAGGCTTGTTAGAATGTGCCTAACCTGGGGCATCTGGGTAGCTCAGTCAGTTGAGCATCTGACTTCACCTTAGGACGTGTTCTCGTGGTTTGTGAGTTCGAGCCCTGCGTCGGGCTCTGTGCTGACAGCTTGGACCCTGGAGCAAACTTTGGATTCTGCATCTCCCTCTCTCTCTGCCCCTCCCTGCTCACACTCTGTATTTCTCTCCTTCAACAATAAGAAAAAATAAAAAAATAAAAACATTAAAAAAAAAAAAGAATGTGCCTAACTTAACTTGAACTGCTGCTGTTTGTCTCTGTTTAGATGATTAGGCTGGTTGGTTTAATCCCCAATAGCTACCAGAACATTTTTCTTCATCAGTGTCAATACTTGTGTTATATGTTTGCACCTGTCATCACAGTTGTTGATAAAATATTCACAAATTTTCAGTACTCATTGTGCCAACCGAAATTGCCAGAGCCAGCCTTCAGTCTCTGTGCATGTTTATTTTCGCTAACAGGTGGCTTTTATGTTATTATTACCTACATTGTCTTGTTGGTTAGACCAAAAAACAAACAAACAACAAGAACAAAAAACAAAAACCAAACAAAAAAAACCCCAGTACTTTTCATTTCTGGAGACCTTGGTGCAGTGATTTCACCTGCACCAAACTCTTTTCAAATCCCAGCGGGCAAACAGATGCAGATGAGGAGGCAGGTTCAGAGAAGTGCTCAGACACTAATGCAGAACTTCAGGCGTGCTCTTCTCTTTGATGATCCAATACTCTTGCATTTTACCACACTAATCCTGTTGCTGTCAGGTGAGGTATGTGGGCTTGATCCAAGCAGATCTCCGAAAGAGGGCACTTCTGGGGGGTTTCCCTCTATCCTCCATGTGTGCCCCTTCATTTTGGGTTCTTTTCTCTTCACCCCCACCCCCCATGTCAGCCATGCTCGTGTATGTACTGAGCATTGGTGTTTATATGAGACGCCATTTACGAGCTGTCAGAAGGGCCCAATGTCTGCATGGTGCTGCCCTCTCACTTCAGGGTCTCCACTATCATGCCGACCTTTGCCCTCAGCATAACTAATCCAGGCTGCACTTCGTTTCTTCAGAAAGACTATTAGCTATCCAAATAATTAGAGCTGTTGCAGTTATTCTTTGTTTTGTTTTGGTTTGGTTTTTAGACCCTTAATATGCAGACCCTCAGCAATGATGCAGGAAGAAAGGTCTAACTCTGAAGGCATGTAGCAGTGAGGAAAATGCACATGCCTCCACGTAACTGTAGGTGATGACCTTGGAGCCACAGAGCCCCGTAGCGTGCAGGGACACAGAGAAGAGAAAGGCAATTTTTCCAGGGCAGTTGGAGGCATAGGGAAGATGTCCCTGAGGAGCTAATATTTAAGCTGAGCCCTGAAAAACATGTCCACCAGGACGAAGGCAGGGCAAAAAGACATTTCCTAGGTGGGTCTGGTGCAAAATAAGGCGCTAGTGGCAGTCAGAAGTCATTTGTCATTCCATGTTGTCAGTATAAAACTAGTATTTTAATAAAGAGTCTTAAATGACTTTATCTAAAGGAGTGGTTGATAAGGGGATCTCATGACCTGTGGTAGAGCAGGCAGGGAATTATTTTAAGTGAGGAGCTTTACCGCATCTCTCAAGTAACATCTCCAAGGTGACTTCCTCTTCTACTTTATTCCGGCCCAGTACATCCAGACACCGTGCTCTCTGGACTTTGCTTTGGAATCCTGCTTAGGCTGGGGCTTCATCATGGTTTCTCTTTCCAAGTTTTCACAAGGCATGCCTGTGTTCATTTATACTGGTGTATTTACGAAGGTTGCAAAAAATCATTGGTATTGATGAACCTTCCTTGTGCTTTATTTAAAAGAGTGATCCTTTTATTTGCCCGTTTTCTATTTTACCCTCAACAGCCTGATATATTCCATGCCTCTGGGTCTGTACTGTTCCGTTTCATAACATTTAATGAATGTTAGAACTGGCTCCACAAATGCATCGCCTTAATCTTGTTGCCTGCAGTGAGATGCTTTTAATATTTTCTCCACATGCGAACTCCGTGTTTTCCTTTAGCTTTTCTTTCATTTCCATGTAGTTAATTCCCTTCGACTGCAGGGAGTCTGGATATTTATAGATTTCTTCCTTTCACTCTTCAATAATATTCTTTTTACATTCAGTGAACACATCCATCACAATAAATGGTCCTTTCCCCATATGTATTGACTTGCATTTATATAAACCAGACTCCCTTTTCATATCATTATTAACATTCCTGGCAATTTTCAGTAGCTTGGCCACATGGGTAATAGAGTGAGCACGGAGCTTCAAGTTGTCCTGTTAGATCAAATGACTCATGTCATAATGCCTAGTTTCAAATTTTATCATTAAGTCAAAACCAAAGTTATGTAGTTTTTTTTTAATTGACTCAATATAAAATAAGAGTATTAAATAAGCATCTCTAAATTATTCCTCATTTCATTAAAATGTTCTTGACTTGATAGCCTTTTTATGTGTGGAAAGATGTGAATATTCCCATTACCAGGGTTGAATATTTTCAAAATCAAAAGCCCAATTTTATAAACTTTTATAGCCCTCGTAGATATAAGCAGGGCATTGAGTTAGAAGCAGTTAACATTGGTCATACTTAGATGCTATGCCTTTCTGTAGTTCAGTTTTTTTTAATGGAGTATAGTATAGTATAGTTTGAAAACTCATTTGGATGCTTCATTTATATACTAATGTAAGGAAACTCTTTTCCCATCACTATGCATGTTATCAGTTTGTAGCCGGTAAGGAAGGATGTAATCAGCAGGACTTGTATTGCTGTTCTTTAGGCAAAAAGATGTATCTAGAGATCATCAAACGCCTTACAGCTTGTGCAGTTGTCTCAGAGGACATCTTTCAGAGGGACATCTGGGTGGCTCAATTGATGGAATGTCTGTCTGACTTTGGCTCTGGTCGTGATCTCATGGTTCGTGAGTTTGAGCCCCACATCGAGGTGTGTGTGGCAGTGCAGAGCCTGCTTGGGATTCTCTCTCTCCCTCTCTTTCTGCGCCTCCCCCATTCGTACTCTTTCTCTTTCTCTCTCTCAAAATAAATACACTTAAAAGAAAGAAAGGAAGAAAGAAAGAAAGAAAGAAAGAAAGAAAGAAAGAAAGAAAGAAAGAAAGAAAGAGAAAACATCTTTCAGAGTAGCCCTGGGTGCTTTCGCAGACCTTGCAAACCTCCTGAACCAGCCATTCCACGGGAAGACAGAGTCCCGTGCTTTCCTATGATGATTTTGACCGCTCAGCAGCTTTTCCAGGAAGAAGTGGCATTTCCATGATTCTACTTTGTTATATTCCTTTTCATTTTTTAATTGCATTTTGGAAGACCTTAAATACCTGTTTCAAAACCCTGCATCCTTGTTACATTTTTCTGTAGTATTCTGTGTGTTATAGAAATGGTGAAAATTGGGGCGCCTGGGTGGTGCAGTCGGTAAGCGTCCGACTTCAGCCAGGTCACGATCTCGCGGTCCGGGAGTTCCAGCCCCGCGTCAGGCTCTGGGCTGATGGCTCAGAGCCTGGAGCCTGTTTCCGATTCTGTGTCTCCCTCTCTCTCTGCCCCTCCCCCGTTCATGCTCTGTCTCTCTCTGTCCCAAAGATAAAAATAAACATTGAAAAAAAAAATTTAAAAAAAAATGGTGAAAATATTTTTGATTATTCTAGTTCTTATTTCATTTTTTTTTTTATTTTGGTAGCAATCTTTTTTTGTATCTCTAACATAACTGAAAGTGATCAGTTAATTTTTGTTTTTAGGATTCATTCATCTCTGCTACCATATTTTATTCCACCTAAGACATTTTTTTCTCCACATTTTAACATCTCTGAAACTCGGATGCATCTCTCAGTTGGTGGTGAGTCATTGTTTAATTGGCAGCATCTAAAAATTTTTTTAGTGGTGGAAAAATTAATGGTGTCCCAGATTTTATAAAATGTGGCATTTTATTTCTATCTCCTTTCTAAGCCACTTTATTAAGTTTTTATTGACCTACAAAAAGATGTATGTTTCTAATGTATACAGTTTTATGGGTTTGGAGATAAATATATATTCATGAAAATCAGCACCACATCTATGCCGTAAACATCTTTCACCTCCAAAAGTTTTCTTCTACCTTCTTTATTTTGTGTGTGTGTAGTGTATGATAAGAACATGTAACGTAAGATCTACCCTCTTAGCAAGTATTTAAGTACATACTACAGTATTGTTACAGGCACTGTGCTGTTCAGTAGGCCTCTAGGGCTTATTCTTCTTGCATGATCGAACTTTGTACACTTTGACTAATACTTTCCTATTTCCCCTCTTCGCAGTCCCTGGTAACCATCCTTCTACTCCCTGGTTCTAGGAATTTGGCTACTTTAGATTTCTCATATAATGGTATCACATCGTATTTGTCCTTCTGTGGTCTGCCTTATTTCATTTAGCATCGAGTTCTCCAGGTTTATCTCTGTTGTTACAAATGACAGGATTTCCTTCATTTCTTAAGGCTGAATAATATTCCATTGTATATATACACCACATCTTCTTCATGCATTCATTCATCTGTCAATGGACGTTTAGGTTGTTTCCATATCTTGGCTATTGTGAATAATTCTGTGGTGAATGTGGGGGTACAGATATCTCTTTGAGATCCTGATTTCAATTCTTTTTGATGTATTTTTATTTCCTAAGGACAAATAATGGGGAGCGGTTCATGGTCTCAGTGACTTTGTTTATGTATCAAGCAAACATTCCTGAGTGTTCTGTGAGCTTGCTTCTTTTCTGTCCTGTTATTTCTTATGCAAGTTTATCTTGCCCTTGTTCACTTATTTATTCATTCTCTTCACTTAGTAGAAGTGAAGTATTTAACAGAGGGTAATTTTTTTTTGAAATGTGCTATGTACTCTCCTGTCCTGAATTTCTGTGTATATGACTTTATTTCTGGTCAGGCCAAGGCATCTTTCTGCAGTGAGGGTAGGAGTGTGAGAAACTATGGGACTAGGAGTGGGATTAAGACTTTTATAATAAGAATGCAAAGATTCAGTGTTCAGCTTTTAACTATGATAGAATTTTGTTAAAGTTTTTATTTAAATTTTAGTTAGCATACACTGTAATATTAGTTTCAGGTGTACAATACAGTGATTCAACACTTCCATCACAAGTGCACTCCTTAATCCCCATCACCTATTTCCCCCAACCTCCCCCCACCTCCCTTCTAATGACCATCCGTTTGTTCACCATAGTGAAGAGTCTGTTCCTTGGTTTGCCTCACTCTTTTTTCCCTTTGCTCCTTTGTTTTGTTTCTTAAATTCCACATAGGAGTGAAATCATATGGTACTTGTCTTTCTCTGAATGACGCATTTTGCTTAGAATTAGATTCTTTAGCTCCAACCACGTCATTGCAAGTGGCAAGATATCATTCTTTTTTACGGCTGAGTAATATTCCATTGTGTGTGCTGTTTCCATAATTTGGCACTTATAGATAATGCTGCAATAAACATTGGGGTTCATGTATCCCTTTGAATTTTGTATTCTGTGGGTAAATAGTAGTGCAATTTCTGGATCATAGGGTAGTTGTATTTTTTAAAATAGTGTGGGCAGCATGGAAAGTTTGACTTTGTCAAGAGAAGGAAGGAGTTTCTAAATTTCTTTTTTAAAAATTTTTAAAAATGTTTTATTTATTTTTGAGAGAGAGAGAATGAGAATGAGAATGAGCAGGGAGGAGCAGAGAGAGAGGGAGACACAGAATCTGAAGCAGGTTTCAGGTTCTGAGCTGTCTGCACAGAGCCAGACCTGGGGCTCAAACTTACTGTGAGATCATGACCTGAGCTGAAGTCAGATGTTTAACTGACTGAGCCACCCAGGTCCACCTCTAACTTTTTCTTATATGGGCCCTAATGCCATTTCTGAGGTTAGAACCCTCCCAAAGGTCCCGCCTCATAATACAGTTGCATTGAGATTAAGGTTTCAGCATATGAATTTTACTGGGGGACATAAACACTAAGGCCATAGCATGAATAATGTAGAAATCATATAAAATCTTAATTAAATTAATTGATCTTAATTAAATTAATTGATCTCAATTTGACAAAGAGGAGAAGCAGAGAATCAAATCCAGAACTAGTATAGGTCAATAAAGCCCTAAATGTTACCATTTATTAAGTACCAGATTGAATCAAGAGTTAAAAATAGTTGTATAATTAAAAAGTGGAACAACTCTGTTGTGAAAAATCATGTATCATCTTGACAAGTTAAATGGACTCACTTTATTAAATGTATGTATTTATGATTTAAATGAAAATGATTATAGTATTTGTTATATATTTTATAGTTTCTCATTTTAACTTTTAAATCAAATATTAATCTTGATTGCATCAGATAAGAAGTTATCCGATATATTTAAATTTAGTTAATTTAAATCCTGAGTTTCTTACTGCCCAGCAGGATAGTCTAGTTAGGAAGATGAGACTAGCAACCATAAATAAACTGCTTTGATTTGCCTTCTCTTCTCTCCCTCCTCATGCCATCTCCATGTAGGGAGAATGAATTTTCCACTCCACAGCTATATACGATTCATCAGACAAAATAGCCACAATGTGGGCTTGTGTATATGTCTGTTGGCCATCTGTATATCATCTTTGGAGAAATGTCTTTTCAGGTCCTCTGCCCATTTTTAAACATTTATTTATTTATGTATGTATTTATTTATTTAGCAACAGAGTGCGAACAGGGTGGGGGAGGTGCAGAGAGAGAGAGAAAGAGAGAGGGAGAGAACTGCACCCAGGCTCCATGCTGCCAGGTGCAGAGCCCTATGCAGGGCTTGAACAAACAAACTGTGAGATCATGTCCTGAGCCAAAAACAAGACTTGGATGCTTAGCTGACTGAGCCATCCAGTCACCTCTTCTCTGCCTATTTTTAAATCAGATTGTTTGTTTTTTTGGTGTTGAGTTCGGCTTGAAACTTGAAAGGGAGCTCCTTTTCTGTCCCTTATTGCTTTGGCTACTGCCTCTTGAAACAAATCACAGCTGTGATGGTTGAGCAAGTCTGTCAATATATTAAAAATCATTGAATTGCTCTTTTAAATGGGTGAATTGTATGGTATGTGAAACATATAAATAAAACTGGTACAAAAACAATCACTGGAGAAAATAAAAAACTTCGTGCCCAGTTCATGGAATAGATTTGAAAATAAAAATGTATTCCAGCATCCACTAAATGTTAGACAATTATACATGGATGGATATGAGTATCAAAAGTGCACGGCAACTTAAAATAAGATAATCCAAACATTTGCTTCTGTTTAAGGTCATAAAAATGCTATTCCAAATAGTGGTTTTATTTATGTAGGTGTACTGTCAGGAGAAAGCTATTTTGTTTTTATTATCATAGTGTGGAAAATATAATATTGGGCAGACCAAAACTGAATTGTAGTTTCTAGGTTTAAAGTAATTAAATTATGGATCTGGGAGCCTGTCTTTTTCTTATTAAAATAAAGAATTTCAGGGTGCCTGGGTGGCTCGCTCAGTTGAGCGACTGACTTTGGCTCAGGTCACGATCTCATGGTTTATGAGTTCGAGCCCTTCGTCGGGCTCTGTGCTGACAGCTCAGAGCCTGGAACCTGCTTCTGATTCTGTCTCCCTCTCTCTCTGCCCCTCCCCCACTCATGCTCTGTCTCTCTCTGTCTCAGAAATAAACAAACATTAAAAAATTTTTTTTAAATAAATAAATAAATAATTTCTAGGCTCTTCATGAGGTCCCATTATGCCTGGGCTCATATAAAATGCATACCAGATAGGTAGTAGTAAGACTGATTTTAATTTACAAAAATAGAAATAAACATTGACATTAATTTCATCCTTTTAAAGAGTGAGCTCTTAATGTTAAAATGCACTCATTTTAACAATGTTTCCATTGTTCAAGACATTTTTGGCACCATTTTCTTTAACTTCATAATGATCATGTCTCATTCATGTGTGTGTGAGTGTGTATGTCCATATATAGTATTCATAGTATTCATTAGTATCATCACTTCTTTCCAAATGCCTTTTGGCTGTTTCAAAACTCAAATCTACCCTTAAAGGCAAAAAATTTTGCCAGTATTGAGAATATTCCAAATTATGTGCTAAATGGGGCTCACAGAACTAGTTGGAAGATTAATATAGAAGAACTAGGCTCAGGAATTTGGCAGGGACTTTGGGCATGGAGGACACAACAGAGGTCATGTCACAGAGCAGTGTGGTTTAGAATGTCCATAATAGCATGGCCACCATTAGACTTTTACCCCTACTGGTACCAATTGGCCATGGAGTCTTTTCTCAATTCCGTTGAATGCATTAGTCCAGCTAGGGGTGTTGGTGCAAGCTAAGTGTGTGTGCCCTGCACCAGACACCAGTTGGTGGGGATGTGTGAATCCTTTGGGAAGAGAATACTGTTTCCCCCTTGAACATGTTCACACCCAAATTCACACAATGAAAGATTTCCCCACCAATGTCCCTTACAAATGTGTTTATGTTAAATATTGTTTATACCACAGGTGCATCTTTGGATTATTTTATCAGTTAAAATGAGCATGTATTAGTTTTGCAATTAAAAAAGTGGAATACAAAATAGTTACTAAAAAGAGATGTTTTTCTTTCAGGGTCTAGGTACAGAGTTAGAACCTGGGCTGTGATGTTGGGCTGTTACCTCCCTAGCTCACTGTTCCACAGGCTCTCTGAAGGAAGGAGAGAGGTTTGACCTTTAGAAAATTCCACTGAGTGGTGCAATTACTTACAGGCAGTGTGCGTGGTGGGAGACATCAGGCAGAGAAAGAAATAGTAGTAAAATGTGCACACATCCCTTTCCCCCCTAATCATCAGTGAGCTCCACTCAGAACTTCAGTTTAATCTATTGTCTGATTTGGAAAGGACAAACTATATTAAAAAAATAAATAAATAAAAACAGGACAACAAGAACACCATGCTGGAAAGGCAAGTGTTTTCTTTTCTTTGTTAAGAGACCCATGTGTCTAAACCCCCCAGGGACCCCTCGTGGCTGTTGTGACCATTGTTAGTTGGAGAAATGTGAGCTTAAGGAAACTCAGGGGAAACATTTTTCTTCATTTTCTTCTGAAAATAGAGGCAGGAATAAGGCAGAGGAAAATATAAAGGAGTAAATATAGCCATTGTCGCCTTAGGATAATTGGTGATAAAGTGCTGGTGGATCTTATTTTCATTCAATCAAGCCATTTACTAATTGGCTGTCCTTGGAATGGTGGTTTTCTCAGCTTTCTCCTTTGCTTCTATTTTCCTATGAATGTCCTTTTTTAGGGGTAGGACAGCTCTACTCTGGCGAATGATCAACTATTCAGGCAAGTATATCTTGTTATAAGCTCATTAAATTTCTTGTCATTTCTTCTAGTATGCAGGGAAGTGCTATTTACAGCACATTTTTGCAAGGTAGAACCCGTCTTATGTGAGACGCTGTGGAAGCTTCTGCTTTGATAATTAGGCTCCTGCTTTAGTCAGAGCCATTAAGAGCTCTGTATAAACTGCCCACACCTGTGGATGGGCAGAGCCCTGTGCGTTTCCTTTAGCTTCAGGTGGAGATGCCATTTTGAGATGCTTCTGGAAGTCTTTCTCAATTTACCTTAGAGCAGGGGTTCTCAAACTTCAGTGTGGATTAGAATCACCTGGAGGGCTTGTTAGAGCCCAGATTGCTAAAGTTGGTTCTGTAGCTAAGGTTGGTTCTGTAGATGCGGCCTGATAATTTGCATGTCTAACAAGTCCCAGGTGATAGAGATGGTGTTGTCGCGAGACCACACCCCGAGACCCACGGGAGTTTATGCTCCAATGGGCTTGTAAACCCCCTAAATAAAAGGGAGAAACCAGTGCAGTGAGTCATAGAATTAATTTTTGCCACATATGGCAAAGTTCGGAGTATTCTGTGAGGACTTGGGGGAACGTTTCAGGTAAGCACATACAATTCCTTTCACCTAGGCTTTTAACAGTGAAATGGCGTTTCAGTTTTCTAAATTTATTGATCCCATAATGTTATTTAATGAATTTCTTCTCTTTTGCATTAAAACAGTAACCTAATTGTTTTCTGTTCAGTATAAGAAATATATTATTTTACAGAAGCTACAATTGACTTTTTAAGGGTTCTTGCCCTGTAAAACACTTGAGAGCTACTTTAACATAGAAAAGGTGTGGGCTTCAAAAAATTCTCTGCAAATGTGTTGCAGTAACAGTGATTTCACTGTCAAAATCCACTTGAAAAGCAGACTTGACTTACCGTTTTGGTCCTATCTTTAACAAATGGTCAGAGTTGCTTTTTAAAAAATGATGTACCTCATGATTCCCTGAACCCCATGGAGATTATGAGCAGACCATGGCTCAGGAGCTTGGTTGTGGGCTCGTTTTCACCTAGGTTTTTTAAGTGAATTATTTATCAGTAACATGTTTTTAGGCTTTTTTGACCTCTGTATTGTATATTTGTTTTCTATGTCCTATCTTTATTGTCTTCACTTGGTTTCCTTGTGTTAATTTGCTCTTGTTTCAGTTGTGTGAGATAAACACTTAGCCTGCAGCCAGATTTCATCTTATTCTAATAAATGCCTATAAGGCTATAAATTTTCCTGTAAGCACGGCTTTAGTAGCTTCAGTTGAGTTTTAATAGGTCTTATTTTTATTGTAAGTCAGTTTGAAATGTCTTCTAATTTCTATTGTGATTTGAGTCTGTGAGTTCTGTAGAAGTATATATCTTAACTTGTGAACCTATGGGAATTATTTAACATTCTTTGCCTATATAATGGAGTTGTGAGGAGGATTAAGTGAGCTAATATCACTAGAATGCCCTGCACCATGTCTGGCAAAAGTCCATTCACAGTGAATGGTGGCTCCTGTTCCCCACCGCTTCCCACCCCCTGCTGTGCTTCAGCAGTCCAAGGAAGAAACTTACATAGCTTTCCTTCTTATACAATAGTTTGGGTTGGAAAAGTCCCTATTTTCTATCCATAACATATATGAAGCACCCACAATATTTGTACTTGACAAATTTACCCTGTGGAAAATTTCTGACTGATGGATCTACCTATTTTTCAGAGCTGACTCTCCTGACTTTATTGCATAATAATGAGTATGAGAAAGTCTGATTCTAGTCTTTATTTTGGGGACTTTGTATCCTAGAGTGTAAAAAAAAAAAATAGATTTTTGCTTTAAAACAATCTATGCATCTTGGTTCTTTGTGTGTATTTAATGAACATAAAACTTTTACTCACAACTGTATTTTAAGAATTGTTGCTTCCATAGCTTGGAAAATGCTGACTTACATGTATCATAATTTATTTCTGGGGGCTGGCAGGTTACATTACAGGGTTCTGTGAGCCACCATGGTTGAGTGTGAGCCACTCAAAGGTTTTTGAGTGGTTTCAAAAACTCTTCTTTTGGACTGTCTCATGTACAGTCTTCATAAAACTGGAAGATATACTGCACAGAGGATAGGGCAGAATTATGTCCTATACCACCAACTTTGTGAACTTGGGTGCAGCTTTATTCACTTAAACATTTTGGGGGAGATGTTTGGTAGAGTAAACCGGTTTATTTTCTGTTTTTTGTTTTTTCTAAGTTTATTTTTACAGAGAGTACGTGCACACAAATTGGGGAGGGGCAGAGGGGCAGAGAGAAGGAATCCCAAGTAGCCTCTCTCTCAAAATAAACATTTTTTAAAAAAGTAGAGAACCAGAAGTTAGTCTGGGGAAACTATTCGAATTTGTACACTGCTAAGTTTGTTCTCATTAATTTCCAGTCAAATGGTAATTGTCTCCTGTCAACAATACATTTACTGCATATGAGTTACCAGTGCACCATACATAGATATTTTGAGAAGAAATGTACAAAATAGAGTTTATCAGAATTTCTGATTAAGATCCAAACCTGTTGCTATACTGCAAATAGTGTGTATGTGAGCTCACGTGTTTTAAGCTTCCTAGTGTATTGGATTGTTTCCGCACTTCCCATGTATCCTATGCTGCTGAAATTGCATGGTTCCAGAGGAAATGGCTCACCCTATTGCCAACAATGAAGGAAAACAGAAGAAAGAAGTGTCGAAGGGACCAAACTCCTAATATTCACCAATAAGTCAGTGTATGCAATCTAAGAATTGTTAGAGGAGATTGGTAGTAGGAGTAATTGTGTAGGTCAATAGAATGTAGCAGCAGTTTGAAAACTGATTTGAGGGGCGCCTGAATGGCTCAACTGGTTAAGTGTCCAACTTTGGCTCAGGTCATGATCTTGGAGTTTGTGGGTTTGAGGGGTTCATGAATATGAGTCCCACGTTGGGCTCTGTGCTAAAAGCTCTGAGCCTGGAGCCTGGTTTGGATTCTGTGTCTCCCTCTGTCTCTGCCCCTCCCCTGCTCGTGCTGTCTTTCTCACTCAAAAATAAATAAACTTTAAAATTGCTCTTGGGTAAGGTTTGACAAACTATGGACTGGGGACCAAATCCAGGTTACTGCTGGAACAAAGTCATGGCCATATATTTACATAATGTCTGTGGCTATTTTAGTGTTGTGAAAGTAGAGTTGTGTCATTAAGATGGACTGTAAGGCTCTCAGTGCTGAAAAGTACATACTATGTGACCCTTTATTAACTAAAGAGTTTGCCAGCTCTTGTTTTTGTTAGGTTCTGATGACAGATGAATTATGTTGTACAAGTTAGATATTTTATACTTGATATTATTTAAGTTATTAAATAATTTATGACACTATTGATATGAAAGAAGTCTCCCTAGAGGGAGAGAAAAAACAAAAATTGGATGAAAGAAGGTAGCATAAGCTTCAAAATTAAAAAAAACCATGTCACTATATAAACTAAAAGCTCTGATGATCAAAATCATGAAGATAGGGCAAAGAAACAAGATAACCAAAAATTACAGTTAAAAAAACTGAAGGCAAGACATCCAGATGTTTAGAACCAGGACCTCCTCAAGCAGAAAGTAAAAAAGCAGATGGAAAATGAATATGACACTGTAGACACAGCCAAGTTTTATAGTCAACAGAAGGGTGTGAATGTCAAGACTGCATTATGACCAGGTTATTGATTTTGATACAACCTGCCCTTTTTTGTTGGGACTTGTTAGGGTGAGCAGTATTTCATTCAACAATGTTTAATGACTTTTTCCAGAATCATGATCCCGTCATACTGACAGAGAACCCAACAGAACGTACAATGGACAAAAGAGATGGTTCTTAATGTTTTGTAAAATGTTGTCCTAGGACAAGGCACCCAGCAAGTATTCAGCTAAAACCGTAGGAATAAAAGTATTCTAGAAATGTATCAGGCAACTAATAAAAATATATTTTTTCCCCAAATTTTCGAACACTTGTTATCTTTATCACTTTTTGCACACTTGTACTTTGTTGTATTTTTTTCATTTAAAAGAAGTATTTACTTTTTATTGTATGTCTGTATCTTACGGCATTAATGTATATCTTTATCAAATATCCTATACATACTTGTCTTGATATACTTTTATACTCTACATACAAATTCTACCTATATTGTACATATGAAAGCATATTAATAGTGGATATTTAATTTTTTATTTTATATCCGATAAAGGTTGTCTAGTGCCCTTTCTGTCTTCTGGGTTGAAGGTTTTCATTCAATGAGCATCTGACCATTGTGCATACCTAGGAAAATAAGTGAGGTGAAATTTGAAGCAATAAAATTAAAATTGAAAAATCCTTGAGCAACAGCTAGCTTACAGTTCACTGAAGTAAACAAATTGCTTAAGCCATTTTCAAAGCCTTGATAAAATGGCATCAGCATGATTTAAATGTGAGATTAGTTAATATGAGTAGCAATTAGAATTAGATTTAGCTTGTCCATTTGGAGTTAAGATGGAGAGCTCTTAGGGGGAATCTTTCATTGCACACAAAGAAGAAATAGGAGAAAGGAAGTAACTGTATTTTCCTGTACTTTTCCTGAGGTTCATTGCTTTGCAAGATCCTCAGGGAGCAAAAGAATAGATGAGTAATGTGAAAGAAAACTATATAAAGGATTTAATTATTTCAAAATTGCCCATTTTTTTAAAACCAGGAGTAACTACAGAAGCTTTTATTAAAAAAAAAAAAAAAAAAAAAGGAATTAGCTACTTAGGAAAACTGGCAACAAGTACAGCAAGTTTTGTAACCTCATTCAAAGGTCCTCAATCTGAAGAGTCCAGTTTACTTTTTGATTGCCATCTAGCCTGTCCTTGATGTTTGTCTGGTTTCCTAAAGAGCCTCTCTGGTGACCCTGGAGGGACCATGGCCCTGGGCATATTTGATACTCATGTAGGCCATCACACCAAAGTATTCAACAGAAGTCTGCTTTCATTTGCAAAATGTGCTTACATTCCCCAGCCCCCCCCCCCTCCCCCCGCCCCCCCCCAGAACAAAATCTCAGCCTCCCAGAATGTTGGGGACACAGATGTTCAGAGACCATTTGTCTCAACATGCTGATAGTACAGATGAGCAGAGAGGTCCAGGGTGGTGAAGGTGCCTTCCAAAGCTCTAGTCTCTCTTCAAAGAGCTGGAACCAGAGGGACACCCTGTGGCATTTTCCATCACACTTTCCTGGTTATTATCTCTTTTGAGGTGATCTTTACCATTGATTTAGAATCATTAAATCACATTCACAAAGCATACCCTTCAGGCAATTGGATGAAACAGCCTATTACAAAACCTCTGAGAAAAGTCATCCACTCTCCTCTCAGATGTTTTTCAAAAACAATTTTTATTAAAAGCAAATCAAATGAAACCAAGGAATAGATAAAATGTTAAAAGTTTTTGTGATTTATTGGGTTTAGTTCTTGGTTTTATTTTCGCTTCCCTTGGATACATTTCAGGAGCTACGCTGGCAGAGCCAAAGCCACTTTTAGAAGGCAGAGTTTCAAAACTGCTGTATTAAGACATAACTCACATACATTTAAATTGATGTATTCAAAGTGTACAGTTCACTGTTTTGAGCATATTTTTCAGAGTTGTTCAGATTACCACAATCTGAGAACTTTTCCATGAGAAATCCCCTATCCATTAGCTGTCTGTCCCCATTCCTGCTCATTCCTCTTGCCCCAGCTTTAGGCAATGCTAATTAACTTTCTGTCTGTATAGATCACTGTGTCCTTGAAGTGTCATTCAAATGGAATCCTACAATGTATGGTCTCTGATAACTGGCTCTGATTTCTTTGAGTTAGCATGAAACTTTAAAGATGCATCCATGTTAAAACATGTAAATCTATTCTTCCCTCTTTTTTAATGTTGATTTTTAAAAATTATTTTTATTTTTGAGAGAGAAAGGGACAGAGGATCCAAAACAGGTTCGGTGCTGTCCTGAGGTGAGGTCAGATGCTCAACTGACTGAGCCATCCAGGTGCCCTATGTTCATCCCTTTTATGGCTAAATAATCTATTTTATGTGTGTGCCACATTTTTTTCACCAGTTGATGGATATTTGGATGGTTTCTACTTTTTGGCTGTTATGAATCATGCTACTATGAACATTCACGGACAAGTTGTGTGGTGTATGCTTTCATTTCTCTTGCATGTGTTGCCTAGAAGTGGAATTTTTGGATTATATGGGAACTGGATGTTTAACATTTTGAGCAACTGTCAGACTGTTTTCTGAATTTTAGGGGTGCCTGGGTGGCTCAGTCAGCTGACACCTCAGAGCCCGGAACCTGATTCGGATTCAATGTCTCCCTCTCTCTCTGTCCTTCCCCCGCTTGCACTCGATCTGTCTCTCTCTCTCAAAAATAAACACTACATTTTTTTTAAAGGCAAATATTATAATTCCAACTGTGAAACATACTGTTCAAAGTGCTGTAATGTTTTGATGATACTTATTTGTGGGGGGAAAAATTAGAAAAATTAGAACTTTTCTAAAGGGGATTCTTCAAGGGAACTGTATCACTCAGTGTCCAGAGAGGAGACCAAAATCACACCAGTAATTTGAATAGGGAAAATTTAATATGGTGAATTATTAGTTAGAAAAACCTGTTTAATTACAAAAGGGGTAGATTACACTCTAAAAAACAGGAATACCAATTTAGGAAGTAGCTACGATAACTACCACATAATAAAGTATCTGTGGCTACTCCATGTAGAGCTGACAGTCAGTCCTCAAGGAATGAATTCATTTGGAGATGGTTCACTCACCCTCATCCCAAGGCTGAGATCCAGATGTTACTGGAGAAGGACAGGCTGTGTGTAGCCCGCTGCCGAGTGCAATTCTTTCAAGTGTCAGCAGCCAAGGCTGCTGAACAGTCAGCTGTCTTTTGGGGTGCCAGCAGTCTAGTACCATGAGCAGGAAAGTGCCTACTATGGTTTGGCAAATCTGCTGGAAGGGGGGTACCACTGAATGTTCTACATATTGCTGGCAAGAAAGAGGTCTCCTGGGATGGAAGTGAAACTCATTTGGAAGCCCTCATTGGGAGCTGGTGAAATTTGCCCGAGGGCAGGTGCCACTGGGTCTCCTACATGCAGCTGGTGACAGAAGACCCAGGAAGAATGGAAGAATGTTCATTCTGCTATACCTTGCTGTTTCTCCCCTTGAATTGTACCAACTAAACAGAATATGGCACCGGCTGTCCAGGGAGAGGTGTTCCCAGGGTGTAGAGTAGGGCAGGGAAGGGTGGATCTGGAGTTGGGAGGTAATAAATCAATGACTGGCAGTGAACTCCTATGGCACCTTAGTCTCCACACACATCCTTTGATAAATATTTGGACTTTTTTAAAAACAATTTCAGTGTTTTTTTTTCAGGGCGCCTGTGTGGTTCGGTGGGTTAAGCGTCCGACTTCGGCTCAGGTCATGATCTCACAGTCCGTGAGTAGGAGCCCTGCGTTGGGCTCTGTGCTGACAGCTCGGAGCCTGGTGCCTGTTTCAGATTCTGTGTCTCTCTCTCTCTCCGCCCCTCCCCTGTTCATGCTCTGTCTCTGTCTCAAAAATAAGTAAATGTTAAAAAAAAAACAATTTTAGTGTTCTTTAATGTTTATTTTTGAGAGAAAGCGAGAGAGAGTACAAGTGGGGGAGGGGCAGAGAGAGAGGAAGACACAGAATCTGAAGCAGGCTCCAGGTTCTGAGCTCTCAACCCAGAGCCCGATGCGGGGCTTAAACCCACAAAGAGTGAGAATGTGACCTGAGCCCAAGTCGGACACTTAACCAACTGAGCCACCCAGGTGCCCCTTTAAAAATTTTTTTTTAATGTTTATTGTTTTAGAGAGAGAGTACAAGTGGGGGAGGGGGGCAGGGAGAGGGAGAGGGAGGGAGGGAGTCACAGAATCCAAACCAGGTTCTTGTCTCTGAGCTGTCAGCACAGATCCTGATGCGGGGCTCAAACTCCCAGACCGTGAGATCATGATCTGAGCTGAAGTCTAATGCCCAACCTACTGAGCCACCCAGGCACCCCCACCTTTGAACTTTTGTACATCACAAAGCCAGCTCTGTTCTTCAGAGAAGTGCGGAAGTTCTCACCCCTTCCTCTGAATTAGCCTGTATTACTTATTTTCCAAATTCAGTCACAATCCCATTGGGTGTTCTCTTATCTATAGGCTAAGTTAAACAACTTATATATAAAATAGTGAAGGGAAGAAAGGAAGAAAAAAGAAAAATGGTTAATATAAGCTCCTACAAACAGCATACAAAGAGAAAATACAAACTATACAGTTCTTATTTCAGTAATTAAGAGGCTGTCATTACTACTTGTGGTTGGTCTCTTTTACTGCCTGCCCTTGTTCTCATTGCCTTTAGATCAGGGTTCTCTACCTGGCTGAGTGACCCAAACCTTCATTGTAAGGGTCTGAGTTCTCAATAATAGCAGTTTTGAAAAAGTTGATTCCTATAGTTTAACATTAAGTTTGCTGCTGCTTCCAGAGGGTCCCTTATATGTCAGATACAGTCCTCATTGCTTCCAGTGTTTAGTATCATCCCCAGTTCTCTTGGTAAACAGAATCATTTCAGCCAATAGAGGTACTTCTTTTTTTTTTCCTCTGTTGACTGAGTGGCATAAGGAGTTCAAAGTGGCCTTTTCCCCCCACAGTTTAATGGAACCATTGTTAGGTCCCTTGGTAGAAGTGCTGCCTCCTTGAGAACTTAGACCTCCAAGTCAGCAGTGCTCAGAGTGGCTGGGAAGGGAAGCAAAAATTCTGCAAAAGGATTGTTAGGTATTTAGTGAGAAGAGCTGCTTTTATTTCCACCCTTTAAGTTCCAGTTCCATGTATTCTGGTTATGGGGGAGAGAGCACCATATGAAGTCTGAGTCAAGGCATAAGCTTTAGTCTTTCAGTGTTTTGTCCCAAACAGAGCTATAACTGAGTGGTCAGTAAGCCATTAAACCAGGGGTTGAATCAGCCCAGTTGGTTCTGGGCAATGGTATATGTGATGGAAATAACATAGGATTAGTTGGGCATAAGTCCACTGTTGTATTTAATTTGCTATGAAATAAGTCGATCAGAAGCAGTGTTGTGTGGAATACGATGATGGTGGATGAGGCATTTTTTGAGTTCATGGGTGGTTTTTACAGGGGTGTTATGGGCAGAAAGACCAATCCCTATCCAGAGTATGGGTTTAGTACAGTGAGGATTAATCCCCATCCTCTCCTTAATGGAAATAAGTCCAAGGTAATGAAGCTGTTACCAGGTGGCTGGCTGGTTCCCTTGGTAAATGGTACCACATCAGGGGCTCAGTGTTGATCTCTGCTATTGGCTGATGAGAAAATAGGCAGTAATTGTAGCCAGGTCAGTCTTACTAAGGAGAGATCTGGTTTGTTTTTTCAGAGCCTCCAACCCTGATACTCTGGCCACTAAGCTCAGGGGGCCTTTGAGTAACACTGGAATATCTTGGGAAAGAATGTGACTGGTGTCAGCCAGCATGGTTTTAAAGAACTTCCATAGATGGGGTGCCTGCGTGGCTCAGTCAGTTGAACATCCAATCTCAGCTCAGGTCATGATCTTGCAGTTTGTGAGTTCACGTCCCATGTAGGGCTTCATGCTGACAGCTCAGAGTCTGGAGCCTGCTTCAGATTCTGTGTCTCCCTCTCTTTCTGCCCCTTCCATGCTCATGCTCTATCTCTCTTTCTCCCTGAAAAATAAACATTAAAAATTTTTTTTAAAAGAACTTCCATAGCGGTTGCCCTTGGGTAGGAATTCACATACAAGACAAATTTTTTCCCACTATGCCCTCTTTGAGAAGTCTTCCCCATACCTTTTCCCTTTCAACTCAAGCCAGGTATTTGGCCACCAGACCTAGAGTTTTTTCTTGCTAAATCCTGTTAACAGATCACCATTACATACCTGGTCCCCTTCATTGTGAGTGTGTTCTCCTGGTCTTTGGTGGTAAGTTGCTGCCTCATGCCTTCTCTTCCTCTGGAATCCTATCCTCCCAATGACATCAGGGGTCTCCTATCAATGAAACTCTTCATGGTCACTCTTGGTCTGCAAGGTGAGCAATCCTTTTTGAGGATATAGGTGCTCTACCCAATTATATACTTATCAATGTTTAATGAAGTGAGTATATTCTGGGCCTTGGGGAGTATAATTGGGACTCTGCAGGTAACACATGATAAATCTGCTTGAACCTTCCTGTCTACCTAAGCTTTTGTATTCCCTGATATTTCAACCTCATTAAATGTAGACCACTTTTGAGACCAAGTTTCAGTCAACCAGCCACATCAGTTGTTACAGCCATTTCTCTCTACATGAGCTAACACATTAAATTCAGAATCTCTAGTAAATACACTCCTATCAATGAATGTAGCCCAATCTAACATTGTTTGGTCCTCCTATTCTAACACTCTTAGAATCTACTTCCACGTGTATTTCTTAGATTTATGCCAATAATTTAGCAAAATCTTTGAGTTCTTTTGGAGAGTGAGCTCTTTGCTCCCGTGTTACATTGTGTGACTGATACCCTGAAGCCTGATGAGAATTATGCTTTTGGAGAAGAGAGTGGCTACAAGAGGCTGATGTCCCCAGACAAAAGAGGGCAGGCTACTTCCACTGATAGGGAGGACTCAGGGGGACCTGGCCCTTCAGGTTTGTAAGTTTCATTTCAGTATAACTAGCTGTGGTCTTTCCACATTCTAGGACTTCATTCTTTCCAAATCTGTGCTGTCATTTTCACATAAGAACCTGGGCAAGACTGTGACTTCTGCTGAAGTTGAAAATTCAACAACCTACATTTAAATTTTATGTTTGATTTTTAGCAGGGTTTCCCCCTGTGGCTACGCTCAACAAGAGAAAGCAAATGTCTCTAGACTTAGTGATGCCAGACAGTTAGTTAAACAATACTTATATTGGCCATTAGGATGTCTCATGATACAGTGGTTGGAATAATTTCTGAGGACGACACAATATATCAAAAATAAAACAGAACTACATTCAGTTCTGTCACTCACCTGCTTTGTTTGCTTTTTATGTCTTAATGTTTTTATCTGCGGGATCATAAACTTTGACTCCTGACCTTCAAGTAGTGAGAATACTGCATAAACATAAACATTTGAAGATTTTAGGTTTTCTCGCAGTGTACCAGTTTCATAATGCAATAAAAGTGGATAAGGTCAATGAAATAAATAAGGTCACTGTCTGCTTAGTTGAAAAACAAATTATGAAGATTAACTATTTCCTTGATAGTGGGTATGAGTTTCTGTCCACATATGCTGGTGTTCTCCCTATAATCCATCATAATTTTTTTTCTCACCCCCCCCATTCTGCTTGTGTCTGACAATGGCAGTCAGGGCTGGGTCGACCTTTTCTCTCATTTCACACTTGGAGCCCAGATTCTAGGAAATGTGGATAATGTTGAAGATGACTCGGTCCTAAGCACTTGTTGGGGGGAATGACTGTCTATACATGTGGTCCTGGTCCTGAGTCCCTGGGCCTCGCAGAAGCCTGCCCAGTCACTGCCAGTGCCTGTCTGCATGGCATTTTTACTGTGGTGTCTTGTCTTATTACAGTCATCCTCTACTTGGAGGGCTGTGTCGGTACAGTTTCTTACTTTTCTGAAGGGCTGAGAATCCGGAATCCCTGCATGGAGGCTGGCTGCAGCCACTGTCTTTCTGGGGGACCCTTTTCTTAGGACACCCTGGCCCCTAGGCTCTGCTCTCCTTTGTAGAGAAGCCTTTTTATTTTCTTCTGGAGTGGTGGTAGGGTGAGGTGAGAAATTCTTTTCTTTTCCTTTTTAATTTGTCTCAGACACTTTGTAAAGACCTCAGTTCATTTTTCTTAGCCTTAAGTGTTTATTGTCACACACATACTCAGAAATCAATGCTAGGAAATTTCAGAGGCCTTGTCCGCTTTCTGCCTCAGTTTACCACTTCGCTAAGACAATGGACAAAGAACTGACCATATGCTTGTAAAAGGGGAGTATTTAAAAAAAAAGTAGATAATATCTCAACTCCTTCCACCCTTTCATAAATATTGATAGAGCCTATTTGAAAATTTTACAAAGTAAATTCTAGAAATTATAAATTATACATTATATAATACATATGTTACAAATGTCATTGTGGCATAAATATACATTGAAATTACTTCCTTTAAAGCACTTTCTCTTGAACTTTGAACATTTTGAATTGGATTAAGAATACAGAACAAGCACATCTCTTAAAAGTGTCAGACATGCTAGATTTCTTTCTTGGCTCCCATGGAAAAAGTAAACACAATATAAAACACCCATTAAATTTTAGAGGTTAAGAATGTCTTTTATGTAAGTTATGCTAAAAGAATTCTTTAGCTCTATAAACTTGTAGATTACAAATGAGTTACCATTTACAGAAGATGGCTGAGCATTTGTCAGATGAAGTAATTTTCACACAGAGGTAAAAGACTTCTTGAAACAACCAGGATTTCCTTTAAAGTCTAACTTATCGATTGATATATTTGGAAAACAAAAAAACAACTGAAATGTCATGCAGCTAGTTTCAGAATGTGTAAAATTGTTGTAATTTCTTGCAATTGATCTGGTTTGATTATTGCCTGTGGAGTTGGAGGACAGGTCAGGAATGTCACAAATGCTAAAACAGGAGTAAGTGAAGTGAGCTTATTGTGAACATGGCCTTTTTCCTTGAAAAGAAGGATGGCAGATTGTTATATTGAGAATTACAGAGTGGGAGGAGCACAGTAGCCCTTTATACACCTGAAAAAGAGTTTTCCTGGCCCCAAATCCTCATTCCCTGCCCCCAATTCTTCAAAAACAAAAACAAACAAAAACACACCAAAACTCTTGATGTCTTCTCTTCTGGAATATTTTCTTAGTTGTATTTATCACATCTTTAAGTATAGATGTGATAAGCAGTACAAATAACTTCATGGCATGAAATTATGGAGGAAATAAATTTTCGGCTTTGTACCCTTTGGGCTGAGGGTAGCCAGAGTTTTATGTGGATGTCTGAGTTCCCCTCTCTCCAGGAGAGAATTAACTGGCTATTGTTGTCTAGACCTGTGCCCCTGAGCTACTGCACTGCACTGGTGCTGAGGGAAGACTGGAAAGTTGAAGGGTTGAGGTTGAACCACAGAGGATGTAGCAGTGCTGCGACCCCTGAGGATGGTGCCTTCTGAAGAGACACTGTGACTTTCAGTGACACATTACATTTTGGAAGAGCAAAGTATCATATTCACATACTTGGTTTTGCTGTGAAGAAAACTCAAGCCTTCCAAAAATAGAAAGGATGGTCACTGAAGATGAGGTCACATATCAACAAAATATAACTTTCTGTGTCAGTGAAGTTGTCCCTATTGAGGTCAGAGGAGAATCAGAGGGAATGGTGGATCGAGAACCAGATGAGTGAAAGGTGAGGATTTTCAGGAAGGGGGTGACCAGCCCTGCCACATGCTCCTGGCACATCTAGGGGCTGACCACTGGAAGGAACAACATGGGGACATTATGCCTATGATGCACACTTTGACTCTGGTCGCAGTGGGCTCCAGAGAGAGCAGGTTGGGAAGACAAGAATACCAAGTGAGGACAACTCGTTGAAGCTTTGTTGACAGGTTATTACACCACGTAAATTGCAAAGGAGAATTTTATGATCAAAGAACAGCTTTCTTTGAGATCTGGGTGTAATCGCTTTTGAGGTCATAGAGAGTCAAGGTCATCTGTGATTAAATCGTTCAGGAAAGTTCCTCCCTAGAAAGTTTACTTTCCTCAAAGTTTTTCTTACTGGAATGTCCTTTCTAACAAAATGCATCATGGACTCCAATGCAAAGCTAATGAAATTTCTTTCCCATACGAACTCGAGATTTGCATTTATCGATTAAAAAAACAAGAGCTTGTTGGCTTGATTTGGTGCCGGGCAGGATCCCACAGAGAGCACTTCTGCCTTATCACTTCTCCTTCCTTGATTTTCTACCATTAGTTTCCTCAGAGTTTCATGGAGTGTCTGCTAACAGCTCTGGCTTCTCCCCCTGCCATGTGGTGACCCTCCTCTTGGAACACATTGGCTCACTGGGTAGGGGGTGGAGGTCAGGAGGGATGAAATCATCGTTGCACTTCACTGTCCCCTTTTCCTGAGAGGACTTCCACAGCAAGGGAGTCTGTATTTTTAGAATTAGCATGTTCTGTTTCAGTGTTGTGAACATTCATTTTAAACTTACTATATTTAGTAAAGGTTTAATTATCCACGTAGGGAAACTAGTTTCAAGCTGTCACTTTTCATTCCTTGCTCATCAAAACAGCCCCCTGCAGCTGAGAATGGCACTTTCCCCTACACCTGGTGAGGGCAGTAGACAGGAACAATTGCACTACTGGAGCTGAGTGTGAGCACAGCAGCAGGGGAAGCTCCTCTCAGTGTCTCCCACCCCGTCTGGCCCCTCCTCTGTCACTGGGACCTTCCTGCTGCAGCACATTCTCTCTGAGCTGGGGCTGTGGGCGCTGGGTGTCTGCTCCAGTGCCAGGGAAATGTCTTCCCTTCCCACACAGGAATAATGATTAGATTTTCCAAAATAACACTCAGGTAACAGGATCTCTTTGTGCTGTTTACAAGTACGTAAGATGTTGGAAAATGGCACTGAATGATGAGATTTCTTGGATTTTCTGAGATACCATTCATTCCTTTGTTTCCTTGCTCAGTTCTAGCAGGTGGATATAGACATGGATGAGTTGATGCATGGAGGCCACTGAAGGGAGAATGAGCAAGGGCCAATGGGCACTGAAGATGGTTTGAGACATTAATAGAATATGGTAGACGTGAACTTACTCATTCAGCAAATATTTATTTATTGGTTGTGGGATAGTTAGGGAGCTTGGCACTACCTTAGTGGGGGACATACAGATGAATATGTTTTTCTAAACATATTCTAGTAAATGGATAATTACAGAGTGAGAGCTCAGAAGAAATGTTTTTGGAGTGTGCAACAAAGGAGCCTCAGATGACTGGGTCAGCGGAGGGAAGGGATACTAGAGCTGAGACCAGATGCTGCTATCCAAACTTACTGTGTATGTGAGTCACCTGGGAATCTTGTTATAATGCAGATTCCTATTTTGAGCTGGAGTTAGGGCCTAAGATTGTGCATCTCTAACAAGCTCCCATCTGAGGCTGATGTTGCTGGTCCACAGACCACCTTTTGAGTACCAAAGTTTCTAAGGGGTGGTATAAGACAAAACACTGGTGCTGGGGGGAAATGAGTTTACAGGGAGGGACTAGCATATACATAGTCCAAACATGGGTTCTTTTATCCTCAGCTGAGGCACTGATAAAGTAATTGTTCCCTCCCTTCCACGATCAGTTCTCAGGATACGTGTCTACCTGCCAGCACATTTTCCCCCTAAAGTTAATCTTTGTGTTCACTTTAATCTATACTTTTATAAATACTGGGGCTTTGATTTAACAGGACATACTAAAGATATTTTTCTATACTTCTTAGAATTTTCCAGAAAGAAAAATGGAGGGCAGAAATAAGATAAAACTAAAGACTACCCTGCAAAAGATAATACATGTGGAGAGCTGCCAATGCAGTAAAGATCAAGTACAGGTCCAGGAAGGCTCCCGGAAGGGGTGTTTGTAGGTGTAGATTTCAGACACAGTTGGAAGGAAAACATTTTCTTACACAGATGGCGTTCTGAGGGGGCAAAACCAATTTCTTCTTCTTTGGAATCATAGGAATGGCATCTACTTGTGGTGGTAGGGAACCTAGATCCCTAGACCTTACTTCATCACACAGAGAAATGGGAAAGGCAGAGTTGAATTAAAAAAAAAAAAAACTGTGGAAATGCCATTTTTGTCTGTCTCCTGGTGAGGTGGGTGGAAGAGAAGCCAAGTTATGCCTTGCGCTGTAGCTGCCTGTGTTTGTTGGCTGGAGAGAGGGAAAAGCTAAAGTTAATTGCATATACAACCTTGTCATGATGCGTTTCTCCCTGAACCAGGGAGAATTTCTGCTAGCCTGGAAGTACTGCCCTGCCCCTTCCCAACATGAACTAGTTCCAAAGTCCCAGAAGACTGTATGTAATTGACAGATGAGTGCACAAAGGCAACCAGAACAGGTTCCATGTAAAGATGGTGTAAGACAAAAGGCATGGGGGAGGGACAGATGTATGTATGGCAGAAAGGGTTCTTCACAATAATAAGTGGCCACCAAGGTGTTGAAAATGATGAGTAAGTAAATGGCTATGAATTAAGGCAAGTTAACAAAACAGGTGTAAGCAGAGCAAGTGAGAGCTTGGGGAAAATAATAGGGTCATCACAGATGGAGATGAAACAAGAACTTCTAGAGCTCAGGAAGGAAGCAGAAGAGAAAAATAGAGCCGCCATTGAAATGCAAGCACCTTGGAATAAATGCAAAGAAGAACAGGCACTGCTGACATCCGTGATGAAGAGGGGAACAGGATTAAGAAAAGCAAGCAAAAATAGACTAGAAATGAACAAACATAGAATGGATGAAAGAGAATCCGAAAGATCTGGAAGGCAAAAGAATGGCAGCGTATGCATTATTGGTATCCTTTAAGAAGAAGCCTGGAGATGATACTCAGTAAAATGCTTTGGAAAATTAAATAAGACTTGAATCTCCAAATGAAAAGGCTGCACTGTGGCCCAGAGAAAATTGATACAGAATGATTAGCATTGACATGTATCCAAGAACATTTACTGGCCCTTGAAGACAAAGTCTTTCATTTAGGCAAAAACAAAACAAAACAAAACAAAAAAAAAAAAAACACCAACCAAACAAACCAAAAACCAAAGAAACAAACAAACAAAAAAACCTATTAAAAGGAGGAAAAATCAAGGTGGCATTATAGCAAAACAGATTACACAGTGGAATATCAAAAGCAAGAGAAGGGAATAAGAACATAAAATATGAGTACCCGAGTGTGCGACTTACCTTGACTCTTAGTTTGTTGGCAACAGTAACCAGGACCCAGTGTCTGCTTCTGTAGCTGGTGCCTGCTAAGCTGTAGCCACCATGTATGAGGGCATCTTCATTCCTGTTGGCCAGGCTGGTGGTCAGATTGGCAGTGCCTGCTGGGAGCCATATTACTTGGAACATGGCATCCAGCCTGATGGTCAGATGCCAAGTGAGAAGACCACTGGGGGAGGGGATGGCTCTTGCATCTTCTTCAGTGAGATGGGTGCTGGCAAACATGTGTCCAGGACAGTGTTTGTAAATCCAGAACCCACCATCATTGATGAATTTTGCACTGGCACCTACCATTAGCTCTTTCACCCTGAGCACGTCCTCACAGGCTGCCAATAACTACTCCCTAGGGCACTACATTGCTGGAAAGGAGATCATTGACCTTGTCTTGGGCCGATTTTGGAAACTGGCTGACGAGTGCACATGTCTTCAGAGTTTCTTGGTTTCCACAGCTTTGAAGGGGGAGCTGGTTCTGGGTCCACCTCCCTCTCTCTGTTGATATGGGAAGAAGTCCAAGCTGGAGTTCTCCATTTACCCAGCCCCCCAGATGTCCACAGATGTAGTTGTGCTCTACAACTCCATCTTCACTACCCATCCCACCATGGAGCAGTCTGATTTTGCCTTCATGGCAATGAGTCCATCTGTGGTGTCTGTTCTAGAAACCTTGCTATTGAATTCCTAAATCACTGCTTCTCCCTGATTTGATGAAGCCCTGAATGTTGATCTGACAAAATTCCAGACCAACCTGGTGCCCTAACCCTGCATCCACTTTGCTCTGGCTGCATATGCCCTGTAATCTCTGCTGATAAAGCCTACCATGAACACCTTTCTATAGAACAGGTCACCAATGCATGCTTTGAGCCAGCCAACCAGGGGGTGAAATGTGACCTCCACTATGGTAAATACATGGGTTGCTGCCTGTCATGCTGTGGCATCATGTTCCTAAAGGTGCATTGTTGACATGCCCCCATCAAGACCTGTGCAGCATCAAGTCTGTGGACTGCTGCTCCACTGGCTTCAAAGTTGGTGCTAATTACCTGCCTCCCCACTGTGGTACCTGGTGGAGATGTGGCCCAAGTACAGTGAGCTATGTGTATGCTGAGCAACACCACAGCTATTGCTGAGAGGCCTGGGCTCGCCTGGACCACAAGTATGACCTGGTGAATGCCAAGTGTCCCTTTGTTCACTAGTAGGTGGGTGATGGCATGGAGGAAGGGGAGTTTTCTGAAGCCTGTGCGGACATGGTTGCTTTTGAGTAGGGTTATGAGGAGGTTGGTATGGATTCTTCAGTAGGAGAGGATAAACAAGGAGAGGAATACTAATTACCATCCCTTTCAGCCTTCCTGCATGTCCCACTCATGACTTGAGCCTCAACGTTAGCTAACAAATATTAAAGCTTTCTGATTAGATTGTCTTCACTTTCGACTATGATCATGTCTTACTCTGCCATGTGTACCTGTAAGATTTTCCCATCATGTCCCAAAGCAAAGGCTTAGAAAACAACAAAATGAGTCCCCAAATTTGACCAAACATATAACCTTAACAATAAATGTAAATTGTCCCACTCACCTGTTAAGAGACTCGTATTTACAAAGAATGTGGAGTTCAGTTCTATGCAGTATAGGAGACGTGTGTAGAACAGTGAAACCCAGAAAGGCTGAAGGTGTAGAGAGTTGGGCAGAGATTGCTTTAGCGTGAGTCATGTCCCAACCTGCCCCACCCCCCAGTTTATATGTTGAAGTCCTAACCCCTCTATGAGATTATATATTGGAGATAGTTTTTAAAGAGTGGTTGAGGTTATATGAGGTTGAAAGGGTGGGGCCCTGATCTGATAGAGCTGATGCTCTGGCAAAAACAGAGACACTAGAATGTAGTCTTTGACATGGGAAGATGCAGAAAGTGGCAGTCTCCAAGCCAGGAAGGTTTTACCAGAATGTGACTATGCTGGCACCCCCATTTTGGACTTTCTAGCCTCCAAAACTGTGAGAAAGTAAATTTTTGTTTTTAGAGTCACCCAGTCTATGGTATTTTTTTAGGGCGGCCCAAGCCAACAAAACAGACAACAAAGAAAATGCCAAGAGAGCGAGGGAGAGGGAGAGAGAAAGCAACAATCATAACTATATGGTTGTGTTCTAAATAAAAAGCATTAAATTAGATACAAAGGACATTTGATTATAGTAAAAGATGTAACTCGTGATATAACTTAATGTGTTAAAAAAATTTGTCGTGAAAACCAGTGCCAAAGTTACAGAAAATATAGGAATAGATAAAAATGTTCAAATAACAGAAAACTTAAATCTTACCTATTAACTACGGCCAGTAGTTATAAAGCTAAAAGAAAGAAAGAATATGGACTCTGAATGACCTGAGTAGGATAGCTCTAATGGATACACATTAAGCTATATACTCAGAAAACGTTATACTGTCCTTTGATTGAGCAGTCAGAAAAATTAACTCTGTATTAACAGAAATTAAAACACCATATTGGAGACTGAGATCTTGGTAAAGCAATGCCAAATTGCAGAGGAAAATTCATAGCATTAAATATTTAAAATTAAGAATTTAGTGAATTTTAAATACCCAAAAGCAGAATTTATGAAATAATGTGAATTAGAGAAAACAGAGTAAGACACTAATAAAGATAAAAGCAAAAGCAAATGAATTGTAGAAATTTTTTAAATGGTGAAACTAAGTCTATTAGTTGGGTCTGGAAAAAATATTAAAATTGTTGGCTACACTCGATTTTATTTGAAAATTTTAAAAATTAAAAAATTTTAATTACAGTATAGATACCATACAGTGTTATATTAGTTTCAAGTGTACAATATAGAGATTCAGTAATTCCATGTCTGTGCTCATCAAGATGCTCATCCATATACTTCTGTGATGCCTAGATGACTCAGTCAAGTGTCCAACTCTTGATTTTGGTTCAGGTCATGATCTCATGGTTTGTCAGATTCAGCCTTGCATCTGGCTCCATGCTTATAGCATGGAGGCTGCCTGAGTGTCTCTTTCTCTCTCTGCCCCCCCCCCCACGCGTGCTCCCGTGTGACTTCTCTCTCTCTCAATAAGTTACTTAAAAAAATGAGTGTACTTTTAATCTGCATCTGTTTCACCAGTCCCCCTCCATCCACTTGACCTCTGGTAACTGTTCTGTCTATGAGTCTGTTTTTTTTCTGATCTGTTCTTCCCTTTCGGTTTCTTAAATTGCATATGTGAGTGAAATCATAAGGTCCATGATCATGTTGTTGCAAATAGCAAGATTTCATTGTTTTTAATGGCTAAATAATACTCTATTATACAAATATACGACATCTTCTTTATCCATTTATCAATTGATGGACATTTGGATTGCTTCCATAATTTGACTATTGTAAATACAGTAAGTAGGGGTGCATATATCCTTTGGAATTAGTGTTTTTGTAATATATTTAACGAGAATTTGCCATTTTAGAGCATAGAGTTTAGTGGCATTGATTATACTAACAATGTTGTACAACCATCGTCATTACTTATGTTCAAATGTTTTTAATCCCCCTAAACAGAAACTCTGTGCCTGTTAAGCAATAGTTCCCCATTCTCCATCCCCCCACATTATGGTAAATTCCAATGTCTTTTTGTCTCAATTGTAATGTCTGGCTCATTTTATTTAGCACAATGCCCTTAAGGTTCATCCATTTAGCATATGTAATTCCTCCTTTTCTATGTCTGAATTATTTTCAGGTGGATTGCTTCCACCTTTTGGCTACTGTGAATAATGTTGCAGCACTCATTTATTTTTGCAAGGGAAAAAAGCAGGAATGGATGAAATAAGTAAACAAGAATAGAGAAATAATGTCAAAAAGTTAAAGGAGATTATAGGAGACTTATTTGGTCAATCATGTTCAAATACATTTTTAAAAACTTGGATAAAACATTTAATGTATAGAAAAGATAACATTCCAAGGCTGACCCCAGAAAATCTGAAAACCTAAAGATATGAATTATACTAGAAAAAAGAAAAGTTGTGTGGAGGCTGCCTCTCTCCCCAACTATGAGGTGCAAATGTTTTCCCAGATCAACTCTTCAAACCTTAATTGATTACTCAATTGATTTCACACTTTTCTAGATAAAGCCAAGCCACTGGTTTCTGGTTACAGAGTAAAGGATATATAAGCACAAAAATCTGCTATGGAACAGCAATGAAAAGAAAGAAAACCAAAAACCAATGTCCCTTGTGAGTATCAGTGCAAAGGTGTTGAGTGAAATATTAACAGGATCCAGAATGACAATAAAAAAAGAGTAAAATATGACTAAGTGAGGTTTATTTGAGCAAAGGCAGGTTAGCTTAGTGTTAGGAAACCTACTAATGTAATTCACTGTAGTAGTGTATTAAAACAGCAAGCCATGTGCTCCCACCCATGGTTGCTGAAAATTTTATGAGAGTCCATTATCGATTATGGAAAAACACCTCATAAGGTATAACTAAATTCATGCTGCCTTAATATAACATTTATCTTATTGCAAAAGTCAGCTCATGCTTAATGTACGAACAATAGAAGTATTCACATTAAATCAGGGCAAGGATGTCACAGTCCTCACATTGTTGAATGCCAGTCTTGAGGTACTAGCCAACATTTTAGAGAAGAGAAATATGTATAAGTTGGAGAGGAGGAGGTAAAATAATCATATTTGGAAATAATACGATTGTACCTAGGAAACAAAAATAACTGAAGGATCACTGCCAGCAATAATAAGAGAATTGCGTACTGTAGCTTGATTAAAAAAAAAAAAAGTCAGTAGTCCTTACCCATACAAACAAAAACAATTGGTATCAGGATATAATGCAGGATAGGACCACATGTCTAGACAAGCTGCGAAGTTTATATGGATAAATAAAAGGGGAAGAATACACAGGGAAATTATTGAATCCAAACAATGAGAGGACACAAATGCTCTGAGGAACATAGAGTACCAAGCTAAAATGATGACAGCACCCTGGTACTGGGCATACATAATAACGTCAATGGAATGGAAGAGAAGGTTCTTTGCTTTTTGTGGATCACCAAAAAAAATTTTGAAAATTACTCCTCCATGTGTCTTCTATAAATGTTCATAAAAATACACGTACCTATGTACTTGTATGCGCATAGAACAGCTTTGGAAGTATATTCAAGAAACTGTAACAGTTGTTGAGTGGCTGGGAGATAGAGGTGGGAAGGGTGTTACATTTCATCATATTTCTAGTGTAACTTTTGAATTCTGTACCATTTGTGGTGGTATCTCTTCACAGATGTTATTATATTTCTCCCCAAACCTACATAGAATATGAATAAGGTAAAAAATACTGAGGATGGGTAGAGAATGATGTGCTTGCATCCCTCCAACAAGGCCTTTGAACTATTTAACTGCCTGTGTCTGGAAGCCTCCCAGCCCCAAACACAGAGTCATACTGGAGTACTAAAATCACACTGACATTAGATTTTCATCATTTTCCAAGTTTGTCCCGCTCCAGCCTTTCATCTCTTCCTTCATTCTCCAGTTGGAGGCCAGAGGGTACCTTGTTTGTGGGGGCTTTACCATTATCTCCGTGAACTCCACTCAACTGAATCTGGTACTGCTGTCCTGATAAAACCCAAGTAGTGGCCCTATAAACCTGCAATGAGTGTAACAGAAGCATGTTTGCAAACACAGCTTTAAGCAAAGTCCCCTATGTTCCTCTTGATAGATTTGTTCCCTGTCTCCTCCTGTATAGAAACTATGGAGCTGCCCACATCTTTCTGTTGGCCAGTCTCCAGGAAAAAAGTTGTCTTTCGAGAAAACACTACGATTTATTGGTCAGCAGGAAGAATGCTACAAGTGTGTTTAACTTTGATTTTAGATGGTAACTGAAAAATGGGTGTGTGCATCTTGCCCTACATTCCCATCAGCCAAGCCTTTGATAAGTAGTAGGGGAAGTGGCTAAGCAGAATAAATTCTGGTCTTGAAGTCCCTTTCTCACCCTGTCCCTTTTGAGAAAAGGCTATGAAACATAGCTAAGGGTAGCAGCTGACCCTGGAAAGCCAGGGTCACCATCAAACATTTGCTAAGAATCTGTCACAAGCACAGGTCTAGGTCAGTACGCACACACTTGTACTGGGAAGGAAGGTCTCCAAAATGAGGACTCTGCCTGGAAAATGCCCTGCCACCAGTTGCTTAAAACGAAAATATAAGGTGAGGAGCGTTCTAAATGTTTTCAAGCTGCCGGAACAAGAGGACGTTTCTAAGGGAAGCAGAACTCAATCGACTTTGGACTTGGGGAACACCCAAAAAAGTCCAAGATCCTGTGCACTCAGTTTGTAACTTTTTTTAAATGTTTTTTTTATTTTTGAGAGAGAGTGAGAGAGCACGTATGCACACATGAGAGGGGAAGAGGCGCACAGAGAGAGGAAGACACAGAATCTGAAGCAGGCTCCAGGCTCTGAGCTGTCAACACAGAGCATGATGTGGGGCTCGAACTCACGAACTGTGAGATCATGTGCTGAGCCAAAGTTTGTTATAACTAGGTATGGAAAAACAAAAAACAAAAACCCTCATTTCAACTTTTTCCTGGAATGGGTTAGGCACCAATTATAAAAGGAAACTTTCTCAAATGAGAAGTATTACACCTGGTTTTTACCTTTAAATATACTGTGTTGCTATCTCACTTTGTGTTCTGATAGCAAATGGTGCCAAGCTAAGGAATCGGACAGGGTTAATTTATTGTGTACTTCATACAGCAGCAAAAATGCTTTTCCTTAAAAATCATTTTGCTTCAGTCTGGCTTTTGCTCAGATCTACGTAGTTGCTCACGCCGTTTGATTTCCCACAGCAAGTTATTCTAAGCCCTTACTGTCATTTCTGTTTCCTCTCTTCCTCTGAACCTTCCTCTCTGTTAGCAGGATGCCTGTTTCTCTCCATCATCAACTATCTGTGTGGCTAAGAGCCAGTCACTTGACCCTCAGGGTCTTTTTGTCTTGGGGTGTGTCAGAGGCAGTGTGGAGGTGTCTTAGGGCATTTGAATAAAAAGTAGCAAAAGAGCTTGCCAATGAGAGTAGCCGGCACTGGGGGGTTTTTCCCCATAAATGAGGAAGGAAAGCTAGTGGTGAACGAGCCCATTCAGTGTTAACATTGTTGCCACATGATCCAGCCAAGGAATATGGTTCTTTCAAAATAGAAACAATTTTTTTTCCCCTCAAAGGTACCCTTGGATCCATCGTTTTTTTCCCCCCCTCTTTGTACTGAATTTATTCCAAAATTTCGAATAGCACTAGAGGAGGGCATAAGATCTTTGTGGCTTTCCAAGAGCTGCTTTTTTTCCTTTTCTTTTTTTCTTTCTTTCTTTCTTCTTCTTTTTTTTTTTTTTTTTTTTTTTTTTGAGTGACTTAAGGATTTCTAAGTTACTTTCCAGCTTGGAAAATCATATGACCTGTGAACATGTGCCTTTCCTCAGCTCAAGAAGCCATTTAAAGCAGACTTATCCTTTTTATGCAGGCTATGCTTACTCCTCTTTACAGCCATCTCCTCCATCTGAAATAGCCTTCTTTGACATTTCTCACAAACCATGAGCTTCCTAGCTTCCCTGCCTGAGATGAGTGATTGCTTCAGAACTGGACCACTTCCTGCAGCCTGGAAGCCTCCTTATCTTTAAGGTATGGGGCAAAACATGGATGGGAGTAGCCATGGTGGGAGGAGGAGTAGTAATAGTAAAAACAAAAACAACTATTCTGTGATAAGAGCAGCTAACATTTGTTGATATCCTTTTAAGTGCTGAGCATTCTATGTTTTCTTATTCATGATTCACAAGAATCCGTGAGGTGGGTATTATTATTATTCAGCTAGTTTTTCAGAAGGGGAGGCTGAGGCACAGGGAGGGTTATTAAACTTGATTAAGACAGTGACTTGTGGAGCCAGGCTTCATCTTGAGGCCGTTGGATTTCCATGGCCCATGCTTTTACTGCTGTTGATGCATATTTACCTGTGCCTGTTTGAATTGTTTTTTAAGCTGTATCTGCCCCATCTTCCTTGTGAGACTCCTGGAGGGCAGGTTGTATCTTCTTTTGTACCCTGTTGCCATGTTTTAACAGTAAAGAAGCGTGTAGCTTCTTGCAGCCACGACTCCTTAGGGGAGGAGAATTTTCCCCAATAGCACAATACATGTCACAGGCCTGTGGGGTGATGTCAAAGCTGTTGGGGGTTTTGTTCAAGTTGTTTCTCTTTGTCATTTCTTAGCCATACTTCCGAGTGTTGAAATGGGCTAATAGGGAATCAGAATGCGGAAGTTGTGGACAGCTCGCTTAGAAGTTGTGTTAATAGCTAATAGAGATTTTAGAGTCATTTCCAACATGACAAGTTTGGTGTCTTAAGACTGAGTTATTTTGGTGCTTTAATTTCAACTTGTTTTAATGGCCTTTGGCCTCCTGCTTAATGTCAATTGAGGCAGCAGATTAATTCCCCATAAACAGTGGCTTGTCATGTCTTGTTGCTTAATTCTGGGTTTCATGAAGAACCAAGAGAGAGATTTATCGATGAAGCAAATTACCTTGTTGTGTCCTCTGAAGTCGTTGGGGTCGGTGTCTTGTTTTAGCAGCTGCAAAACGTTTTATGCAGTCAAGTGATCAACAAATGAATCTTGATGAGGCTGGTGATGATTCTGGAGTGTTAATTTTAGATGTGTTAAAAATCAAAGTCTTTAGCATTGTCCAGTTATTAAGTGATGTTTGGGTTGAATTATGTCAGAAGGAAATAAACAGGAAGGAGCATTTGTATAGTGTAAATCTCTGAGATATTAAAGATAAAAAAATGCCACAGTCTCCACTCCTTTCTTTAAATCAAGATGCAACATGACATTTGGTTTCTTTTTTGTTTTATTTATTTTTGAGAAAGAGAGTGCAAGCGGGGGAGGGGCAGAGAGAGATGGGGGTACACAGGATCTGAAGCAGGCTCTGTGCTGTTAGCAGTGAGCCTAATGTGGGCCTTGAACGTATGAACGGAGAGACCATGACTTGAGCTGAAGTTGGAGGCTGAACAGACTGAGCCACCTAGGAGCCCCAACACTTGGTTTCTTACTGTCTACCTGGGTCAAGAAGCAGCTGTGACTCCTACTGATTTTTCAACTCCCATTCAGAAAAATGTGACCACTTCTGGTTTTACCTTTCTCTTTCTGTCTTCTACCAATTTTGGAAGATGTCTTTCTCTCTATCATCTAAGAAGAAGGCATCCAAAGGGATGAAAGGATGAGATAATAGAAGTTTGCATGATCACTTCCTCGCTATGGGCACTGGCTCACCACTTTGCTGTTATCCTGACGTTGTGTTGGCGCATGTCTTCTGTTGGATACTGAGTAAGCACCTGAGTGCTGCAATCACACTATCCAGGTTCAAATCCACTGTGTGCCATCAGGCAAGCTTATGTGTGAAATGGGGATAGTAGTACCTACCATAGAAGGCCAACACAAGAATGGATGCACCTGGCCAGTGTCTTAACTCCTAGCACATGGCCCCTGGTATCAGTTATGATCATTTTCTTTCCTTTGAAGTTCTGGTTTCTTTGCCTACGGTCTCCTCCCCTTTTACTCTCTTCTACATAATGCGTCTTCAAACAGTGTTGCTTTGATGTTATAATTAGTTGGTGAAGAAAAAAATAAATAATCACTGGTGTCCCATGGCTGTGAAATCAAATTCAAATTTCTCATGGTGGTATCCAGGGTTTTCTATAATCTCACCAGAACTCCTGGATCTGATTCATGTTCCATCCTTCAGCTGCTTTGGATGCTTTGAGCTCTAGCCAGTAGGCTGACCAACACCCTGGTGATTGTGATAAAGGTGGTCTCCAGTACATTTTGGGAAATGTTGCTTTTGTGTTAGCATGCTACATCTACTGTGGGGCTCTGCCTGTTTAAGGTATACATCTTAGTTCTCTAAATGTTATTTGCCTCAAGGGCACGAACTTGGTGTTTGTATCTCTGCAGAAAAGAGTGAACATAGGAGACCTCAGACTGCTACCCTTAAAAAGGGCTGATGGCAAGGTTGGCTCTTGGCTCGTATCTAGGGACCTGCTTTTCTGAGTGCTGGTTCACTGTGCTGGTTCACAGCTATGGCTCATTGTGCCTGGAGTTCTGTGCAAAAATACAATTTATGCTTGAACACTGCTTCCCTCTGGGAGTCTGGAATTTTTAATGTGCTAGGGGTGCCTGAGTGGCTCATTCGGTTAAGCGTCCAGCTTCGGCTCAGGTCATGATCTCCTGGTTCGTGAGTTTGAACCCCGTGTCGCTCTCTGTGCTGACAGCTCAGAGCCTGGAGCCTGCTTTGGACTCTGTGTCTCTCTCTCTCTCTGCCCCTCCCCTGTCTCTCTCTTTCTGTCTCTCTCAAAAATAGATGTTAAAAAAAATTATAATGTGCTAGGCAGAGAGTGCCTACATGACCAGTCCTCAGTAAAAACCCCAGGCACTAAGTCTCTAAAGGAGCTTCCCTAGGCTGAATCATTGTACACGTGTTGCTGCATTTCTGTTGCTGGAGGATGCATTGTATCTGTGACTTCTCATGGGAAGGAGAGAGCATAAGGAAGTCTGTATATGGAGTCCTCCAGGCTTGCCCTAAGTCTTTTCTCCCTATGATAGGCTGTGTATCCTTAGTATACTGCTGTACAAAACCTTAGCTGTAATAACAATAAGCTGAGTTCTGTGAGTTCATGTGGTACATGTCTGAATGTAGGGATAGTCTGGGGTACCCCAACACCACATCCTTTTCCAAAGCAGTTCTTAGAGTAGGTACTCAATAAATACTTTGTGATTAAGTTTCACAAGTCTCTTAACACTGTGGGTGCTTAAAAAATGTAAACTCTTTTCTTTGGACCATTGCTTGTTCATTTTGGCACCTGTAGGTTGTATCTGTATTTAAACAGGCCAACATTTTTAATGTATGATAATTTCAAGGTGTTCTTTCACTGTCTAGGAAGAATGCTTCTGGTTTTGCTTACTCATTTTCTTTTTCTTGTCTACATTTCAAACAAGGTTGATACTATCAAACCAGTTCTCTTGGGCCGTTGTGATGCAGAATTAAGGGGAAGGATGGAGGGATAGAAGGAGTGAGCTCTGAGGACAAGATCTAGAACAGGTGTTTTGTGGGGAGCATCAGAAGAAGAAAGGGGCACGAAAGAGCTTGTGTGAGGTGAAGTAAGACTGTGAAAAGAAGGGGTCTTCATGAATCGCTGCTGTGCACCAAGCAAGAGTCCCTTCAACAGTGTTTGAGAAAGGGAGAAAGAGAATATGTTGTGTAGAAATTACTTCTGGGTTGCTGAGTTGTTTTTCTTTGATAAAGGCCCATACCTACGACCAAATCATGGTTCAAAGTTTAAGTTTTTCATTGATTTTGCTTGAGGATAGGAGCCATACCATTTGTAGTTCAGAATTTTGAACGTATAAATCCTCAGTAAGTTCTTGATGATACTGAGTGATGGCTTGATTCTCAACCATTGACGGAATACTTTGAACGTGCCAAGCACCAAGTGTGGGGATACAGAGATGAGCAAAAAGAAGTCCTTGCCCATGTCACAGAGGGAGGCTGACTTGCACACACGTTTCCAATTCCATGTGGGAAATACTGGTGGTAGAATATGGGAGCCCTGGGGAGAGCACCTCTCCAGCTTACCAGAGGGTTGCTCCAAACTAAGCTCCATGATGCATAAGGAAAAGGAAACCTGGTCCATACCTAGTTTAAGTAACAGCTAGAAGAGTTTACAGATAGGGTACATGTTATGTGTGAGGGGGAAATAGACCTCTAACACAAGGGCATCCGGTTGTGTTTTTGGAGCCTTAGCAAGGTGTCTTTGCAGCAGCATTTTCCAAGTCTAAGGTTTAGACCAGGTTCAGAAACTTGATTTGGTTTGAGTTTACTGAGAGTGCATCTGCTTCTTAGGTGAGAAGTCACATTAATTAGCTAATGAGACTCATGTGGTCAAGGAGAATAACATATTTCTGGTGACAAAGACAACTGTCCCAGAAACCAAAATGCTCATCAGCTGGTTCATCCGATTCTATTGATAGACCTTATAGCAAATCGTCAGTAACCAGGTCTAATGAGCACAGAATTGGGCCTAGAGGAGTCTCTTAAATGACCTCCATGTTTTATCCACTGCCTGCGTTTGCCACTGTGGCCTCACTTTGCTATGATAATGTGAGTGATAACCGTTCTGTGTTGAGTCATTTTGTAAAAAGATGTGTTTTCAATTGTACCAGAAGATAAGTTCTGCTTATCTGGCAGCCATTGACTCTCTTTAAGGTGACAAAATATATTTTCATTCTGGTTATTAATTTTTACATAGTTGAAATCATGCACCGTTGGAAGGTAATTGAATATCCATTTTGGGGGTTTTGGAGGAGGAGGGGCATCTCACAGTAGCCTTCATATGTCTGCTGGTGGAGGAGCCCAGCCACAGGTACCACCTTAAACTTCATGGCCTTGAATGTCACTGGTTCACTTCTGTGGTTGTGCTGGTGAAGCATTTATAATTTATTTTTCTCACTCATTATCAGTTACAGCTGCTGGTTTTTACCTTTCCTTAGTTGCTGCCTACTCGATTTCCATAGAATTAATTAGCATAATAATTTTTGCAAATATACTGGCACTTACTAGGAAGTACCATCCCTTCTTAGCAAAGCATGCCATACAACAGTTAAAATCCTCAATTAATGGACAGCCTATGAGTTTAAATTTAACACCTACCAACTCTTCCTTCACTGAGTCTGACTTGCCTAAGGTCACCCACCTAGTTGGTGGCAGAGTTGCCATAACTTGGGAGCTCATATTATTTTGTATGTATCTTATTATTTTATGTGTAATTGGTGCCAATGGCCCTGAAAGAGAATGTATGTTTATTGAGTGCAGGCCTTTGTGTCAGGGTTTGTTTGTTGTTTGTTTTTTGTACTCCTTATACCTGGCATATTGCCTAGGGGTGAAAGATTTGTTGGATAGGGGCACCTGGGTGGCTCAGTCAGTTAAGCATGCAACTTTGGCTCAGGTCATGATGTCACGGTTTGTGAATTCGAGCCTCGTGTGGAGCTCTGTGCTGACAGCTCAGAGCCTGGAGTCTTCTTCAGATTTGGGGTCTTCCTCTCTCCTTGCTTCTTCCCCGCTCATGCTCTGTCTCTCTCAAAATTAATAAACACTCAAAAATTAAAAAAAAGATTTGTTGTATAAATGATTAGATGATAACAATAAAAAAGAAAAAAACAGGTTTTTTCCTTTGTCCTTATGAGATGCTTCTCTCACAATATCACATAAAAACACTAAAGAGCATATTCATTATTCATTCAGCACCTGTTATGTTTGAGACAATCTGCTGGGTGCTGTATGGACAAAGATCGTAAGGACAAAGCATTGTTCTGAAGATAAGAGGCCATAAGGAAAAATGTGTCAGTGACTCTAGTGCATGGCACAAGTAAAGTGCCATAAAGGAGACCCAAATGCATGACTTTAGCAAATCAAGAACCATCACACCTTATGGGAGAAGCAGAGGAGGCTTCATGGAGGAGGTGACTTCTCCTGAATCTAGTAGCAGCATCTGAATTTCAGAGAGAAAGATAAGCTCACAGATTGAGATGGTCGGCAAAGGGCACAAAAGGAAAAAGGAAGGTGAATGATTTTTGGAGAACTGCAGGAAGTCTCTCTTAGGTGTGGTATGTGAGGCAAAGTGCATGTATGCGGAAGGGAACCGGGCAAAGCCAGGATAGAAAGTCAGGGAAGTTCCTAGGCAGCATTGCTTGTCCAGGATCAGGGCCTTGCGCTCGGTTTATCAATGTGTATACTCCTTAAATATGAGCGTGACTACATAGGTTATTTGGCAGCAGGAGGTGGGTGGGCTGGTTCTGAGGAATAAGGGAGGTAAGTTGGGAGGGGGTTGCAGTAGTTGAGGAATAAGGTAGGGAGCAGTGAACCACAGGGTGGCCGTGGAGATGAAAAGGAAGGGGCAGCGTGGTAGCCTGAGTGTTGGACATAGAGGATGCATGAGCAAGGACCCATTAACAGCATGTGTTGCAAACTTACCACAACTTGTTAAAGTTGTCTATATAAACATTGATCTCATTTGCCTGTGAGATCTGAGAGGACAGGGCCCATGTAATGTTCATGTACTGAAACAGACATGGCTGATGTGTGGTAAATGTTTGCTGGATAAATGAATGGAAGTCGGGAGATGTGGCTTGGTAACAGCAGCTAGGTGTTAGTGGAAATAACATGTTTCTTGGGGTGACATGCTGGAATTTGGGGGTGTGGTCCATTTTTTCTGATGGAGTTTCTGGAAATAGATGACAGAACTGGATAGCAGTTACAAGCTGATGCATAAGTGGGGGCAAGATACAAAGAGGAGAGGGTGGTATACTTGATTGTAGAGAAAATAGAGTCACTTCTTTGAAGACGCCAGGTGAGACTGGAGAGAGAGTACAACATGGTGTCCCTCCGGGGCAACAGGAATGTGGGACAAAGCTTGGACAGAGGGGAGGACTAGGGTGGATGTGTGGGCAGTGTTAGCCAGTGGAAGCAGGAGGGAAGGACAGGTTGCCTCAGGAGAGGCAGTAAAACGAGGAATTCCATATTTGGCGTTTGGAGTCAGACTGCTTGAATTCAAGCGCTGGCTCTCCTACTGATTCATTATGTGGTTTTAGTGACTTCACTTTCTCTTGCCTCAATTTCCTCTTCTGCAAAGTGAGGATAACATAATACCTGCATAAAATCATGCACAGCAGTCAGAACAGAGCCTGGCATGTGGGAAGCGCTCCATAAGCATTAATTACACTTCTTCCCAGAACCCGCTCTGGTGACTTTGTATGTGTTAACCCACTTGATCCTTCATCACTAAACGGGGACTAGTATCCTCATTCCACAAATGAGGAAACTGTGGTGCAGAGAGGTTTCCTACTTTGCTCACATTCTCAGAGTGAATCAGTGTGGTGAAGCTTACTGAAGATAGGTTCTTACCCAATCCACTTGATGCCAGCTCGGGCACCTCTCGTCGAACACACCACCAGAGCCAGGTTGATAGGGTGAGAACACTCACGACTAAGTTAAATTTTATCACTGGGCACTGGGGAAGCAGACCTGGGAGATGGGGCATAATGGGAGGAAAGCGCATGTTGCCAAAATTGACCTGGCAGTCTTATAAAAGAGAGTAGGTGGAAAGACTGGGGTACAAAGGATTCAGACCAGAGATGGCTCAGGGAATGGCCCAGTGTGGCAAATCAGAGTCGAACTGCAATGGAACTGGCTTATTTGTGTCCGATGCAACGAGATGGAGCTGTCTGTATTTGCCAAAAACTCCCCGAAGGAGCACGTTTGGGGATGAGTTTGGAGTGCCAACTTGTAAGTTTCGAATGTGGGGCCCTAAGAAATTAGTGATGCAGTGAACAGTGATCAGGAAGTTGGGAGGGGAGCCACTTCAGTAACTGCTCCGTTGGAGAAAAGCGTCTTCAGAGGAACCAGCTCAGAATAGCGTCTGAGCATCAAAGTAGGCACTTTGTTATTTTCAGTGGCAGTTGGTTCTGATAAAACACCCTGGGCAGTCTTTACCTCACTGTCCATCCACTTCTGCTTCTCTCCTTTCTGAAAGAAGGAAGTTGAGGCATGGCTCCTTTCTTCCCTGGAGTAGATGTCTTTTGTACACAGTGGCCATGTGATCTCCTTTTAAAAAGGCACTTTACGCCTCACTGTAATTCTCATCCATACTGAGTGCATTGCTTTGCATTTGAGACTTAAGAAAATCAGTTCTGCTGACTTCCTGTTTTCTATTTTGGGCCTCAGCAGAACTTCCCATTCAAGTGGGACCAGGCGGCAAACACAAAGCTGGAATTTTCTGCTGAAGTTGATGTGCCATGGGAATAAAGTAAGTTCATGGGGTGGGGTGTTTGTCTCACCCCACTCTCGAAGTCTCTCCTTCAGCTGCTCTGGTCTTTACACCACAGGGGGTGAAATGGGACTGCTGAGAACTTTGGGCTCCAGGCCCATCAGAGCCTCAGAACTTGACACTCAGATGGAGCTCTTCACCACATTGGGACATGACAGCAGCTCCTCCCTTTGACAGATTCTAAGGTTACTCTATTTTAGTGTATGTATCTTCTTGAGGTTTTTCTGTCTGAACATTTTACCTGCCAGTGTGAAAGGGTGGGGGAGGCAGATCTCAGAGGTTTAAGTGATTTGTAGTGACTTGGCCAAAATTACTCAGTTAAAAACAACACTGAGACTGAATCCTCAGTCTTCTGTCTTCAGGTCTCTCATGCTTGATTTTTCTCATGGCCACACTGCTTTTTTCTGGTGGGGGTTGGGGTGTGCACAGTGCTGACAAAGGAGAGGAAGTGGTGGCTGGCTTGGGAATCCTGAGCAGCTCTCATCCACCACAGAATGGTGTGCCCTGCTTAATGAAATAGAAAATGTTAAGTAGATACATGGCCATGCAATTCTTTACGCATAAAGGGCTTGGAGTCTTTTTTGGTGTCACAGATATTAGGGTGATGTGACCAGGGGAGTCCCTGTCTGCTGCAAGGAGTAAAACTACAAAAGTCAAATGTGGGCCCGATGGTGATTCACACCTGTACTCAGGTGACAGGAGTGTCTCTGTTAGTTGTTAAGCTGGTAATAGCCCTCATTTCCCTGCCCTCCAGATTTTGGCAAGGCAAAGGGGGGTGGGGAATCAGTTGTGAGTTGGGGTTGATGATTTTATTGAGACTTTAACACATAATTAGTTCTGGAGGTAGGAAAATGGGATGGGAATTGGTGGCTACTTAGCAGAAGTGAGAAAGAGAGCTCTGGTTCTTAGGAAGAAACAAGAAATAGGACAGGGGCAGGGAGTAAGGCCCGTGGAAGTCTTGGTTGCCTGTTTTGCCTGGCACATCTGTGGAATGATCCCGCTCATCCCGGGCTCCGAAGGGTCCTTTCATTTTGGAGGAGTCCCCATGACTATCCCCGTAACCAAGTTGTACTGATAGGAGACTGCAAGGGGCCTTCTCTGCCAGGGCCTCAGGCTGCTGGGTGTTTTCTGATGTGGTCTGTGAGCAGTGCCCAAGCTGTACGGTGCCCTTTCCTAAACCAAGCCCCTCCCTTGACCCCCAAGCAGAAGTGCCTGGTGGGTGATGGTGATCTGGACACCCGCCTGGGGCCACTGCCCATGTTGCTATGAGATCCTGACGGTTCTTTTTCTGGACTCACAGATGACAGGGAGTGAATGAGGGAAGTCAAATATTGTGGCAAGGAGGGCCTGGCAAACATGGGCATGGTCAGCAGAAGTTTGTCCCTGGAGTGGAATGCTGACAGAGGATGATGCCGAGATTTGGGAAGGAACCTCAGAAGAGTAGGTCCTCAGGCAAAGGATTAAACAAAGAAAAAACACATCTGGTCTTGAATATGGTTGAGGTGTGGGGTTAGCATTACATGTAACCGTCTGATGGGAATGGGGTGGGATGAGACACAAAGGGCATCTGGAGATAGAGAGTAATGGAGGTGATAAAGAACATAGTCTTGGAATTGACCAGAAGCTCCCTTCCTGACTGCCAGGCACAGTCCTCCACAGAGGGCTCCTACCTCTGCATGTTGCCCCAAAACAGCAAGGCAATATGCTCTTAAAGAGCCCAAGACAGAATTTTTATAAACTCACTTCTGTTTCAAAGGCATGAGGAAATATCACCACTTAAAAGAACCTCAGGGAAATCACTTTTGAAAAGCAAAGAATGATTTTAAGGAGCAGCCACTCAACAATTGCTTTTGAATCTCTGCATTTTAATCCATTTGCTCAGAGTAGGACTGGGCATTTCACCCTTTGCCTGGGAGGGATAGTTTTTCTCTTAAACAGATCTGTGAAGTTCTTAACTGAACATAGAAATGAATTATTTCCCAGGAGTTTTTACTTTCGATGTTAAAAAGTGGGGCAAAATCATTTCATAGAACAGAACTTAGAGAAGATGAAAAAGTTATTTTCTTTAAAAAAAACTGTTCTTTTTCTGTTAGGCCTTCTCTAATAGCACCTTTGGAGATAGCTACCAAAGGGTAATCCTACCAACAGAGACACCCAGCCTCTAAGTCTGGCTTTTGGAAAACGAACATTAATTCTTTTTTCTAAACAGGACATTGTGAGCTCAGTCATGTACACTATGAAAATAATTGGTGTGTGTCAGTACACTTTGTGCCAGATTTCATGCTTGTTGAAAGGTGATTGGATTCAAACCAGCATATTTAAAGGTCAACTGATTGTTCTTAAACAGTGCAGAGTTTTAACTCTTTCATGATTGCGGATTTTAACCACAGTCTCGGGAGAGACTGATACTGTGTTTTAACTCTCTGACCTTTTTGTTCTTAAATTAAAAAAAAAAAAGTTCTCAGGTCTTTCTTGTGGGTGAAGAGTTTGAGAAATGAGTTCCCTGCTGGTATTTGGAGGTGGGTGGGAAAAGAGACTTAGTTTTGTTTTTTTTTTTTTTTTTCCCCCTATATTGTCTGCAAGTTTTCACTGTGAGACTGTGTGCTAGTTCCTTAAAAACTCCTGAGTGTCATTTGCCTCATTTGTAGACTCAGGATGACATTACCTTCCTCAGTGTTACTGGCAAAATTAAATGAGTTAATTCATGTACACTGCTTGAAACAATGCCTGGCACGAAACAGATGATCAAGAAATATTAACTCGTTATTATTATGATTATTCTGTAAATCTAATGTTTTTCGTGAATTGCTACACCATATGCCGATGTTTGACTGATAAGATTTCTTCTTTTTGGAGAAGTTCAAGCCCAGGAATTGAGATTAAAGATGGTTTTCTTCTCATCTCATCACCCCAATATTTTTTGCCTAAACTCTAGCTGAGGTGGCCTGGGAGACATCATAAAGGAGACAGAGGTCTTAGCCAGAGAGCTAGGAGACCAAATTGCCAGGGTAGTTCTTGAGGGAAAAGGTGGGGATCCAGACCTGGTGGCAGGATGATTATTTAGCCTCTGAGGAAAAGTCTGGAAGACTAAAGCAGGTAAAAAGCATAAAGAGTATAGCTCAGGGATTGTTTCCAGCAAAAGACCAGTAGATGGGGACCCAGAGGAGAGCTGGAGAAATGCCCCCTCTGACCCGTCCTTTATCTTCACTCATTGCCTCTGAAACACTTTGTGCCCCTTCTAGAACCCTCCTTGAGCTCAAGTTCAGTTGTTCTTGAACATTCTCTTTCACAGACATGACCTCCATGAGATTGTTATCATCATCTCTAATTAACAGACTCATTGAAGACCTACAGTTTTCACCATGAACTAATTTAATTTTACCCCATCACACACTTATTCACAAATCTAACTTTTACATTTGAGCTAAAGCAAAAACGATATTACTACAAAGTGCATGCTATAGTAAATACCAAGTGTTAGAACATTAATGACACTTAGAATTATGTTAAGAATAATTTCCAGAACATGGTTTTTAAAAATGTTTGGACTGCAACCAACAATAAGAAACAGATTTTTTTTTTAAAGTTTATTTATATTAAATGAGAGACAGCAAGTGTGTGAGTGGGGGAGGGGCAGAGAGGCCTGAGAGAGAGAATACCAAGCAGCCTCTGCACTGTCAATGCACAACCCACACGGGGCTGGATCCTACAAACTGAGAGATCAGGACCTGAGCCAAAATCAACAGTTGGACACTTAACCAGCAGAGTCACCCAGGTGCCCCAATAAGAAACACATTTTTACATCATAGTCTCTATATAATCTGTATAGATATTTGTGTGTGGATATGTGTGTATATTGCTTAAGTAAAAGGTTTTTTTTCTTTTTTTAAAATGTTTATTTACTCTTGAAAGAGAGAGTTACAGAGCATGAGCGCTGGAGGGGCAGAGAGAGGGGGAGACAAAGAATCCAAAGGAGGCTCCAGGCTCTGAGCTGTCCGCACAGAGCCCAACGTGGGCCTCGAACCCACAAACCATGAGATCGTGACCTGAACTGAAGTTGTACCCTTAACTGACTGAACCACCCAGGCGCCCCTAAGCTAAAGTTTGATGAAAAACTGCTTAATCTCACTGCACAAGAAGCACTTTGGTAATTCTATCTGATGGAATAAAAGGGTGTTTGTAACCCACTAACCACATAACATGTGGTTGGAAAAGTCCTGATCTAGAGTACCATCCAATGATGGTTGTTTGAGTTCATGTAGATGGTCTATATACCATACATGAAAAGGGGTTGTAACCATCTCAGTTAGATAGATATTGAAGAATTTTCTATTTTTTTGACTCAGAAAGGAAGATGTGTATCTTGCTCATGTAGGTACATAGGCATATATATATCAATCATAATGTCAGTTTTCCATAAAGTCAATGCTATCATAATAAAAATACCATATCTTTACTTTTTTTTACAAACACAAATATTTTAAAATTTATATGGAAATAAACTTACAGCTCTAAAGAAAAAGAACAAGGAGTGAAGATTTACTTTCTCAGATATAAAATACAATAAGACCAGTGTGGTATTAACAGAAAAATAGCCTACAGTAGTGCTCTTCTAGGTCTTAGTTAGAAGCATTTTCTGTGTATTTGATGTTTTTGATGCTGTTACAAATTATATTATTTTTTAAATTTCAATCATTGTTGGTAAAAACAGATACACATTTAATTTTTTGGTCCAGCAACTTTGCTAAACTCTCTGATTGATTAAAATACTTTAGCTTCTTTTGAATAACACAATCACAGTACCCAAAAATACTGACATTTTTTTCATTCTCTTCCAGTCCTATTCCCTTTGTTTGGCTTTTCCTTTGTCTTAATACTTTGCATACTCCTTACAGTAAGTAAATCGTTGAATAGAAATGATGATGGCAAATAGCCTTTTGTGTCTTCCTGATGTCAAAGGAAACGTTTTCACCATTACTGTAGTAAGTGTGAAGTTTACTATGGTGTTTGAAAATTTCTTTTTGTGAATATTCTTTATTAGAAGTTGAATTTTATCAATGGCTTTTTCTGAATCAAGATGATCGAGATGTCTCTTTCACTATATTATTGTGGTTGGCTTTACTGAACTGATTGAATATTAAACCAACCTTGAATTCCTGGAATAAACTGAACTTAGCTCTCATACATGACATTACTGTTAATATTTGTTTATATATAAATATATATATATTTTGAAGTTTATTTTTTTTTGACAGAGAGAGAGAGAGAGTGAGCGAGCATGAGTGGGGGAGGGGCAGAGAGAGGGAGACACAGAATCCAAAGCAGGCTCCAGGCTCTGAGCTGTCAGCACAGAGCCCAACGCAAGGCTTGAACTCAGGGACAGTGAGATCATGACCTGAGCCGAAGTCGGACGCTCAACTGACTGAGCCACCCAGGCACCCCTGTTAATATTTTCTTTAAGATTTTTGCATTTATCACATGAGAAAGTCTGACCCGAGATTTCATTTTTTTAAGGTAACTTTCTCAGGTTTTGGTATCAAGGTAATGCTAGCCTCATAATATGATTTGAAGGGTAGATAGTGGACATTTGTGCTTTTCTTTCCTTAGTTCTTTCTTGATCACTTATCAAACTTTCTTGGTTTACCTTATCAAACTTATTTTGACTTTTCAAATAATCATCTGTTGGCTTTGTTGATAATCTGTTGTAGTTTTAAAATTTTCCATTAGTTTCCATTCTTTAGTGTTGCCTTCCTTCTGTTTTCTTTTGTTTTAATTTGCTGTTCTTATATAACTTCTGGACAATTGTCTATGACAATTGATTTTCAGGCTTTTTTTCTCATCCAATATATATATATTTAAGACTATACATATTTCTCAACGATGAGATTTGGTTATATCACGCAAAACTTCCTTCACAGGATTTTAATTTTTACTTAATTCTACTAATTAATTTTAGTTAATTCTACTGTGGTCACTTAAAAAATATATTCTGCTGTCATGAAGGCTGTGTTCTAGATGTGTCCATTAAATAAAGTTTTGAATGCTATTGTTCATATTGTTTCTGTAATTACTGCTTATTTTTATGTGTATTACATCTCTTACAAGAAAGACATGGTAAAATGTCCCATCGTGATTTGTGGATTTATGTTTTTTCTTTCTAATTCTGTGAATTTTTATGTTAAAGATCTTGAGTCTATACTCAACATATACTGTTGGAATAGTTTTCTTGCTGGTAAACTCAACCTTTTTTTGTTGTGAAATATTCCTCTTTATTTCACCTAATGCTTTTTGTCTTAAAATCACCTTGTCTGATATGAACATCATGGCCTCATCTGTGTTTGTAGATGATGTTTGCATAATGACTTTTCCCCATCCTTCACTTTTAGTCTTCAGAAATCCTTATATTTGAGGAGTGTGTCTTGTAAGCATGTATATTTTTTATTCAATCCAGCTCAGCAATTTTTGTATTTTAATTGAAATATTTAATCTGTTAATGTCTTACACAATCACTGGTATAGATTTACATTTAAATGTATCATGTTATTATTTCCTATCTGTCATATCTTTTCTGTTGACTTTTTTTTCCTTTTCACTTTCTTTTGGTTTGGGGTGTAAAAAATTACTCTTACTTTTACTATCATTTACTTTTCCCTGTCTGTTAGCTTGGTAGGTATACATCCTTTTCTATGTTTTTAAGCAGTTAACAGAAATTGTTACATGCATTATTGACTCAGAAAGCCTAAAGTTAAATTAATACTTTGCCATTTCCTGGATGCTTCATAAGAATACATATTTAGCTCCTTTTTTGGTTCTTTTTTCTTAATGTACCTCAGTTATCTAGCTGTGACCTTTTATTTCTGCCTGAAGAGTAACTTTAGTGTTTTCTTTGAGTATATGTCTGCTGCTAAGGAGTCTCTCTCTTTTTGTTTCCTCTGTTTTTGAAAGATATTTTCATTGGGTATAGAAATCTAGGTTGGTAATTATTTTCTTGAAGCATTTTGAAGATACTGCAGATGATTAAAGGAATTAAGTATTTTGATTACTTGACATAAAGATCTTTTTTATGTAGAAACTAAAGGGCAGTACTGAATTATTGAAACATACTAGGTAGTGTTTTTACAACTCTCAAAAAGAGAGAGGGAGTATGAATCATGTAAACCTAGGTTAAATGAAATATGTAAAAGTATGCAAAGATAACGCAAGAGTGCACAGGTCTATGTCTTGCTCCAAATTGACTTTAACAGTCTCAGACTAGTTTACTCTCTAAAAAACACTTAGAATACTATTTCATATCCATTTTGTTTATAAGGTCAGCTCAAAATATTCTCTAGTAGCTTTCCTCATCATTGACAGCTTCATTTTTCCACGGTTGTTGGTTAGCTGTGTTTCATTGCATATTTTCATTTTTGGATAACAGTTGTTGGAAAAATAACTACATGTGATACCTTTCTGGTGGGCATATTGGGCCTGTAATTGTGTGTTTGACTTACTACTTATTTTTTCACCTAGAATAGTATTAAGCTGCAGTATTCTTTCTTCAGCCTTAATATAGTCCTTGAAATGTGAACTAAACTCTTACCATTGAGATATTTTTTTTCCTTTACTAAAATACATTGTGTATAATAAGCAGTTAGGAGTATGAGTTTTATAGTAAAACAAACCTGGATTCAGACAGTGCTCTGTTAATTACTAGTTGTGCATCCTTGGAAAAAGGCTCCAACTCTGCAGCCTTAGTTTTATTATCTGTAAAACGAGATCAGTAATTTCTACCTTACAATGCTATTTTAAGAATCAATGAAATGGAAAATGAGTTACTTGTCATGCTCCATATGGCAGCCATTGTTAATCATTTTAAAAATTTGTATAGTATGGTATTGCCTGCTAAATTTCTTCATAGAAGTAAAGATGTTTTATTGGGAGATGATACTTGGTATGAGAATGGTTCCTTATGAAATAAAATAACTTACCACTTTATTCTTTGGAGTTTATGAAGATAGATATGTGGTGAGTCTTTGAGCCAAGGGCATATAATAAATTCTGTATTCTTAACTTAACAAGTGTGATGGTTAATTTTATGTATCAGCTTTACCGTATCACGGGGTGCCCAGATGCTTGGTTAAATGTTACTTGTAGATGTGTGTGTGTGTGAAGGTGTTTCTAGTTAAGACTAGCATGCAACTGGTAGACTTAGTTAAGCAGAGTCCTGCTACCCCTAGCCCACAGTGTGGTTAGGCATTCTCCAGTCTTTTGAGGATTTGAAAAGAACAAAAAAATAGAGTAAGGGAGAATTGATTCTCTCTGCCTGACTGCTGAGCTAAAACATGAGCCTTCTACCCTTGACTGGGACTTAAAACCATTAACCCTCCAGTTCTCACAGTTAGGTCACTGGCTCTGCCTGTATATATCTCTATATCTATCTCCAACTGGTACTGTTTCTCTGGAGAATCCTGACTAACACAATAAGCATTTATTGAGTCTTTCACAATGCAGTGTTACAGCCCTCTGACTTCAGCTCTCACAGTGTCAACCAGTGTTGTTTTCTTGGAATATTGAGTGCTGAGTTTTAGTATTTCTGTGCTTTTGGCTGGGATTTTGTATAATGGCCCCATTATAATGCTGAAGTGTGCTGTAGTGTTGTTACGCACAAGAAGGCTGTAATATGTCTTAAATATGTATGTGTTAGATGAACTTTGTTTAGGCTTGATTTATAGCACTGTTGGCATGGGTTTAATGTTAATGAATCAATTAAACGTATATTAAATAACGTATCTTGAAACAGAAGCACACATAAAACAAGGTTATGTATAGATTGGTTGTTGAAAATGTGATCAGAGGCTCCCAGGAGCCCAGCCCTGTATTTCCCTTAGGAACAGAGGTTCAGTATTGACTAATTTGGTGTTGTCAGTTTTTTACTAGAACACAATTAAGATGGATAGTGAGAATCAACTGTATAAACATTTTATTTAAGCTGAAAAGATGGCTGATGAATATGCATGTCTAGACATTTTTTAAATTATAGTCAACCCTAACAACATGGAACTACTTTTATTTAATTTTGATAGATACTTAGTTTACTTTAGCAGTTATTTACAGGTCAATATGTCAAGTAAGTCAGATGCAGTTGAGTTACACAGTTTGTGCTCTGAAGGGGTTCCCAGTATACCATGGAAGGCAAAGAGGTGCAATCAACAGTACTGACATTTGTTTGTATTCCTGGGGCAGATGTAAAATAGAGTCAGAGAGGGTCCAGCCTAGGTACAGAAAACAACCAGGGAATGCCCACAGAGCAGATACCTACAACATGTCTGTGAAGGTTGACGTTATCTTCGAGCTCCAAGGGTTTACAGATGGAAAGTTTCCCAGACACCCAGCATGTGGTGAGGTCCTAACCATGTCTAGATGTAGAGCTAGTCCAGAGACTAAGGGCCATGGCTCAGATTAAGAATTTACCTGCTAAACCACATATGTGCTGTATGTGCTATGTGGTTAAACTAAATACTGAGGTCTAGGCTTACAAATGAGCTTATCTTCCAGAAATTCCACTTAGGTCTGATTTTTAGAAGTCAGTTTGAGGTAGTTCTGGGATGAGCTCCAAAATGCCTATTTTGTGTTTGAGCATTTTTATAGAAAGGGTTTCATGGATTTCATTTGGTTCTGAAAGGGGTTCATGATTCTAAAATGTCTAAAAGTTGTATTAAAAGATGATGTAATATAATGAACTGTTTATTACAAGGTACCATGTGAAAAAAAATGACTGCATATATAGTATAATCACAATTTGGATGTCTGTGACCAGAAAGTGTATGTTAACAGAAGTTGTCTCTTGCTAGTGGAACTATAGGTATTTCTTTTCCTTATTTAATCTTTTTTCCTTCCAAATTCTCAAAATGATTACCTATTTTTGATAATCAGAAAAAAATGTCAAATAACATTTTGTGCCACTTGAACTATGCTTCATGTAAGGGAAGTCCTGTTCTTTTCTCGTTTCCACATTTCAAAAGGTCCCTTAACTTAAGTTGTATGAAAGTTAAAATGGCAACTCAGTTTACATTTGGTCATTTACAGTCCCCTTTTCTTCACATGGTTTCATCCCAGGTTAAACCTTTGTGCTCAGGCCCCTTTCCCAATCTTGCCTCCCTCCTCTCCTTCCCCTTTTTGTTCTGGTACCCCTTTCCCTTTTTTAAAAAAGTTAAATTCCATCTACTTTTCTTTAAAAGCATTAGCCTTTTTGTCTTACCTGTTGGGGATATGATGTGTACTCTTCAGATACTCAGTTTCAGCTATTCACCCCATTGCCCCTCTTTCCCTTGTTGCTTTGTTCTGGCATTTTATTTTGGAAGATAGAAGAAGCGTTTGCAGAATAGCCTCTTAAAAACCTCAGAGCCTTGGTAGTACTTTTGTGTTAATTTTCAATTGTATTCCTTTTGGGATTTCACAAGTGTTTTCCCACACTATCAGCCGCAAGGGTGTATATGTGTGTACAGGTGTGTGTGACTGTGCACATATGTGAGAGAGAGAGTGTGAGTGTGTGTGTGTGTGTGTGTATACATACTCTTTCTGATCAGGAACTGTGTCTTTTCTCCCCGGTGGAAGTGGACCCTGCAGGGATGCTGACTCCCTATTGGCCAGTTTGGGCATAGCTTAGTGACCTAGCAGAGTTGGATACCTGGGACTTACCCTGTATGCACAGAAGGGTGATGCCCTGATCCATCTGGTACGAGCAGGCTGGTGGCCATACTTGAGAGCCTTGATGAAGATGGGGGCAATTTAGGCAGGCTCTGCAGTGGCAACCAGGCTGGTTCTGAGCAACGGAGGATGGCTTGTAATCTGTCCCAAAGCCTGCTAATGAGCAAATAGGTACGTACATTAGATATGATGGCAGAACTCGATTTATGTATGTGTGGGTTCAGGACTGAATTAAAATGACAACTTGAGAAAGGAGCTAAGGACCAGGTTGGGAGATTCTGAGTCAAAAATCAAGGCTAAGAATTACAGGATGAAAATTTTTTATGTATAAATTGGAATGGAGAGCAGATACTGGTATTGAAGTAGTGTACTATGTTTATTTCCTTAAATCTGAAGTCTGGCTTTTAAGTTGTTTCCAGGGTAGATCCATCAGCCCTGAGCCTTGAAAATTTTCCTGATAAATGATACCTGTGATAAAAAGAGCCAGGCACGTGTGACCCTGACTTGCAGTCTGCAAACATCCATGGCTGTATTCAAGAGTGTTCAGCTCAGTGTCTCCTCATGGAGAAAAATGTACCTTGGTATGCTTCCTGGAGCTCTTCATTCTTCATTCAAAAGACAGAACAGCAGGGGTGGTGGTGCCTGGGTGGCTCAGTCGGTTGAGTGCTGGACTCTTGATTTCGACTCAGGTCGTGATCTCATTGTTTGTGAGATGGGGCCCCATGTTGGGCTCTGTGCTGGCAACATGGAGCCTGTTTGGGATTATCTCTCCGTCTCTCTCTGCCTTTCCCCGGTGTGCTCTCACATGCTCTCTCTCTTTCTCAAAAAAAAAAAAAAAAATATATATATATATATATATATACATATATGTGTGTGTGTGTGTGTGTGTGTGTGTAAAACAGCAAAAGACAGAACTGAGTAGAGAAAGGGATAGTTGGTGAGACAGGCCCTTTACCCTCAAGTTATTTTCTTAAAATCCAAAGTCACATGGGTGAAAATTGGGCTTTATTAAATTTATCTGATGGGAAACAAACATGCAGATGATACAGGATTCCTAAATGTGCCAGAAGAGCAGAGGGAGAGATCCCTGCTGTGCACAATACTAATGCCACAAGTGTCCCTTGCCATAACTGTCCTTGGAAAATAATGTCAAAGAGTTGATCTAATTTCCCCACCGCCTTAGTCTTCCCTTTATGTGTCCTCTTGGAGTACTTCCTCCCCCTTTCTCCTTCTGATAAGCACATATCCACAAGAAATGTTACTTTTCAGGAATGATCAGTCAAGCACACCTTTGTATGAATATAAGATTTATTTATTTTATTAGAAAATTTTTTTAATGTTTATTTATTTTTGAGACAGAGCATGAACAGGGAAGGGTCAGAGAGAGGGAGACACAAAATCAAAGCAGGCTCCAGGCTCCGAGCTGTCAGCACAGATCCCAGCACAGAGACCAACATGGGGCTCAAACTCACGGACTGTGAGATCATGACCTGAGCTGAAGTTGGACGCTCAACCAACTGAGCCACCCAGGTGCCCCGAGATTTATAAGAATTCATTTAGATGTTTGAATTTGACATTGCATCCTTTATTTTAGAACAAAATGCACATTTCCTACAAGTAGTCAGGTGACTCATTTTATGCTTCTTTGTGTGTGGAGGACTGGTTTTGGGAGATATCCTGTTTGTAGCCTATGTGTCAAATCCTACCTTTATTAAGAACACAGACTGTGTCTTGTGGTATCGTGAGTCTGGCTTCTCACTTAAAAGCATTCCCCCTTTTTTCTCACCGTGATGAATTTTAACTTTAAAGCATAAGTCACTGTATCAACTTTAATGTCAAATAAATTGGAAAAAGAAGGGATAGCTTGTTGAAAAAGATGGTGGAAATGATCATGTTCGAGGCTTAGTTTAGTGAAGTTGGTAAACTCTCTAATGGATTCAGACTCTGTTTAGATCATTTTGCTTTGGCGTCCCCATTTCACTGTGGAGGAGGCTGTTTTGTAACCTGATCTTTTTGCAGAGAGGACTAAATGGCCTGAGGGACAATACAGACCGTTGTGAGGGGGCTGAAATAAAATATCAAGGCTGCTATGCTACCACATACCTCAAACAGCAGATGCCACAGAATTGCTTTTTGAAAAGTGTTACCTTTCACATGTTATGCTAAAAATAAATACCTAAGAAGACCTGAAAAACTTGAAAGAAGTAGCGAAGCAGGCTGGGTTATACAAAAACAATTTGCAAGATTACGGAAGTAATAGAAATTGTATAAAGTAAAACATATTAGTGCTTTAAGTTCCAAAGCAGTTTTTGATAATATAGTCAGAACAGAAATAAGAAAGGCATCCAAAAACTGGAGACTCCCTGGGAGACTGCAAAAAGCTATAGAAAATGCTATAGCATTGGTGGATCAGACAGAATGCCTTTATTCCCTTAGACTTCTCATCTCTTTGTTTTCCCTTCTGAAATTCACCTTCAGAAAATCTTATATGGTTTACTTCTACCTGGCCAACTTACACTTGGTCCTTTTTCAACTCTAGTCGTCTGCGTATCTTATAGATGTCCCCTTCAGTTGCTTATTGTGTGGCTTGTCACTCTATGCTCTAGACTTACTAAGGTCAAGAAACATGTCTTTGCTATCTTTGGAGTTCCCCCTATTGTTTCAGTACAATTGTGTTCTTCGAGAACTGCATTTGATGAATGTTGCCTAGCTGAGTGGATACTTGCAGAGTTAAAAAAAAAAAAGTTAAAGGAAAGATACTCAACTTTGCTATTATTAATATTTATGTGCCATATTCTGGAAAATCTGTAGAAGACCAGATAAGATAAAAGCTGGAGGAACAAGATGTAGGTATAATAGTGAGAATGCAAAAGACTTTTAATAATGTCTTGACATAAATAATAAAGGTGGTAAGAGTAATAATGATACAGCTTGACATTTCTGTAGCATTTATCTGAAAGCACTTGCACATCATAAAGAACAGAGGGATAAAGGAATAGAAATAAATGTAAGGAATACCAAGGAAATGCCAAGATAAATAAGCAAAATGACAAAAGAAAGGTGAAGAAAATAAAGCCAAAAATAAGGAAATGGTAGGACAATTTACTAACAACTTGGAACAGTTGTTAGCTAAATCACACAGTAGGCAGAGTGTCAAATAAATATTTATGACAATGGTGGTTTTTATAACAGGTTGAGTCTGCTGTGTATAGATAAAGCATGTTTTCCCTTGTTTTCTACCAGGTAGTGGCTGAGGGAGAGTCCTGCATTCTCTAGCTTGCTCTTTCTCCATTTGTTGTTCACTAGGATTTGTACTGATACAGTACAGTTAAATGTATTCCAGCCACTCTCCCTGTCTCCTCATGAAGACACAGAAATGTGAGGGATACTCACCTGTAGTGGATTATTTCTCTGATTTCACAGAAGCTCAGTTAGGCTTGCTGCAGAGACCATGGTCGATTTTCATTGCTGTTGGAGGATTCTGAACATTACCTAACCTTAGGAAGCAGGTGTCAAATTATTGTCAATAATCCTGACTATATAGTAAGTAATTATAAAGAAGTTCCAAAATGACGAGTGACATTGAATATCCTTTCATGCGTCTATTGGCCATCTGTATGTCTTCTTTGGAAAAATGTGTATTCATGTGATCTGCCCATTTTCAAATTGGATTATTTGTTTGGCATTGTGTAAATTATTTATATATTTCGGTTAAGCCCTTATCAAATATATCATTTGCAAATACCTTCTCCCATTCAGTAAGTTGTCTTTTTAATTTTTTTAATGTTTGTGTATTTTTGAGAAAGAGTCAGAGTGCGAGCAGGGGAGGGGCAGAGAGAGAGGGAGACACAGAATCTGAAGCAGGCTCCAGGCCCTGAGCTGTCAGCACAGAGCCCGACTTGAACTCATGACCCGTGAGATCATGACCTGAGCCAAAGTCAGACGCTCAACCAACTGAGCCACCGTGTGTCCCCAGTAAGTTGTCTTTTTCTTTTGTTGATGGCTTCATTCTTTGTGCAAAAGTTTTTATTTTGGGGCAGTACCAATAGTTTAATTTTGTTTCCCTTACCAAAGACCTATCTAGAAAAATGTTACCATGGTCAATGACAGAGAAGTTCCTGCCTATGTTTTCTTCTAGGAATTTTAGGGTTTCATGTTTCACATTTAAGTCTTTAATCGATTTTGAGTGTATTTTTGTGTATGATGTAAGAGAGTAATATTGTTGCATATTGCATATTGTTGCAATATTGCATAATTGCATAAAATTGTGGCATATTGCATAATTGCATATTGCATAATATTGCATGTTGTTGTCCAATTTTCCCAACACTCTTTGTTGAAGAGATTATTTTTTTCTCATTGGATATTTTTGCAACAGGGGAGGTAGGTGGAGGATTGGTAAAAAAGGTGAAGGGGATTAAAATTACACTTATCCTGATGAGCACTGAGTAATGTGAAGAATTATTGAATCCTATTGTATACCTGAAACTAATAAGACATTGTATGTTACTTATACTTGAAATAAAAAAAAAATTCCAAGAAAAGACATCCCAAGTATGTTCTAGAACTGAGCAGTTCTAGACCTGGAAAAGTATAGATAAAAAAGTTCTGCCTGTCACATGTCAGAGGCCACAAAAGGTCCTAAAATGACCTTTATTACTGCGTTGGAGGGATGTGCTGCATATTTTAAGCAAGGTGATATTTAAACAAGGTGATATTTAAACAAAGTGACCCCTAGCAGCTTTCCGGAGGTGGGAAGCTTCTCCTAATTTCGGTCTGTTTTGTTCAGAAACCATATTCAGTTTAGTTGAAGGGCAGATGACCCACACCAAGACACCTGAATTAGTAAATTTTGGAAAGCCGATCGAAAGAAAGATACAAATCACGGTCATGGTAAATGACCTCAAAATAAGAAGAGCGATGCTCCTGAATTAAAATTGCTTCCTGTTGATAGTAGTAGCACGGAAAACTTTCATTTTAATTGCCTCCTTTGCTGCTGGAATCGTGAATCAACTTTTTTCAAGGTTCAGAGATCAAAACTCCTCGTTTGGTGATAATTTTACTTTTACACCTCAGGTTTTCAAACAGAGCAGACAACCCTTTCGTTTGGCACGGTGCAGACCCGGGAGCTGGTCCTACCTCAGGCTCTTTGTAGCTGTAGTCACTGGTCAAATAAATTCATCTCCTTTATCCTCCATTGCCTCAGCTGTAAGAGGGAATGATTACATGGGTCCTGGTTTGTCATAATCATAACCATGTGTCTTTAGCACATGTTATCTTTGGGTCTCTCATCATCTCTGAAAGGAAGGAAAAGTTACCATTCATATTTTATAGTTGAGAAGGCTAGACTCAGAGCCTTTCAGTAACCTGACTGAGGTTACACAGCCAAAAAGTGGCAATGCCAGCATATAAACCCTCATAAATAAGTTAACAAAACCCCCTCTCAGTCTTCCATGAGATTTTGGGGTTCATTTAAAATGGTATTTGTGGCGGCGTCTGAGTGGCTCAGGGAGTTGAGTGTCCAGCTCTTAATTTCAGCTCTGGTCATGATCTCACCATTGTGAGATGCAGCCTTGCATTGGGCTATGTGCTGGGCATGGAGCCTGCTTAGAATTCTCTCTTTCTCTCTCTGCTCCTGCCCTGCTCATGCTCATTTGCTCTCTCTTGCTTTTGTTGTCTCTCTCTCTCTCTCTCTGCCAAAAAAATAGCATTTGTAAAAGTGTTCTGAAAATGGCAAGTTTCCTTAGACATGCATGGTATTAGTACCATTATTTTCTGGATGGATATAAATTAGTAAATGTGTATTTTTTCAATTCTTTGTAGGCACTTAGCTCCAAGTCAGATGTCATTTTTGATACCCTTTGGAATTGGGTGTTGTACAGTGTAGGTTTGCATAAGGTGTGTTATTAGTAAATCTTACATATTTCTAAGTGGTATCATGTCCATCCTTGGAATCAGATATTAGTTACTTTGGATCTTTTTTGGAGAAAAAAGAAGCAAATAGGCTAATCTAAATTAAATGAATATTTTAAGAAACAGAAACTGATGGCATATAGTCCAATCTGCAGAGCCAGCAAATGAAGACCCCTGGAATCCCTTGAGATGAAAATTGATGTGTTCACAAATGTTGGTTCTGGACCAACGTAACTTCTCCTGTCTGGATCTTTGTTTATTTTTTTGAGACTTTCATGCACAGGAGGTTGCTGAAATTTACTTGCAGAGTTTGTCCTTGATTGAGGGGCATCACCCTTCCTGTGAATCTACACAACTCTCCTAAAATAAGCACTAAATTTTGGAAAGAATTTTCTCTTATGGGAAATGTCCTATTCCCAAAGAGAGCCACCATTGTGAGATCACTCTTTTTCCAGGGAGGAAGCTAAGGGGAGCCAATGGTTCAGCGGCCAAGAATGAAATTTCAAGACAGGTTAACATTTGAGACACAGTCATCCATGCTTTCCTTTTGGTCTTTTAGAAGAACAGCTTGAAATCACAGTGGAAAAAAAAAATTACAATGACAGTTAATGAGATTTTCTAGAAGAATCACCGGGGCCCAGAAATCAACCCTTATTGTTTCCTCTGCCTTCTTAGATACCAACACCCACCTTGTAAAGTCCCGGTGGGGATTAAATCGCACAGTGCATGTGCAGTTCCTGGCACAAAATAGGCATCAATGTTGAATCCTAGGTCAGTTTTCCAGATGTGCTTACTCAGTTCCTTAACTCTCAATGTCAACCATTTGTTCTTTTAGGCCACAGGATGTCTAAAGAGTTAGGGAAAATGCTTTTGAACTGAGAAATGATGGACAAGGCTGCCTCTTATGCCTCCCTCGGGTCTATGTTCAGTGGAATATAGCCTTCGTTTGAGTAGTAAGAGCTTCAAGATGGGGCCATCAGGAGTCCTATTCAGAAGGAGCTCATGGCACTGGCTAGCTGCTGGCTGCTCATCTTCAGTCCCCTCTGGGGAATGCATGCGGGGCTACTGATCCGTGTATTTTCCTTGACTGAGATGAGAGAGGGTAGCCTTTGCCCTGTTTTCTCTTGAGACATTTTGGTCCTATTTGGGTCTCTGCTGGGCTAAGGCAGAAACCCTTCTGGGAAGGAAAAGGCCACCGTATGTATGACCAGGCTAGATTTTCTTTTAACTCAGAGCATGGGTTTGGTTGAATCTGAACATAAGAAGTTGATCAAACTACTCTAATTATATGAGTAATAAGTATTTTTTAATGTTTGTCTATTTTTGAGGGAGAGAGAGAGGGGAAGCATGCATGTACACTTGTGGGCATGAGTGGACAGGAGCCAGACAGAGGGAGAGAGAAAACCGCAAGCAGGCTCCGCACTGTCAGCACAGAACCTGTCGCGGGGATTTGATGTCATGAATCCTGAGATCATGACCTGAGCCGAAGTCAAGAGCTGGATGCTAAACCAACTGAGCCACCCAGGCACCCCAGGAGTGATATTGTATGGAAAAAGCTGGATACTCTAAGAGCTGCCCTAATTTGTTCTTTGGATTTGGTCATCTTCTTTTTTAAGTAGGGGGAAGCCTAACATTATCCCTGTAGTCCTCCAGTCACAGCCCACCAGAACTCTGCCCAGCCCTAGCAGCTACAAAGAAAAAAGGCTGGTTGAGCATGTGAGGCAGGCCCCCTGTGCACAATTGCCTGATCCTAGGGTGATGATGCTCTTGGCACGATGGGAGGCACATTCAGTGTTTTATGCTCTGGCCACTTAACTTGGGCTTTGGTCTACTTCTGGCCAGTATCCTCCAGTGAAATGAGCTCTGCCCAGGGAGCCAAGGGACTGGCATTTGCCAGTCAATTTCGGACAAGTCACTTTTTGCCTGTGGGCCTCTGTTTCCTTTAAGGGAGGACATGTGTAATGAGCCTCAGTGCAAAGAATCTATTAGTCTGTGATCTGCCCCTACCTGGGGTACAGATTGTGTGTGGGTTCCCTTTGTTCCCTTCCAGCTCCGGGTTCTGGAGATGTTCCTCAAAACTGTTCTTGGCCTCTCTCCTCAAATTTCTCTGTGGAAAAGAGCAAGATTCAGTTTAAATGAATCATTGTTCTTTAAAAGAGAGACAAAAGCTGATAAAGTCAGGGGACGACCTATTTCTGAAGCAGACAACCGAGAAGTTTATGGCTTTTTGTTCTTTGGGCTTAACCAGTTTTTCTTCTTGGAACATGTTTTATCGAACTTGACCAGTCACCCCAGCAGTGTATTACTGATGTCTTCTTGGCTATAGATCAAAGTTTCTGATGCAGCAGCAGGGACAGTGGGAAAGCAGGAGGCAGGAGAAAGCATTTCTGATGAATTTTGGAGTCAGACTCTAATAGAAAAGTAGAAAAAGGATAGGGATAATTAATTTCTGAAAGAATTGTAAATGACCAATACATGGCGGGTGTGTGGGGGGGGAAGTCTCGTTTTCCTAATAATGAAATAAATGCAAATAAAAATAACAATGCTATTGTTGACCCCTGTCATTTTGTCAGAAATAGAAATAGTTGGTTGAATTTGGTATGTCTGTGAGAGTGAAGAAATGGGCATACGCATGCATCTACCAGTAGCTTTCATAGGTTTAAAAGCTGAAAGAGCCCAAATTCCATACCTTTTGGAGGACAGCTGAGTGATGTGTACTGCAATGTGAAGTGAAAATGTAAAAAGAAAACATACTTCCTTTCTTTGTCCAGCAATTCTCAGTTGAGGACTGACTTAGGGGGATAACTCCATGAATGTAACAATAGGTGTGCAAAAGCATATTTATAAGGAAAAGTAGAAATAACTTCAATGTTCATTAGTAGGGGACTGGTAAAATCAATTATAGTAAAAGTCTTCTGGAAAATCTTATGTAGTCAATAAAAATATTACACAGCTTTCCATATGATGTGGAAAATTGTTTAGTGATACAAAGCAGGTTATGAAACACAGTAATTAGATTATATGAAATTATAGTAACAGAAACGTGGTGGGGGGTTATCATTTAACCTTGACAGGTAGGACTTGAGGCTTTTAATTCTGCTTTCCAGCTCTACTTATCAATTCTGTGTCCTTAGGGAAATTTATTTAACCTTTTTTACTCGTGGTAAAAATGGGTATAATACCAACCTCTGAGAAGTTGTTGAGGGAATCAAGCAATAAGACACATGTCAAGCACCTGAGATGGGGTAAGAAACTACTTGGATTTTTTTATTCCATTTAGCATTTCTATTTTACTTTCACTATATGAGTACAAACAGATGTGTTCCTCTGCCTGCGATTCAAAGTGAGAAAGCTAAGTGGGCTTTGAACAGCTTTCATTGGTTTAAATGCAGGAAGAACCCTCGTTCCAAATCTCTGGAATGGTATTTTCCTAGGGCTGCAGTCTGTCAGGAAAAGGCCCCTATTGAGTCATTGTTTTCTGAAGCCAGGAGAAGGAATGATGCTGTTGGACAGCCTAAAATAATATTTCATTCTTGTCATCCTTATGCAGTTTAAGACCAAGTGATTTTGGATAGATCTGGTTTCCCTCCTGGTTTTGGAAGAACAAAGCTTTTGTTATTAATGCTCTTAAACAACGGAGCTTTGTCCTATCCTTGGGAGTGTGCAAACTAAACAGAAGATTTCCTGAAGGACCGTCTTATTTATTATGAGGAGTGATTCCAAGTGTAAATAGACACAGTTAGTCTCCAGCCACCTGTGGAGGGCCCACATGGACAGCAGAGGAAAAGAGCCAAGACTCACAGAACACACCAGCCAATCAGGTTTGAGATTCACTTTTATATTGTGCTCAAGTTGGTGGACTCAGCCATGTCAGAACTCCTGTTTACTTGGGGCCTGCTTTGTCCTTCAAGACAAATAACCTTGTGTTCCTTCTGTGTCTGACACAGAAAAATGAAAGTACTGGTATTTTGACCGTTTTAACTTAGGGGACTTCCGGTCTATAGACAATTGCCTCAGATTCTCTTATGGTATCTTTTTAGAGCTATTGATTCTGCCACATGTGGTGAGGGGGGTGGTAACTGGGGCTCAAGAGGTCTCATCAATGACTGATGAATCATTAGAAGGATGCACATTAGGCCATTTTTGTTTCAATTTCTCTTTCCTTGTGTGAAACCAGCCCTGGCTTGCTATTGCACTGCCATGCCCCTGCACAAATTTCGTTTAGCAAAGGTCAAGTCCAAGTTGAGTATGTAATGTTGGGATCAATTATGATTATTAATAATTATAGGTAGTGAGTGTTGAGCTCTTGCAGTGTGCCAGGCTTTGTGTTAAGAGGTTTGCATGCACTATCTTCATGTTTCTTAATGAGGAATCCATAAACACCCGGCTTTGCAAGCAGGTGCAAGCATCAAGTGTGCCACTAAAAATGCAGATTTCTACGTCATGCTAGACTTACAGGATGAGCATCTTGTGGTGGGAGTCAGGGTCTGCATGTTGAACTAACACCTATAATTCTGATAAGCATGAAATTCAAGAGCCACTGTATTATTTTTTAATGCACATGGGACACAAGCAGGATCTGCTCTCCTTCCACTCCTCTGATGTCTGTGTTTAAGTTCTTAGGGCGCACAAAAAAAAAAAAGAAAGAAACCCTATGGGCTGTGAGACTTGGAGCAGTCTATGCCTCTTTTAGTAGCTGGTGATCACAAAAGTGTCTCCATAGCCAAACTGCTTTTCAGCCACCAATTATTTACCTCTCTTGGAGGAGGGTCTCCCACTCTGAGTGGAGGTCCTGCAACATGGACCAGGCCTGTATTTGTAGGGCTGACCTGTTCTTGAGAGGGCCTGCGTGATTCCCAGGGCCCAGAAAGCCCTGCCTGCCTTCTGTATGTCTTTACTTCATGCTCCAAGGGGCCTGAAATGTTCCGTGTGGTTGTTTCTTGGTTCTCAGCTTTATTTCCAGAGATCCCTTATTAAAACAAAGTGCCACTTGAAAGATAACAGAAACATTTAATCACACTGGCACAGGCTGTTTTAATCTGGCTGCTCTGGGGACGGCACACCAAACAATTATTTTTTTAATGGAAGCGGAGGACAGGCTCCTTTGTGGGCCTCTTTGGTGGAGGAAGCTGGGGATGTTAGGAAAATATTTTTGGGGGACAGGGGGAGGAGGGAAGAGAGGTGAAGTAGGAGAGGGCCTAAAAACATACCAGACCTGTGTTATGACCTTGAAGATTACCCTCCAGCACACGTGTTCTAAATTCTGTAGCCCCTCCCATTCTACTTTGCTGAACGTCCATCCAGTGGCAAGTGACTGTCCCTTGAGTCACAGGCCTGGACTGCAGGGATGCCACAAATGAGAAGGCCTCAGGGCACAAGTGATACTATAGCTGAACCAGCATAGGGGAAAGGGGGAAGTGATTCCCACCCCCCCATCTGAGCCCTCCTCCCCTTTGTAGCCCTCAGCCAGGAGCAGCTGATTAGAATTGAGGCTTAGCTCACTCAACTACCTGCCAGCCTCCATAAAAACTTTCACATGTGCAATCATTTCTAGCAACCCTGGTGGGTTTCCTTGAGTTCCTTTATCAACTTGTTGAGAAAGACCAGAGATGATTCTCTAACTTCAGCAAAGAGTTTGTGGGTGGGTCTGTTAAGCCTTAATACTTGATTTTGTTTTGGATCTTGCATAAAGTGCCCCAAATTTCATTTTTAAAACATTTTTTTTTTGCTAAACTAAAAATGTTTCCCAGTTTTCCCACGGCTTATTGATCCTTTGGTGCCAATTCATGTTATAAATGGTACTGATTGATTTCCTCAGAAGACCGTTACCACCTTCCATGGACAGGAGGTAGGTAGGCAGAGGCTCCCTGGGAGGGAGTTGAGGGTACTGAGAAAGGGCAGACAGATGGAGGCCTCTGCAGCAGCACAGCTGGGTGAGACAATATGTGCTTCCTCAGAAACAGTAGCAGTTAGTTGCGGTTATGTGACAGCGAGGAGGGATAAGGGGCAAGACAGCTCATGAGTGAATGAATGAATGAATGAATCATGAGGGTAGAAGTACACAGTCCTTCCCTAGTTTGGCTCTTCCCTCACCAAGCATGTTCTTTTTCTCCTCTGCACCCTCCTCCTCCTCCTCCTTCTTCTTTAATGTTTGTTTATTTTGAGAGAGGGCAAGAGAGCATGAGCAGGGGAGGCTCAGAGAGAGAGAGGGAGACAGACAATTCCAAGCAGGTTCCACACTATCAGCACAGAGCCTGCTGAGGGGCTCGAACTCAAGAAATGTGAGATCATAATCTGAGCTGAAATCAAGAGTCAGACGCTTAACTGACTGAGCCACCCAGGCACCCCTCCTCTGTACCTTCTTAATGAGCCTGTTGGAATCACAGTTAATTTCCTCCTCCTCTGAGAAATGTCCCATCACATGGAGGAAAGGAGATAATTAGCTTCAATGTTGTCTCATATTTAAGCCGAGAAGTCAGCCTGAACTCTAGACATGGTTCATGTAGTTGGATAATCAGCACAGATGTTCATGATAGGTAACTTGGTTTTTTCCTTCTTTCATATCTTTTCTCATTAGGGTACCATGACTGAAGATTAATGGCTTCCATCATTTTTTTGCCTTCATGCGGGAATCTTTAAACTAGCCTGAACTTTGTACCAACTATCACATGAATCATGTCTGCTACAATTACTCTTTCTATGTCATTATCTAGGTTAGCGTCCTGGTGTGACAACTGAATGCAGGGCAGGGTTAAAAGTGTCAAGTGAGAACTAGACAGAACATTGACAATTAACAGTGACTGACATATCTCCCTGAGCTGTTACCTCAGAGGTTTTAAGACAAAATGAGCTATATGATGTTGTAGATATATTTCAGTGTACCTAGGTGTTTAGTAATTTATCTCCATATTGGAGATTCTGTATGCTTATTGCAATTAGCTTAATACTAATAATGACACTTTTAATGAACACTCGCCATGTAATAGTCTTCGTCCTCAGCATGCATTGTTTGTTCAATCCTAATTCCAGCCCTAGGGGGTAGTAACTATGTGTGGTACCATTTTACAGATAAGGAAACTGAGGCATACAGCTATTAGGTAACCTTCCCAGGGTCCACAGTTAGGAGTCAGAAGTGATATTTGAACACAAGTGGCCTGGCTCACGGTTTGTGTGTTCAACTTCCATGCTGCAATACTTACACTTTAGCTTGAAATGAAGAGGTGGTTTTAGTATCAAATGTTAGGAATGCACATTTTTCCCTCGCTAAATGTAAGTAATTGCCAGTTTTTGTGTATGTAGTGTAATGTGGAGTTTGATAAACTTTGACCAACAGTGAGGTCTTTGACCAACAATGAGGTCAAAGAAAAATTGGCCCTTTGGAGATCTCGTTCCCTGGAAAACGAGTTTTGACTATGGATTGAGTGCAAAGATTGTTGGCTTATGTTGATTTTAAGTGTAATATGTTTTTAGTATCTTGTTCCATGTATTATTAGTATGTATCTGTTCATTGATGTTCTAAGGAGAGGATGAATTGAAAAAACCCCGAAAATGTAGCCTCCATTACTTTAGTTGGTTAGAGTTCCTGTCTTCGCAAACGACAACAACAATAAAAGCCACTAACCAAAAATTCCCGTGTGCCAAGAGCAAATTTGAATTTGAGATGAATATGCCCAGATGAAGTATTATGTTATCTGAATCAAGAACGTGAGCTTCATCCCTCTGATAACTATGGACTTAAATTTCTAGTAGCCATGCCTTTTTATTTAAGTGTAGTTATTTTTGCTTTGTTAAAGCAAGACAAGTCTTTTGCTGACACTTTATCTTTTTTTCTTTTGAGAGAGGGGCGGGGGGGGGTAGAGAGCGAGGCCACAGATGGGGTAGAGGAGCACAGAGAAAGAGAGAGAGAGAGAGAGAGAGAGAGAGAGAGAGAGAATGAAACTTAAGGAGGCTCAGTGCTTAGTACAGAGCCCGACATGGTACTCGATCTCATGACTGTGAGATCATGAGCTGAAATCAAGAGTCACACACTGAACTGACTGAGCCACCCAAGTGTCTGTAAGCAACTGTTTCTCTTTCAGTTTACAACATAAGACACCAGCTTTTAGTGTCAGTGTTTGAAGTGTTAGCAGTTGCCTCTCAGCACACTGGTCCCAAGATCTCTGGTATCTTCAGGTGGAGTCTAGCACTGTGAAAATCATGGAGCTTTTAATTCACATTAGCTGGAGTGGGTTAATACACTGTCAGTCTCTGCTGGTTTGACACATAATGTGGTGGGTCTGAGCGTTTCTTATGGTTATCTCATGAGTGAGTCGTTTGGTTATGTAAACGACAGGGCCAGACAAATTAGATTATGGGGCTAGAAATCTTTCTTGGTCCAAGGGACACTTCTTGGTCAACTGTAGTTGTTCTGATATTTGAGATTTCCTGACAGTTGTTGGTTCAGAAATGATTTGCATTCCTGAACTAGTTTTCTTTTATCCAGATCTTCTTAATTCTTCTGTATGAAGTTGAGATCAAGAAAATGAGTAAGAACTGAATTGAGCTGTTGGGGTGACTCTTGAATACCGTGAACTTCTTAGTGCCAAATGAGATAGCCAACACTAACTGACAGTGATGACAGAAGACAGTGTCCCTAGCCAGAACCTGCTGACATAAATCCTGGTGAGCTGAGAATGATGGTTGCTAGAAGCAAGACTCTAACATATCTCACTAAAATTTGAGGCAAAAGAAGATGATAGTATTGGTATGTATATTTTTCACTTTCCTCCACCATGGCATTATTTTCAATAGGGCAAAGAAACAAATGTAAACTGCATAATCCACTCAAGTTTGATCATGCTGAACCATGACCTTCTTTGTTACAGTGTAAGGGTTTCCTGTCTGTGTGACGGTCCCAAGTAGTAAGTATCTAAATCTTCCCAACATTGCCAAGTAGAAGTAACATGTCTCAGGCTGTCACAATTTTTAAAGTTCTGGGAGTGGATGACAACAATGGTCTTAAAGAAATCTCTCATCGTGAATATGTTTTGAGTTGAAAGTTACCTACTAACAGATGAACAGCTTGAAATTGAGTCCAGCAAAACCCTTAGTGTTTGTAAGGGTCAAGGGGCCAGGGATCAACCTGTAGCTTGGCTACTACATGTTGACGTAGAGAATGTACAGAAGCTGTGAAAGCTTCTAACTCAGAGATGCTGGATGCTTGCTGGCCATTGTCTTGGGTGGTAAGATAGTTGTGTACAAAACTGTTGGATGTGAAGTCTCCCTGTAGGAAATTTTGGGACAAATACACATAAACTGACTTAAATGTCTCAGTTGAGAGTATTCTTGGCCTTGGCTATTGACAAATGGAGATTTGGACATAGGAGTTGAAGGGGATTTTAATGGAATTTTATTAAGGGAATAGGAAACTATTTTAGACTAGAGTATCCATGTTATCTGGGAGTAAAGGGAACAACATTTAGGAAACCCACTTCCTTAGAAGTTTTGCTTCTCACGTAGTCCTCATAGGTAGCAGCACTGCCAAATAAAGAAAAGTTTAATTAAAAAAATTGTGCAAAGGAAAAATATTCTTCCCTGGCTGGTCACAAATTAGACAATTCAAAAAAAAAAAAAAAAAAGCCTGGGGTAGGGGGATGGGGGGGTAGTGGGGTGGCCAATAGATGACTTTTTCTGCTATGTTTTTCATCTTGGTGTCAAAGCTCACATTGAATTCAGTCAATTACAGCAAACAAAAAAAAAAACCCACAGAAATGTCTCTTCTGTTACTGTTGGTTACATTAAATCACACAAAAAAGGAAGTCTCCCTTCACCACTTGTTCCTTTGGGAACACATAAAACTGACACGATTTGAATATTGTGAAGATTCCCTTTTCCCTTGGTAAGCAAAATGATTGATTTTGTTACTTAAAAGTGTACTACAAAGGTTTTGTGGTTTTGTTGTTGTTAATCTTACAGTGGGGAAAAATTGGTTGAAGACATACTATCTGCTGAAGATTTGGAAGGATTTGTCATTAGGTAAAGCATGTCAAGTATGTGAGGGTGTGGTATTTGGATTACGTGTAATGTCAAATTTTTTTTTTGTATTTTAGTTACTACTTTTACTTACAAATGTTTCCCACAGATCTTTTAATAACTACAAATTTAGAAGTTTGGAATAACATGTAGTTGCTATAACTAACACTTTGAAATCTAATAGGATCTCAGGAAAATATGGCCACGGGAACCACAGGGCCACGGGAACTCTGTCAACTCTGTCCAGTGCCAAACTCTGCCCCCGCAATCCCACCATAGTACATTCTGGTACCTTCTCTCGTGGTCTCAGTGCCAAGGGCCAGAGGAACTGAGCAATGACCTATCTTCCCAGTTTACTCTCTGAGCATAGTTATTTATTTTGAGATAGGAAAAGCATTTCATCATGCTCATGAAATGCATCTCCTGTCCTACCTGTCTCTGTACCCTTTATTCTTGTTTCTATGGGTGGGTGGGGGGAGGGGGGAAGGCTGCCCATCTGAAAAGGTACCTGTAAAACAGTTCTGAAAACATGATTTCCTTTCCTCCACAAATGATCATTTTGGTTTCAGGTGTGTTTCAGGTACATGAAACCTCCCCCTACTCCTACTTACTTAATAGCAAAGGACCATACAAAAGACAAGAGTGGAAGAAGGTAAAATGAAATTGAAGCACACCTAACTGCCCGAGTGACTTCATGTATATGATTTTGACTCAGCATTACTCCTCCTATATATAAAAAGATGAGAATTACCTCCGGCTTTGCTGCTGTAGTTGCCCTTGGACTTCCGGGGGTAGCTTGGTCCCTTAATGCAGGCACGGTTGGGATTGCCATGCCAGACAAGATCTTGCTCCAGATCTAGTCACATTCTTCCAGGTCATCTGTTCTCCTTCCCTCCGACAGCAAAGCTGTGATTTTTCTCTGGCCTTGCAGGGAAATGTGATTCCACATAAGCACATTATTGTGTGGAATATCTCATCTTTGTTGTTCTAGTGCAGTCCTTTCAGCTTTCCAGAGCCAGTTAGACTTGTTATGAGGAGCTAAGTGATTGGCTGGATCTGGGGCTCAGTTTCATAAATTATAGCCCCGTGCACTAGAAGCACGAGTCCTATAGTTGCTGTAGTTCAGAGGCCTGCCAGTTCCTGCTTTAACGCATATGTAGTCGTAACTGAGTTCTAACACGGCCTTGGATGTTTCTGTCCTAAATAGCTGACATTGCATCTTCAAGACTGTGTGAGTAATCCTGACTCTTTTTTTTTTTTAAACTCAGTAAATTAATTACATGCCCCGAGAGGGAGTGATTGTAATTAGAAAATACTGAATTAGCAGATGATTCATTTTCAAGGTGCTGTACTATATGTATCAAGTTCAGTGCAATTAATCTTAAAGCTTGTAAAACCCGGCACGGTTATTTGAGATTTTTGTCACGAGTCACAGTCAAGCTGCATTTTCAAGGAAGCTGTTCCGTGCATTTGCTAGCCCTGTTTGTTTTATGGGGTCAGTAAGTTGATAGAGGTCCAACATGAGCAGCTTAAAACGGGCTGCTGGTGTCAAAGCAATGGCTGAGAGAGCACTGGAGTCCGGCAAGTTTCAGGATTTCCTACCCCCACTGTCCAAAACTGTAAGGGAGCTGCAAATGATAGCAGTCCTTTTGGGACACAGGTACATGGCAGTTGGAGCAGTTAGAGAAAGGAGAAATGTACAATTACGGCAGTGCTACTTTTCTTCACTGTCCTCTGAAGCTGATTTAAGACATAATCTGTGAATAACTAGAACATTTTTATATGTATAGAAATGCTCCTCAGTGGTTCTGTTTATGTGGTAGAGAGCTGAATGAGAAATCACTAGCTTGTTTTCAAAAGCCTTAAAAGAAATACATTAAATACACACAGACATAAGCCTAACAGAATAAAGTATGCGGATTGGAATTTGTGGTTTTAGCGGATCAGGATCAAATTAGTCTAGAGAAGCTGCTGTTAGGACTGTATAGTTGCTGGGGGTGACTTCTGTTGCTGACAAGGTTTAAGACAAAGCTGGAGTGGATTAAAATGAGAAACTAGAAAACATCAGCATTATATTACCTTCTTTTTTTTTTTTTTTTTTTTAGCATTATATTACCTTCTATAGCATACACTGTAGGATGGAGTTAATACTGAGTATAGACTGGTGAGTGTAAGCAGTTTACTTTTTACTTTTAAATCATTATTGATTTTTCCCCAGCCTTTCATTAAAACAAAAGGCTTTTGCCTATGAAGTTAGAACTTAGAAATATTTTTTTCTTCCTTTCCAATAATTTTTATACTTTTTTGCAATACAGCACACAACTAGGTAATTTCTTATAATCTGACTTGTTTTCTAGTTTGCTTTCTGCCTAATTTTTCCCTCTTCAGACTTACAGATGCAAATGTATCTATTTGTCACATATGTAAACCTCAAGCATAAATCGTTTGAACAGTTTGGTAAAATTGTGGGTTCCTGTGGCGAATAAAAGCTTCTAACTGCTATAGCAATTATTTGCCGATTACTATAAAAATATTACTTATATACTCAAGAGCAGTTTATTTTTGGTTGTACCTGTATAAATGACTGACATGATAAGCTGGTAGGGGAGGAATATTAATTGTGTTTTTGCAAAATTTTATGTTTACATCACACTTGAAAATGCAAAGTTTTGTTAAAAATATTTTCACTTGCTGAAATGTGACTTCTTAGGTCACACCAGTGGATGAGGTTCATAAAAGGAAAGAAGAATCACCAACATAGGATTCTTTTCTGTATCAACCAAATGTATGTAAAATAGTTTTAAGTAAAAGCAGTTCCAATATATTCTTTGAGACACACATTTACATTATGAAGACAGGATATGCATTCCTTTATCAAAACAGAAGAGCGAGTTGATTTATTGAGTGTCAGTAGACACAGACGCTAATACTAATAGTTGATGTGCTCGTTGTTCTACATTCCTAACTGTGTTTAGTGGAAGAAAGTGGTGCACCTATAAAAGGAATGTGGTCTCATCCCTCAGGGTGGTTCCAGTCCCATCTAGACTAAGATGTGGGTGGGGGTGGAAGCTGATTTATCTAACCTGGCTTCTGACTTCCAAGCTGGCACCCCTTTCTTGTGGTAGGGTCCCTTCCACCTTTTCCTGCCTTCATTCTTTATACTAACTTGCTTGGGCTCTTACTTAGATGAATCAAATAAAAATGATTTAAGTTCATTATCAAACTTTTACAAGCTGCCCATGCAATTCAGAAGGTACCTAGAGCAGGTGTTTAGGGCTCAGGGAAATACTGCTGTATTGGGCTTCTGAGTGCCTCAGTTGGTTAGGTGTCCGACTTCTGTGCAGGTCATGATCTCGTTGTCCATGAGTTCGAGCCCCACATCCGGCTCTGAGCTGTCAGCACAGAGCCTGGAGCCTGCTTCCAATTCTGTGTCTCCCTCTCTCTCTGCCCCTCCCCCCACTTGCACACTCTCTCTGCAAATAATAAACATGAAAAAATTAAGATATTAAAAATAGAAACAGTGCTGTGTATACACTACAATTATTGACAACTTGCTTTGGTGCTTTGTAGAGGACTTTTATCTTTTTAGTTCTGCCATAAATGCCAGGGACACACCTCCTTCTTGAGAGAGGACAGGATATTAAGAAAAGCAAGAGTAGAGGGTTGCCAGGTGGCCACTGGATAGCAGTGAATAGGGCATTGTGAAAAAGGAACAGATCCTTTTACAGATAAGGATCTGTAAGACTGCATGTCTGCCATAGACAGATGGATTTGACAAAAGATGTATCCAAAAAGGAATGCATTACGTTATGATTTGCAAAGTGTTCATGAATACGCATTGGCACTTGGAAAGTATTAACACTACCTACTAAAGCAATGACATAAATCCAAATTGGAAAAAAAAAATTTATTGATTGAATTAGATTTTCCAGCGTTAGCTGATGAATTTTGCCTTTGGAAAGACTTGATCTTCTCTAAGACATTTTTTTTCTGGTTGTATATATAGCACTAATCTTACTGCTTAATTTTGCTCAAGAATTTAATTTTTCCTCGTTGGCATTTTCAAAAGAGTTGCTGTTCCACCTTGAGTATGTTTTAAAGGAAGCAGAGCAAAACAAATGAGGCACCTCCCCCAGACCACCCCATTGCATGTGGTACATCACAAAGAGTTAAACACCTTAGATTTGTGTACTACTCTGTGGAACGCAACACTACCCATTGGTAGAGGAGGAGATTTAATTTAATTTAAAAGCAATTATTCCAATGATATAATGTGTGCTGGTGATGTAATTTCCCATTTTATTGATCGCTAGCAAGATTGCGTCCCTCCAAGTTCAAGAGGTAGAATGGCTTAGTGAAATAATCTTGCAGTCAGTGAGCTCATGCTCAGGTCATTAAATTTTTCTAAGCCTCAGTCTCTACGTCTGTAAAAGGGAAATGATGACGTATGTTCTGGTATTTTACTGTGCTGGTGAGTATCAGCAGCACAATGAGAAAGTGTTTCTCAAAGAATGTTTTAATTCTTTGTATATTGTAATGTATCATACAACTACACTCTGATAGTATGGCAGATGCTCACGACACTAGTTCCTCTATTTTAAGAGCATGTTCTCAATATTGGATAAATACTTAAAATTTTTTTTAAATGTTTTTTTTTGAGAGTGAGAGCGAGAGTGAGAGCGAGAGAGGAGGGGGAGAGGTAGAGAATAAGCAGGGCAGGGGCGCAGAGAGAGAGAGACAGAATCCAAAGCAGCCTCCAGCTCTCAGCTGTCAGCACAGAGCCCGATGCAGTGCTTGAACCCATGAACTGTGAGATCATGACCTGAGCCGACATTGGACACTTAGCTGACTGAGCCACCCAGGTGCCCCCAAGAAGTACTTCTTAAAGCGAAGGAAGTCTTTGTTGTTTAATATTGAAACGTTACAAAGGCTTTTAGAACCTCAGTCCTTATCTGTCAGTTACTTGAGTGTTAAAAATACCATTTGGTTTACTGTGACAGGTAAACGTGATATTGTATGTGAGAACATAATGAGTAAACTTCTAAGTGTCATATGAATGTCGCTTAAGATAACTGTTACTATCAGCCTATTAAAGTATAAATCAGTTTTTAAGAAAGAAAATATCACATGCATTTCTTACTGACTTGTTTGATTTCTTTTCTAAACTGTGTCTGCTTCCCTCAGGCAGGATGGGTTTTCTTGTTGTTTAAGCTTGTGTGGTGATTTTCCTTCCATTTAGATATAGAACCACACCAGGACTGAGATCAGCGTTCCTTCACCGGATACATTTAGAATTGCTAATGATGAAGTTTGAGAGGATGTAGTTTCCTCACAGGAAAAAGTGAGTTAGGAAATTCAGTCAAAATTCTTGGACTTTTTATTCCTGTCTTGACTTGCTTTATTAAATTGAAGTAATGGAATACTTGTGGAGGTTTTAAACTGTTGCTGCTCCCAGGAATAAAATTAATGGTCTAAATGACTTTCTGAATAGTCACTAGTTTCGAATTCCAAATTTGTCAGTAGTTCTACTTGGCCATATCATCATCATTTTGGGATATTGGCCACAGTCATGTCCTATGCTTGAGCTGCTTGAGCTTACTTTTAGGATGCATTTAATTATTTCCCAGCAGTAATATCTGTTAGATGGAAGCACTTCTGCCTTGACAACCTTTTTTTCCTCTTTAGATGAAATTGAACAGGAAGCACAATAAGCAAAATGAATATGAATAGAATGGAGCCTCTCCCGCCTTTATCCCATGCACCCTACCTAACATAAGGTACATAAGGGGACTTCCTAGAAATGAATGAATTTCATTTGTAGTATAGAATGGAAAACTGTTAGTTGGAGACATTAATCTGACTTTCTTGTGCCTTTGGTGATGGGGTAAGAGCCCTCTTTACTAACTTAATGAAAGAATTTTTTTAACTTCTTTTATTCCCTCAACTTTATTGAGATACAGGTGATATACAACACTGTAAGTTTCGGCTGTAGAGCATGTTGATTTGTTACACTTAAGGGTTGTAAAGTGATTGCTGTCATAGTATTAGCTAACCCTTGCATCATGTGACATAATTACTATTTTATTGTAGTGAGAATACTTAAGATTTATTCTCATGGCAAATTTCAAGTATGTAATACAGTATTACTAACCATAATCACTATGGTATATTTTAGATCCCTGCAACTTATTCATGTTCTAACTGGAAATTTATACTCTTGGACCAATATCTTCCCTTTTCCCCCACCCCCTGGCCCATAGCAAACACTATTCTGCTCTATTTCCGTGAGTTCAGCATTTGTGGCTTTCACACGTAAGTGGAAACCTACAGTATTTGTCTTTTCTCTGTTTGCCTTACGTTGCTTAGCATAATGCCGTCAAGTTTCATTTATGTTGTCACAAATGACAAGATTTCCTTCTTTTTTGTAGATGAATAATATTCCAGTATATGTTTATATTTCGCATTCTTAACCCATTCATCAAGGACACTTAGGTTGTTTCCATGTCTTAGCTATTATGAATAATGATGCAATCAACATGGGAGCACAGATAATTCTTCAACATCCTGTTTGTATTCTCTTTGGGGATATACCCAGAAGTGGAGGTGCAGGATCATATGGTAGCTCTATTTTTACCTTTTTGGGGGGAACGTCTATAATGCTTTTCATGGTAGCTGTACCAGTTTAGTAAAATGGATCTTGATGGGTGCATTCCTCTCATTCAAGTGGTGTTCTTGGGGCCCTGCTCTTATTACATCATTACCACCAACCAGGCCCTTGTGTGGTGGCAGAGGGGAAGATGCCCCAAGGATTGTTCACATTGTTGTGGCCAGAGGTGGGTCACATAGCCTCACCTAGATACAGCATGCAGTCCTATTTCTGTCTGCAGAAAACAGAAAGTTGCTTTGGTGACCAGCCAACGAATTTATACCTTTTTTTTTTTTTTTTTGCTTCTTTCCTTTTTATTCCATTTCTGTTTCTTTTCTTTCTGTTCTCTAGTATGTCCACATAGAATCTAGGCCTTGTAACCATGAACCAAAGTTTAAATTAAAAAAATACAATCTTTATCATCTAGAAGAAATTAGGAATATAACTTTACTTTTATTTTTTAAATTTATTTTTATTTTTTTAATTAACAATTTAATGTTTACTTTTGAGAGAGACCGAGTATGAGCAGGGGAGCGGGAGGAGCACAGAGAGAGGGAGACACAGAATCTGAAGCAGGCTCCAGGCTCTGAGCCGTCATGACCTGAGCCAAAGCTGCCTTTGGCTTAACTGACAGAGCCACCCAGGCCCCCCACCCCCTGCCCCCTACTTTTAAATTCTTAATCTCTTCTGTTCACAACTTCTCAAGACTACTAAAACATAATTTTATGAAAATTATGATTATAAAGATTATTATTGATTTAATCTTTATATCCTATTGTGAAATAAGGGGTAATGGGATGTTTTTCTTAATACATCTAGCCCGTCCTCTTCTGTGTTAGGTATTTGAGTCTCTCACTTGGTAGTTTCAGAAAAGCCTGTGAAGAAAATGAGTAACTGGGAACAGAAAATGATCGAAACTTAGTCACTCTTTCCAGTTCCTTGAGTATTTTGTAAGTTGTGCAATGAGTATTAACTTATCATTGGACAAAAGTGCTCACCTACATATAAAAAGTATGTAGCTTTTGGAGAACAATTTGTTGCATGGAGTGAGCAAATGTTGCAAATAATGTAAGTGTGGTTTGTAGATTGTTTTCCAGAAGCTGAAAGATTTGTCTCCACTCCGAGGTCCTAGAAATTAGCAAAAATGTTAATGGCACAAATGAAAAAGACTGCAGATGTCCATTTAGTAACCAAAAATATTTTTCAGGTCATTGCTATTGAAAACAATCTCTCCATAAACTTTCAATTTTCTTTTAATAAAACATCATAAGCCAGTTTTAGTCCTTTACTCTGGATACATTAGGGATGAATATTTTTGTTGGGTGATAAGCCAATATTAACCTCAGTTATTAACAACAAAATGCCTTTTTTCCATATAAGCCAAATTTACAATTGAGCTATTTAAGAAATAAAGACAACAAATATCTCTTTTAATCTTCACATCCTGATCTAAGAAATAGAAGGACTAAATTATTTTACATACTCATATTTATCTGATGAAACTAGGAGTTCTTAAAAAGAATTTTCTCATAACACCATTTACTTGTTTATTGGTCTGGCTCATTCCAAAAACAATCTTCAGTGCAACATTGAAAGAGAACAAAATCTCAATCTAAGGTCTAAAAGCTCTCTCTTTTTTTTAAGTGTATTTATTTTGAGAGAGAGAAAGTGTGAGCAGGGAAAGGGCAGAGAGAGAATCCCAAATAGGCTCTGAACAGTCAGCATGGAGCCCAATGTGGGGCTCGAACTCATGAACCCAGAGATCATGACCTCAGCTGAAGTTAAACGCTGAACCGACTGAGCCACCCAGGTGCCCCTCTTTTTATTTTGGTGGAACTGAACAAAAATAATAGACTCTTATTAGTTTTTACCCCGAGGCATTGAAAACCATTGACATGTCTCAAATGTTAGATTCTGAAAATTATATTACATTTGGTAGAGATTTTACATGTATCTTATCATGTTCATGGTCTTTGTAATAAGGCACCCAATATAGTTATAAAGTAATGCCTTGGTAATGTGTAGTAACTGATAAAAAATCTGCCTGGGTTCAGATCTCCTCTCTGCCTCTTTGTAGCTGTGTTTATCTGTTTTCATCTCCCTGTACCTTATTTTCCTTATCTGAACAGTGGGGTAATAAAAGTATCGACCTGGTTGGGTTGTTGGGTACATTGAATAAATTAATATACCTAAAAGAGCTTGGAATGATGCATGACTCGTAGTAAGTGCTTTATAAATGTTTGTCTTCCCATGATTATCTGGGGGATTTGATTATTTCTTAAAATATACACTCTAGATAACTGGAGTTTATTCAGTCAGTTTCAAAATGCTAATAGCCAATTTTTTTTTTTAAATTTTTTTTTTTTCCAACGGTAATTTATTTTTGGGACAGAGAGAGACAGAGCATGAACGGGGGAGGGGGAGAGAGAGAGGGAGACACAGAATCGGAAACAGGCTCCAGGCTCTGAGCCATCAGCCCAGAGCCCGACGCGGGGCTCGAACTCCCGGACCGCGAGATCGTGACCTGGCTGAAGTCGGATGCTTAACCGACTGCGCCACCCAGGCACCCCGACTAATAGCCAATTTTGATGGGTTTTTCTAAATGGGTCCTTGATGTCTGTGTGTTTCTTCTGTCGTAAGATTAAATGGAATCTTTCCTCTAGCAATTCAGAATCATCATTATGAACATCAAAAAATGGAAGTTTGCTCTAAGTAAGTGATACTGAGTCAGGTGACATAGAAATGATGAAGATGACCGTAACGAGTTTAGGAAAAGTGTTTTACCCCTAAACTAGCTGGTCCAGGCTGCCCTGTTGTTTTTGTCTTCTGTCTGTTCTCAAGGCTTTTGGCCTTTCCTCTGTTAGCCTCTGTTAACACTCCTGCTTTGAAATTCCTGTTTCTCTTTTGCTGTAGATTATAAGCATTTATTTTTGAGAGAGACACAGAATGCAGGAGGGAGAGGGGCAGAGAGGGAGGGAGACACAGAATCTAAAACAGGATCCAGACTCTTAGCTCTCAGCAGAGAGCCCCACACAGAGCTCAGACTTAGGTACTGCAAGATCATGACCTGAGCTGAAGGATGTTTAACTGACTGAGTCACCCAGGGGCCTCGAAAATAGTACGGTTTTTGAGAAAAAGTGTATACAAAATGAGAAAACGAGCATTTGCTCAGGGTGTTAATTCTCCCCCTGAGAGTAATAAGAACATAAGTGCATTTTTTCCTTTTGGGAGAGGGTTATGTTTTAAGCAGAAATTCTTAAAGTATTTCCTGTGGGCCAAATCTGATTTTGTAAATAAAGTTTTATTGCAACACACACTCATTAGTTTATATATTGTTGCCTGCTGCTTTTGCACCACAAGTGCAGAGTTGGGTAGTTGCTGCAGAGACAGTATGGCTTGCAAAGACTGAACTATTTACTATATGGCCCTTTATAGAAAAAAGGTTGCTAAACCCTGTTTGGGAGCCTTACAGTTTTGGGCAGGGTCTAAATAAATGAGATGTTACTGTGTTTAGTAGTCTTTGCTAATTTGCATATTCAGTTACCTATAGCACTGCCTCTCCTAAATATATTGTGGATAAACAAGAATAATTGCACTAGCCTCTGTTGAATAAAGGATAAACAGCCCACAATAGCACATTGAGAAAATTAACAGGAGGTGATAATGTCACTGACAAGCAAAGTGGGATGGGAATCCTCACTTTGGTCTTTGTTGCTCTACTGTTACCAGTGCATAACATAATGTGAAATTACATAACCTTCTCTTGTGTTGTATAGAATATTCTAGAAATGTTTCTAGTTAGTAGCTGCTTTTGTTACACAATTGTCCAGTGAAAATGTAAATGCCTCTCTTGTCTCTTTTCCCACCTTTACTTAACTGTTCTTTATCTTTCATCTTACATTTATCTCTGGTCTTTATCTTTTCTGTAAAAAAAAAAAAAAGTTTTTGAAGTTTCCTACATTGTATTATTCTGGACTATCCTGCATGGGAAGGGACTCTGAACCTGACTTTGAATTCTAATTTAGTCACTTTATAGAAGAGATACCTCAGGAAGTCACATTGCCACCTCCAGTTTCAGTTTGCTTGCCTATAAAAGGGAGGCAAGAATCCATGCTTTGCTTACCAAATGCTATAAGCTGTTTGGATAGCCCCAAAATTCATGTGTTGAAATCCTCATGGCCAGTATTGGGATTTGGGGCCTTTTGGCAGTGTTTAAGTCATTATGCACAGCCCTAATGAATGGAGGTAATGCTCTGCATAAAAGAAGCCTCATAGAGCTCTACAGGCCCTGTTACCAATTGAGGATATAAAGAACAGTCTGCAACCTGGAAGAGGCCCCTCTCCTGGCCATTCTGGCACCCTGATCTTAGACTTCCACCTCCAGAACTGTAAGCAATAAATTTCTGTTGTGTATAAGGCTCCCAGTCTATGGTATTTTGTCTATAGTATTTTGGAACAAACTAAGACACTACAAAAGAGGAGCACATGAGACTAAGCTGGGAGAGGACTTAGTATTGTGTCTTTAATAATATTCTCAACGTGGCCTGGTTTATTCTCATACAAAGATGTGTATTTTTGTGGAACAGAACATAAAATGTATTCTGGATGAACTAAAACTTTGCCTGGGCTGGGTACAAGGCTGTGAGTGAGAAGGAGGTTGGGTGAGAAAAACCTCTTCAAACAGTGTGTGTGTTATTCGAGTGTCTGCTTTGTTACTTCTGTAACGTGATGGCTGATGATTTAGTGCAGACCTCTTGGGAAATATGCTGAGAGAAAAGAAAGATGGGTAACCTTGGAAGGGGGAAAAGGTAGTGCTTATGTCAGTATGAAAGTCTGACTAGAAGCAAATTATCATTGGTGCATTTTAGTTCTAGGTCTTGAAGTAGGTACATTTGGTACATGAACATGAAGGTGGTTAGCTTTTTAAAGATGAAAGAAGGAAGAGTTTCCTTTCTTGAAAACGGGCTCTAGTGAGAATCACAAGTCCCCCGTGACGAGGCCAAGGAAGGATTACTGAAGAATGAAGTGAACATATGTGGTTCCATTTTGTTTTTATTGGAGCCCACAAAGAAAAGCAGCAGTTTCCTGCGTATAACATATTTATACTTGTAAAAGATCCCCTTTTATAATTTAAGGGGATGCCAATAGTTCAGCTTGGAATTGCAATTACGTTGCATGTATTTCTTCATCATCTTGTTGTTTTTAAATGACTTAACAAACTTGAACCAGAAAATTAACACTTGTTTTTCCTAGGTAACTTGTTGTTTTGATTCTTTTGACTGTTGGAGACAATATTTTAAAATTGTGACCTTGACTTTAAACTTAGGGAGACCCCTGACAACCTCCACTTTTGACATCTTGGTTATTTGGAGGGGTAATTATCCAAGTTACATCGGTTAGCGATGGCTGTGTAACAAAGTACTCCAAAACATAGTGTCTTAAAATGGCAACCATTTATTATTTTCATGCGTCCTTGGTTAGCTGGGGGGAAATTCTGCTTATCTAATCTAGATTCTGATTATTTAGCTGGTCTTACTCATGCGCTAGTGGTTAGCTGGCCATCTGAGCTGTCCTTGATTGGGAAAACTCTGTACTACTCTACATGTCTTTCATCTGTGCCCCCATCCCTTCAGTAGACTAGTCTAAGCATGCTCTCAGTGTAGTCACTGGTATCCAAAAGTAGGCCAACTCATTTGTGCAAGAGGCTGGGATGGCAACATATATGTGCTTTTCACCACTCTGTGTCATATTTAATAATATCCCATTGGCCAAAGCAAGACCTGGTAGGACTCAAGAGTGAAGGAAAGTTATGAGTCAAACAGTATGGATACAGGGAGGGCGTGAATTGGGGCCTCAGTTTACCAGGTATTTGTTCTTTTCCCTCATTTTAGCAGGCCCTGCTTTGGCAGTTTTACTGTTCATTTGCACTTCAACAGACTAGGCCAAACCATACCTCCTTATCTCCATTCTGCCTAGTTATTCATCACATTTTTTTTGGAATAATAGCTTTTTAAAATTTAAATTTTTATTTAAATCAAAGTTAACATGTAGTGTAATAAATGGTTTTCTGAGTAGAGTTTAGTGATTGGTCACTTGCATATAATACACAGTGCTCATTACCACTTATATTTAAAGCTTGATGAAGGGATAGCTTGTCATTAAAGGCTAAACTAAAAATTTTACTTTATTTACTTATATAGTCCCCCTCCCATTTTTATTTTTTATACTTTAATATAATTTATTGTCAAATTGGCTTCCATACAACACCCAGTGCTCATCCCAACAAGTGCCCTCCTCAATGCCCATCACCCACTTTCCCCTCCTTTTTTATTTTTTTTTTTAATTTTTTTTAACGTTTATTTATTTTTGAGATAGAGACAGACCATGAACGGGGGAGGGTCAGAGAGAGGGAGACACAGAATCGGAAACAGGCTCCGGGCTCTGAGCTGTCAGCACAGAGCCCGACGTGGGGCTCGAACTCACGGACCGCGAGATCATGACGTGAGCCGAAGTCGGCCGCCTAACCGACTGAGCCACCCGGGCGCCCCTCCCCTCCCTTTTTAAAAGCCGTATTAAGCACCACAGATTTAAAAAAAAATTTTTTTAATGTTTATTTTTGAGGGAGACAGAGACAGAGCAGGGGTGTAGGGGAGGGGTAGAGAGAGAGGGAGACACAGAATCCCAAGCAGGCTCCAGGATCTGAGCTTGTCAGCATAGAGTCAGATGAGGGACTCTAACTTATGAACCGTGAGATCAAGACCTGAGCTGAAGTTGGACACTTAACTGACTGAGCCACCCAGGTGTCCCAAGCACCACAGATTCTTATATAATGATACTCTTTTTTTCTGGTTCTATCCACATCTATCCCTGAGCTGTATTCTCCAACTAATTTCTGTGTTTTGGGGCTAATGCTCAAGTAGCATTTGGAGGACCTTTGTGGGTGGATCTGTATGTTTTTAGTCTTCCTTTCACATGGTTTTGCTTTTGGACTTTCCTCTCTCCTAAACTCCAGGCTTGAATTTCTTGCTTTGTACTCTTCAAGTCCTACAGAAACGTCAAATGAACATGTTACAAAGAATACTCATCATCCAGCTGTTGTCATTCACTCGTGCCTTCAATCAACAAATATCTGTTGGATGTCTTCCACACTATTTCAGGCATTACTAATGGAGTAGTTGTACAATATTTGCAGAATGCAGGCCCTCCTGTAGTTTATAATCTAGTGGGGCTTGGCAGACAGCAAACAAATGCCTGAATTCCTCATTTAATGTTTGATAGTGATAAGTGTTATGGGGAAATTGAAGCCAGGTGAGTACAAAGACTGCAATGGAGGAGTGAGTGGGTGTTCTGGGAAGGCCTCTGAAGTAAGGGAGTGAGCTGTGAGGATCTGGGGAAAATGCTGCAAGCCCAGGAATACTTGTTACAAAGGAAGCCTGGACAAGATTCAATGTGGTAGCAACCATGCTTACAGTGGGAAGAGTGGTAGGAAGTGTGGTGTGGAGACAAACAGACGCTGGCGCATGTAGAGCACAGTAAGGTCTTTGCATTTATTCTGAGTGACCTGGGAATCCATTGGTGAGACGTGAGCTAGTTTCAAGGGCAGAAGCTGGGGTGCCTTGACAGCCTTGCTGGGCAGAGAGGCTGAGGGGCTGCCTTAGGAGAGTAGCAGTGGAGATGGAGAGGGTGGCAGACTTTGGAGCTCTCCAAAATGGGTTTCATTTAAATAAACCAGATTTAGATATTGACATCAGCTCTGCAGAGTTGAGCATATGGACAAGTGTTTCCCAAAGTAGACCCAGCATACTTCCAGTGATTTCTGAGTTAATTTTAGGTGCTCTATCACATGAATGGACCTTTTAAATTTTAGTGATTACTTATCAACTTAACATGCCTTAGGAAAGATATAAAACTTGCATATAAAATCCGTGGTCCTACATAAAGTTAATGCTTGAGATGAGGATGAAAGTATTCAGTCTATTACAAAGTTGAATGAAGAAACAGCAAAAATCATGAGGGTTGTCTCCTGAATGACTGGTTTTAGGGTATGGTGACATGAATTATTCAAAAGGTTGAGTTCTGAGGGATAAGTGAACAGTGACTCTGGTTTTAGGGTTGTATGTAATCGTAATCACATCTTCCCACTTACTGATGAATTTTGTGAATCTCTCTACTGAGCACCTTATAGATGATATTTCATTCTCACTGCAGTCCTAAGGGATGTGGATAATGAGATTTTGATATTCCCATTTAACAGAAGAGGGAAGTGAAGTTCATAGGAAAGACATAATTTGCTCTAGGAAGTCTGAATTTTCAGATCCCACAAGATTACAGAAGTAATGTCTAGTTTTGGCAAATTCTCTGCAAACAGGGACTTAGTTTGTTGGACACGCTAATGTGCCCTTAGCACCCAGAGTAGTGTCTGATACATGTTAGACATTCAGTCAATACTGCTGAATGAATGAAAGATAAAAGGAGTAGATCTTTTATTGAGGTCTGAGTCAAGAGTGGTGAGTGCTCATGTTCCTCACAGTAGGATAAGTTTTAGGATGTCATCACCTGGAGTTTTATTGGAAAGGCCATATTTGGGCCTTATGGTGTATCCTGAATTCAGGCTTACCCAAGCTTCTAACTTGAGTCTTATATTTTCCTCCTAGTCTCCTTTAAGAGTGTCATCCACTTCTCTGGCTATAACTATGTGCCAAACTCCCAGATCTCACACTTCGGTTGTAGAATATATAAACCCACTAACAAATTTGGAGCCTCTTGAGGGCACTGTAACTTCTGGCAAGTCTCTTAACCTCCTTTGTGCCTCAGTCTTTGTCAGTAAGAGGAAGAGACAGTAGGTGGATCTGAGCCCTTTCCTGAGTAGACCTATGTGCTCCAGAAGAAAGATAGGGACAAGATGCAGAGGGAGGGTGACATGAGGTGACAGATGACTTGAAAATCAAATGGTACTCATTGTCCATTCTTCTTCAACATCCTTGTTTTGCTTTTTACCTAGAACTTGAAAAAAAATGTTTATTTTTAAGTGGGGGAGAGGAGAGAGAGAGAGAGAGAGAGAGACAGACAGACAGACAGACAGACATAGAATCAATCCCAAGTGGCTCCATGCTTCCATCGTGGAGCCCGACACAGGGCTTAGTCTCACAAACCATGAGATCATGACCTGAGCCAAAGTCAAGAGTCAGGTGTTTAACCAACTGAGCCACCCCGGCACCCCTTGCCTAGAATTTCCTAAGGAGTTAAATAATAGTTTTTCAAGGTAAGTTTTCTCAAAAGGCTTGATTTTTCTTTAAAAGGCAAATTTCTGAAAGCAGTTGTTCATACACTTGGGATCCTGGGTGAAGCACTACCATGCATCAAAGAAAGCTGCACACACACTCTTTCTTTGATGGTAGCAGCCACATGGGGGTGGCCAGTGCTGGGCAGTGTATGCTAAGGGGCCCCTGTGATGGGGCAAGCGGGCTACAGACCAAACTGACCATAAAAATGGGCTCCTGAAAGAGGCAGGAGGAGTTTCCTAAAGGAAGGTTGTTACAGTGAAAATGAGCCTGAGGAGGGTGTTAGTACAGGAGGGCCTTGGCTCCAGAGGTGGGAGCAGTGGAGAGTGGGGACATGTCTGAACAAACTCGACATGTTGAGTTCTCACTGCCAGAACTGCTGTCTTCCACTCCTCCACTCATATGTGCTACCCCAGATCCCCAACTGACCCTGGCTGCACACATTTTTTGAAACCTAAAATGCATAATTTCTGCAAAACTATGTATGAGGGGGTGGGGTATAAAGATGGAAAACTATGTTATTATCAGCCTCTGCAAAGTCCTAATCTCCTGGGTAAAAGACATAGATAAGATTTCTTCTGCAAGTCTGAGGAGAGGTAAGCTATACACCGAGATAAACACCTGCTTTGGGAGGGCAGGGTCAGGTGAACCAATTCCAGATCGCTGGATCTAGGAAGCCATTTTGAAAGAGACAGTTTTCAAATTTAGCTTTGTGGGAAGTAGGATAGGGCTTTGATGTTTGTCTTTAGGAAGAAAGGGGGCTGTAGTCCAGGCAAAGCAGACAGCTTCTTCACAGGCCTGGAAGCAGGAGAATGCCAGGGCTGGGGAAGGGTGGGGTCAAGGGGCACAGAGAACCTGAACACTGGGGAGGAGGCGATTAGGATGGGTGCTGGACCATTAGATAGAACCAGGAGGAGGTTATGGGTTACACTGTATGCCTGCTGAGTCCTATGAACTTTACTGGTGTGCATGGTGAGCCTTTCACACTTAGGTGTGGGGCCTTCGGGAGTGGATTGGTAGGAGAAGGGAGTGGTCAGATCTGTGTGTCTTAGGGGCAACAAGGAGACTGGTTCCTTTTTATAAATTTTTCTATAGGAATTTTATTTATTTTTAGTTTTTATTTTACTTGAGAGAGAACACAAGCGTGTGTGAGTGTGGGAGGGGCAGAGGGACAGAGAGAATCGCAGGTTCCATACTCAGTGTGGACCCTGATGAGGAGCTCAATCTCACAACCCTGGGATCATGACTCGAGCTGAAATCAAGAGTCAGATGCTCAATGGATGAAGCCACCCTGGCATCCCCCTGGGTAGAGGGAAGTTAGGAGAATAGTTAAAGGGCTTCAGAATATCCTTCATCCAGATTTATCAGCTGTTGAAATTTTGCTGCATTTGCTTTATCATTCTCTCATTCTCTAGCATACACATATTACTAAGAGTTTTTTTCTGAAAACCGTTTGAAATTTGCCCACGTCCTACCTCTTTACTCCCAAAATATTTTTTAGTCTTCCCTAAAAATAATGATTTTCATTTATGTAACTTCAGTGTAATTACTGAAATCAGGACATTTATATTGATACACAAGTATTAACTGGTTGCAGGTTTTATTCACATTTCATTTGTCCCAATATTGTATAGGAAGGTTTCTTTCTTTGTTATAAACAAGTGATGTAGGTGGCAGTAAAATAGGCTGGATCTGAAGCTCTGGAAGTGGGAACAGGACCACCGTTTCAGAGGTGGGCACAGTAGGATTTGGCAAGCGTGGGCTCTAGGAGTGAGAGAGGAAATAAAGCTGACTATGAGGTTGCAGTTTTTTAGGGTGGGTGTCGTTACCCAGCAAGGAGCTCCGGAAAGAGATTTAAAGTGCAAGGTGATCTTATGTTCTGGGTTTTGGATTTAATCCTGATCATTGGATTTCTATAGTGCATTAAAAGGAAGAAAGGCAGGGTAATGAGAGGCAGCTTTGTGTAGCAGTTGAGGATATGAACTTTAGGGGCACCTGGGTGGCTCACTTCGTTAAGCATCTGACTTGGTTTCAGCTCAGGTCTTGATCTCATGGGATCATGGGTTCAAGCCCCAGGTTGGGCTCAGAACATCGCAGAACCTGCTTGGTATTCTCTCTCTCCCTCTCTCTCTGACCCTCCCCTGGTCCCTCTCTTCATCTCTCTCTTAGAAATAAACTAAAAAAGAAAAAAAAAAGAATATGAACTTTGGAGTTGGATTGCCTAGGATACTTAATAGTTGGGTGACCTGGGGAAGTTACCTTAGTTGAGTGTGCCTCAGTTTTCTCCTCTGTGAAATGGAGATAATAATTGTACTTGATTCACAGAGTCCTTGTGAGGTTAAATGAGTTATAATTTGTAAAGTGCTATGTTACAAGCTTGCCTGACATGTAGTGCCACATACATTTGTTGAATCAATATAATGAATTGGATGTTTTACATGTATGCTACTGAATCCTCACTAGTAAATCCATGAGGTAAATACCATTATTATTAACTGGGACTCCTGCTACTCTGTTTATCCAAGGCCCAATAATTGTTGGTATAGAGAACTCACCTTGTTATACATACCAGACTATCTTCAGGCTCTCTGTATGAGCATACCCATTAGGCACTTGGAATGGGCTAGTGCCTCAGTGTTAGGTTGTGGTGGATGTTCTGAGCTGGAAATCCTCTCACAGACGTGATTGCTGGGGGCATGTGATGGATACAGTTGCTAAGAAAAAGTGTGGAAGAAAGGACTGGAGGTTGGAGCTGTGAGAGAGAGCGGGTCGGCCAGCCACAGGTAAAATGCAGAGCAGGAGGGTGTGGTGTGAAGGAAAGGAGGCACTAAGAGAGGTTAGGAGGACTTGCCCAATGCTTGGGAGCCTAAGGATAAATTCAGAACAGAGATCTGGGTGGGGCCCTTGTGGCCTTACTGAGAACTCACTGTTGTATTGACTGAGGGCAGAAACCTGTTTTCTGGGCTCAAGAAGAAAACAGGAAGAGGAAATGGATTCTGGGAAAGTTAACAATTCTTTCAAGTAGTTTGGCAGTAAAAGGAAGGAGAACTTTGGGAGATCTCTTTCCAACAGAGGCAATTGTCTTGGTCATGTAAGAGGGGAAAAGGAGAGGTTGAAGATGCAGGAAATAGTGGGGAAGGGAAAGAGCAGGCTGCCAGGGATGGAGTCAGGAGCGTGGCTGCAGGAACACTGCTCTCAGCTCAGAGAAAACCATGTGTGATGACCTATGACACGTAATGTGGAATTGGGGAAGTTGAAACAATTTCACGCAGCAGGCACTGAAGCTATTTGTTGGAAGTCAGAAGCATATTTGAGAGTGTGAAAGGTTTGGAGAAAGGATTTACAATGAGGTAAAGGAGATTCTTTTGTAATAGCCAGCACTTAGGAGTAGGTGAGCGGTGTGGTTCTTTAGGGCATTGTTCTGGGACCTTGTCTATGACACCCTGGAATTGACTAAGAAGAGATGAATTGGGTCAGTCTGAGCAATATATTTTTTTTTTTTTAATAATTTTTTTTTCAACGTTTATTTATTTTTGGGACAGAGAGAGACAGAGCATGAACGGGGGAGGGGCAGAGAGAGAGGGAGACACAGAATCGGAAACAGGCTCCAGGCTCTGAGCCATCAGCCCAGAGCCTGACGCAGGGCTCGAACTCACGGACTGCGAGATCGTGACCTGGCTGAAGTCGGACGTTTAACCGACTGTGCCACCCAGGCGCCCCTAGTTTTTTTTTTTTTTAATTTTTTTAATGTTTGGTTTTGAGAGAGAGACAGAGCATGAGTGGAGGAGGGGCAGAGAGAGGGAGACACAGAATCCTAACCAGGTTTCAGGCTCTGAGCTGTCAGCATAGAACCATGATACCATGACCTGAGCTAAAGTCAGATGCTTAATCGACTTGAGCCACCCAGGCACCCCAGTCTGAGCAACAGTTTTAATGGAAGTCACAGAGTACTAGGGAATCTCAGAGGTGAGAGAGAATTTCATTGGAAATGGTTGACCACAGCCCGTGAAGGAAGAGGAGGCCTTCTGCTAGGTTAACACTTCCCAGACATTTCCAGTGGAATACCCATAATGACAGGAAGGAAAGCTTATCTCTGAGGCTTGGGGACCTAGCTCAAGGTAGCCTATCTGAAATTTGAAAATTCTAAAGTCTTGGTGTTATCTTTAGAATGCTAAAAGTTCTGGGGCACCTGTGTAAGCTCAATCACTTAAATATTTGACTTCAGCTCATGTCGTGATCACACAGTTTGTGGGTTCAAGCCCTGCTGTGGCTCTATGCTGATAGTGTGGAACCTGCTTGGGATTCTCTCTCTCTTCATGTCATTATACCCCTCTCCAATTTGTGCTGTCTCTCAAATAAACTTTAAAAAATATATTAAAAAATCCATTGTGGATCTACATTTGAGTATTAAACTATTTATTAAAATCAGCTAAAAAATATTTGCCATGTTTTTCCATGACTAGGCCTTATACTGGGATGGCAGTGGGACTGTGAATCCTGTTTAAAAAGTCCGGGAGAAAAACATAAAGAGCAGAATCACCAGGAGAGAACAATGAGGGACATAAATTTCATAGGAGGCAGACAGTAAGAGATGTGGTAAAGTTTGAGGTGGTAGCTAGAGAGGAGGATGTCACAATGTCAGATATTGAACATAAGACCATTGTTAACTGATAACGGGTCTAAAGTAAGATCAAGCCAGTGAGTGAGTGAGATGAAGAGAGAGAGGCTGCCTTGGGTGACCTGAATCTCGCCAAGTTGCTCCTGACTGAGAACCTGAATATCAAATTTCTGTGTTGGGGTACACAGAAAAAAAATTAATGTTTAAGATTTTTTGCTTTTATTATTATTTTTTTTACAATTTACATCAAAGTTAGTTAGCATATAGTGCAACAATGACTTCAGGAGTAGATTCCTTAATGCCCCTTACCCATTTAGCCCACCCCCCCCCCACAACCCCTCCAGCAGCCCTCTGTTTGTTCTCCATATTTAAGAGTCTGTTATGTTTCATCCCCCTCCCTTATGCTTCCCTTCCCTTATGTTCATCTGTTCTGTGTCTTAAAGTCCTCCTATAAGTGAAGCATATGATATTTGTCTTTTTCTGATTAATTTTGCTTAGCATAATACCTTCTAGTTCCATCCACGTAGTTGTAAGTGGCAAGATGTCATTCTTTTTGATTGCTGAGTAATACTCCATTGTGTGTGTGTGTGTGTGTGTGTGTGTGTGTGTGTGTGTGTGTATCACACACACACCACATCTTCTTTCTCCATTCATCCATCGATGAACATTTGGGCTCTTTCCATACTTTGGCTATTGTTGATAGTGCTGCTATAAACATGGGGGTGCATGTGCCTCTTTGAAACAGCACACCTGTATCCCTTGGATAAATGCCTAGTAGTGCAATTGCTGTGTCGTAGGGTAGTTCTATTTTTAATTTTCTGAGGAACCTCCATACTGTTTTCCAGAGTGACTGCCTCAGTTTGCATTCCCACTAGCAGTGCAAAAGATATCCTCTTTCTCTGTATCCTCGTCAATATCTGTTATGGCCTGAGTTGTTAATGTTAGCCATTCTGACAGGTGTGAGGTTGTATCGCATTGTGGTTTCCATTTGTATTTCCCTGATGATGAGTGATGTTGAGCATTTTTTCATGTGTTGGTTGGCCATCTGGATGTCTTCTTTGGAGAAGTGTCTATTCATGTCTTTTGTCCATTTCTTCACTGGATTATTTGTTTTTTGGGTGTTGAGTTTGATAAATTCTTTACAGATTTTGGATACTAGCCCTTTATCTGCTGTGTCATTTGCAAATATCTTCTCCCATTCTGTCGGTTGCCTGTTAGTTTTGCTGATTGTTTCCTTCGCTGTGCAGGAGCTTTTTATTTTGATGAGGTCCCAGTCATTCATTTTCACTTTGGTCTCCCTTGCCTCTGGAGACGTGTTGAGTAAGAAGTTGCTGAGGCCAAGATCAAAGAGGTTTTTTCCTGCTTTCCCTTGGAGGATTTTGATGGCTTCCTGTCTTACATTGAGGTCTTTCATCCATTTTGAGTTTATTTTTGTGTGTGGTGTGAGAAAGTGGTCCAGGTTCATTTTTCTACATGTCACTGTCCAGTTTTCCCAGCACCATTTGCTGAAGAGACTGTCTTTCTTCCATTGGATCTTCTTTCCTGCTTTGTCAAAGATTTGTTGGCCACAGATTTGTGGGTCCATTTCTGGGTTCTCTATTCTGTCCCATTGAGCTGAGTGTCTGTTCTTGTGCCAGTACCATACTGTCTTGATGGTGGTATAGCTTGAAGTCTGGGACTGTGATGCCTTCTGCTTTGATTTTCTTTTCCAAGATCGCTTTGGTCATTCAGGGTCTTTTCTGGTTCCATACAAATTTTAGGATTATTTGTTCTAGCTCCGTGAAGAATGCAGGTGTTACTTTGATAGGGATTGTGTTGAATATGTAGATTGCTTTGGGTAGTATAGACATTATAACAATATCTGTTCTTCCTATCCAGGAGCATGGAATCATTTTCCATTTCTTTGTGTCTTCTTCAATTTCTTTCAAAAGCTTTCTATAGTTTTCACTGTGTAGATTTTTCACCTCTTTGGTTAGATCTATTCTTAAGTATTGTATGGGTTTGGTGCAATTGTAAATGGGATCAATTCCTTGATTTCTCTTTCTGTCGCTTCATTGTTGGTGTATAAGAATGCATCCGACCTCTGTGCATTGATTTTATATCCTGCCACTTTGCTGAATTCATGGATCAGTTCTAGCAGTTTCTTGGTGGAATCATTTGAGTTTTTCATATAGAATATCATGTCATCTGCAGATAGTCAATGTTTGACCTCTTCCTGACCAATTTGGATGCCTTTTATTTCTTTGTGTTGTTTGATTGCTGAGGCTAAAACTTGAAATACTATGTTGAATAACAGTGGTGACAGTGGACATCCCTGTCTTGTTCCTGCCCTTAGGGGGAAAGCTCTCAGTTTGTCCCCATTGAGGATGATATTAGCATTGGGTCGTTCATATGCGGCTTTTATGATCTCGAGGTATGCTCCTTCTAGCCCTACTTTCTTGAGGGTTTTTATCAAGAAAGGGTGCTGTATTTCGTCAAATGCTTTTTCTGCATCAAATGAGAGGATAATATGGTTCTTGTCCTTTCTTTTATTGATGTGATGTATCATGTTAATTGTTTTGTGGATATTGAACCAGCCCTGCATCCCAGATATAAATCTTGCTTGGTCCTGGTGAATAACTTTTTTAATGTGTTGTTGGATCCAGTTGGCTAATACCTTGTTGAGGATTTTTGCATCCATATTCATCAGGGAAATTGGTCTATAGTTCTCCTTTTTAGTGGGGTCTCTCTGGTTTGGAATCAAAGTAATGCTGGCTTCATAGGATGAGTTTGGAAATTTTCCTTCCATTTCTATTATTTGGAACAGCTTCAAAAGAACAGGTGTTAAGTCTTCCTTAAATGTTTGGTAGAATTCCCCCTGGAAAGCCATCTGGCCCTGGACTCTTGTTTTTTGGGAGATTGATTACTAACTCAACTTCTTTACTGGTTACAGGTCTGTTCAAATTTTCTATTTCTTTCTGTTTCAGTTTTGGTAGTGTATATGTTTCTAGGAATTTGTCCATTCCTTCCAGATCACCCATTTTTATTGGCATAATTGTTCATAATATTCTCTCATTATTGTTTTTATTTCTGCTATGTTGGTTGTGATCTCTCCTCTTTCATTCTTGGTTTTATTTGGGTCCTTTCCTTTTCCTTTTTGATCAAACTGGCTAGTGGTTTATCAATTTGGTTAATTCTTTCAAAGAACCAGCTTCTGGTTTCATTGATCTGTTTTTTTGGTTTTGATAGCATTGATTTCTGCTCTAATCTTTATTATTTTCTGTCTTCTGCTGGTTTTGGGTTTTACTTGCTGTTCTTTTTCCAGTTCTTTAAGGTGTTAGGTTAGGTTGTATACCTGAGACCTTTCTTCCTTCTTTAGGAAGGCCTGGATTGGTATATACTCCCTCTTATGACCACCTTTGCTGCATCCCAGAGGTTTGGGGCTGTGGGGTTATTATTTTCATTGGTTCCCATGTACTTTTTAATTTCCTCTTTGACTTTTTGGTTATGCCATTCATTCTTTAGTAGGATGTTCTTTAGTCTCCAAGTATTTACTTTTCCAATTTTTTTCTTGTGGTTGTTTTCAAGTTTCCTAGCATTGTGGTCTGAAAATATGCATGGTATGATCTCTATCTTTTTGTACTTGTTGAGGGCTGATTTGTGTCCCAATATGTGGTCTATTCTGGCGAACATTCCATGTGCACTGGAGAAGAATGTATATTCTGCTGCTTAGGATGAAATGTTCTGAATATATCTGTTAAGTCCATCTGGACCAGTGTGTCATTCAAAGCCATTGTTTCTTTGTTGATTTTGTGTTTAGATGATCTGTCCATTGCTGAAGGAGAGTGTTGAAGTCCCCTACTATAATGGTATTATTATCAATGAGTGTCTTTATGTTTGTGATTAATTGATTTATATATTTGGGTGCTCTCATATTTGGAGCATAAGTGTTTACAATTGTTAGGTCTTCTTAGTGGATAGACCCCTTAATTATGATATAATGCCCTTCTTCATCTCTTGTTACAATCTGTATTTTAAAGTCTAGATTGAGTGATATAAGCATGGCTATTATGGCTTTCTTTCATCGGCCATTAGCATGATAGATGGTTCTCCATCCCCTTATTTTCAATCTGAAGGTGTCTTTAGGTCTAAAGTGGGTCTCTTGTAAACAGCATATAGATGGATCTTGTTTTTTTTTTATCCATTCTGTTACCCTATGTCTTTTGATTGGAGCATTAAGTCCATTGATGTTTAGAGTACTGAACGACAAGAATTTATTGCTGTTATGTTTCTTGTAGAGTTGGAATGTCTGGTGGTGTTCTCTGGTCCTTTCTAGTCTTTGTTGTTTTTAGTCTTTATTTATTTTTTTCATCTTCTTTCCCCTCAGAGTTCCTTTTAAAATTTCTTGCAGGGCTGTTTTAGTGGTCACAAACTCCTTTAATTTTTGTTTGTTTGGGAAACTTTTAATCTCTCTTTCTATTTTAAATGACAGTCTTCCTGGATAAAGAATTCTTGGCTGCATATTTCCCCTATTCAGAACATTGAATATATCCTGCCACTCCTTTCTGGACGGCCAAGTTTCTGTGGATAGGTCTGCTGCAAACCTGATCTGTATTCCCTTGTAGGTTAAGGACTTTTTTCCCTTGCTGCTTTCATGATTCTTTCCTTGCCTGAGTTTTTTTGTGAATTTGACTATGATATGCCTTGTTGATGGTTGGTTTTTGTTGAATCTCATGGGAGTCCTGTGTGCTTCCTGGATTTTGATGTCTGTCTTTCCCAGGTTAGGAAAGTTTTCCAGTATGATTTGCTCACATAACCCTTCTACCCCTTTTTCTCTCTCTTCATCTCCTGGGACCCCTATGATTCTGATGTTGTACCTTTTTAATGAGTCACTGGTTTCTCTAATTCTTAAATTGTGCTCTTTTGCCTTAGTCTCTCTCTTTTTTTCTACTTCATTATTCTCCATAAATTTGTCCTTTATATTGTTCATTCACTGTTCTGCCTCATCCATTCTTGCCGCCATGGCATTTATTCGAGATTGCAGCTCAGTTATAGCATTTTTTATTTCATCCTGACTAAATTTTACTTCTTATATCTCCACAGAAAGGGAGTCTAATATATTTTTGACTCCAGCTATTATTCTTATTTTCATGATTCTAAAATCTGGTTCAGACATTTTGCTTGTATCTGTGTTGGTTAAGTCCCTGCTGTCTTTTCTTCCTGCTCTTTCTTTTGGGGTGAATTCCTTTGAAAAAATGAATACAGTGAAATAGAATAAAATTAAATGGTGGAAGTAAAATAGAAATTGAAAAATTGATAAAATTAAAAAATATAGTAGAAAAAAATTAAAAATATTTTAATAAAAATTGAAAATAAAAACAAATATTTTTCTGTATTCAAGAAAAGAAACAAAAAAGAAACAAAAAAGAAAATTGAATAGATGGACCAATGAACAGACTGAAATATGGTTGAAATTACACCATTTGCCCTAGAAGTCAAACTATGAAGCACTTTGTAGTCCATAAACTAAGCAGGCAGAGAGACTTGTGTTCCTGAAGAGCTAGGTTGGCCTAGTTGGGCGGGGCTTAGTGTAATGGCTCCATTCTCCACTAGATGGCGCAGCTAGCCTACTGGGGTGGATTGTTGTGGCACATACAGGTATGTATGCTCATGTGCAGGAGGTGTGAAAATGATGTCACCCAGCTATCCAGTCTCTCATATCAGAATTCTGTTCTCCCCGATCAGCAATTGTGCACTGTCTTTTGTTTCTGGCTTCCATCCACTTCCATCCTCCCTCCTGAGTTTTATCTCAGATGTGGCTGTTTTTCCTGACCCCTTATTTCTGAGGGACTGTGGCTTTGACCTGTTCTGCCACTCTGTGGGAGGTCTCACTGAGCAAAGGCTGGGTACTAGCCACACCTAGGACTGTTTGCGGGACCATGCTGCTGCCGATGCCCAGAGACTGCGGCTGGGTGCCAGCTTGCCCCAGAAAAAGTTCATGCAATCATGTAGCAGCAGTGGTTCAGGGATTATGGAAAATCACAACACACATCTGGCATCAGGCCTCACCCTTAATGACCTTGTTCCATCACCAGTGAATGTGGTTGTTCTCTGGGGTCTGCTGGGGTAGCCACACGGACTCTACCAAATGTCCTCCCAGCAGGGGAACTGCCTCTCCCTGTGTGGCCTGAGGACTTCATTCTGCTCCTGGGGATTTGCCCTTCCCACCAGATCACCACCAGGTTTCATGGTGTGGAGTTTCAAACTCTGCGCTACTGCTGTTTATAGAGTCTTAGTGGAATTTAAACTTTCTCCTTGGCCCTTTCTCCCTTTTTAGTTCAGTCCCTGTGGCTATTTCCACTTTTCCATTTTTCTCTCCAGCTGTTTTTGGTGGTGGGGGGGTGCTTTTCCCATACTCTGCCCCCCCCTCTGTCGTATCTCCACAAGTGTAAACGACTCCCTGCCCTCTGCGACTTCTCTCCTCCCCAGTTCACCTCTCCGCGCCGTGTACCTGATGAGTTCTGTGGTTCAGGTTGTGCAGATTGTTGTGTTAGTCCTCAAATCCATTTTGTAGGTGTGCAGGATGGTTTAGTGTTGGTCTGGCTGTATTTTATGGACACAAGACACAAAAATACCTCCACGCTGTTCTGCGATCTTGGCTCTTCCTTTCATGACCAAATTTTTGTTTTTAATCATTTTTTTTTTTGAGAAAGAGAGAGAGACAAAACATGAGCAGGGGATGGGCAGAGAGAGGGGGAGGCACAGATTCCGAAGCAGGCTCCAGGCTCTGAGCTGTCAGCACAGAGCCCGATGCTGGGCTCGGACCCATAAACTGTGAGATCATGACTTGAGCTGAAGTCGGAGGCTCAACTGACTGAGCCACCCTGTCGCTCCCCAAAAATTAATGTTTAAAAAAAAACCTTTTGTAAAATACTAAACCCAACATTAGTTTTTTTTAGAAATGTTTATTTAGAGAGAGAGAGAGAGAGAGAGAGAGAGAGAGAGAGAGAGAGAGCGCGCATGAGAGAGCAGGGAAAGGACAGAGAGAGAGGAAGAGAGAATTCCAAGCAGGCCCTACACCAAGCCCAGGGCCTGATGTAAGGCTGGATCCCATGACTGTGAGATCACAATCTGGGCTGAATTCAAGGGTCAAACGCTTAACCAACTGAGACACCCAGGCACCCCAAACCAACATGTATTTTTGAGCATTATCTTGAAGTCAGAGGGAAATGAATAGAGCCTATTTAAATCGCTATAACTTTGGTATCTGCCTCTTGTCTTAGAGCCTTGTTAAAAGTGGAAGTAAGAACTATACACTTACAATGTCATTTGTGACACGGAATCATTTCTAAATGAATGTATTTTTCAATTCAGTGATAGGAGACATCCTTATTTATCTTTGGAGGTCTCTGTCTTGAACTGCAAGCAGGATAATTTGTGTAATCAGTGGCTATTTCATGAGAATAAGGAAGCTGTCATTTGTGCCCATCTTGTTCTTAGATCTCAAAATATGGTTTCAGGCAAATACTTCTATTGTACCGGTGGGTGGACTTTGGCAGTGGTGGATAACACGGCCAAATAAGTAATAATATCAGAAATCTCATGTTAGCCAGTTGTTCCTGGAGTCTTGAAAATTAATTCTAATGTCTGATGCTGATAACTTCCATTGGTAGATAACTTCCCTGTTTTTCACCTCTTTTTTTGAGCTCCAAAAGCATACAAGTAACAAATGTTTATAGTAGAAAGGAGCTAAGTGATTGGAATAGAAATCTTGAGCTATCCCAAACCGACCAATTTATGTTTATACAAATGAAACTTTACGTAGTTTCTGTCTTGTGATTTATGGAAGTCATGATTTATGGAGGGCTAGCATTTAGTTTCTCTTTTAGACTACTTAAGGAAAATGATCTGAAACTTAGTTAAAAGAATAATAAAGCAAGAGCAGGAGGGTATAAGTTAATCAAATATATTGAGGAGTGTTTTTTGAGCTTAGGAGGTATTTGGAAAGTGGGTTCATTTTCCCCATTTGGGTCTGGTGTTTTTATTTTTTCCTTCATCCTTCAAAATATGTCAGCGTGATGGGTGGCAACTAAGATCCCATGCTTCCCATTGACTTGCTGTCTTCGCTGAGGAGATTTTTGGCTGTCAGGATCAGCTGGGCTCCCAGGGGAAGCTGAATTCAGTGCACCGAATAGCTTACCAACCTGGGTGACCCTGAACTGTGCTGGGGTATCTTTTCATTTCTTTTCATCTCCTCTGCTTCCTGCACAGCTGCCCTATCTGTGGGATGGCCTGTGATGGGAACAGTTGGTCTGATGACTGAATCCCTGTGCTCAGCCTTTCTGCTGACAAGAAGGACTTTCTACCTGATGGCATTTCTCTAATTTTACTTACAAACTTAGGCTTATTTCTGATTACACTGGGCAAGTTGTAAGACACTAAATTCAAGTTGATTGATGACTATAATTCCTTTCCTTCAATATTCTGAATGATTCAAAGATGAAGCTAGCAGCATTCTTATCCTTTGAAAGCATTTGATTCATTTTCACAAATAGAAAAATTACATGGTTTTCTGGAGATGTTGATGTGTTCTCCTGGGAGGGTTGGACCTCTGCTCATTGAGAATCATCAGACAAAACAAACAAGCAAACAAAACACAGATTATAGTCTGGGTGTGTGTGTAGGAGGGAGAGGAAGAGGGAGAGAAGGCAAAGAAATGCCTCAAAATTTAACTCATAAGAACAGTTTTATCATTGGATTAGGGATTAAAGACTGAATAAAAAAGTAGATTATTGTAAAATTTGCATGAACTTGCTGCATGTATGTACTTTTAATGATGAATAAAACTTAGTTTCTCACAAAAGGGAGTCCATACTGAAATCATCTGGGAAATGTGGGAATGGACAGGTGGTTGGACCTTGGCTGTGGCAGGAAAGGATAATTGTTTGTTGTGGTGCCTCATGCCAGGGTGTTGGTCACTGAATCTTCATTCTTCATTTCCATCTGGGAAGACCCCAGCCTAGTAGCATGATGGTGTGGCTGCCTTCTGATGGGACAGTGTGCCCACCTGCCTGTGTTGCTGCTTTAGCTGAGCTTTTCCAGGGGTTATCATGTTAAGCATTCGTGGTCATTCAGATTGTTTTATAAAGTTAGAAATGTCCTGGCTTCACCACAGACATGCTGATTCAGTCTCTGGGATGTTGTTTGGGAATCTGTATGTTAGAAAAGCTCCCAGAGTAACTGTAATGTGTGGTCATGTTTAAGAACTGCTAGTGTGTAAGTAATGGCAGGCAGTAGGGCAGTTTGACTGGAAACACTGTAGAAAGAGTGTGTGTGTGTGTGTGTGTGTGTGTGTGTGTGTGTGTGTGTGTGTTGTGTAACAGCTGTGAGGTGAAACCAGTCTGCTGGGATTAGCCAAGAAGCAGCAGGAGAGACACATTAACCAGGTGCAAAGGATGTAGCCTTAGGCCTTACCAAAATCTCCCTCCTCTAGGGTGTGAGCTTCTGGAAGACACTGATTGGTCCTGGCTAAATCTTGCATTCCCAGGCCCGGTGCTGGCTTGGCTCCAGAAAGGGCCATCACAGTGTTTTATTTTAAACTTATGTACTGTTTGCCTTTGATTTTCTACAACATGCAGGAATCCAACTGTCCAACTTGACTTGGTATGTTTGTAGATTTCTGATGCTTCTCTGGTTTCATAGGTTTCTCTTTTATTTGTTAGGCCTTTCATTAGGATGACAATGTACAAATTTAACAGATTGAATAGCTTTGCAGATAAACAACAGAAGCTGGAAGTACATATGATGCTTCTGTTATATACCCAAAGTCTGTTATATATGACGATAATGAAGTTTTATTTACTTCTTGGGAGCACCAAGCATAAACAATCTCTAATGAGAAAAAAGAACCTGATGGGAAAGAAAAATGCTGAATGCCAATGGATGGCAATTATTTATGGAGCTCTGGGCTCTGAATTAATGAGGGGTCATTATAAGGGAAACCATGGCCTTCAGTTTGGTGCAGTTAGGATGACTTTATAGCCCAGTTTGCAAGACCATCTTGGCTTTGCCTCTGGAGCTGGTATCCCATTTTATAGTCAGTGGTGTCCTGCTTTAGATAATGTTACATGTTCACCGTGAGTATAGGAGAGAGAGGGAAGATGTTTCCTGGCATCACTGAATAGCACTCGTTTCAGCCTATAATTTATCTTATTCCAGGCTACCCCTAACATTTGTGAGCCCAGGACAAGAGCTTTCCTGTTCCACAGCCTTATCTCTGCTCTGTGTGGAACTGAATGAGTCTTGTAGGAACAAGTGTAGATGAGGCAGTCTGCTCATTCACACTCTATCTACACCCACTGTCCAACAACTGCCCATGGTCACTTCTTAAGCCTGAGGGTGTGCACTCTGGCCACGAAGTAGTCTGTCCTTAGGAGGGTAAAGACTCACACAGTGCCTTCTAAATGACTTTAGACCATTTGGGGCAGGAAATTCCAGTGTTATGGGTATCTAGGGAATGGTCTAGAAGGTGGGTATGTCTCCCAGCCTTGCAGGCTTCTAGCTTCATGAGGATGCATGGTAAGAAGAGGGAAGGAGAGGAGCACTCTAAAGCACCAGCCCCAAGTTAGGGTTACATGCCTCAGCCTTTCAGACACCCTGGTTCCAACACACCCTCGAACATCCCTGGAAAGCAGGTTCATTATGGAATTTTGAAGTGTTTGTAATAAGAACACTTCAGACATGAATCGCACTTTGTCCAGAGATATCCTACATCTGATGTGATAGAAGGTCCTTGTCCTACCTGTGACTGGCTTGTCCTTAAATGCCACATGTTTATGATAACTCTGGTTTTCAGCCTACAACAAAAACTTAAACTATGTGGTTAAATGTTTTTAAAGTCAACCAAAGGGAAGCCACCTCTCTCCAGTGTGTTTCATCAATGGAAATTTGGTGAATGTTTACCAAGTGTGTGGGTGTGAAGATACAAAAACTGTTTGCTCAGCCATTCCCACTGTGGTTTTGTTTATCTGAGGATCAGTCAAATGGAAAAGACTTTCCTCTATTGTGATTACAGAATTAAATCTTTTCCAGTTCTCAGATATTTCTTCTGTGTTCATTTGTGAAAATATTTGGAGTAATTGCTTTTTTTTAATGTTTATTTTAGAAGAGGGGGGGGAGAGAGAGAGAACACGAACAAGCGGGGGAGGGGCAGAGAAAGAGGGAGACACAGAATCGGAATCAGGCTCCAGGCTCTGAGCTGTCAGCACACAGCCTGATGTGGGGCTCGAACCCATGAACCGTGAGATGATGACTTGAGCTGAAGTTGGACCCTTAACCACCTGAGCCACCAAGGTGCCCCTTGGGGTAATTATTGAAGTCAGTAAACACTTTGTCTTTTTCCTCCTTAACATTGAGCTAGCTCGCAGGGCAAGCAGGTATTTTCCAGTGCTGGAAGTACTTTGCTTTTGGGGGATTATTGGAAGCTCTGTAGACAGGGTCATGGTGTATAGCACAGAGATGGTACTCTCACAATAAACACATGGAAAAGATAAGCGTTTGAAGAGAGGAGCTGAAAATCATTTTATTTTTTGCACTTTTTCTTTCTTTATTTTTCTTTCTTTTTATTTTGAGGGCACTCATTCTTTTCCTAATAGTAATCTAGATGAGGGAAAATAGACTCCACTAAGGATATACAGAAGTAATTTTAGGGTGCCTGGGTGGCTCAGTCGGTTAAGTGCCCGACTTCAGCTTGGGTCGTGATCTCACGGTTCGTGAGTTCGAGCCCCGTGTCGGGCTCTGTGCTGACAGCTCGGAGCCTGGAGCCTGCTTCCAATTCTGTGTCTCCCTCTCTCTCTGCTCCTCCTCCACTCACACTCTGTCTCTCTCTCTCTCTGTCTCAAAAATAACACAAATGTGAAAAAATTTTAAAAAAAGAACTAATTTTATATAATCAATAATGTTTGCCAATAGTTGCATCAAAAATAAGTTGGAAAACTCCTGCTCTATGCAGGAGTTTATGTTGATTAGCTTGTCAGGGGTCTGAACAGCTATGGCTTTTCCATTTTAAAAACGTTTCTGGTTTAATAATCAGTATGCGATTTCCCTGGAATTAATAGTGTAAAGTGATGCTTCAGACAACTGTGCTATTGCCCATTTGTAACCAATAAAACTGGTACCAAGTCATGCTGCTTTGGGTGTGTTAATTGTTAATTAATTGTTCAGTAGCATGGTGCTCTTGGTATCTAAGCTTTAAAGAAGCTAGTCTGCCTTTATTTGGTTGTAACTAGGGACTCAACTGAGCAGGAATTATTATTCAGATATTTGCTTGTTCCAGCTTTGGTATCCAGTGGTGGGAGAATGAGGAGGGGTGCATCGAGGTTGCAGAATAAATATCAGATGGGACCTGGTGTGCAGCATGTATGCTTACTCATTATCATTGCGAGTTGCTCATTACTGCTTTTCTTCTTTGATTACTGAAAACTTCCATTATTCACAATTTAATTTAGCTTTACCAACTCCAGTCCCCCAGGGCAGCCTGAACACCAGGCTTGATAAAGTCCAGATAGGTTTTAATTCTCTTTTGTCAAACCCAAGAGAGAACTTTTGGAGACAGTGCTGATTAATGTATCTTAAACAAAACACCAACTGTGGGAATTTTGATGTGTAATGAAGCCCAGGGAGGGATAGGCTTCATTCCAAAATGTTGAAAACAGATAGAATTTAAACAAACAAATGTGACATACTTTCTTAACTATTTCCCAAGAGGGAAGATACTAGAAGAGAGGTAATTTGAAGATAGAAATGGTCCAGTAGTGACAGGATAGCTCAGCTCTTGTGGTTCTCACACATACATAGTGGAGAGTGTGACCGATAGTAGGAGCTCAACAAATTGTTAACTGAATACATAAATAGATCTCATCTTGTTCTGAGAAATTCCAAAGCAGAGAACACCTGGTCTGAATATTCATATCAACCACAGATATTCAGCACTGCTATGTTTTGTGCTGTCCCACACATGTCATTTGATTTATTCTTTGCTGGAATAATTCCCCATTTTATAGCTGACATTGAGGCTCACAGAAGTGTTCAACAACTTCTTCATGGCCTTTAAGAATTAGAATTGGAATTGGAATGTGAGTCCTCTGAGTCTGAATTGAGAGTGCTAGGATTTCAGGACTATCTACTCTTTGGAAGTCCTATTCCAGAACAATGTAAACAGGAGTTGGAAAAACCAAGGTGGAATCACTATTCACCCTTCCATAAAGAAGAATAAAGTGAACTGGTGAGTATTTGGATATGTCAATAAAAATAAGAGTTAAAAGATTGTATAGAGAGTCTATACAAGGATGTCCAAACACCCTTCAAAAGGCCCAAGCCCTGGGCACTGGAACAGTGTAAGCAGAGAAGGAAGGAAATGTGTCTAAATGCTTCTAAGCCATTTCTTTTGTTCTTCAAGTCAAGTCTTCTGTCTCTAAATCAAAATTTCGAGGAAAGCTTATGACAGATGAGACTTTTGGAAGAAGGAGAGAGAAGACCTTATAACCTATCCGTTTGCATCCTCGTGTTACTTGGTCAGGTTGTTAAAACTTCTAAATTTCATATACATTCTGCCTCTTAAGGTACACTACAAGTCTGTTAGGACACATTTCTTTTTTGTCTTCCTATTACTCTGCCCATATTCAGAGGCTTCCTAGCAGGAAAGGTGTTACAAGAAGAGAGAAAGAAAGGGAAGATTCATTATTAAATTTGGCTTTTTCACATCACTTAGCCTTGACCCATGATGATTTGTAGACTGAGAATAAGGAGAGAGAAATTGAGACAAAAACTTGGTTCTCTGCTTGGTTGCTAACTATGAGCTCACAAAGCTCACTACAGGAAGCTAGTTTTAGCTTATTCTTAAGCAGTACATATCTTGTGTCTAGGATTTTCTTGACGAAGGAAATACATCTTCTTGTGCTGTAAACTCTGTGGTATTAAAACCAAAATAATTTGAGCACCTGAGCTGAGGTAATTTTAGCGCTTATGTTCATTATTTTCGCTACATAACACAGCAAATACTATTCCTTCTCCTGCTTGGAATAGGAGATACAACCAGTTAGATTTTCTGGTGAATCCAGATGAAGACAAAAATTTCTTATCAACAGTAAAGACACCCTTGGACCTGGGGCAAGAGTCCCTTACTTTAAAGGGCCAAGGGGCTTTGTCATGGAAAGCACCCTCACCCCTACTTCTGAACCACTCAGGACACTATATTCCCCTGCCTAAGGGATCCCCTAATTACTTCTAGAACATGGGTGGGCCTCTCTTGGGGTCAAATCTCCCAAGGTTGAACTCTACCCCTCATGTGTGAGCATTCCTAGGACTAAAGAGTGTGCGATAGTATGTGAACCTTGGAAGGGCAGGCTGGAGTGTCCCCTCGAAAGGCTCCTCTCACTAACAAACAGAATGAAAGCTGGGGAAGAGAAGGACAGTGGGCTACTGGCTGGGGGCCTTTGGCTCCATTAATTTTATACATGGGATCATATTTCAAGGTCTATACCGGGAAACCATTTTAAATGAGTTGGATGTAAAGCACACTACTTGGAGTACCTGGTCTTTAATTGACCACTGGGGTCCTTGCATACCTTCCTGGTCTGAGTGTGGAGCAGCAGTGGTTATTGTTCTGTGGACACGAGTGATGTAAGAGCTACGGATGCCTGTTCTTCAGAGACATCTCTAGAGAGTCTCTACTGGTGGCGATGGTTGTGATCATGGTTATTTCATCAACAATGAAATCTTTGATTTTCTGTAAATTTGTCCCTTGCCTTGAATGCCAGACTGTAAAGGAGTGTGTGTGTGTGTGTGTGTGTGTGTGTGTGTGTGTTCATTTGTTATAGTATGTTCAGGATTCTTATTGTTGAGTTCTGGGTACTTAACTTTTTTACTCTGGTTTGTACTTGTAGCTTGTTCAGAACCTTAACCAATTTTGTGTGAGCCTATTTTACATTATGTCTTCTCACCATTAAATGTATGGTCTCTGAGCTCAGGAAGACCATTTACACATAACTTTAAAATAGAGTCTTTATTTCTTTCCTCTCTCCTCCTCTCTTTCTGAGCTTTATTTATGCTTACTGCCTCCCAGGTCCTGTGCTCCATTCTCTTGTGCTTATTTTTTTAATGATAATGTATGATTGTTTAAAAAGTCATCGTTTAGTGTTTAGTAAACACCTAATAGAAGATAACCATCTCTTTACAAATATTTACAGAGATTTAAAGTTATATTTCAATATCTGAGTAGTTTGCCTTTATTTTTCTTCTTGGAGAGAAGAAGATAACTGTAGGTGTTTGTTACCATGTAAAAAAATGCCTATGAAAATTCTCATGTTTTATGCTCAGTAATTAGGGGTATGTACTGTTATTTATTTATTTTGAGAGAGAGAGGGGCAGAGAGAGAAAGAGAGAGACACCAAATCCCAAGCAGGCTACATGCTATCATGACCTGAGCCAAGATCAAGGGTCAGATGCTTAATTAAATGAGCCACCCACGCACCCCTCAACTGTATGTACTTTTGTAGTGTCTTCTCTTTTTTATGAAATGCTTTACCCTGCTCCCCCCTCTTGCTCCACTATGTCTCTGGATTTCTCTGTCCTCATTCTCTGCCTCTCCACTCTCTTCCCCCTGCTCTTGCCATGTACCCCTCACTGCCTGCTTCTCTGTCATGTACACTTTATCCTCATGCATACATGAGGCCCTTTGTCTTTGTCTGGTTTTATATCTATCAGGAGAAGGGCCAGCCATCTTTTATTGTAACAAATGGCATCCACATATAAGGTCCCAAGTCAAAGAGTAGAGAGTCACCAGGTTTCCAGGTCGTCAGAATCTCTGAGATTAATCATGTAGCAGAGTCCTCCTCATGGAGGAACTAGAAGACTGGTTCAGTGAATTCTTTAACCAGCTTGAGGCTAAACAATGACCAGGTTCCTTACCTTCTATTTCCCAGTCCAATTCTTTTCTTAAAAACACTTCTAGATTCACTCAAGTAAAAATAAATAAGCCACCAAAAGTTAATAGACTTGATGTAGGTGTACTTCTGTGGTGACAAGGAAGGAGAAGAAAACTGGGGCATGAACACAAAAGTACTTAAGAGATGCCCTGATAAGTTGTTTCCTCAAAAAATCACTTTAAGATAGCTTAGCAATTTATGGTAACAATTACAGACAAACAAATTCAGGTAAGTCACTGCAGACCAGAATGTACTTAAGTTAGAGGGCAAGATGTCAATGTATGCAGGGGAGGATGAGCTACAGACATTTCAGTTGCAAAAAATGTTTTGTAAAAACTTAAAGGAGTTGGTCCTTTCCCTTGATTTTTCTTATTCTGTGGCAAAATGTCCAACAAACTTAATTTAATGCATAAACTGAAATCAGTATACTGTAATTTTCTTGGGTTAATATAAATTTAAAACTCTTCAGTCTAGACCAGCTGTAAATCCTATTCCCCAAAGAGCTTCATTTTATCATTATTTACAGTTAACAAGACATTTATGATCTCTTTTTGGTTGTCTCTGGTGGAATATTGTTGGCACTGCTTTCCTGACTTGAAATTCTCATGTGCATGGAAATCTAGTTAGGAAAATGAGTAAGTAAATAACTTCCCCTAAGAGTATAATCTCTCCTTTGTGACATAAATTAGACACGCATTCACATCTATGGAATAATTCCCAGTTTTGCAATTAAATAATCTGATCTGCACAAGCAAACACGCCAATCTCTTTCTAGTCTAGGAGAATTCAGTCAACTTTGTACTTGGGCAAACGAGCTGTGCTTTTAAATAGATGCATCCTTTTCTCAAAATTGGATTATAAAGAGCTGATTTCAGCTGCAGTTAGATGGGTAACTAAACAGCAAAGGTAAGAGGCGTCTGACTGTGTATGTTTACAGTGTTAATTGAAAAAACAAAATGTGATTTTTAATCCTAAAGATAATTTGACCAATGCACATGTATAATGACGTGAAGTTCCTTGGCTTCACATTTCAATCTTGAAGTTGCTGGTACATTTCATACTAGTTTTTTCACAGAGAGTGGACAAAGTCTGATTGGAGAAATTTGATGTCACTTTATGTTTTCTGGAGTGTAAGTAGTTGGAGGAAAAAATGAAGATGCTCCTTTTAAAACAGTTTTTTTTAAAAAAATTTTGTGTTTTCCTCCTTCAGCTGTGTGATGCTTTGATTTCTCAGGTACGTTTAACAGTCTGGGATCTTGTCTGGACTGATTTTTAAAATAGTGGGAACGTTCTTTCTCAGTGTCTCTGTTGTCTCTGAAATGTCATGGACGTTTGACTGTTTAAAAAGCTTGTTTGTGGCATTCATTACATTTTACTTCATATTAAAATAATTTGGCAAGCAAATATGGCTTCTGTAGCAAATTCTAAGCTTTTTGAGAGCAGTCTTCATATCTCCTTCTTCTTTCCCCCAGGGTCTTTTAGTTGGTTGGTGAAATGTTTGTGGACTCAGTGAATGAAATAAGACATATATACGTCATTGGCTGTTGACTGGAGAACTGTCTGGCCACTTAAATCTAGCCAAGGATTCAGAGAACATGCTTGTGATGTTTTGTAGCTATGCTGTTGATTTGAGCAAGAATGAAGTGAAAATGTGAACTTGGGTTCCAGTCTTTTTTTAGTAAGTGAAAATGTCATTCACTATGATTGGTAATTTTGGAAATGAGCAGAAGATGAGATGATACTTAGATTAGTTGAAAAGAATTATGAATTTTGCTCTTGGTTCTTGGGACAAGTTACCTTTCAAGGTTTACTCAGTTAATTTCTAAGGGCTGAGGATTCTCAATGATAGAAAATCTCAGTTCTGTGGCTTTTCGCGTTTTTATTTGTTATTTAACTGCTTATTCTTTCCAAGAGAAGGAATAAGAAATATGATTGTGTTTTTGGTATTAATTAAATCTTCCTGTGAAACTATTTAGACTCGTTTGGTTGAATGAGAAAAACCATTTGGATTATTGTCTGGGCTTTTGAGAGTAGTAAGTAGAGTTCTTTATTGTCATCAGTATATAATTAATAATGGTAACTCTCTTTCATTTCACTTTTATGTACCATTTGTTTTGCAACAAGCCCAGCAAGGCATCGCCCACACATCTCGGTCAGTGAAGATGCTGTTACCAGTCACGCCACAGAACATTACTAAACTGATAGGACAGTCACTTGGGTTTCCCTTTTTGGTTTTTGTATAGAGTCCAGCAGTAGGTCTCATGAATTAGGGATAAAAGGAAACTCTTCCTTCGGCTTTTCCAATGCTCTCAACACCTTTTTAACTCCTGCTAGTTTTCCCACTTGGGAGGAATAGAGTCATTCTAAAATCCTTGACATCAGCAGACTATTGGTCAAATTCAGCCTCCAGTCCTTCTGTGGCTGGGAAATAAATCTACCCTGACTTCCCTAAGGCTGATAGTTAGTGGGAGAGTTCAAAAAGGTTAGGTTAGAACCTTGGCCTCTTCTTTTAGGGATGTATTACATTGTGAACTCCCTTGGAGCAAAGTTGGGTTGTCCTGGAGCAAAGAGACAAATAATAGAGATGGGGGCAAAAAGAGATGGTTGAAGGCAGTAGCATAAATAGGTGCTTGATGCAATTTTGGTCTTAAGTGAGCATCTAGGGATCTTGGAAAGCACTGGGGCTTGTCTACCACATGATACTTGGAGAGTCTGGTGATCTTCTGGGCTGTAGATTGTCAGTTCATTCATTTACTCCACCGACATGTGCTTAATGAATACAGAGCTCTATCAGTGACCACTATCAGTGGTCAGTCTTATTTTCTCTAGGCGATGATAGATATCCCCATGTCTATGGCCAATTACCTCTGTCCAGTTCAGTTTGAACAGGCAGTGAATTTTATTTATAATATACTTTTGTATTGTGGGGGAAAGCATAATACTTCCCCTGATGTACTTTTCATAAAATTGAGGTTAAGTGATTTTCCCAAATTTATTCTGCTATGAGGTAAACTATTAACATAAGCTTTCAGTCCTTGACCTTGTGTTCTCATTGAATTGTTCTACAAAGAAATGATGCATATTAAAGTTATGTTTTTAATGGTTCACTCATCATTTCTTTCTGTTCTTCTCTCCACCAAGTAAAATAAATAACCCTTTTTCTTCATTTTGCTGCAAATGCAATTTGCCCAAAATAGGCTGTGGATAGGTTAATTAAATAATTACATATTGTAATGGACTTGGGGTTAGAATTGATATCAAATTAAAAATAAGTCCCTGAACCAGCTCGTTTATATGTCATTTGTGTCTTTCTCATCAAAGGTGACTTAATAAAATAATGAGTTTGTGAACTTGTGATTGTTTAATTCCAATTAAATAGGAATTAAGTTTCTCCTTTTATGATTTGGGACAATAATGGTTTCTTTTCAGTTCCATTCCTGAGGAACTTGTGTATTTCAGAGCCCCTTAGGAAACCTCTCTCGACTTTTCATAGGGTCTTTGCACTTCTGAATTTGGGACATTTGACAATATCTCCCAGTATTTTTCCAAGTGATCTTTAAAAATGGGCTCCAGGGAGATTTTAACAATCAAGTGAATGATTTGTGTGTTCAAGTCTTTTAAACATGTTGTCATGACCTAGTGTGTGGAGGTGGGATGGGGTGAACAAATAATAACCAGAGAAACCTAAAAGGGAACTAAAAATGTTTTCAACTTATTTGCTAATAATTATTCAGGCACTTTTATGTAGTCTCTTTGGAAATTCTAGAAGCTTTTCCATTTCAGACTTAATATATTTGGATCATAAATAAATATCAGGTACCTTTTTGGAGGCATTAGAAACTAAATATTATGCAAAGTCTACCCTGTGTTGCGTCAGGAGCTTGAATTGTTTTCATTAAAATACCTGCTATGAAAGCTCTGAGATTAGATGGGCAGTTAGCTCCCCTTCCCCACCCCCCGCCCCGCTATTGAATATCAGAGATTTGTATTGTTGGTAGGAACTGAGATTTCATTTTCTTTGGCCACATTCTGATGCTGGCTCCACTGCAACAGTGATCCTGTTTCGGATTTTTATGCCCAAGGTAAGTGAAAACATATTTCAGGAGAGAAGTGTGGGTTTGTTGATGATGGAGGGGTGGGGGAAGGAAATAAACATCTCCAGAATGAGAATGTACATCTTTGCCCGCTTGCATATATGTGAAATGTAAAACATAGTCCAAACTCCCATTGGTGGGATTATCAAGGAATGTTTATGGTCAAAATATGACTGAAGGTTTTTCTGAAGCAAAATGTTGTATATCATGTATAGGACAGGCGTTTGTGTACCTGGCTTAAGTTTATAAACTAATAACATTATGTTCCAAGAAATTCTGTCAGGTCTTAGAACAACAAGGTTTTGTTTTGAGTTCTTCTGGTAACTGGATTATTTTGCTTTTAAATAATCCTTCCTGGAAATTCCAAAATATAAAGGGAAAGTCACAATTCTTTAATTTGTGGGGAAGATGCCTTTTTCATCAGTGTAAATTTTCAGAATTGACTAAAAGTTGGATTTCTCTTAACAGATATCATTCATTGTTATCTACTACTTGGAATGACTATAAATGTCAACAAAATAGATCAAGCAAGTTTTATGAGTGGGACTCCACACAAATGATAGGAAGTAAAATCATGAAATTAATCAAAAGAATTGAACTAGAATGTACTATAAATAAATAAAAGGAGTTAAAAAATTATATCCCTAAAGAATTGCTGATGAAAATACAGAGATCCTCTGAGGTTCCCTTCCCAGGGTAATGATAATAATTCTGCTGAAACCAGTGTGGCCCTTGTGAAAGCAGCTTCTTGCTGCTGAGAAAGGGAGCTGGACCCTTGAGCGTGGTGTTCTCAGTGTGTACTCAGCTATCCATTGCTCATGCATCCTGGGTTTAAATAACACAGAGCGGCAAATATTTAGAATGAGTTTTATGTGTCTTTGAGGTTTTTCCTTCCCCACCATTGGTAAATAGCATATTTCCTCTACCAGTCTGTGACCTTTGAGATAAGTTCTCTTGTTAAACACAAACTCATTTGTGTGGGTGTTTGTTTTCTTTCTTCTCCCCTCTCCCCATTTCAAAAGCTGTTCTTGTCTGCTTCACATTCAACTGCTTGCATCTTAGACTAACGCTCATGTCTGTAGTTTTGAAAGGAGAGACTCAGAGGCAAAGGAATTAGCAATCAAATCACAAACATCAGCCTGCAAATGGGAATTAATTAGAGACCTGGGTTTTCCATTATAAATTATGCTTCCGTATTACTGATAGTAACTTCTATGATAACATATATTAGAATGAAATACAGGCTGATTGAGACACTGTTCTGAAGTATATGATACAATTTTATTGGTTGGTCAAATGATCTGTATGATATTTATGGATTTTCAGGGGCCCCATACAGACCTTTTGAAATAAAAATATTATATTGGAAATGGATGAAAACATGGCCTTTGCCCTGCTCTGTACAAACTGGGATACTTAGAGATCAGTGCACATAAGTAAGCTGGAGGCCACGGAAAAGTATCCAATCCCTCCTGTGCTAATGTATACCAAGGCTGTTGCCAAATAGCTGTCAGACCATTAATCCTGGGACAATATTCTCCAGCTGTTATCAACTTGTGCCACTCCTGGAGAACTTGATGAGGCCCTCAGGGGTTGCAAGAGCAACCTAAACCTTTTTCTGTACCATCATAGTTTTCCTGTCCATATGTATGTAGTTTTCGTCTATGTATTTTTCCCTCTGATTTCTGGGCTGAATTGGCAGAGGGAAGGAGCAGGACAGAATCAAGACCCCAGTGTGAGGAGACTTAACAAGTTTCATCATACTACACCAGAGGTATTACATCAGGTTATTGAAGGGCTTATTGAAACCTGGCTCCCCATCTGAATTTTGTTACTCACACATTAACTGTGAGTCAGACTTCCATTTGGTTACTGTCATGTATTATTTCTATTATTATTTCTTCTACTACCACTACCACTGCTATTGAAATCAGTTATTATTTGTTGTGTCAGCGCAGCTGAATTCATTGCACTTTAAATTCATGTGTCCATGAACTTGTATTCTCTTGTTTAGCTATAGTAGCATGGGGTGGTAGTGGGGTTGTGCTAGGCTAATATATGATAATACCATTTTATAGCCTTTTTTATTTCTTATTTGTTTTCTCCCTTAAGAAATAGGTGTCAAGGGACACCTGAGGGGCTCAGTTGGTTAAGCCTCTGTCTTCGGCTCAGGGCATGATCTCATGGTTCATGAGTTCGAGCCGCGCATCTGGCACTGCTGACAGCTCTGAGCCTGGAGCCTGCTTCAGATTCTGTGTCTCCTTTTCTCTCTACTACTCCCCTGTTAATATTCATTCTCTCTCTCTCTCTCTCTCTCTCTCTCTCTCTCCCTCCCTCCCTCCCTCCCTCCCTCCCTCCCTTCCTCCCTCCCTCTCTCTCTCTCTCTTTCTCTCAAAAATGAATAAACATTTAAAAAATAAAAAAAAGAAATTGGTGTCAACATCTATCTCTCTAAATATTCTTCTGTAGCATACCTGTTTTACATGTGGATAACATTTTATGGTTAGATACCATTTACCTATCCAATCAAATTTAAATTTTTTGCTACTACAAAAATTGTGTATTTCCTTGTAGCTATGCCATGCTTGTTTCTTTAGAAAACACTTCTGGAAGCATAGCTGGTGGGGTGAAAGAGTGTATTTATTTATAGAGGCTTGGTTATTTTTGTCAAATTATGCTCCAGCAAGTTACTTCCTTTCAATTTATTCTAGTGGTGCATGAGAGGGCCTGTTTTCTCATATCTTAAGTAATTGTTTTTAAAAAACTTTGCTAGTCTGATATGGGGGAAATGGTATCTCACTGTGGTTTTATTTGCATTTCTTAAAATGCTAGTGAGGTTGGACATTTTTTCTTTTGTAAATTGGCTATTAATGTTCTTTGCTTACTTTTCTTTTGGGATGCTTATTTTTAAGTTAATTTTATTGAAGATATTTATGTAGTACAGACAGTATGTTATTTGTCTATAGGATTTCTATAATGTAAATATGTTTCCCATTTTCTTAGTCACCTTTTGGGTTTTTTCTTTGGTATACTTTTACATGAGAAATTTTTGTGCATGTGGTTGAGTCTTAACATGTTTTTCTTGTGAAGTTCCTGCCTTCAGTGTTGGGTTTAGCAAGGACTTTTCCATCCCAAGATTACACACACTTTTTCTATCTTTTCATCCAGTTCTTAATCTGTCTGGAATTGTTTTCTTGTATTGGAGTATGAAACAGTATTTTTGAATATACAGTATTTTTGAAACAGTATTTTTGGAGTATGAAAACAGTATTTTTCCAAATAGATTTCCATTTGTCCTGACAATGATTTACTGAGTGATCTACCCTTTCTCTTTTAAGTTTTAGCTGAGCAAACTTAATACACAATTCTGCCTATGGATTTTCTTTTTTGTTGATTTCTCCACCTCCTTTTTTTTTGATCAATATCACATCATTTTAACTATTGTATTGCATGTAAATATCTGATAGCTTGAATCACTCTTTTTCAACAATTTCTTGGCAGTGCATCATATCCTAACCAGAGGTTTGTAATGATGTCTTAATTGTTCATTTTACCATTGGTCTTAATCATTTTTAATCTCTTCACAACACAATTGGCTATTGTTCTAAAACACAAATTGGATCCTATTACCCTCCTGCTTGTTGTATGTACTTCCAGCCACTTTTACAAACTAAAAATGGGCATGTTGCCCATCAGAGAATTTTAGACCTCAAGTTCAAGCAATTTCTGTGCCTTCAGGGTATTTGTGGACACTATACCCACTATTTTGGTGAATGTGCTTTTTCTTTTCTTTTCTTTTTTTAATTGCTGAGAGGCCAGCTCATAGTTTCACTGGACTTTGAAACAGCCATGACCCCAAAGCACTAGTAACCACTGGACTACAAGAAGGTGGTCAGACTCCTCAGAATGCCTCATAGGAGCAGGCTCTTCATGGGTAGATTCTATTTACCTCCCTCACTGCTCCCACACCCTCCTTGCTTCCTACCCATCCTGAACTGCCTGTAGTTTACTAAACAGTCTGCTGATTCACGCCTCAGTGCCTTTGTACATGATATTCCTTTTCCCAAAGTGTTCTCCCACACACACTTCACCCATCTGGAAAATTGCTGCTTGTACTTCAAGAAATGATCTAAGGGTCTTTTCTTCTGAAACCTTGCCTGATCTTAGGCAGAGCTAGTCACCTTCTTTTTTTTTTTTTCTTTAAAAAAAAAAGCAGTGCACATAGTCATTTTTAAAACCATTATTCATACTCCTGGTGGGTTCTTGGGCAGAAATCAAGAAATTTGGGATACAAAGGAGAGTGTCAGGGTCAGTGAAAGGGAGAAGGATGGTTAGTGCTCTCTTGCAGTCCCACATGATTGTTGTGGCCTCAATTCAAGTGACAGCAGTGTGGATGAAGGAAGTGGAGTTGAGTTTTAGTTTGAAAGTCTGATCATAAGATTTGCTGATTAACTGTTGTAGGGAGAAAGAAAGGGAGAAATCTTGTGTGATCTTTAGGTTTCTGACTCAAAACACTTGGCTGGATGGTGTGGCCATCATTTTTCTTAAGCTTATGGACTCAGTAAGGGTTCATCCTGTGATAATTTCCAACAGTCCTTAGACTCCACTTTTCCTGAGATGGTGCAAAGGTAGGTCTGATAATATGTGGGATAGTTTGAATAGTTCCTGTATTGCCTCTTGAGATGGTGGCACTGGTGGCTTGTCATGTGCTAGGCACAGGGACAGGAGAAAACATTCATGGAGGAGATGTGTCTTGAAATGGATCTGAAATTAATAACAAAGAAAATTTAAAATTATGGGAGGTGGTGTGAAGTTCATGTCAACCATCCATAATCCATTTGTGTTAATTTTCTGGGATGTCTGTTATCCTAGACAAAACAGGTTTTTTGTTTTTTGTTTTTCCAGTTACAGAAGCTTTGCTATTAGAGTAAAACCAATGTTTACTAATTAGGCTAGGTGGAGTCTGCGAATTTACAACTATGTTTATTGGTTATCAACTGCAACCTTCTGGAGATAGGAAATCTGTCGAGTTGTCTTATTCTTTTTAAAGGCTGCACAGTGTTTCTGTGCTTGCTTGTCAAGTCACTTCTGTACCTCAAAACCTCCTAGTGGAATTTGGGTTCTTTGAGTGTTTTCCTATTTCCAACATCGCACATATGTGAAGTGTATTGGTAAAACGAAGTCTTAAGCATAGAATTATTAGGTGAAAGCAATTACCAAATTTTTCACCATGAAAGTTGAACTGGTCGACTCTCCTAGCAGGATCTGTGACTCCATGCTGCTCCCACACGCCACCAACCTTGAGTGCTCATCTGATGGGGGTGGGGGGGGAATGCTACTTTATTGTTACTTTGATTAATATTTATTTTATTAGGAATACAACAGCACAGCTTTTCCTTGTTAATATTTCTGTTTCCTTTACTCACTGTTTTTTTTTTTAATATATGAAATTTATTGTCAAATTAGTTTCCATACAACACCCAGTGCTCATCCCAAAAGGTGCCCTCCTCAATACCCATCACCCACCCTCCCCTCCCTCCCACCCCCCATCAACCCTCAGTTTGTTCTCAGTTTTTAACAGTCTCTTATGTTTTGGCTCTTTCCCACTCTAACCTCTTTTTTTTTTTTTCCCTCCTTCCCCTCCCCCATGGGTTTCTGTTAAGTTTCTCAGGATCCACATAAGAGTGAAACCATATAGTATCTGTCTTTCTCTGTATGGCTTATTTCACTTAGCATCACACTCTCCAGTTCCATCCACGTTGCTACAAAAGGCCATATTTCATTCTTTCTCATTGCCACGTAGTATTCCATTGTGTATATAAACCACAATTTCTTTATCCATTCATCAGTTGATGGACATTTAGGCTCTTTCCATAATTTGGCTATTGTTGAGAGTGCTGCTATAAACATTGGGGTACAAGTGGCCCTATGCATCAGTACTTTTGTATCCCTTGGATAAATTCCTAGCAGTGCTATTGCTGGGTCATAGGGTAGGTCTATTTTTAATTTTCTGAGGAACCTCCACACTGCTTTCCAGAGCGGCTGCACCAATTTGCATTCCCACCAACAGTGCAAGAGGGTTCCCGTTTCTCCACATCCTCTCCAGCATCTATAGTCTCCTGATTTGTTCATTTTGGCCACTCTGAGTGGCGTGAGGTGATATCTGAGTGTGGTTTTGATTTGTATTTCCCTGATAAGGAGCGACGCTGAACATCTTTTCATGTGCCTGTTGGCCATCTGGATGTCTTCTTTACAGAAGTGTCTATTCATGTTTTCTGCCCATTTCTTCACTGGGTTATTTGTTTTTCGGGTGTGGAGTTTGGTGAGCTCTTTATAGATTTTGGATACTAGCCCTTTGTCCGATATGTCATTTGCAAATATCTTTTCCCATTCCGTTGGTTGCCTTTTAGTTTTGTTGGTTGTTTCCTTTGCTGTGCAGAAGCTTTTTATCTTCATAAGGTCCCAGTAATTCACTTTTGCTTTTCATTCCCTTGCCTTTGGGGATGTGTCGAGTAAGAGATAGCTACGGCTGAGGTCAGAGAGGTCTTTTACTGCTTTCTCCTCTAAGGTTTTGATGGTTTCCTGTCTCACATTCAGGTCCCTTATCCATTTTGAGTTTATTTCTGTGAATGGTGTGAGAAAGTGGTCTAGTTTCAACCTTCTGCATATTGCTGTCCAGTTCTCCCAGCACCATTTGTTAAAGAGACTGTCTTTTTTCCATTGGATGTTCTTTCCTGCTTTGTCAAAGATGAGTTGGCCATACGTTTGTGGGTCTAGTTCTGGGGTTTCTATTCTATCCATTGGTCTATGTGTCTGTATTTGTGCCAATACCATGCTGTCTTGATGACAGCTTTGTAGTAGAGGCTAAAGTCTGGGATTGTGATGCCTCCTGCTTTGGTCTTCTTCAAAATTACTTTGGCTATTCGCGGCCTTTTGTGGTTCCATATGAATTTTAGGATTGCTTGTTCTAGTTTCGAGAAGAATGCTGGTGCAATTTTGATTGGGATTGCATTGAATGTGTAGATAGCTTTGGGTAGTATTGACATTTTGACAATATTTATTCTTCAATCCATGAGCAGGGAATGTCTTTCCATTTCTTTAAATCTTCTTCAATTACCTTCATAAGTTTTCTATAGTTTTCAGCATACAGATCTTTTACATCTTTGGTTAGATTTATTCCTAGGTATTTTATGCTTCTTGGTGCAATTGTGAATGGGGTCAGTTTCTTTATTTGTCTTTCTGTTGCTTCATTGTTAGTGTGTAAGAATGCAACTGATTTCTGTACATTGATTTTGTATCCTGCAACTTTGCTGAATTCATGTCTCAGTTCTAGCAGACTTTTGGTGGAGTCTATCGGTTTTTCCATGTATAATATCATGTCATCTGCAAAAAGCGAAAGCTTGACTTCATCTTTGCCAATTTTGATGCCTTTGATTTCCTTTTGTTGTCTGATTGCTGATGCTAGAACTTCCAGCACTATGTTAAACAACAGCAGTGAGAGTGGGCATCCCTGTCGTGTTCCTGATCTCAGGGAAAAAGCTCTCAGTTTTTCCCCGTTGAGGATGATGTTAGCTGTGGGCTTTTCATAAATGGCTTTTATGATCTTTAAGTATGTTCCTTCTATCCCGACTTTCTCAAGGGTTTTTATATAAGAAAGGGTGCTGAATTTTGTCAAAGGCCTTTTCTGCATCGATTGACAGGATCATATGGTTCTTCTTTTTTTTTTGTTGTTAATGTGATGTATCACATTGATTGATTTGTGAATGTTGAACCAGCCCTGCATCCCAGGAATGAATCCCACTTGATCATGGTGAATAATTCTTTTTATATGCCGTTGAATTCGATTTGCTAGTATCTTATTGAGAATTTTTGCATCCATATTCATCAGGGATATTGGCCTGTAGTTCTCTTTTTTTACTGGGTCTCTGTCTGGTTTAGGAATCAAAGTAATACTGGCTTCATAGAATGAGTCTGGAAGTTTTCCTTCCCCTTCTATTTCTTGGAATAGCTTGAGAAGGATAGGTATTATCTCTGCTTTAAACGTCTGGTAGAACTCCCCTGGGAAGCCATCTGGTCCTGGACTCTTATTTGTTGGGAGATTTTTGATAACCGATTCAATTTCTTCGCTGGTTATGGATCTGTTCAAGCTTTCTATTTCTTCCTGATTGAGTTTTGGAAGAGTGTGGGTGTTTAGGAATTTGTCCATTTCTTCCAGGTTGTCCAATTTGTTGGCATATAATTTTTCATAGTATTCCCTGATAATTGTTTGTATCTCTGAGGGATTGGTTGTAATAATTCAATTTCATTCATGATTTTATCTATTTGGGTCCTCTCCCTTTTCTTTTTCAGAAGCCTGGCTAGAGGTTTATCAATTTTGTTTATTTTTTCAAAAAACCAACTCTTGGTTTCGTTGATCTGCTCTACAGTTTTTTTAGATTCTATATTGTTTATTTCTGCTCTGATCTTTATTATTTCTCTTCTTCTGCTGGGTTTAGGCTGCCTTTGCTGTTCTGCTTCTAGTTCCTTTAGGTGTGCTGTTAGATTTTGTATTTGGGATTTTTCTTGTTTCTTGAGATAGGCCTGGATGGCAATGTATTTTCCTCTCAGGACAGCCTTCGCTGCGTCCCAAAGCATTTGGATTGTTGTATTTTCATTTTCGTTTGTTTCCATATATTTTTAAATTTCTTCTCTAATTGCCTGGTTGACCCACTCATTCGTTAGTAGGGTGTTCTTTAACCTCCATGCTTTTGGAGGTTTTCCAGACTTTTTCCTGTGGTTGATTTCAAGCTTCATAGCATTGTGGTCTGAAAGTATGCATGGTATAATTTCAATTCTTGTAAACTTATGAAGGGCTGTTTTGTGACCCAGTATATGATCTATCTTGGAGAATGTTCCATGTGCACTCAAGAAGAAAGTATATTCTGTTGCTTTCGGATGCAGAGTTCTAAATATATCTGTCAAGTCCATTTGATCCAATGTATCATTCAACGCCCTTGTTTATTTATTGTCCGTGTGTCTAGATGATCTATCCATTTCTGTAAGTGGGGTGTTAAAGTCCCCTGCAATTACCACATTCTTATCAATAAGGTTGCTTATGTTTATGAGTAATTGTTTTATATATTTGGGGGCTCTGGTATTCGGCACATAGACATTTATAATTGTTAGCTCTTCCTGATGGATAGACCCTGTGATTATTATATAATGCCCTTCTTCATCTCTTGTTGCAGCCTTTAATTTAAAGTCTAGTTTGTCTGATATAAGTATTGCTACTCCAGCTTTCTTTTGGCTTCCAGTCGCATGATAAATAGTTCTCCATCCCCTCACTCTCAATCTAAAGGTGTCCTCAGGTCTAAAATGAGTCTCTTGTAGACAGCAAATAGATGGGTCTTGTTTTTTTTTATCCATTCTGATACCCTATGTCTTTTGGTTGGTGCATTTAATCCATTTACATTCAGTGTTATTATAGAAAGATATGGGTTTAGAGTCATTGTGATGTCTGTATGTTTTATGCTTGTAGTGATGTCTCTGGGACTTTGTCTCACAGGGTCCCCCTTAGGATCTCTTGTAGGGCTGGTTTAGTGGTGACAAATTCCTTCAGTTTTTGTTTGTTTGGGAAGACCTTTATCTCTCCTTCTATTCTAAATGACAGACTTGCTGGATAAAGGATTCTCGGCTGCATATTTTTTCTGTCTAGCACCCTGAAGATCTTGTACCAATTCTTTTGGCCTGCCAAGTTTCAAAAGAGAGATCAGTCACGAGTCTTATAGGTCTCCCTTTATATGTGAGGGCACGTTTATCCCTTATTGCTTTCAGAATTTTCTCTTTATCCTTGTATTTTGCCAGTTTCACTATGATATGTCGTGCAGAAGATCGATTCAAGTTACGTCTGAAGGGAGTTCTCTGTGCCTCTTGGATTTCAATGCCTTTTTCCTTCCCCAGTTCAGGGAAGTTCTCAGCTATAATTTCTTCAAGTACCCCTTCAGCACCTTTCCCTCTCTCTTCCTCCTCTGGGATACCAATTATGCGTATATTATTTCTTTTTAGTGTATCACTTAGTTCTCTAATTTTCCCCTCATACTCCTGGATTTTTTTATCTCTCTTTCTCTCAGCTTCCTCTTTTTCCATAACTTTATCTTCTAGTTCACCTATTCTCTCCTATGCCTCTTCAATCCGAGCCGTGGACGTTTCCATTTTGTTTTGCATCTCGTTTAAAGCGGTTTTCAGCTCCTCCTGACTGTTCCTTAGTCCCTTGATCTCTGTAGCAAGAGATTCTCTGCTGTCCTCTATACTGTTTTCAAGCCCAGCAATTAATTTTATGACTATTATTCTAAAATCCCTTTCTGTTATATCATTTAAATCCTTTTTGATCAGTTCATTAGCTGTTGTTATTTCCTGGAGATTCTTTTGAGGGGAATTCTTCCGTTTGGTCATTGTGGATAGGTCTTGGAGTGGTGCAGACCTGCAGGGCACTTCCTCTGTGCTGTGGTGTATAACTGGAGTTGGTGGGCGGGGCCACAGTCAGACCTAATGTCTGCCCCCAGCCCACTGCTGGGGCCACGGTCAGACTGGTGTGTGCCTTCTCTTCCCCTCTCCTAGGGGCGGGATTCACTGGGGGGTGGCGTGGCCTGTCTGGGCTACTTGCACACTGGCAGGCTTGTGGTGCTGGGAATCTGGCGTATTAGCTGGGGTGGGTAGGCAAGGTGCACAGGGGCAGGAGGGGCAGGCTTAGCTCGCTTCTCCTTAGGTGATCCACTTCAGGAGGGGCCCTGTGGCAGCGGGAGGGAGTCAGATCCGCTGCTGGAAGTTTGGCTCCACAGAAGCACAGAGTTGGGTGTTTGCGTGGAGGAGCAAGTTCCCTGGCAGGAACTGGTTCCCTTTGGGATTTTGGCTGGGGGATGGGCGGGGGAGATGGCGCTGGCGAGCGCCTTTGTTCCCCACCAAACTGAGCTCTGTCGTCTGGGGGCTCAGCAGCTCTCCCTCCCTTTGTCCTCCAGCCTTCCCGCTTTCCGAGCAGAGCTGTTAACTTATGCCCTCCCAGGCACTAAGTCTCGCTTGCTGTCGGAACACAGTCCGTCAGGCCCCTCCGCTTTTGCCAGCCAGACTCGGGGGCTCTGCTTGGCCGGCGAGCCGCCCCTCCGCCCCGGCTCCCTCCCGCCGGTCCATGGAGCGCGCACCGCCTCGCCGCCCTTCCTACCCTCTTCCGTGGGCCTCTCATCTGTGCTTGGCTCCGGAGACTCTGTTCTGCTAATCCTCTGGCGGTTTTCTGGGTTATTTAGGCAGGTGTAGGTGGAATCTCAGTGATCAGCAGGTCGCGCGGTGAGCCCAGCGTCCTCCTACGCCGCCATCTTCCCTCTCTCCTCACCAAAATAATTTCTAAAAGAAAACACATTGAAACGAGGATTATTTTCAGTTCCCCATATAGGGCGATCTGGAGAGGAGAGCTTGATACAGTGAGACCAGATAGAATGTTCTAACAAAACCGAACTGAGCTTTGGAACATTTCAGGCCTGGCATGGAATGCAGTTTTTACAGAAGCTGCACTGAAGCAGTGGTGAGATACCGGGGAGAGAGCCCTTTACTCACTGTTAACTATACTTGAACCTCTGAAACTGAGGGAAAATGGTGAGTGTTGGAAGAAACATTGGCTCATTTTCCTGGTATCACTCTGGCCATTGAATAGAGGCCCTAATTTCCCATCCTGTGGAGACTCACTCCTGTTACTCAGCTAATTGTCCCTATTCCTTTCATAAATGCATTTATTGAATTCATACTGTATGCCAGATTCTGCCATAAGCACTGTGGTGGGAGTGAGGAGACTAGCCAATGAGCAAAAAAGGCGTGAAATCTTGCCCTTAGGGACTTACCTTCTAAAGGAGAAAGCATACTATGAATAAATTTAAAAAAAAAACTGTCAGGTGGTGATAATACTACAAAGAAGAATAAAGCAGATACAGGGTTTCATTGATGAGGGTGAGGATAGGTGTGCTATTTTACATAAAATTGACAGGAAAGGCATTTCCAAGCATTTTTCCTTCTTATTCTCCTCCATGTGCTCTCTTGTAGTTCTCCTCCCTTTTTCATTCTTCATATTCCTTTCAAGTGTGAATTCTCAGATAAAGAATAGGGTTAAAGCTTTGTTTAATGACCTTCCCACAATGATTGCAATAAAATGGTATCTCTTCAATGTGATTTCTGTTGTATGTTGTAACAAATAAAGGATCACAAATAAAGACCACTTAAATTTTGTTAGGTTTATAGGGTGACAAGGAACACCAATATCTGGTATAGAAAAGGTGTGAAATATCCCAGCATTTATTGATAATATTCCAACCCTCCATTCACAAGTAGTGCCAGCTTCTCACAACTATCTAATGTCAATCACAAAAGAGATAGCTTCTCAGTGGGACTGGTTTATGGATTTTGCCCTCATGACAAAGGCAGTCTTCATTTGCGAAAGTTGCTCCAATTGAGGGAATGTGGAAAGGAAAAGTCATAATGGCCTCCATGGCTTTTGAACATAAAATGTCTACAACAGGGTTGATCGGTAAGCATAAGTTTTTGTTTATTTGGATTCGCTTGAGCTGGATGGAAAAGCTCTAAGATTTTTACCATGGAAGCCATGGTAACTGAATTTCCATAATGGATAGCAAAGATCTGAAGAGGATTCTCAATTTACATATTCTCTCTGAATTTATGCTCAAAGAAAAGGTATTAATAAAAATTAACATAAGGAACAGTCTAAGTATATTAAGAATATTCAGGATCTGCAGACAAATAGTACTGGAAAAGGCTACCAGTATATGCTTAGGCAAAAGTCATAGAGGAATTTTGGGTCCAAACCTAAGAGTGTCTACCCATCATCAATTTTTAGTGAAGCCACAAATGGACCACTTAGCTCTTGTTGTGGTCTAGATTCAACATAAAACAATAACAACAGCCTTTATGAAATACTTGATGTAAGCCCCTGTGCTAAGTATTTATTACATTATCTAAGGTATTAAATAATGAAAGGCTGAGAGGTAGGTAATTTCATTACACCTTATACTCAAAGAAACTGAGACAAGTGATCTGGAAAAATTAAACTATTTATAAATACTAGAATTGGGATTTGAGCCATGTGTGTCTGTTATCAAAACTTGTGCCCACCCAGTGTTCACTGAATACTTCCAAACAGCCAAGCAATAGTTTAAGATGCGTTCACACATGTTCAAGCATTACAACAACCAAGTAAAGTAGATGTTCCATTGAAGAGAAGGGCACGAAGACTAAGAGAGGTAGCTGTGTCAAAGTTACACAGTTTAGAGTGGTCAGGTTGTAATATGAACTCAAGACCTCTGTCTTCAAACCATATATATATATATATATATATATATATGTGTGTGTGTGTGTGTGTGTGTGTGTGTGTGTATAATTTTTTTTTACCTTATTCCAGCCTATTCTCTGCATAGTCATCGTCATATTCTTCCAGTTCTCTGCTCCTTTGAGATAAAGTGATAATTAGCAGAGATTCCTAGAAGGTTGTAAAATATCTGCACTTGAAAAAGCTTCACTGGATTTTCCCATCATTTAGACCATTACCGTATTGAATCTAATTTAGTACTTCCAGAAACGGTGTAAGTTCTGTGGGTAGTTTCGGTATGCTTCACTAAACTAAATGGTATCCTGGTGGCCCAAGAACACTCATACTGTTTCTAAATATGTAGGAATAATGGTTGCCACCTGCAAGTAGCTTAGGCAGTAGGCAGTCAGGCTTCAAATTGGAAGTGCTTGGAATGGATGTGTATTTTCTGGTTCTCTACCCCAAGCTTTATTGAAATACAGCTGACAAAAGTATAAAATATTTAAAGTGTATAACATGATTTGGTATATGTATACATTGTGAAAAGATTCCCCCCACCCCATTCAGTTAATGAAAACCTCCATCACCTCACATTTGTAGTGTTTTGTTTTGGTGAGAATGTTTTGCTGTTTTAGCAGCTTTCAATTATGCATGACAGTGTTAGCAAATATAGTCAACATATTCTACATTAGATCCTCCAACCCTATTTATCTTATAAATGAAAGTTGGTACCCTTTATCAACCTTCTATTATTCCCCTTCTGTCTTTAAAGGTTCCATGTATAAGTGTTGCAATGCGGTGTTTGTTTTTCTGCCAAGCTTGCTTGCTTCACTTAGAGTAATATCCCCTTGGTTCCTCTATGTTGTTTCAAATGAATGGATTTCTTTCCTTTTTAAAGGCTGAATAATAATACATTGTGTGTGTCACATTTTATCTATTCATCTTTTGATAGATGCTTAATTTGTTTTCATACCTTGGCTATTGAGAATAATGTTGCTTTGAATATGGGAGTACAGATATCTCTTTGAGATGATTTTGTTTCCTTTTAATATATACCCAGAAATGGGATTGCTGGATTGTAATGATAGTTTAATTTTTAATTTTTTCAGGAATTTCCATACTGTTTTCCATAGTAACCATACCAGTTTACATTCCCTTACATTGTGTAAGGGTTCCCTCTTCACTGTGTCCTTGCCAACATTTGTTGTCTTCTTGTTAATAAACATCCTTACAGTTGTGAGGTGATACCTCATTTTGATTCTGATTTGCACTTCCTGATGATTAGTGGTGTTGAAGCCCTTTTATGTTCCTGTTGGCCATTAGTATGTCTTCTGTGGACAAATGTCTATTTAGGCCCCATTTTTAAATTGTTTTTTAGTTTTTTTTTCTTTTTTTTTGCTGTTGAGTTTTATGTGTATATATTCCTTATGTATTTTGTATTATATTAATCCCTTATAAGAGATTAATATCAGATATGTGGTTTGCAAAGATTTTCTCCCATTCCATATGTTGCTTTTTCACTTTGCTGATGGTTTTCTTTGTTATGCTTAACGTTTTTAGTTTGATGTAGTACCACTTATTTTTGCTTTGTTGCCTTTACTCTTGGTGTCAAATCTAAAAATCATTGTCAAGACCAATGGTAAGGACTTAATATGTTTTCTTCTATGTGTTTTAAGGTTTCAGATCTTTGGGTCTAGTCTTTGATCCATTTTGAGTTGATTTTTGTTTATGGTATAAGATGGGGGCCCCAATTTCATTTTTCTACCTGTGGCTGTGTAGTTTTCTCAAAACCATTTGTTGAAGACACTATCGTTTCCCTATTGTCTGTTTTTGGCTCTTTTATCAAAAATTAATTGACTGTAGGGGCGCCTGGGTGGCGCAGTCGGTTAAGCGTCCGACTTCAGCCAGGTCACGATCTCGCGGTCCGTGAGTTCGAGCCCCGCGTCAGGCTCTGGGCTGATGGCTCAGAGCCTGGAGCCTGTTTCCGATTCTGTGTCTCCCTCTCTCTCTGCCCCTCCCCCATTCATGCTCTGTCTCTCTCTGTCCCCAAAAAATAAATAAACGTTGAAAAAAAAATTGACTGTGTATGCATGCATTTATTTCTGGGCCCTTGATTTTGTTTCATTAGTCTCGATGTCTGTTTTTTATGCTAACCCTCTTTTGATTACTATAGCTTTGTAATAAAGTTTGAAATCAGAGAGTGAGATGCCTCCAGTTTTGTTCTTTTTCGGGATTGCTGTGGCTATTCAGATTATTTTGGTTCCATACTCAGTTTAACAGTGTTTTTTTTTTTTTTCTTTTATTTCTGTGAAAAATGCCTTTGGAGTTTTGATAAGGACTGTGTTTAATCTCTAGGTATGGATGTTTTAACAATATTCTTCCAATCCATGAATATGGACTATATTTCTTTTTTTTTTTTTTTAATTTTTTTTTTTAACGTTTTATTTATTTTTGAGACAGAGAGAGACAGAGCACGAACAGGGGAGGGGCAGAGAGAGGGGGAGACACAGAATGGAAGCAGGCTCCAGGCTCTGAGCCATCAGCCCAGAGCCCGACGCGGGGCTCAAACTCACGGACCGCGAGATCGTGACCTGAGCTGAAGTCGGACGCTCAACCTACTGAGCCACCCAGGCGCCCCATATGGACTATATTTCTACTTATGCCACCTTCAATTTCTTTCATCAGTTTTAGAGTTTTCAGTGTACAAATCTTTTACTATCTTGGTAAAATTAATTCACAAGAACTTTGTTTTTTCAGTGCCACTATAAATGGAATTGTCTTCTTAATTTCTGTTTCTGGTAGTTGTTGGTGTACAGAAATATAACTAATTTTTGTATATTTTTGTATCTGAAACTTTACTGAAATTGTTTTTTAGGTCTAACAGTTTTGTGGTGAAATTTTTAGGTTTTCCAAATACAATATGTCCATGAAAATAGAGTCAGCTTTATTTCTTTCTTTCTGATTTGGATATATACTTTTTCTTGCCTAATTGCTCCGTTTAGGACTTCTAGTACTATGTTAAATAAGACCCTTGTCTTGTTCCTGAACTTGGAGTGAAAGCTTTCAGCATTTGACCATTGAGTATGGTATTAATTGTGGGCTTGTCATGTATGGATTCATAATGTTGAGGCACAGTCCATGTGTAGGCAGTCTCTTGAGAGTTTTTATCATGTAAGGATGTTGAATTTTGTCAAATGATTTTTCTGCATTTATTCAAATGTTGATATTATTTTAATACTTCATTTTGTTAATGTGGTGTATTCCATTATTGATTTGCAAATGTTCAATCATCCTTGCATCCCCTGAATGAATCACACTTGACTATGGTGTATGATCCTTTTAATGTATTACTGAGTTCTGTTGCTAGTATTTTGTTGAGAATTTTTGTATTGAATGGGAATATGGTCTGTAGTTTTCTTATAGTGTCCTTGTCTGACTGCTTTCAGAGTAATGCCTTGTAAAATGAGTTAAGATATGTTCCCTTTTCTTCTATTTTTGAAAGAGTTTGGGGTGAATTAATATTAGTTCTTGAAGTATCTGATAAAATTCATAGGTGAAGTATTCTGGTCTTGAACTTTTTATTGGGAAGTTTTTGAATTACTTATTCGATATCCTTAGTAGTAATTGGTCTGTTCATATATTCTATTTTTTGATAATTCAGCCTTTGTAGGTTATATGTTTTCAGGGATTTATTGATTTCTTTTAGGTTGTCCAATTTGTTGGCATGTAATTGTTCAAAATAGTCTCTTCCTTTGTACTGGTGTGGTATCATTGTTATGTCTAATTTTTTATGTATAATTTTATTTATTTGAACCCTCTCTCAGAGAAAGTTTGTTCATGTGTAGCCCTACTTTCAGTGCATTTGTGGGAGGAGGGGAGTTCAGGAGTCTCTTATGTCATCATCTTTGTTGACTGTCTCTTGATTTCTTTTTGAAACTACAGCTAGATTAAATCAATTCTTAATCTTGAAGTTTACTTGAAATACATCATACGTTGTTGTTAGGACTTATCACTTTAAATTTTAAATATAAGTATGGGCACTCTAGTATTGAAAATGTAGGACGTCATGTAGGAGAAAGTTTGTCAGTTTATTGAAGACGTTCAAGAGAGAACTCAGGGACATAATGAAAGCAGGTAGATTTCTAAAATCTTTATTGAGGATTAGTGTTGGAAACTTGCAACATAATTTAACTGATTTTTTGCTTTATTCTGGGCTATTACATATTCCATATGAAAAACATTTTTTGTAATCTGAGAACAAATAATACAGCCATATTTCTTGATCTGAATAAATTGATACTATGTAGGATCAGTGGATTGTTGCTATTCTCAAGTAACTTTTTAAAAAAAAAATTTTTTTTTAACGTTTATTTATTTTTGGGACAGAGAGAGACAGAACATGAACGGGGGAGGGGCAGAGAGAGAGGGAGACACAGAATCGGAAACAGGCTCCAGGCTCTGAGCCATCAGCCCAGAGCCTGACGCGGGGCTCGAACTCACGGACCACGAGATTGTGACCTGGCTGAAGTCGGACGCTTAACCGACTGCGACTGCGCCACCCAGGCGCCCCTCAAGTAACTTTTTTATATACATTCTTCTTTTGGAAGAGGTATAGAAGAACAAAAAAAAAAACTTTAATTCACAAATTCTCAGTATTCCACATACTGATAGATTGAGGTGAATTTTCCTGGAAAAAAAATAATTACCCTCACAGGCCTTTTTACACTTTCCTTATCTATTTATCTATCTGAACTATTTCTTAGGCAACAATTATTTGTACTTTGTTGCCTTTCCCTACCAGCCCTGACAGGTTTCTTAGCTCCATGTCCTGGAACCTACAAGTTCAACCTGAAGGCTCTGAAAAATTAAATATTAGTCTCTTTGTTCTGTTTTAAAATTTTGGTTTAGCAAAGAGTGCTATGGACAAGTGCTCAACTTGTACTAAATAAAAAAAGCACTAAATAATTGTCTAATTTATTCAAGCTGAAATAAAATGGAGTAGAAGGAAGTGTTCCCAAAATTGAAATACCAGTATCCTAAAAGAAAATCTTAGAAATAATATGCCCTCATAGACTTCTAGGTGGAGAGTCAGGAAACATTTGTATTCTTGGTTGAAGGTTTAATACAAATTGTCATAAAACATCCAAGTGTAAACCTGAAATTTCACTTATGAGTAAAGTGACTTCACTGACTGTTCTTAGATGATTTTTCTGGTTTAGTTTTACATCCCATAGGGGAAGAAAGTACTTTTGTATTTTGGAGAAAAAAATTCTGGTATGGAAGGTTATAATCTAATAGCAAACAAATCTCACAGTTGTCTGTCCAGTGTTCTCTGCTCATGTTTACTTCGCTTTAATACTGTACCATAAGCCTGTGCTCTAGGCAAAGTATGTTCTATTCATATTTGTAAACCATTATTTTCTCCAAGCATCAATCATTTCCTGGTTAGTGAGATGAACTTAACAGCGTTTTGCATTTTTACATCTCCTTCAGCATTTTCTTTGCAGTGTGCCAAGACCGTTTATTTGACATACAGAACTGTCTCTCAGAGTTAGGGAGATACAAGGAAGTTTTTTCTTTTTCACTTCTATTTTTCCCATTCACAGTAAATTAAGGATTATGATTGGTGCAATGAGACCTGGAGGCAGTAGTGAGAGATGCTTGGAATTAGGTACATGCAAAAATAGATGCCTTTTCTACCATTAAAGACTGTTAGGATTCTAATGAGCTTTGTCTTTTACATCTATAAATAATATGGAGATTAGAATACTGATGTTAGGAGATTTTTAGGAGGATTAGATGACTTATGTAAGTTGTCTAACAGGGTACATAGTGAACACTCAAAAGGTATAGCTAATGATCATATTGATAATAACCATTCAATTTGTTGAATATTCTTTAAAAGCACACATAGACATCTCTTCCTTTTTGGGGGGTGGGATTTTTCTGTTTGCCGTGTATTTGAGTTAAGGACTTCTTTTGCTTTCCTTTTTCTTTTTTAGTGAAACTAAATTCTATTTCACCTAATTGAAAATCACTTTGGTTTAGTTTAACTCAGTTGTACCCATTTGAATCCAATGAGTCTTTTTTTATCTTCACCTTCAAAATGAAGGTGATTTACAAAACAATGCTATTAAGTCTGCATTTAAGACTTAAACACAAGTTGAAACAAAAAAGGAATGTTCCAGTTCCTCTACTTCAGCTCAGTGACATGTAGTGTTGTCATTTGTCATTATTTTTGTTTGTTTAAAAATAATTTTTTAATGTATGTTTATTTTTGACAGAGACAGAATGCCCTGATCCGGGGCTCGAATTCCAGAGCTGTGAGATTGACCTCAGCTGAAGTCAGATGCTCAACCGACTGAGCCACCCAGGCGCCCCTGTTTGTTTTTGTTTCCAATCATTTAGAAAGCTTGCTGTCCCCATCATTTGTGAACTTCTGTGAAAAATAATTTTTATTTCAAGATTTTTTGTAGTGTCAAATCTCACAACTGTTTATATCTTCATATGTCATATTTTAAGTCACAGAAGTCTTTTCACCTCTTAAGCCTTATCCTCTTTGTGTCTAGCAAATACCATTCACCTTTCAAAAAGTTGATTTTAATGATCATCTCTTGAAGGGTTTCTCATCATCTCAAAGGAGAGCTCTCATTCAGCTCTGAAATCTTAGAGTAACCATAAAACTTACCTATTTTTAAAAAGTGAATGGGGACCCTATTTATAATTACATTGGGATAATAGGTATAACCTGGCACTGCATGGGTAAACAGGATGTATTGTTATCCAGGTTATTGTCTTTTGGGATCCTAATTGTTAATACAAAGGACTTTGAACTCAAGTTGATCTGCCTCCCACTTGTAGTCTCTGCATGACTTTGGGAAAATTGTTCTTTGGAATTCATTCATTCTTTTGATGGCTGTTTATTGACCTATTAGATGCTGTGCAAAGGGTCAGGCATTGATAATGCAAAGATAAATATATATTGTCATTGCTCTGATGAGGCTTACATCCAACTGTCATCTACAAAATGGGGCTAAGAGCAACTACATTATAGATTATGAGGAATAAATGACATAATACTTGTGAAGCATGTAGTAGAATCACTAGTATATAGGAAGTGCTCAGTGGCAACTATAACTTTGTACTTCTCACATGTTAATTATTATATAATCTTTAAGTATGATTTTTGAAGTCAGAAAGCATGTCTTATTGTTTGTATTTCTTAAGGCTTCAGCAATGCAGCCTCTCATTGTTTGAATTTGTTGAGTAAGTCCTACTAAATATCAGGTATGAAATTTTTTTCCCAATTTGTCTCTTACTTTTTTGCTTCTCTATTGATTGTTTCCTGCCCTTTTTTGGTAAATGGAGTATTTTTAAGTGTGCCATGTTATTTTATTCTTAATTGCCTTTTAATTATACCTCCCCCCCCCCCATTGATGGCTGCAGGGTTAAAAATAGGTACCTTTAGCTCATTAGAGTTTATTTATAGTCAATATTGTACTTCTTCATAATTGACACCTAACGTTTAACAAATGTAATAATCTTTAATAACATGGCTCAGGTTACTTATTCCTCTTTCTTTGCATCATTATTGCTGAATCTTTCAAAGTATTTTTTAAAGTGCACCTAATAGTATTATTATTATTATTTTTTCTTTAAATGTTTGGTGGTTTTCTAAGGAAATTCCAAGAAGAAAGACAACATAATAATATAAATTTACCACTTTATTTAACGTTTTTAGTGTTTCTTACTGTTTATTGTAGATGTAAATTACTCTCTTGTTTCATTTGCCTTCAGCCTGTTGCATTTCTTGCAAACTCTGCAGGGCAGGTCTGCTGGTGATTAATATTTTCAGCTTTTGTTGATCTATAAATGTCTTTATTCCATTCTGATCTTTGAAGGTATTTTTGTTGGATATAGAATCCTGGATTAATAGGTTTTTTTTTGCTTTCTATAGTTTTAAGATGCTATGTCATTGTCTTTTTATGTCTTGTCTCCATTGTTTCCCAATAAGCCTGTGGCCATTCTTATTCTTTTTCTTCTATATATAATGTGTATCTTTCTCCGGACGCTCTTCATATTTTATTTTTAACTTCATTTTTAACTTCTCCTGTTTGACTTCAAAGTGCCTGAACACAGTTTTATTTATATTTACACTCCTTGGGATTTGCTAAGCTTCTTGGATCTCTAAGCCAGTATTTTTAATCAGATTTGAGGAGTTTTCACTCAGTGTTCCTTCAGATTTTTTAATTGGCTAATCTTATTCTCTTTTACTTTTAGGATTGCAATTATATTTATGGAAAATTATTTGATATTGTCCTGCCTCTCCTTGAAGCTCAGTTCATTCTCTTGCTTTTTCTCCTGTTCATTTCCTAGATTGAATTATTAGTTTAAATCTGTTGTAGGTTGTCACTTTCTTTGCTGCTATCTCCAATCAACTATGATGCCCATCCACTAACTTTTTTATTTCATTTGTAGTTGACAGTTCCTGAACATCCATTTGGTCTTTTTATCTGCTTATATTCCCTCTCTGTTTACTCATTAAGATCATATTTCCTTTAATTCTTTGAGCATATCTTTCTTTAATTCTTTGAACATAGTTATAATAGTTGTTTTAAAGTTTTTGTTAGGCCAAATACCTGGGCTACTTTAAGGTTTTATTTTTTGCTTGTCCATGTGTCACAATTTTCTGTTGTGTGATTTTCTTACTGATTATAGGAAATTTTGGATAGTATGTTGTAAACTGTCTGCATTCTGTTATTTTCTTCGGAAGAACATTTATTTTTATTTTGGCATACTGTTGAATTATTGGCCATTCACTCTGAGCATGGTTCAGTGCTTCATTAGTGCAAATCTATATGTTTGCCGTGAGCCTTTGTTTTAGGCTTTGTTGGGGTCATAGGACTCAGTTTACTTGTATAATGCAGTCATTTCCTTCCCCAGGTGGCTTCCACAAGTGTTAGTAATGTATTTATTAATGAGGTCTTCTACTCCTATAGGGCCTGAACTCCAGTGATGTCCAGCATTGTCTTTCCTCTAGCACTCCTTGACTGCTGGTATCTCTGTTCTTTCAACCCCATTACATTTGCTATCAGGTAAGCCTCAGGTGTTTTTATCCTGCAAAGGTATGGCCCAGATCTCAACCACAGACTTGGGGAGAATTCTAACTTAGACTTCTGGGAATTTTTCTTTGCATAAATCTTTGCTTGCTAAGGTTCTACCATCTAGGACTAACATTCGAGTCATGTCAGCTCATGTCACCTGCCCTGAAACCTGCTCTCTACCTCCTCAGCTTAACATAACTGCTCTGTTCTGCTTGACTTCATCTCTCTATGTCATGTTAAAGAAAATATCCTTAGTAAGATGGACTTTGATGGGATTTACCTTTTTGCCTCTGCTCAGGGATTGTAGTCCTAGACTGATCTGTTTTCTGCTGTCTGAAAATATTGTCCTTATGTATTTTATCCAGTTTTAGAAGTGTTTTCTGTTGGAGAACTCATCTCTTATCAGTTATTCTGTCATAGCTGGAAGCAGAAATGCATAACTGTCTTGCATTGTTTTATAATTTTTTTTTGTGACTTAAAATGCATGCTACCTGTATTAGAAATTTGGCGGGAGGGGGGTGTGCCTGGGTAGCTCAGTTGGTTAAGCATCCAACTTCAGCTCAGGTCATGATCTCTGGGTTTGTGAGTTTGAGCCCTGCATCAGGCTCGGTGCTGACAGCTCAGACCCTGGAGCCTGCTTCAGATTCTGCCTCCCTCTCTCTGCCCCTTTCTTGCTCATGCTGTCTCTCCCTCTCTCAAAAATAAACATTAAAAAAAAGAAATGTTTTGTAATTTTAATTATTTTTTTAGAGTTTATTTTGAGAGAGAGAAAGAGAGAGTGCATGCTCAAATAAAAGAGAGCCGAGGAGGGACAGAGAGAGAGGGAGAGAGAGAATCCCAACCAGGCTCTGTGTTGTCAGTGTGGAGCCCAGTGTGGGGCTCAAACTCACCAACCATGAGATCATGACCTGAGCAGAAATCAAGAGTTGGACGTTTAAGTGACTAAGCCACTGAGGTGTCCCTAATTATTTTACTTTTGATCAGAGAACGGTACATTCACATGGGTAAAATTCAAAAACTACAGAAAATATATAGTCATAAATCTTCCTACTAAGCTGAGTAGTGTAGTTCTCCTTAGAGTTGAAAGGTGTTAGTAGTTTGTATACTCTTTCAGAGACTTTATACATTTCTGAAAAAAACTAAGAGGGAGAAGAATATATAAGCTTATATATAATTTTATTTGTCTTGTTAATGGTAGTATATATATGCTCTTCTGTATCTTTTTTTGACTTAATATCTCAGAGGTTTTACATATTAATACATAACTTCTCCATTATGCTTTTTGGTTGTTATAAACAATGCTCCATGAACTTCCTTGAACACACCTTTCAGTAGAAGCTAGTGTATCTGTAGGATAAATTCACAAAAATGCAATTTCTACCTTAAAACATATATATCTTTGTTGTTTAGTTAAATAATACCACGTTTCCCTGTGTACTACAAATACTTAATTGAAGGGATGCTGACATCGTTGTTGTGACTCCAATGTTCACTTTCTCTGTGGTACATCTAGAAAATTGGCTTCTCCTTAAAAAATAGCAACAACAACAAAAACTTCCATATAGTTGACACACAACATTACATTAGTTTCAGGTATAAAACATAATGATTCAACAATTGTATACATTATACTGCTCTGCTCACCACACATGTAGCTACAATCTGTCACTATACAACACTATTGCAGTACCATTGACTCTATTCCCTATTCTGTGCCTTTTATTCCTGTGATGTATTTATTCCACAACAGGAAGCCTATCTCTTTCTCTCCCCTTTACCTATTTTGCCCATGAACCACCCCCACTACCTACCCACCAGCAACCACACATGTTGCCACTTCTTCACTGGCAACTACCACTTTGTTCTCTGTTTTTATGAGTCTATTTCTGCAATTCCATGTATCTGTGAAGTCATACAGTGTTTATATTTCTCTAAACAACTTATTTCATTTAGCATAATATTCTCTAGGTCCATCCATATTTTTGCAAATGGCAAGATCTCATCCCTTTTGATGGCCTAATAATTCTCCATAGTGTGTGTGCGTGTGTGTGTGTCTGTGTGTGTACTATGTCTTATTTATCCACTCATCTATTGCTGGACACTTGGGTTATTTCCATATTTTTGCTATTGTAAATATTGCTGCAGTAGATACAGGCATATATCTTTTCAAATCAGTTTTGTCATTTTCTTTGGATAAATACTCAGCAGTGGTAGAATTTTTGGATCCTATGATATTTCTTTTTTCTTAATCTTTTGAGGAAACTCCATGCTGGTTTCCACAGTGACTGCACCAGTTTACATTTCCATGAGCAGTATACCAGGCTTTCTTCTTATCTACATCCTTGCCAATACTTGTTATTTCTTGTCTTTTGAATTTTTGCCATTCTGTCAGGTGGGAGGTGATACTACATTGTGGTTTTTATTTGCATTTCTCTGATGACAAGTGACATTGAGCATTGTTGAGGTGTCTGTTGGTCATCTATATATCTCCTTTGGAAGAATGTCTGTTCAGGTACTTTGCCCATATAAAATTTTTTTTTAATGTTTATTTTTTGAGAGAGAGAAAGAGAGACAGACAGACAGACAGCAGGGGAGGGGCAGAGGGAGAGGGAGACACAGAATCTGAAGCAGGCTCCAGACTCTGAGCTGTCAGCACAGAGCCCAATATGGGGCTTGAACTCATGGACCATAAGATCATGACCTGAGCTGAAGTCCGATGCTTAACTGACTGAGCCAGCCAGATGTCCCTCTCTGCCCATTTATAAATAGAATTTGTTTGTTTGTTTGTTTGTTTTTGGTGTTGAGTTATAGAAGTTCTTTATATTTGGAATATTAAATTACTGGATAAGCCATTTGCAAATATCTTCTCCCGTTCAGTAGAGTGACTTTTAGGTTTGTTGATGGTTTCATTTGTTGTGCAAAAGATTGTTACTTTGATATAGTCCCAATAGTTCCTTTTTGCTTTTGTTTGCCTTGCTTGAGGATACATAACCAGAAATATGTTGTGACAGATGATGTCAAGGAAATCATTGCATATATATACTCTTTTAGGAGTTTTAAGGTTTCAGATCTCACGATTAGGTGTTTAATCCATTTTGTATTTATTTTTGTGTATGATGTAAGAAAGTGTTCCAGTTGCCTTCTTGTGCACACAGGTGTTCAGTTCTCTCAGCACCATTTGTGGAAGAGACTGTATATTTCCCCATTGCATATTCTTGCCTCTTTTCATATATATTAGCTGATTCTATAAGCATGGGTTTGTCTTCACTCCCTGTCATGTTCCATTAATCTTTGTGCCAGGCATCAGCATTTTGTTTTTATTTTTTATTCTGAATAAATCAGTTAGTAATCTTTTCCTGATTAACTCATAAATTTCTTGTTATAACAATGAGGTGAGCATCAGTGATTTTTATAATTAGTGATGGCATTACTCTCACTACTGTATTACTACTACTAATACTGTGGTTCATTTCCCTAATATTCCAGATCACATACCAACTGATAATTTCCATTTTAGATGTAAAATTTTATTTCTGATTTAGTGATTTTCAAAGAATTGATTTCTGTTTTCAGTGCTTTGAAAATATGGGTAGAACATATGATAGTCTGCTCTTCATTCTGAACTTGATTGTGTCTTTGAAATGCACAGTCTAACTTTATTAATTCTTTATGGAATCATGTCCTTTGAGCTTTCTAACTTGTTTTATTTATTTCTTGTTTTTCCTTTACCTCACTTGCTCTTCTGAATTTGAGAAGCTGCAGGTGTCTGTTACAAGGTATAGTTTTATTCATTGAACATTCTGAATCAATCTCTGTCTGTGGAAACAGTGACTCTATTAGTTTCTCTACTTCCAGGGACATAAAGTCATCCTTAGAAAATTCAAAAGTCTCTAATTTGTTAGGTTTTTGTCTTTTTGCAGTGTGCTGCAAAGCAAATTATTAATTCATTGTGGTGAAATATGGAAGTATTTATCTCTAATATTAACATTTCAAAATTTTTCTATGAATTAATGCTAATATTAGGTCTTTTTCCCTCCTAGTATTTGTCTTCAACTTCATCCATTTAAATGTCACAGAGAAAGAAATTTCTCATTTTTTTCTCTTTCGTTGTATCTGTAAATATTTGATTACTGTGTTATATTACCACTAAGTTATAATACAATATACCTAAAGAATGAACCCTTAAAAGAACCAATTAAATGTAATTTTTTTCTTGGTAACTCCTTTCTGAAAACAGTTATTTTTCTTTATACTCCAAATTCCCCTCCCTTCCACCCTCATACAGCCCGATTCTTGTTGCCAACTGCCTTTGTGTATCTTCTTGTCAAATACATTTACTGATCTATTGTACACATTATTACATGAGACTATAACTCAGTAAGTTGAAAATGTCACTGGCATAGAATTGTATTAGGGGAACTAAAAAAATTAAGTCTGTCTTTTGCCCACAAGGAGTGTAATGCTTGAGAACATAGGATTTGAAATTAAGCAGGCAGACGTAGGCTGGATGATTCTGGGTGAGGTACACTAAGTCTCAGTTCTCTCATGTGTGAAATGTACTTATCTCACACATTAAGCAAGATAAGTCTGCAGAGAGATATCTCTTCAGACTTCAGAGAGGTTGTTTCTCTGGGCACATTTCTTACTTGTGTTTTTTCCAAAGGGGTAGACAGTATTTTGACAGTTTTTAAAGTCTAGCTGCCAAACATTACTGTGGCTATTACCATGGCCACTTCACATTCTGGCAACAAAAAAGAAGTCTGAACACCTTTTACTTGAGGTAAATGAAATGTTTGATTAATTAATACCCATATTGCCCATGTGTAGACAGAGACACACAGTGATCAGTCAAGTTTGTGTAAAGATTATAACAAACTAATCCCTAAATTTCAACAGTTTAATATATCACACATTTAGTTATTACTCACATCACACTACAATGTGGTTTGTGGGTGGGGGGCTCATTATGCTCCATGAAGTTATTCAGATACCCAAGCTGTTTCTGTCAAGTCACTTCACCATCTTGTAGGGGCTTCAGAATCTTGCCTTAGGTTCTCTACCTGGGTAGTAGACCAGAGAAGAAAGAGTGGGAAACAGCATGGCAGTTAGAGAGCCTGGAAGTAGATAGAGTGTAGATTTCCTCTATGCATATTCTCTTAGCTAGAGCTAGTCTCATAGCAAATGCAGGGCTCTAGGAGATGTAGTACAGCCATGTGCTCAAAGAAGAAGGGAGCCCACGAATACTGATGTAGGTTATTAATACCTACAATTTCATGGAATCTCAGAAGTTTGGACTTTGAGTCCAGTTGCCTCGTTCAAGTTGAGCATAACCACGTAGGTGTCCCCAGTGTGTGACCTGATCCTGCCAGCTGTCTTGATGTGGATCTGTTTGAAGCTAAATGACTTTCCTAAGACTCAAACTTCTTTTTCCCCCTTATTTTTTTTAAGTTTGTTTGTTTGTTTGTTTGTTTGTTTATTGAGAGAGAGAGAGAGAGAGAGAGAGAGAGAATATGAGTGGGGGAGGGGCAGAGAGAGAGGATTCCATGCAGGCTCTGCATTGTCAGCAGAGAACCTGATGCGGGGCTCAAACCCACAAAATGTGACATCATGTCCTGAGCTGAAATCAAGAGTTGGACACTTAATTGACTGAGCCTCGCAGGCACTCTAAGGAGGAATTTTGAAGTATGTGAATACATTCTGGTTTGGGGATGTTCTGATCTCATACAGGTGAGTGCAGGGTGTCACATGGGATGACTTCTCACTTGGGTTTAATGTAATTATAAATTATAGGTAGGTTTTTGTAAGAGGTTATTCCTTATTGTTATTTCTTGGTTATTCCTTATTGTTAGTACTTGTAATGTTTAAAACAGAGCATTCAAAAAATGGTTAAAATTGGTTTATACCAGCTTCCTGGAGTGTTCAATGACCAGGGAACTTCTTCATAGTCTTGTTTGTGCCAATAGAAGCAGGCTACAGATTACTTCGTTTCTTTTTCCCTCAAAGCGGTCTTTTAGTGGATCTTTAACTTAAATATGGCCCTGACTATTCCTTGGGGAGTTTTTATAATAGGCTCAGGTTATAGTTACTTGTCTTTGTGTATATGTTTTTATTTTCAAAGTAATTCTGTACCTGAAGCTGTATAAAATCATGGTTAAAAGCACAGTTTTGGAATCATAGTGAGGTGTGTTTAAATCATGTTATAATGACTTAATAGCTACATAGGCTTAAGCAAATAAGTTTGCCTCATTTTCCTCATCCATAAAAACTGAAAAAATTTACCTCAGGGATTTGTTGTAAGGGTTATAGGAAATAATCCTATAGCCTTTGGCAAATAGATAAATGTACAAGAACAGCTTGCTGTTATTTATATTAAATAACCTACTTTTAAATATAAGGAAAATTAACATGAACTTATTAAAATTTTTTTAAGTTGATTCAGTGTATACCTTAAGGTATTGGAAGGTCTCACATTCATCTTTGGTGATATAATGACTACTGTGCTTTGCTAAGACCAGTAACAGGATTCTGGGTGATAGAACCCTTTTGCTGTAAGTACCTATGCCAACATGCAAAATAGGTGGATTTGGATTGGTAATGAAGGAGGCAAGATGATTTGGGAAAAATCACTGTCTTCCTGGAAATAATACAAACCACTCATCATCCCTAAACAGTGATCAGTGATATAGAAATGAAGAAAAAGGCAAAAAAAATGTGAAGGTGAATACAGGCATTACATTAAAATATTTGAGAATGCCCCATTATATCCAAACAGAGTGGGGCCTCCAGAAAGATGTCACCTGATTTTCCATCTGTTCTGGGCTCCTCTTTTGAGTGGGTATGCAATCTGTCAGTTTATTAAAGAGATTCACTCTGGGGTACTGGGAGCAAAACACCTGATTGGGCCTCCAGTATTCTATGGCTTTTTGTTCTCCCAACTTCTTTTTCTCTTACTTGCTCTGCTTTCACCATCAGAATATCAGAGATGTCACCTTCCTGTTGTTACTCTGGAGACATACTTAAGTGTAGTCATGCTGGCATTTTACTGATTGTGCAGGTGCATCTATAGCCATGAATGGCATAAACCTCAAGGAAGACAAAAGAAAGCAAAACAAGCCAGGTTTTATTCCAGCTCCTTCACTAGGATAAACACACTTAGCTAAAAAGAAACATTACTCTAAGAATTTTAATTAATTTTTCTTGACTTAATAAAATAAGTCAGAGAGTTGTAGACATAAACCCCTTTCATCCTGACTTTCCTTTGGGGAATCTTGAAGCAAACAATGAATACGGTCAGATTCAGCAAGCTGCTTACATGGTTGGGTGAGTGTGGAATATGTTGTATATATGTGTTGACATTTTTATGTAGGAAAGGTGACAGATGTCCAGGTAATCACAACTAATGCAAGGGAGAGAAAAAAATGTTTCTAAATTTAGGGTTGATTTCACATTTTCCTTCATTTAGACCTCATTTTTAGTTCCCTCATGTGGAGTTGATCTTTAACATCGTCATTTTCCTCTTTCAGAACTAAATGGTTTGGATTGAACTTAAATATTCAAAAGTAATGTTAAAAATTGAAATACATTGCTTTTGGTTATGAAACGAATGTCTCCACTGGAAAAAGGTCTCTTTTATGTGAGGATCACTTTTCTATGTTGTGATGTGTTGGTTTTATACAATAATTGCAATATGATCATGATGATGATAAAGAAATTAGGCAACACTTGTGTGGCACTTCCTCTTGTGATCTTTCTCCTCTTATTTCAGACAACTGTGGTAATAATATATGTGAAAGTCCAGGATAGTTCTGGTTTTTCAATAACTTTGCTTTCTAAAAAAAAATTAAAAAAAAATAAATAAATAACTTTGCTTTCTACTTGCACTAGTCTTTTAGTCTACTTTCCCTATTTATTTATTTATTTAAAAGTTTTTTAGACATTTATTTTTGAGAGAGGGAGAGAGAGAACGAGAATCAGAACACATGAGTGGGGGAGGGGCAGAGAGAGAAGGAGACACAGAATCTGAAGCAGGCTCCAGGCTCTGAACTGTCAGCACTGAACCTGACATGGGGCTCAAACCCACGGACCATGAAATCATGACCTGAGCTGAAATTGGACACTTAACCGACTGAGCCACCCAGGTGCCTCTACTTTCCCTTTTTAACATCATCACCTTTTTGGTTCTAGTATCAGTTGTAACTATTTCAGATAGATTTTCCTATTTGTGGAAAATGAATACTTCTGGAAATTATATTCCCATTTATTATCCATGAAGATTATACTGTGAGAGTTTTTATTACAATTGAGAACCAGTGTGATTTGAAAAGATAGAATTTCTGAAGTTGTTTGGCTGTCTGTTTGTCCAGTGCGGTAAATAATAGCTCATTTCTCATTCTCCATGATCTGGGTTCAAATAGCCATTCCTCCATTTAGTAGCTTCAAAACTTACTGGAGGTAAATTACTTTGCTTTCTGAGCTCAGTGTTCTTATGCATAAATTGGGAATAATGATAGTACCTGCTTCATATGACTGGTGAGAAGATTAAACAAGTTCATACTGGCACAGCTGTAAGAACAGTGTCTTTACCATGATGTCAGTGCCTTGTGTTTTTAAGTAAGTAAATATAAGCTTGGGCTGCCCATTGACATTGTGTCCCTAAGAAGCCTGGACCAAGGGTAATAAAGCAATACCTGCAGTGGTCGAGCGCTCAGACCTTTGGTGGCTCTGTCCCTTGGGGGCTGTGTGAGCTTTGGCAGGTTGTTTAATGGGGAAGAGAGTCATAGTGACTGTTGTTACAGTTGTTCTGAGGATAGAACGAGGTTGTATTTGTATAGCTCCCGTGGTGAGCCACTGATTTTATTCCCATCACATCTGGATTGGCAGAGAACATGTAGCTCCTTAATTTTGATTTTAACTAATCTGATATTTCTCCTGAGCAAACTCTTGCTGATTAGAGGGGAAATTAATTAAATGTCCAAGTTGCTTTAAGTCTTAGTCTGATGTATTGATTTCAGATAATGCTCTGTCTCTAGGAAAAAAGTATGCAGACTTTTAGGTCTCTCAGTGTTCCACACTTTTCCAGACTCCTCTTCAACATGAGAAGCAAGTATGGGGGGAGAGGAACGGTCAGACAGGATCTTGGTGTGAGGGAAGAGCCCAGAGCCCCAGGCTCAGTGTCCACTGCTCCACTTATCTCCCATTTGCTGTGAGGCCTGGTGGCACTCTTGGCTGAGGTCTGGGCTGGTGAACACAGAATGTGGTGTCTTTGTGAATGGCTTATGTCTGGCAGCCTCCCTGGGTCTCTGAACATCATCTCATTCTCACTGGGGTCAGGGGTCCTCTGAATCCCTGCCCCATGCATGTCAGAAACAGAGGCTGGGTACTCCCAGATGGAGTCTCCACTTCCATCCTTTGCTAAGGCACCAGCTCATTCCTTATCAGGCTGGTATATCAGCTTATTTTCTAACTCCTTGCTTAAAGAACTGGAACCCTGCCCCCCTTCCACTGAGTCCCAGTCCTACCACAGTGGTTCCCACAGGGAAAGAGTTACTCAGAAACACTATTCTCCTTGACTTCTGACTACCTGCCTCCAAATGTGCTTCAGACACACTTCTGACCACCTTTTTTTTTTTTAATTAAAAAATTTTTAAGTTTATTTATTTTGAGAGAGAGAGAGAGAGAGAGGGAGAGAGGGAGAGGGAGAGAGTGTGTGTGTTTCAAGCAGGCTCTGTGCTCAGTGCAGAGCCTGATGCAGGGCTTGAACTCAGGAACCAAGAGATCATGACCTGAGCCGAAATCAAGAGTTGGATGCTTAACTGACTGAGCCACTCAGGTGTCCCTATAGAAATTTTCAAACAGTTTCTGGGCTAAAACAAGTGGAAACTACTTGTTGAAGGATTGGAACTTCTACAGAGAAACATCAGAAATGGAAATGGAACAAAGGATAGTTTGAGAGCCCACTGAGGTAATTTGTATACCAAATTACCTAAAAATTCAGCAGCTGAGAACAGCTAATCTTCTTAAGATCATGTGGCAGGCTGTGGCTCAAAAAGTCAGTGAGGGCACAATGGGCACAGCACAGGCTGTGCTCCAGCTATGGAGACTTGAGGGACACAGAAAACTTGATACTTGGACTGGAAGACATTTTCACTCACATGTCTGGTGACCAGAATGCTCATTGTGACCTCTCCATATGGCTTTGTTTCCTCACAGCCTGGTGACGTGCCAGGTTGTCAGCCACTGTACCTGGAACTCAGGGCCCCATGTGCACATGTTCCTGCAGAGGAGAGAGAAACTACATTGCCCTTCATGACCATCCTCAGAAATCATACAGCCTCATTTCCATTGTCCCGTTTGGGTGGCAGCAGTTACAAAACCCACCCAGATTCATGGGGCAGGGACACAGACTCCACTTCTTGGTAGGAAGACTGGCTAAGAACTTAAGGGGGTCACATTTTCAGCTACTTCAAGAATAAAAGAATGAAATGAAGGGGAGATTCAGGGTCTTGTGCTTGGGAAAAGGCGATAGGCCTACAAATCTGCTCTTGATCCTGGTTATGTTTACTGGGCATGTGCTCTGACCTTCAGTGTTTTGTTTTGTTTTGTTTTGTTTTTGCTAAGTTTAGCTCTTTAATGAGCTGCTGAGAGAAAAGTTTCCTCCTTCAGCTCTAACATGGTCAGGAGTTGAGAGTTGGACAAGCTTGAACTCCTTGGTGGACATAATAAAAGAGGTAGAGGTACTCCTCTGTATGACATGACACCCTGGTCACTGAGCTATTGCTCCTCAGAGTTTTTCCAAACACACATTGTCCTTGTCTACCGCCAGCCCATGCTCCTCCTCCTCTCTGTCCATCACATCTCCTGCCCTTGCCGTTTTCATTCCTCATCCTCACCTGATTGCCAGTTCTAGTCCACATTTTCATTTAGTCCTCTACTCTTGGTTCTCAGAGTGAGAAGGGCTCACTATGCACAGTTTGTAGCCCTTTTTTAACCAGCCACAGGGAAGCAGATTAAAATCCCCAAACTTGTTTTCAGTGCAATTTATTTCAACATAATTTATAAGAAATAGAAGGAATGGGTATTAGCTAATTGTGCCACATAGTCCTGTTTTCTCAACAGTACTTGTTTTTATTAACACAGCCAACGGAAAGAAAATGAAATTAATCTTCATCAAAAAAGGCTGGTGACATAAAGCAGAGAGTATTGGCAGCCAGGAATGAAGTAAAATCTGCAATCATATTATTGCTATTTTGGGAGTTTTACATTAATCTCCTACACAATGATCAAATACTGAAGTATGATCATAAATTTTGCCTAGACTTTAGGAATGTAGCAGCTGTTCTAGGGCCCATTTATAGGAAAATCGTGAGCTCAAATGGAATTTGCTGAGGACTATATATCAATTTATCATCAGGATAGATAGTATTAGAAGATCTACCCATTCATCACTGTAGATGTGGCTTCTCAAGCAAGAGAGACTTATCACTGATAGAAATAACACGAGAGTTTTTACTTTAGGAAGCGAAAACAATTGGAGCAGTTTGGGATAGCACATTCATTGCCTTTAGGCCCTCTTGTTTTTCGTTTTAGTTTAAAAATTAGTTTTCTTCTAAGTGTCCTTAAATATTTAGACATGGAAATTTTAAAAACAAGATCTGTCTTTTTATGTGTCTGTTGGCCATCTATGTGTCTTCTTTGGAAGAATGTCTATTCATGTCTTCTTATTTTTAATTGCATTATTTTTTAGTATGTTGAGTTATAGTATAGTATGTTCTTTATGTATTTTGGATACTAACCTTTTGTCTGATATGTCATTTTCAAGTATCTTCTTGCATTATGAAAGTTCCCTTTTAGTTTTGTTGATTGTTTCCTTCCCTATGCAGACGATTTTTATTTTCATGTAGTCCCAATAGTTTTATCAGGGAAATGTAAATCAAAACTACAATGAGCTAACACCTCACATCTGTCAGAGTGGCTAACATCAACAACACAAGAAACAACAGACCAACAGATAGGCAAGGAGGAGGAGAAACGGGAACCCTCTTACACTGTTGGTGAGAATGCAAACTGGTGAAGCCACTCTGGAAAACAGTATGGACGTTCCTCTAAATGTTAAAAATTGAACTACCATATGATCCAGAAATTGCACTACTAGGTATTTACTCAAAGAATATAAAAATACTAATTCAAAGGGATACATGCAACCTGATGTTTACAGCAGCATTTTCTACAGTAGCCAAATTATGGAAACAACTCAAATGTCCATTGAATGATAAATGGATAAAGAAGATGTGGTATATATTTGTGTGTGTGTAATGAAATATTGCTCAGCCATAAAAAGGATGAAGTCTTTCCATTTGCAGTGTCTGGTGAAGCTAGAGTATTATGCTAAGCAAAATAAGTCGGAGAAAGACAAATAACATCTGATGTCACTCATGTGGAATTTAAGAAAGAAAAAAAATAAGCAAAGGGGGGAAAAAGAGATAGAGGCAAACCAAGAAACAGACTATTGACAAGAATCAAGGGTTGGGTAAATCTGAATGGGGAATAGTTACCAATGATTTTGTCACTGAGGATGTTAAGTTTTATTTTGTTATTTTCATTTAGCAAGAGATACCTCAATTATTTTTCTCACTTAAGTAATAGAATTTTCATCATTCATTAATGATGGGACGGTAATTTAGGAAAGGTAACAAAAATTACAAGGTGATGTGTTTTATGGAGAGCCCCCGAGAGGCCATCTGTTGGAAAGAGCCTTATGGGAGTAGCTGGTGCAATGAGAAAGGGGTAGGGTGTGGTGCAAAGTGTTTGGGCTTTGGAGCCCACCTTGCATTTGAATTCGTATTCTACTACTTTGTCCCTATGTTCTTGAGAAAGATACTTAATCTCATTATTTATGAACTATAAATTGGGAATATAATCACAAGTATGTTTCAGAGATTAAAATATATCTGTAAAATCCTTAGCCAAGTGTTTGTCTCATGCTCAACACATATTCCTTTTCAAACAGATGTAGGCCACTATACTATAATTAATAAGCAGTACCATAAGCCTTTGAGAATCTGTAAACATTGAGCTATTTGCTATCTTTTGTTTTCTTAGTAGGTGTAGTGAGACTCCTGGTGAGGTTTGGGTTGGATATAGTGGCAGGCGCAATGTGGTATGGTTTGAGATCTGGGTAGGGCCAATGGTCTCATTTTCATCATGGTGCTAAAAGCTCCACGAGTTACTATCAGGGGCTCATCTATCATCTATCAGGGGCTACTACAGTTCTGCCATTTTATGACATAGGGTAGTTGGCTTCATCTTTGAACTCCAGTTTTCTCCTCTGCGGCTATGGGCTTAAAGATTCCAAAGTCACTTGACTTTCTCTCATTCTCTTGTTCCTGACTGTGGTCCAGGTGCTCCCTTAAGGGGCCCTAGATTTAGGGAAGGAAAAGTATCACAGGCAAACTGGTCTCTTTTCAACCTGGTTCAGGTCCTCTAGGTGGTAATGCTTCTGGGAAGTTAAGGATCTAACAGGAAACTGCCATGTTAAATTACTAAGCCCTCATTCCACCCTCTATAAATCACCTTTCCTGCTATCAGTTTCTCTAAAACTGGGCTCTCTTCTGGGGGCCACCAGCTACATATGACTATTCCCATTAATTAAAATGAAATAAAATGAACAATCCAGTTCCTCAGTCACACAGCCCCATTTCAAGTACTTAGTACCCATATGTGATTAGTAGCTGTTATGCTTGGTAAAGGAGACATCAGAAGATCATTTCCATCATCACAGAAAGTTGTATTAAGTAGTGTTGCTTGAGAAGCCATATGCTTCTGAAATTGTGTTCAGTGACCTGACATCAGAGAGTTTTGGTAGTCACTTGAGCAGAGGTAATGTAATCCTAAGGAAGTCTTCTAATTGTTATTACACTCAAGTTAACAAACCCATTGTTCTCAGCCAAAGAATGGCTATTCAACATTCCATTTGCATGGTTCTTAGGCAGTCAGCAACGTTTTATTGAACACCACCTACTCACTGTGTACCACTTAAATGAGAAATGAATGTGGCCTGACCTCTAGGTAAATAAATGTATAGGGTGCCAAAAAGTGCATGGCTCGGTTATTGACACACAAACTAAACTTATAGTTAGGTCAGACTGCAGGAACCAGAAAAATGTTTATATATACATTTTTGTGCCCATTGAATTTTAGACAATTGAAATTTTAGACAATTTAGTCAAATTTTAGACAATTTGAAAAAATTGACAAGTTTATATTAAAATTCTCTACCATTTATATATTGGTGTTGCAACCCAAAGTGTCATTGAGTTCCAAACTAAACAAATTTTATTAAAAGGTTTTTCCTGTCCAACCTTAAAAAAGATAAAGCTTTTACTATCTGCCTAGTACTTGCTTCACAGGTTTGTTCTTATTTGCATTTCTTGACATGCCCCCACCAAAGGTCAGCCATGCACCCGCACTGAGAAAGCACCAGGAAGGCCATCTAAGGCATACGCTCCCAAGTAGGGCAGGTTGAATCCCAGCTCCTGCTACTTACTAACGTCAGTACTTGGGGTATTTACTTAACTTTTGTTAGACCTCAGGACTCGTGGTATTTACTTAACTTTTGTTAGACCTCAGGACTTGGAGTATTTACTTAACTTTTGTTAGATCTAGTTTCCTTATCTGTAAAATGGCGGATAGAATAGCTACTTCATAGGATGACTGGAAGATGAGTGTGATAACTGATACACAGAAAGTGAATAATGGGGGAAGGAGTAATCTTTTGAATCCCTATAGCACTGTGGCTTGTACATAGTGGACACACAGCAAATGTTTGTTGAACACATAGATGGATGGTGGATGGAGTTCACATTTTCCTTCATCTGCAGAACATTTTCTGGGGAGTGTAGGTGGTCACATAAGTGGAATGATTTGGGGAAGCCAAAGCTTCTTTTTCAAAAAAACTTTTTTTTTAACGTTTATTTATTTTTGAGACAGGGAGAGTCAGAGTATGAATGGGGAAGGGTTAGAGAGAGAGGAAGACACAGAATCTGAAACAGGCTCCAGGCTCTGAGCTGTCAGCACAGAGCCCGACACGGGGCTTGAACTCACGGACCGCGAGATCATGACCTGAGCCAAAGTCGGACGCTTAACTGACTGAGCCACCCAGGCACCCCCAAAGCTGCTTATTTGACCCCAATTATCTACCCACTGGCATGGCTGCTGTTTTGAAAGTGCAAGTATTACTCATTACTTAAGGGTCCCTGTTAAAAGCAAATACTACCTTAGAGCAGGAATACACTAAGCGATCGTGTGTCGTGGTTCTGGTCTGGTTGCGGAGCCTCTCTGCTAAGGCAGAGCTCTATAGTGGAAACAGTGCTGGCCTTGGAGCCAGAGGGTCTGTCCTCCAGACCCAGCTCTGACGTCACCTAGCATCTGGCTTCACTTCTCTGGGCCTCAGGGCCACAGTTTTTCTCTTAAATGGAAGATTAGAGTAGATCTCCCCTAAATGGTTCCGCTTGTGATTCTATAAGTGGGACATGGAGCAGGTAACATTTTTTGTGGTGAGGGATGGAACAGAGTTCGAACTGGTGAACCTCAAAGGGTGATAAAGTGGAGATTATAGTTGTGGAATGACGGGGAACATTTATTAAATGTAGTCATGGGGTGCCTGATTATGAGGGCACAGGGAACATACCATGAGGGTGTATAGGGATCAACAATGACAGTTGTAGGACTGCTTCACCATTTTGCCTTAATGTAGCAGTTTTACTAAATGTTAAGCATGCAGAGAAGATCATCAACTCTGTGGGACTGGAATGAAGCCAATTTATAGCTCTAAACATGATCTTCAATCTTGGGTGCCCCTATATAGTAATGGCTTGTGCCTATTGTAGAAAGTTGCTCCAGGGCATTCTAAGGTGTGATTGTCAATTTGATGGTGCAACCATGGACTCCTAGGAAGCTATGGACCTGGACAGACCAGCTCATGCCACAGCAGTCAGGAATGAAGCAGCTTTTTGTGGCTGTAGCTGTTCTAGGGAATAGGAGTAGAGCCAATAATTGCTGAGCACCTTCCACATGACAGACAGCATGGTGGAGACTTCTTTCACAGCTCCATGAGGAAGACTTTATTGTTTTCACCACACAAGTGAGGAAAAGAAGACTCAAAAGAACGGTAGAGGTGAGATTTAACCAGAAGATCTTTGGATGGACAAATTCATATGCTTTCTCCAATTATGTCACACAAACCACGAGAATGTGGTGGATGGAATTATTCTCACATTATTGCTATTTTCAGGCATTTCTTGTACAACGAAACAGTGTCTACCAGCAGACCCCTCACCATCCACTCCTAGAGGGAGCACTGGAAGTCGTTCATTGTATTTCTCAGCTGTGAGGGTTCCAATAGAAGTTTTTCTGTTGGATTGTATTTTATTTTTATTTTTTTAATGTTTATTTATAATTGAGAGACAGAGACAGAGCACAAGCATGGGAGGGGCAGAGAGAAGGAGACACAGAATCTGAAGCAGGCTCCAGGCTCTGAGCTGTCAGCACAGAGCCTGACATGGGGCTCAAACCCACAGTTGGTGAGATCATGACCTGAGCTGAAGTCAGGCACTGAACCGACTGAGCCACACAGGCGCCCTGGATTTTATTTTTTTTATACTTGGTTGATGAGCAGTTAGAGTTCTGTTTCTCATCCACTTGGGAACTGAGCTTTGGGTTTTATCGAGACTCATGTCTAACATTTTAAAAGGTTAACAAAAAAGCAGCTTTCTGGCTGTCTTATTAAGATGTTGCAGGGAAGGGGCCAGAGTGTATCAGTTTATTGAGCCAGACAGATCTGTTGATTGAGGCAGACCTGCAAACATGTTCCGGGAACATTGTCAATGTTTTGTAATAAGCAGCACTTTAATCGAGGCTAGGCAAACTGGAGGGGTGTCTGCAGGGGTGGAGTTGCCTGGGAAGTGTCTGTTAAAGTAAGGAATTAGCCAATGGTCACGTTTAACATCTGGATCCCTGAAATGGAGTCTGGAGTGAGAGGCTGCAGAGAGCCTGTGAATTACCCTTGATGAAGATCAATGTCGAGCTATCACCTCCACCTGCTTGTGATTATCTGACTCAGGGCTGCTATCAGCCTGGTGGTCTTGCCATGAAAAGGATGTGGGCTCTGTCCTCCATGTTAAGATAGAGCAAGAGTGTGTTTGCTCCAGGGGTATGTGTTATTTAACCAGGGGGCTTCCACAATTAAGTAGACTGAAGAAAGCTATTCCTGTAACATGGTCTGTTGTAGTCTTATCATTATTTGTCCTTTGTGTCTTTAGAGTTTTCATTATGATTTACCTCGTATGTCCAAGTAGTTTAAAGCCTAATAATGAAACAAACTCCTGTGTGTCCCCTGCTCATTTAGGGAAGATAAGCCCTTTGCATTTTACTTTTTCTTCCTCTGAGCCACTTTTTTGAGATTCATGTTTATCCTGTCCTTGCTTTCCTTGACGGTTTTTTCTACACATGATGGTTTGTTAAACAGTTTTACTCTATTTAAAGCATAGCTTTTGTGTAATAAAGTCCTGTGTACCCTATAGCAGTTTTCCTGTTTATAAAGACTGGTTCTCTTTTAAAATACCTTGGAAGGCTTTGGCCCCACATGCTGTGTTTTGCTGATGTTGCCCTGATACCCAATGAAATAAAAAATTTGTGCATTAAGCAGTCTTCACCTCTCCACCTCCAATACCACCTCAACCCCACTTTTAGTTGTATAAACTAGTATAATTTATAGCAGAATGTTAGGACAGGAATTTATATATTGTTAAATAGACTTGGGATTTGTTAAGAATTTACATTTAAGAATAGTGGGGAAACCATGAAACACTTATGAACTACAGTCTTATCCATTTCTGCTTTCCCATTCTCTGAGATTCTGAGACTGGTCATTGCATAATGTAGTAATGAAAAAAAAAACATGAGAGAGTTTGGTCATCCTTGTGGTTTTTCAGGTCCAAGCGTAGGTTAAGTCTCACATGCTGGTAAGGATTTGGTGGCAGCTCCTAATACGGCCTGATGCCATTGCAGTTGTTGTGATGTAGCACAAATATGTCCTTGCATATAATATATCCCGTAGGAATCTTGAAGGCAAGTGGTTGAAGCTGACTCTGGCTGGTTTAAATGTAACAGAAATTTTCTGAAGGATAACAGGCATCTGGTAGAATCTCTGAAAAATTTGCGGTGCTAGGCTTAGAATATGGGTGGGAACAAAGAGAAGCCAGAACTGCCATCAGAGTCAGACATGGAACCAGCTTGGTGAGCCATTTCTTCTGCTCCGGCTGGACACAACCTGGGGGCTGGCATGCCCACTGCTGGGGCTGGCTCTGCTGATGCTCCTTGCTTGACAACTGACTGCTGCTGTCACAGTCACCAGAGGGGAAGCTCCCTCTTCCCTGAGTCCGTGGTTCCCTGATCTGAAGACCCAGGATGGGTATGTCTCACTGTTCATGGAAAGCTTATGATTTGTGCCATAGAATTGGCAGAGTGTCTGCAAAAGCAAGAATCTGCCTATTTTGACTGCTCCAATGGAAGTAGTTTTGTATGCTCAAAGAACCATATGGTGAGTAATTCGTTAAACATAGAAAGGAGTTGAGGTGCTGGAAAGGCATGATGGGACAATGTATGTTCAACTCATTTTATCCAAAGGCATTCTTTTGGGCCTTTAATTTTTCTTTGTGCTGACATCTTTTTTTCTTTTAAACAATTTATTAATACTCTGTATTTCAAATAGAAGAAAAGGTTAAGAGATAACATTCAGAATTGTTTTACTTCATTGCTTTCTTGAAGTTTCTTAAGCAGTGCCCAAAGGTAATATTGCACTGACCCCTGCTCTCATCCCATGACGTCTCACACTCCAACCCCAAAAACTTGGGAATGGAGAAGTGAAGCTACTTCCTGAGAGGACAACTATCAAATAGGTCTAGAATGGATCAGATAGAAGGAAATACATACTAATTATTCAAGTGAAGTTTAAATATTGCTTAAACTTATTTTTCTCCTTCATTAGTATAAACAAATTAGGGAATTTCAGGGACCTAAAATTTCACATTGGGTGTGTACACCTTCTTGTATTTTGAAGAGATAGAGTTGCTGAAACTTGCAGAAGTAGAGCTTAGTGAATACAAACAGGGTGCTGCAGTGTGACGTTGGGGCAGGTCCTCATTCAGCCTTGTGATCTGGGGCACATTCTTTCATTCTCTGAGTTTATTCCTTTTTTGAAAAAGGGTAGTGGTAGTACCTCCCTCACAAGATTGCTTTGGGGATTAAATAACTCCATTTATCTAAATCCCATAATAAGCACTGGCTAAATGGTAGCTAATGATTCTATTCCTGACACAGGAGAAGAGGAAGAAGGCTGGTTTTCTTAAAGCCAGAAGGGGTGGCTTTTGGAGGAGTTCTTACTCATTAGAAGTGTTCAGGTGTAGGTTGGTTGATGTCACAGGATGCTATAGAGGGAATTCCTGCATTGGGAAGTATGTGGGCCCAAAGGCTGTAAAGGTTCCCCTCAGACAAGACAAGAACTCAGACAAGGTGGGGGGGGGGTCACCTGAGCTGGGGATAGTCCTGATCTAGATGACGTAATGCCAGACACTTGGTGCCTATCAAAGTGAAGACCTGTCTGGAAATGAACTGATGTGGTCAAGGCGGAAATTGGGTGGTCTGTCCAGCTAGTAACAGGCCTGTGAATGTGGCTAACACTTTGACTGCTCTCACCACTACTCTGACCACTTTCCTTGACTTAATTTAGCCATTGCTGAATAACTTCCTTGGTGATGGCAAGATACCTCTGGTATTTGCAAAGCAGTGGACAAATAGGAGGCCTTCCCAGCTGGGCACTAGTAGCTGATTCTCTTGTTAACTGTGGAGTAAGTTTCAGTTCTTAGTTGTCCCCTTGCACTGGAGACCTTTGTACAGAACCTGTACTATTCTACCTGGTGGCCCTGGCAGCAGTAAGGAACAGGCCTGGAGAAAGTAATACTGGGAAGGGAGCCCAGCTCATCAAATGGACATTCAGGTGTGGTTGATGGATGCTGAGGCAGATGGTGGGAGGGTTTTGAAGAGAAGTTTGCTTGTTTGCTTTTTCTCACATCTTAATCTTGATAGCCTGCATGAATAGGACATAGTGTAGATGATGTACTATGTTTTGTAAATGTAAAAGAAAGAGAAAGAAAAGTCAAAATTTTGGCTCAGGAGATATTTGCAATTGAACTCAGCAATTCTGTTCCCCCATCCTTTATGCCTCGCTACATAGTACATTTACTTCTCATTCTTCCTCTTTAAATTGAGAAGGCAGAGGCAAAACCAGACACTGAGATAATGGAATTTTATGTTGTGGTCTTTGATTACACTTTCCTTTCAAGCCTCAGTATTTCACGTTGTGAATAACAATGTTCTTTGTAGGAAAAATCCTTAATTTGAAAATGTTGCAGATGGCCTTTTATCAGGAACTATGGACTGTCAAAATAAATAGATCTAATTATGAAGCCATTGTTGTGGAATGGGCCATCTTAAATAGTAGAAGTCAAATTTCCAAAACTTAACAAAGACCTTGCATTTTAAAAGCACTTTGGAATAATAAGCTGTCTGTGGTTGATTGGTTTTCAACAAGTTATTTGTCAGATGGAGGCTGTCAGCTTTCTACTGGTACAGCTATTCTCATAACTGAGGTGGGGATTTGCTGGGACCTTGAAATCTCTTCTTGAACAGGATTTGGTTTAGGAGAATCACACTGTACCTGTGCATTGGCTGGGATAGGTCTTGGGGTGGGGCCCTTTGAAGAAAATCTGTGTTGTGGGTTAATTTAGAAGTATTAGTGTAACCTTAAACAACGTTGAGTTTTGGGACTACCCTGCAGGTAAAGATGTGAGAGAGTTGGTAACTCCTATGCAAGAATTCTTTGGTTTGGTGAATTGGTCTTTTGCTTTCAACAAAATGTTTACTTCAAAGCAAGGTGTAGAAAATCTCAGATCTGTGGATGTTCATGGAGATTCATGGACTCTGCCAAAGTAATGACCTTGTTGCTGTTCCATCCTCAAAGATCTTAAATACGTGCAAATAGATAAGACAACTTAGGGATTTGAAATATCATTGCTGGTGACTAGAGTATTGACTTCATTTGTGCTTAGTGATTGGTTATCCGAGTTTGCTATGGAAAATTTAGGGGACCACAGATTGGAACTTATGTAAATAAGAGAAAATGAAAATCTGGCTGATAAAACTTAACTTTGTTGATTAGAGTTAAATTTAGTTCTTAATACTGAAGAAAACGATGTTATTTTAGTTGAAAGTAAGCAAGGATTTAGAAAATTCAGGCAAATCTGTAGGTAAGTGAAACATAACCTGCTCTGGGAAACATGTATACATTTTCTTTGTAACATAGTAAATCTCCAAAGAGTTTCAAGTTCTTCATAAAAATACAATTCCTAATTAATTTTAAAATAATAATGAACATTATTATGCCCAGGGATAAAAACCTAAGGTATGGAGAGAAAATTTTACAGGAAGAGGAAAGAGTTGTTACTGTAATTTAAAATGTATTGTTCTCTCTTCTTTTTATTTTTGAAACCAGTTCATTAAACAATGCTGTGATAGGAAAGATTGGCATCTGTGCTGAAGTATTCTGTGTGTGTGTGTGTGTGTGTGTGTGTGTGTGTGTGTGTGTTTTAGAGCCTTTGTATTAAAATTATAGGAAATCCCTGTTTGACAAAGGTGGATTTTACTGAAAAATTGGGAGGAACACAGATTGGAATTAATATAAATAACATTGAATAAAAATTCAGATGGCTGAGACGTATTTCACCTTTTGCTAATTAAAGTTCTATTTAGCTCATAAACTGCACTAAAACGTCATATCACTTGAAAATACAGATTTAGAAAATTTAGGAAAACCTGTAGGTAATAACCCTCTCAGGGAAATTTTTATTGAATTCTGTTTTTCCATGTGTGAGTTAGTTCCATAATAGAGTTCAATTAAGAACCTCATGCTTTACTGACTAAGCTGGCCAGGCGCTCCTAATAGATTTCAATTAATATTTTGTTGTGAAATAATTTTTTCTATGCCAGAATCTCTGGTAAGTTTGTAAAGAAAGATGTAGTAGCCATTCATTACTTTCCTTGAGTTCCTAAAGGGGAAATAGTTTGAAATGTTGCCACTCTAGTATTAGATTTGAGTAAATCCTGAGGTATTTGTTAGGAGTTTGGCAAAAATGATTATTAGGGAATTGTTGAATTGGAATTTTCTATTGCCGGCAGACATTCACATTGTCAAGACCTCTTTCCCTTTATATTCTAAGTTCAAGAGTATTAAAAGGGAAGGTCAATACAAACATAGCTTATTCTTTTAACTTCTTAGTCGAGTTAGCATTATTTTCTAATTGCAGTGGGCAACACACAAGTCTTATTTCTTCAGTGTTCCCGCTTGAAGGGAAAATAAATGGAACTGACCCCCTAAGTATTGAGCACAGATACTCACTGCTTAAAGACTCAGTTGAGTCAAGCCTTTTTCTCTCGGCAAATCAGGCAGTATGGAGTCATCAGGGGCCCAGCTCCCACTGTCTTCTTAGGAAGTTGTTCCCATATATGAAGCATCTACCCTGTGGAGGTTTAAATTGGTTATAGCTTGAGTTTGACAGAAGCAGGTTCGGAGATTTGTCTAAGCCCTTGATTTACTGAAACGTATCTGATGGTGTCATCCACTGACCCCTGTGATATAAGCCCTTCTTGGGGTGAGGCCCATCAGAGGCCAGGAGGTTCACCATCAGATCTTTGTCCACTAATAACACTTGTTAACTTCTATGAAATGCTTCCCTAGCTTCATAAAAGCAGTAGTTACAACTACCTTAGGGGAGTACCTAGTTAAACACGTTGCAGATCTTCAATGCTTTTACTTGAATTTCAAGTTCAAAATCTTCCCTGTTGTACCCTTGTTAGGGGAACTTTAGGAAGAGGTATTTCATCATGACAGTGGTGTTTGGGAGCATGAATTGAAGACTGCTGCTCTCCATTCAAAGAAATTGCTTTAAAGAGAATTGTAATGACTTTCCAGAGGCCATGCAAAGGCCGTTTTCCCCATGTGTTCAGAACCCCTGAACACCCCTCAGACCCCTGAGGTCTAGAACCTCAGAATGGAATAAACAAGAGACTGGGAAATGGAAGATTTATAAACTGTAGATGAGCAGCATGGGCATATTTCTCATGTGGGTCTCTAACCAATTAGTAATCATTCATGTATTAACCCATTCATTAATTTCACAAATACTCTTTTGGCATCTCCGTACCAGGGAAAATGCTGCTGTTCAAAGTCACAAAAAAGTATGAGACACATTTCCCATGTTAAGGAGTCTAAAAGGAAGTATATAAATAAATACAGTGATTGCTTCTTAGATTAGATAAAGGTGAGGATCATCTGCTTCCTCGTGTTACTTTTTGAAGAAAAATACATGAATCTTCAAACAGGAGAAACCAAATTCATTGTTCATAATTAGTTTGTTTGCACAATCTTGTCCTCACAAACCAGGTAATGGTAATGCAGGACTAGAACTGTGGGCGGTGTTGTCAATTTTCTGATTCATCCAAAGTTATGCAAGTGAAAATTGAGGTTATTTCTTTCAGGGAGCCAAATGATGAAAGCCACCTTTAATACAAACTTAGAATATCGCTGTTGCTACAGATCTCTCTCATAATAATGATTCTTTACATTGTGTGGAATTTGAGATTTATAGAACTTGTATAAGTGTCACTGCATTTAGTTTTTGTTGTAGCCCTCTCAGTAGGTTTTGTTATTTGCGTTTTTCTGTTGAGAAAACAGGGCCTCAGTGATGGTGATGGAGTTGATCATACCAGGTTATAAGAGCAGCTATTTCAGGGAGGGTCTTGAATACACATCTTCTGTCTTTACGTCTCATGAGGTATGTGCTATGCCAAACCCAGGGATGGAGTGTGGATCTGGATCAGAAACATCACAGCTATTAGATTGATAGGGGAGGACTTATCCGTTCTTTCGTCGTTCTAGAGAAACATGTGGTGGGAAGAATAATGACCCCCCAAAAAGTTCCATGCCCTCATTCATTGGATCTGTGAATATGTTAGCTTACAGATCATAGGGTTGCAGATGGATTTAAGATTGTTAATAGATGACCTTGAAATAGATTATTTTGGGTAACTGAGTGTGTCCAATGTAATCCTTAAAGAGGAAGCAGAGAAAGAGAAGGAGATATGATTAAGAAAGAGTAGAGGGATGTCAAAGTGCTGGCTTTGAAAATGGAGGAAGTGATCACAAGCGAGGGGGTGTGATGACCTCTGGAAGCTGAGAAAGGTAAGAAAATAAATCTTGCCTAAAATCTCCAGAAAGGAGCAGACCTCTGCCGGCACCTTATTTTAGCCTTGAGACCCGTGTTGGACTTAGGACCTACAGAACTGTAAGATGATAAACTTTTATTGTTGTATGCCGACTAAATTTGTGGTAATTTGTTGCAGGAGTAGGAAGCTGATAAATATGGGGTGCTGCTGTAGCCAGGCCTGTAGTTCTCTACCTTTAGTGCAGAGAGTGTGACTAGGAGCCCTTTGTTATCACCATGTGGGCACAGTTAGAGTTTTGATCAGTAGCTGATTCAATTATTTATTGATATTTACTGCACGTATCCTTGATGTCAGGTACTATTTTAGGTCCGTTAATAATTAAGATGTAAAAAAAATCCTGCATTTATGAAGCTGTCATTATAGAAATGGAGGCAGGCAATGAATAAGATAAGTAAGTACAATGCATCATATACAGTGATAAGGAAAGTATAAATAGAGAAAGGTGATGGGAAGTGGTGTGTGTGTATGTATATGTGTGTGTGTGTGTGTGTGTGTGTGTGTGTATATAATGTCTATAAATTGTGGATAAAGCTTGTAGGGCAGGTTCACAGAGAAGGTGATCTGTAAATGAAGACCTGAAAACTTATGTCAGGAAAGAGGAAACAATCCATGTGGTTTCCAGGGTTCCTGGATGCTATGAATGGGGCACAGTGGGTAGGTTAGAATACACTCAAAACTTGAAACCTTATAGACACCTCAGGTCTGGAGTTGGAACATACTCTCCTCAGCTGGTGGCCTGTTATCACCTCTGCTGCAGAGAAAAAGCAGGCTAATTCCAAGTATCTGCCTGAGGGAGCCCAGGGCAGATAGTACCAGAGAATTTTTCAGCGATGATGACCAATGTTACAGATCAGTCGTTTCACTCTTTAAAGAGAATGGGGAAAGTGATGGAAATAATGTAAGTACTGGTTGACACTTAATTGGATAATTGGATATGAATAAGTTCCTTTTTTTTTCTAAGGGTAGGGTGGTTGGCTAGTGACTGGAAGCAGACAGAATTGGGATACTCTAGGCATAATTGTCAGTTGATGGGATGATATTGGAAGAGGTCAGTCTCTTTATGTCCTTTCACATAGTTCGTATCTAATATGAATCCCCCAAAGTAACTTTTATTCCTGTTTTCAGACAGAATGGACAGTCACTGTTCCTCTGAAGTTACTGTCAAGTATTTCTTTAAATGAGCAGTCTACATAGAATGCCTTATAGAATCCCTGCATTGGATTCCATGGAGCTAGGTGTCACTGGGGAGGAGCAGGGCCATTGGAAGTAGTAGGCTGAATTACCTCCCAACTTATCCGGGGAGGTGGGAAATAGAGAAAATAGCAGAGTCTGGTTTCTCACACAGGAAGATCTATGAGCGAGAGGAAGAATGGTTACATAGCAAACCACAGGAAGAAAACCACTTCTGGGAGGTATGTGGCAGTTTTTTTTTTAAACATGACCTCAAAATCCTTTGACTCTTTTCTAGTCACCTCATGAAGAAGTGGAGTCTGTGCTGTCTCCCCTTGAACATTGTGACTGCTTGACCAATACAATCTGGCAGATGTGCCACTGTGTCAGTCTTTGGGTGCAGGCTTTCAGATATTGGTAGTTTCCACTTCATGTTTCTTAAGGTGTTCCCTCTTGGAACCCGGCAACCATGCTGTGAGGAAGCTAAGCCTACTCTACACAAAGGCCCACTTGGAGACGAACCAGCTTCCAGCATGTGTGACAGCCATCTTGGAAATAGATCATTCAGTCCTAGTTGAGTGACCCAGCTGACATCATGTAGAACAGACATGAGCTATGCCTGCTGAACCCTGCTCCAAATGAAGGTCTGTGAGAAAACAAATGATTATTGTTACTTTAAGCAATTACTTATGAGATATGGTTGTAAGTGGATAATAGCAGTAAGGTACATTTTGGGCTAGAGGAAGGAGAAATTTCAGGTCGCATATGTAATTGGTTTGTTATTTCAAGTATATATAATATATACCATGTGATTAAACCATTCTTAACTGTTTGGAGTTATTGCCTCTATCCTCAGAAAAATGCACATGTATCAACTTTTTGCATACAGAAGCCTCAGAATCTTAAACATTCGTCCATAAGCATCTTCTCCTGACGGAGAAGCTCTGAGGCACCAATCTCTTTCCACCATTCTCTGTTGTAAAATGGAATTTGCAGTAAGATAAGGAAGGATAAGGGAAAGGACAGTCACTGGGTTTCCTCTTACTGAGACTTGGGTTTTATCCTTACACTCTCACAGATTTGCATTTTATTTGTGAATGAAGTACAAAGCCTATATATTCCAATTTCTTGGATGATAAAATGTGAATTAAAACCCTGTCCTCGATTTCTTCAAAAGAATGTTGAGATGAGAACGCAATGAAATGAACAAGCTTAGAAAAGTCATAACTTGGTCTTCGAGTACTGAAGGGATATTTGTTGAATTAATTGTTAGTTGGTGTTAACCGCTGGGTATTGCGTTACTAGACACCTCAAGCCTTTAAGGACAAGGTTTTGCCCATGAAACAGCTCTGGGATATGGATGCCAGGGAAGGAGAGTACCGAGGAGTGTAGGAGTGTAAAGGGGAGTTCAGTACAGTGTTCCCCATTCTGCGCCCCACCCCCATTACCTTTCCGCTCTTTCTTACCTTAGTTTTTTTTTTTTTTAACGTTTATTTATTTTTGAGACAGAGGGAGACAGAGCATGAATGGGGAGTGTCAGAGAGAGAGGGAGACACAGAATCTGAAACAGGCTCCAGGCTCTGAGCTGTCAGCACAGAGCCCGACGCGGGGCTCGAACTCACGGACTGTGAGATCATGACCTGAGCCGAAGTCGGACGCTTAACTGACTGAGCCACCCAGGCGCCCCTCTTACCTTAGTTTTGTAGTCAGTGAAGAGGAACCAGGAGAAACAGAAACTTGCAAAGATTGGTATCAGTTTACACCAAAGCAAAACTCTGTTCATCTGCATAAGGAATTGGAAGCAATATACACAAAAGTTTCCCCAAATACAAAAACACATAGAGACTGGTTTTTGCATTGGCGTCATTGGGCAAGAAGTCTATTTACATTGCTTCTTATGAGGTCAGTGAAAGGTTTTGAGTAGCAACTCCTTGGCTGCCTGCAGTGGGTCTGAAAATATGAAATAAAACATAAACAGCCAACTTGCCTTGGGTGCAGGGCATTAAAACATTCCTTCTTTGCTTTTTGCTGTAACAGATTGCATTGTTATTGCATTTGTAGATTGCTATCATCTCCTATTAAAGAATCCCAGTTTTGGTTAGGGCAAGACCCAAAACACAGGTGATGGAAGGCAACCCCCAGTATTAAAGCCTTCAACAAGGATGATCTAATGTGATTGTTTTTCCTTCCTGTTGTGAAATTGTAAGGACGGGGCGAAACAGAGGAATAAAAGCAGAAATCACGTCTGCATGGATTGGAGGCAATTTAGTTTCCATCAGACATGGTGAAAGTGATCAATGAATCATAGAATTTCAAACAACAGTTGCCCTGCACAAACTGTGTCATAGGATCCCAGATCAAAGATATTTGCAGTATGCTTAGTTTTCACATCAATTTTAGCTGGACTAAATGGCCTCTAGAAATAGTTCATCACCCCTTTCTCCTTTTCATCCTCTCTTAAAAAAAAAAAGCACTAGAATCAGAATTGAATGATTATTCAGGGTTGGGTACATTTGCAAGTAAACAAGTTGCTTATGACCAATCCATAGAAAGTTGATGGGCAGGGCTATCCCCATCTGTACCCCCCATCCCACACTGCATTGGCTTTTTGCCCATCAGCATTGAAGCTGGTGGAAATCCCCTGCAGGGACAGCTCAGCTGGGAACAAATGCGGGTGACCTTGAGAGGCCTGTAAAGCAGGTCTTAGGAGGGTAATTACATTGCTTGTATCATCTTTCTAGGGGTATCTAAATGAGTTCAGTGTAAGGGTAACTCACTGTCAGGCACATGAAAGAGCCTGAGTGTGAGAGGTTGTCATGTTACAAAATATCCCTGAGTAAATATGTAGAGGATATATTCTCAGGGGTTTCATATCAGGGTGTCTTAAGCATTAGATTCCCTATAAGGAAATCTGTGCAATAAAGAGGCATATAGCTAAGGAAGCTGAGACAGAATGGACCAAATTGATTTATACCTCACATGTAAGGAATAACATCCCTAATTAGCATTTTGGTTTTTTGGAAAAGGATGCACTAAAGAGAGAATTGCTATCCCCCTACCCCCCAACCAGTTTTTGTTTTTCTTTTGGTCTAAGCTTTGTCTTATCAATTGGAAACTTACATTATGTATTTATGACACATAGAGTTGTCAGGAATTATTTGGTGTTTTTCCTGTTGTTCTTCTTCCTTGTGTTGGGCTCTGGGAAGACAGATCAATCATGCACAGTCCTTGCTGGTCCGGAGTTCACACCGCAGCAAGCTGGTCTAGCCACATGGACTAGGAACTCCTATGCAGTTGGCCAAGAGAGACGGATACAAGGCAGTACAGTGGCACAGGCAGATGTGTTCAGCATGGGTGTAAGGAATTGAAGGTTTGAGGTCTTGGGATGGGGAGATCTGTGATCTGTATATATCTTCGTCAAAAAGTTGGGGTATTCCGTGTCGATGGGAATAGAGCTGGGAGGATGAGGTGCATATTCCTAGAAGAGGGAATAATAGATGCAAAACACAGAGGTGGCAATAGCATTAGGGTCCTGGAACCCACTGGTAGGTTGGTGAGACTAGAGCCCAGGAGTGTTAGGGCAGGAAGCCTGGGAAATCGTAAACAAAACATGTGGGGAACAGATCATGGAACATCTTGTGGGCTACACAGGGACACTTGGATTTTCTCTAAACCCTGGGGAGCCATGCACTGATTTGAGGCAGGCACTGCCAGTGCCCCTCTCATTTTATCTCAGCAGTCAGCGTTCCCGACAGGACAGTAGTTAGCTACAAGTGTCAGCATTACCAGTTTGCAAGACTGTAAGGAGGCAGATCGGAAGAGCCAGGGGTGAACTCCCTTGGGAGCAGCACTCAAACACTGATGGATAAATGTCTCTGCTTCTTTGCATCTGGGGTGGGACATATATGCAGCATGCTCTGTAGTCTCCCGGTGTCCTTAGTGGGCTACAATCTTGATTGCTCACAGAGGTTATCTGATCCTTAACACACCAACATTGACTTCCTTCCCAGCCCTGCCATCCTTCCAGACCCTGTGGAACCCAAACTAATGAGTTTTTAGTTTTTTTTTTTTTCTGCATAAGGAGAGACAGGTTGATGATGGTGGATCGGTGGATGTTAGGTGTTTTTCATAAGAATGGAAGTAAGAAGTAAAGACTTAAGAGCAGTTTAGAAAGTATGATTCATAGAAATTTCATTCTAGCTGGATGTGTCCTGAGAGAGAGGGGAATAGTCTGGAGTGATTCAAGCTTTGGGCTTATAGACTGGGAGAACCCTTCAAACAAAGCTAAGGAAGGTGGGAACGGGGAATAAGATTTTTGGTGAAATCTAAGGGTTTTGGATTTGATTACACTGAATTTGTGGTATTTCCATGGATATTGTCAAGCTTAGAAGAGAGAACTAGCTTGGGGACCACAATTTGGAAGCCAGGCATCAGCCCCTAAGTAGGAGAGAAGCTGTTGGTGGGAGTGGTAGGGGGAAGGAGTAATCCAGCAAGGACCGAGCTCTGGCAATACCAACCTTTGACAAGCAGATTTAGGAGGAGGAATCTGCTAATGAGCAATGAAAGATGAGGCAAGGGCCAAAGGGATTGATGTCACAGAAGGCAGGAGAGAGAGAGTATCTGGAGGAGGACAAAATAGAAGTTTGGCAAGGTGAAACTTAACCATTGAATGTGGAAACGAGTAGTTACTGCTGTCTTTATGCAGTTTGTATTAATTTGGATCAATTGAAAAGGGAGGAGAATGCCCCCCCCCCCCCCCGACTCAGCACATCTACACATTACAAAATTTGGTTTTATTGCATGGCATATAGGCTCAGCACCAGTTGCCTAGAAGAGAGATTGCGTTAATGAATACATAAGAATAATTTCTAATTATAGATGAGCCTGATTTCAGTTGGTATACTGAAGAATGCAGCCCTCTATTTAGATGACTTATATGAAATTGGATACTTATAAAGCTTCAGGTTTGTTCTAAGTGGGTAAGGATTTTCCTTTTGAACTGGTTGTTATTTATTCCCTTTAAGTTGATCCTACTTCTGTTTTAATTATCACAGCTTTTAGTTTTATGTTGCCTAAAGAGTAAGGTTTAATCCTACATCTGATGCCCTTTGCATTTTGAATAACAACTTTACTTTCTGCACCATATTCAGTTACCTGTGGTTAAGAATTTGATCTCTGAGGGAGCCTGGGTGGCTCATTTGGTTAAGCGTCTGACTTTGGCTCAGATCATGATCTCAAGGTTTGTGAGTTCCAGCCCTGTATCAGCCTTTGTGCTGTTCAGCACAGAGCCTGCTTCGGATCCTCTGTCCCCTTCTCTCTCTGAACATCCCCATTCATTCTCCTTCCCTCTCTTTCTCAAATAAATAAATAAATAAATAAATAAATAAATAAATAAATAAAAACTTAAAAAAAAAAGAATTTGATCTCTGCAGTTAGACTGTGTGGCTAGCCATTATAGTGGCTCTACCCCTTAATCTCTCAGATCCTGAGGTGAGGTATTTATTTGTGCTTCATTTCCTCATGTGTAAAATGGAGATAATAATAGAACCTCAGAGGATTCTTCTCAGTGCCCAGTGAGTTAATTTATGCAATGTACTTCACAACATGGCTGGCATACAGTAAGTGCTTAGTACATTTTAGTATTAGAAGAACTATTTGTTACTGTATTTTTAATTTTTATTTGTTAGTATTATTAAAAATTGGGTGATAGCATAGTGTAAAGGAATAATGATTGGACTAGAAAACAGACTAGGGGTCTGCTCTCAGCTTTTCTATTGGGTGAGTTAGACAAGTCTGTTCATTCCTGTGGGTTCAGTTTCTTCATCTGTAAAAGACGGAGGTTGGGAAAAAAAAAATCTTTGCTTGGTTTTAATATTCTGGAAACCTACCTTTTGCTTGAAAGTCGCTGGTTAACACAGCAGTCTTAGCTGTAGTATGTTTTTCCCTAAGGGAAAGATAAATTGGCAAAAAGGGGAAATCTGAAAATATTTCCGTTATGCAAATGCTTTCTGGAAAGTACAACAAATGTTTTGGTTTATTTTCATGTAATTCCTTTTATAGGCTGAAATATTTAAATCGCTTATTTATGTTGCATTCAGATGGCTTATCTTTTCTTTTTGTGTGTATTTACAGTTGGAACACATCCAATTATTTTTCATTATTTTGCCCCCTTTCACTTTTCTTATAAAAATCAATTTTTTATGCATGTATTTCATTTGCTGATGCTACAATCTGCACAAAACCCAATTAATTATTCTTTAGGTTTTAAACAGGACACGTGTGTAAATAAAATAATAATTGTATAACATGGTATTTTTTTGTATCTTTGCACATTTTTGACATAGGAAAGTTGATCCCTGTTATTCTGTACTTAATTCAATGAATTTTTCCTCTGGTGAGTTATTTTTCATGTGCACACATGGGGGAGCCTTTGAGACACTGGTTTGAATGTTGCTCTTTCAATGGCTTTCAATGAGTCTAAGCTCCTGGAGTGGAAATCTCCACTGTGAGAGGTATGGTAGGGCAAGATTGGCTATAGCTTGATTAGGTTTCCCTGGTGTTCACTGTCAAGTATGAGGCCCGAGAACCAATTCATAGAGCTCTTCTAAAACTAGAATGCATGTTCTTATCTAGTATAAAAGGGTAGATGTACCAAAAAAGAACATTTAAGACAGATACAGTATTTTCTGATGCCTCAGTAAGAAGTACTTTGGGGGCACACATAGGTGGGGGGGAGCTGTCTCTTCAGGTAAAATGAAGGAATGTCAGGTAGAAACTCTGAATTCCACTGCAACATTATTTGAAGGAACCTCTGAAGTGATTCCAAATCCATTCTTTTTTTTTTTTTAATTTTTTTTAACGTTTATTTATTTTTGAGACAGAGAGAGAGAGCATGAACAGGGGAGGGTCAGAGAAAGAGGGAGACCCAGAATCTGAAACAGGCTCCAGGCTCTGAGCTGTCAGCACAGAGCCTGATGCGGGGTTCGAACTCACAGACTGCGAGATCATGACCTGAGCTGAAGTCGGACGCTTAACCGACTGAGCCACCCAGGCACCCCCCAAATCCATTCTTGTATAGAAAAAAAAAATCTAGAAGCACAATGGAAAACTGCGGAAGTGAAAGGCTTGAGTTGATGCTCTTGGCCTCTAGCTTTGTTTGATGTTTGAGGAAAATGCAACAGAGCTATTTTTCTTCATTTTGACCCCAATTTTGGGGTGGCTAACAACATAAATAAACCTATAAAAAATATCCCTGGTGGCAGCCCCACAGGTCTGTGAACAAATAGTATGAATAACTGGGGCTTCCCTTTGCCCCAGGTTATTTGGAAGTATTGATGGTTATCACAGTCATTTGTGAATGCTTTGCTCATGAGATAAGATTTTAAGTGCACTTGAAAATGAAGATTCTATGAGAAAATCAATACTGCTGATTTTTTAATGCTATTTATATATTGAAAAAAACTTGTTAGCAGTAATTTTCTTAAAAAAGCCTATCGTATACTGGATTAATAAAAGTGTATACAAAATTAGACCATGATTTATGATAACTTGGGAAGTAGCTATAAGTTATCTCCCTTCTCGTTGGCAGCCATGTTACATCCTCCACAATTTGTATTCCACTCCTTGCCGTTCCTTTAATCTTTTTCACAGTACTCTCATGCATTTTCATGGTTGCAGCCCTTAACTTCTGTGTCCATCCTGAGCTTCCAGCACAGACTCCAGTTATACATTTCCCATTGCACACGCCTACTTGGATACGTAAGTCAACCACCAACCTTACCCTCCTTCCTCTACTTCTCAGCTGCCTCAGCTTCTCAGCTGCCTTCTTTGCTGCCTCCCACCTATGCTCACCACTTCCTTCTGTGAACCACCATTTTTTGAGCCACCCAGACTTGAAAATTGAGGAGCTTTTTTGACACTCACCTATCTTGGGTTCTTAGGTCACAGCTTTCCTCGACTACCCTCAGGCTTGCTGGCTTGCTAAAAGGACTCATATGACCCAGAACAACTGTAACACTCAGGGTCATGGTTGATTGCAGTGAAAAGATACAGATTAAAATGAGAAAAGGGAAATACTCATAGGATGAAGATGAGGAGAAATTAGATTCAAGCTTAAAAAACTTGGGTCTCAGTGAAGTTGCATGGATGCACTAAATTCTCTGAGTAGTGATGTGTGACAGTATATTCAAAGTATTTCCAAGTAGGGAGGCTCACCTGAGTCTTCATGTCCAGGATTTTTATGGGGGGGGGTCATTTATGTAGGCATACAGTGCTAGCATGACTCCCCTCATCTACTCAGACTCCATATCTGCAGGGACAAAACAGACATTCAACAGAAACCACATTGTTAGCATAAATTATTTGATCAAACTGATAATGTATGGTACGAGGCCTTAGTCATATAGCACTCACCAGGCAGAGTGTGCTTGGGCTTGGAGCCAGCCAAGGACCAGTTCTGAAGACAAGTCTTTCTTGAGAATGTGCAGGTTTTGAGCAACCCAGGCCTGATGAGTTAACCCACATGTATATGCAATCACCAAGTGATTATTGGTTGTTGGGAAAAGTGGGTAAGAGCATGTATGGCAGTGTTAAACAGGTAAATGTTTGAGTTCTAGCTCTATGAGGACTAAATGAGATGTGGTTAACATAATTCTGAACGTATATATACTAAATGAATGGTAGATGATGGTTTGTTGTTCTTGTTATGGTTATTGTTGTGTCTTTTCCTGTACAATACTGCTTGTGTTTATCTAGTCTAAGACCTTACTGCTTTCACCTTTTTTTAGGTTGTTAGCTTCCCATGTCTGTGAATTTAGGATGTTATGCTGCACTAACAAATAATCCATAAAACTAAGTAGCTTACCAAAAAAAAAGGAGTATTTTTTGATCCTGGTACTTTCCAATTATGAGTTAACTATAGCTCTGTTGCATATTATTGTCACTCTAGGACCCAGACTGAAGGAGCAGCCCTAATATGTGATATTGTGGCAAAGATCAGGTAAGGGAGCATATTATGGAATCATACGATGACTCTAAAAGTTTTAGTTGGAAGCGGTACATATTCTACTTAGTCCTATTTTATTTTTTAAATCAAATATTACAGCCAGGCCTGAGAATATATATCCAGGATTAAGATTATATAATATTACCTTGGTAGGTGCTGGTGAATGTTTAGGCAATAATATACTCTACCAACTTCCTAACTGGCTTTTGGCCTCCAGATTTCCTCTACCATTGACAAACACCAGTTCTTCCTGTTGACCATCACCAAGTCTGTGTCCTCAAAGCTCAGTGTTGGCAAAGTATTCCTTTCCTCTAAAACTTCTTTAATTTATGGTCTTCTATTGGCTAGTCTTGCAAGCCCTCTTAGAAGCTCAATCATCCACGACTGTCCTATACTCCACTGAAACCAGAATATTCTTCCGCACCAGGCTCGTTTTATCTTAGCACCTTCTGCACCATTGCTCATGACATTCATGCACTCAGAATGAGGAACCTTTTCTGAAGTAACCTACCATTTTATTCACCAGTAAATTTTCCACAGAGCCAGCACCTTACCCATAGTCATGCCCAAGACATGTGATCAATGAATGTGAGAATAAATGTTCCCTAAGATTGCAAAGATACCAAAGTACTTTTCAGCAACAGTGAGAGGCCAGGCCAGTGGGTGCAGGGAGGCTGAAATCCAACTCATACTTGGCTGATCCAAGTCCTGAGATGGAGTGTGGAGGAAGAGTGTCTTTTTGTAACTCAGACCAAAGCACTGCATAGTGAACTTTCTCTCCAGGGTCTTTGTATATTAAAAGGAAACTTCCTATACGGGACCTTTGTGCTACCAAAAGACTCTACGTATCAAGTCATGACAGATGAGAGGGAGAAAAATGTTGTGTTGGTTCAGCTTTCTTGAAATGTTGAAGTCCTAGGCACCAAATCATGCACCCCCTTAGTGTCCTTTGAATGTATGTGATTCAAAACATCCTGCGTCTGAGGCCTCAGAACTTCTTTGAACTTCATGAGGAGGCATCTACAGATCGCCCTGTTCCATCCGCTCAACATGTAGTTATCTGGGGGGACAGCACACCTCTTGCTGCAGAAAATAACTCTTGAGGCCCACAAGAGCCAACTGAGAGTAAAAATGAAGAAAAGTAAATAGATCAGTTTTGCTTGGTAAAAAGATCCAAAGCCCCGTTTCATGAAAGTGTTTTTAAAAATAAAAACCAGTCCCTGGAATGCAGCAAATAGCCCAAACGATTCATTTGTTTGAGAGATTTTTGAGGTTTTTCCCCGGTTCGAATTTTAAAAATGGCTCTAGAAGAAATCTGTCCCATATTCGTTACTAAAGGGGATTATTGCCTATTAGCCAACCTAACAGGTAGGAGGAGGAGTGGAGAGGAGAGCTGCTGTGCTTTGCTTGCCTGGGGCAGCGGAACTGCCCTCATTACCGCTTGGCGAATATGCACCGCTGGCCATGAACTGTCAGACTCGGCACAACAGCTTTAAAGCAGATAAAACCACTGTGCATGTTGCAACAATGTGATGTTTTGTTTTTTAAACAGTATTTGACTTATGCTTCTGTCTCATGTCAAGGGGTTAGGTTCTTCAATTACTTGGATAATAAACCAAACAAAGAAAAATCAACATCATTCACTTCAGCACTATTGAGATCCTGAATAGCAAGATAGGGATGATAGAGGATATTGAATGAAAGTAGATTGAGTACTTTTCTTTCTTCTGTTCAGAATTCTGGTATTAGAAGTAGAGTATGGAATTACTTGGTCTATGGCTTGAAAGAGACTTGACTTGAATTCTAGAGAAGATGAAACTTGATCAACCCAACACACGTTCCCTTCACTAGTGGGAAAACACAAGGACATTTGTGTTGTCATACATATTATTAATTTTTTAAGCATCAGTGCATTTGTGTCATTTTTGGGTCACTGTCATTACCCTGACACAAAATAGTCACACTTCATACTTAGAGCCTCCAAGACTGCTCTGAAATTCCTTCATCCAGAACTTGGCAACCATGACTGGCCAGTGGGCAAAACAGTCCAGTCTTTTTTTTAGATCTCTGAGGATTTTGTCACTGTTTCTAAGTCCAAGTAGACTTTCTGGAACCAGGTCACAATGAGACATGTTGGCCATGTTGCATATATTCCACGTAGAAAAGATGTTCATATATATATCTGGCATTAAGTAAATCGTCCTTTTCAGGAATGGCTCTTCCTCTTATAAGATGCTATTAAATAATGTATTTTCCTTTGTTTTTGCTTTTCATTTGGATGTATTCCCCACCCCTTTCAGACTGATGGGTTGCCATAGAATTATCATTTCCAAGAGATTCAGGTCCTCAAGATCTCCTTTTAATGGGGAAGAATCCATTGTCTATGGATGAGCATGACAATTCCATTCTGGGTTAGTCTTTGTAGTTCTGTGGCCTTGATACTCTGTAGGACTTGACCAGTAGATGCTGATTTCTCTGTTGGAGTGGTCACTCCTGAGACTTTTGACTAAGCCAGCAGCTCATTTTTTTTAATGGAAGCCTGATAGTGGGTTAGATTTTTTTTAATTTGTTTTATTTTTTTAAAAACTAAATTCAGGTTAGTTAGTGTACCGTATAGTACTGATTTTAAGACTAGAACCCAGTGATTCATCACTTACATATAATACCCACTGCTGATCCCAACAAGTACCCTCTTAGTAACCATCACTCATTTAGCCCATTCCCTCACCCACCTCACCTCCAGCAACCCTCAGCTTGTTCTCTGTAATTGACTTTCTTATAGTTTGTCTCTCTCTCTCTCTCTGTTTTTATCTTATTTTTCTTCCCTTCCACTATGTTCATTTGCTATGTTTCTTAAATTCCATATGAGTGAAATCATATATTTGTCTTTCTCTGACTTATTTCACTTAGTATAATATACTCTTGTTCCATCCATGTTGTTGCAAATAGTGAGATTTCATTCTTTTTGATTCCTGAGTAATATTCCATATACACCATGTCTTCTTTATCCATTTGTCAGTCAATGGACATTTGGCTCTTTCGATAATTTTGTTATTGTTGATAGTGCTGCTATAAACATTGGGGTTCATGTGCCCCTTCGAATGAGCATTTTTGTATCCTTTGGGTAAATATTTAGAGTAGTCCTGGTCATAGATAAATTCTATCTTTTATTTTTCTGAGGAACCTCCATACTGTTTTCCAAAGGGGCTGCACCAGTTTGCATTCCCACCAACAGTGCTAAAGGGTTCCTCTTTCTCTGCATCTTTGCCAACATCTGTTGTTTCCTGAGTTGTTCATTTTAGCCATTCTGACAGGTGTGAGGTGGTATCTCATTGTGGTTTTGATTTGTATTTCCCTGGTGATAAGTGATGTTGAGCATCTTTTCATGTGTCTGTGAGCCATCTGAATGTCTTCTTTGGAAAAGTGTCTCTGCATGTCTTTTGCCCATTTCTTCACTGGATTATTTGTATTTTTGGGTATTGAGTTTGGTAAGTTCTTTATAGACTTTAGATACTAACCCTTTATCCAAAATGTCATTTGTAAATATTGTCTCTCATTCTCTCAGTTGCCTTTTAGTTTTGTTGATTATTTCCTTGACTGTGCAGAAGGTTTTTATGTTGATGATAAATTGGTTCATTTTTGCTTTTGTTTCCATTGCCTCTGGAGACACATCTAGTAAGAAGTTGCTGTGGCTGAGGTCAAAGAAGGTGCTGCCTGTTTTCTCCTCTAGGATTTTCATGATTTCCTGTCTCGCATTTAGGTCTTGGATTTTGAATTTATTTTTGTGTATGGTGCAAGAGTGGTCCAATTTCATTCTTGTGCATGTTGCTGTCCAGTTTTCTCAACACCATTTGCTGAAGAGACCATCTTTTTTCCACTGGACATTCTTTCCTGCTTTCCAAAACTATTTGGCCATATGTTTGTTGGTCCATCTCTGGGTCCTCTACTCTGTTCCATTGATCTGTGTTTCTGTTTTTGTACCAGTACGTACTGTGTTGATCATTACAGCTTGGTAATACATCTTGAATTCCAGATTGTGATGCCTCCAGCTTTGGTTTTCTTTTTCAATTAATTTTTTTTTGATTCCCTACAAACTTTATGATTGTTCTAGCTCTGTGAAGAATGCTGATGTTATTTTGATAGGGATTGCATTGAATGTGAAGATTGCTTTCGGTAGTATCAACATTTTAACAATATTTGTTCTTCCATTCTATGAGCATGGAATGTTTTTCCACTTCTTTGTGTCTTCTTCAATTTATTTCATAAGCTTTCTATAGTTTCAGCATACAGCTCTTCTACTTTTGTTAGGTTTATTCCTGGGTATCTTAATATTAAAAAAAAAAATTTAACGTTTATTTCTGAGAGAGCGAGCGAGCGAGTGAATGTGGGGGAGGAGCAGAGAGAGAAGGAGACACAGAATCTGAAGCAGGCTCCAGACTCTTGGCTGTTAGCACAGAGCCCAACGTGGGGCTCACTAACCATGAGATCATGACCTGAACCCAAGTTGGATAGTTAGCCAACTGAGCCACCCAGGTGCCTCTATTTTTAGGTATCTTAAGGTGTTCGGTGTAATTGTAAAAATGGGACTGATTCCTTAATTTCTTTCCTGCTGCTTCGTTATTGGTGTATAGAAATGCAACCAGTTTCTTTAGGTTTATATTATATCCTGCAACTTTGCTGAATTCATGTGTCAGTTCTAACAGTATTTTGGTGGAATCTTTTGGGCTTTCCACGTAGATTATCATGTCATTTGTGAAGAGTGAACATTTGACTTCTTCCTTGCTGATTTGTATGCAATTTATTTCTTTTTGTTGTCTGATGGATGAGGCTAGGACTTCTAGTACTGTGTTGAACAAAATTGGTGAGGGTGAACATCCCTGTCATATTCCTGACCTCCAGGGGAAAGCTCTGTTTTTCCCCATAGAGGATGATATTAGCTGAGGGTCTTTCATATATGACCTTTATGATGTTGAGGTATGTTCCTTCTATCCCTACTTTCCTGAGGATTTTTACCAAGAAAGGATGTTGTATTTTGTCAAATGCTTTTTCTACATCTATTGACAGGATCATATGATTCTTATCCTTTCTTTCATTAACGTGGTATATCACATTGATTTGCAAATATCATACCAGCTCTGCAGCCCAGGCTTAAATCCCACTTGGTTGTGGTGAATAATTCTTTTAATGTACTGTCGAATTCAATTTGCTTGTATCCTGGTGACAATTTTCCATTTCCAGGCTCATCAGGGATATTGGCCTCTAATTCTCCCTTTCAGTGGGGTCTTCATCTTGTTTTGCAATCAAGTAATGTTGGCTTCATAGAATAAGTTTGTAAGTTTTCCTCCCATTTCTTTTTTTAAATTTTTTTGGAACAGTTTGAGAAGAACAGATATTGACTCTTCTTTAAATTTCTGGTAGAATTCCTTGGGAAGCTGTCAGGCCCAGTACTTAAGTTTGTTGGGAGATTATTGATAACTGATTGAATTTCTTTGCTGGTTATGAATCTGTTCGAAATTTCTATTTCTTCCTGTTTGAGTTTTGGTAGGGTGTAAGTTTCTAGGAATTTGTCCATTTCTTGAAGATTGCCCCATTTGTTGTCATATGATTTTTCATAGTACTCTCTTAAAATTGTTAGGATTTCTGTGGTGTTGGTTGTAATCTCTCCTCTTTGATTCTTGATTTTATCTCTTTGGATCCTCTCTCTTTTCTTTTTGATAAGTCTGGCTAGTGGGTTATCAATTTTGTTCATTCTTTCAAAGCACCAGCATTTAGTTTCATTGATCTGTTCACTGGTTTTTTGTTTGTTTGTTCAAACATCATTTGTTTCTGCTCGAATCTTTATTATTTCCCTCCTTTAGGCTTTATTTGCGGCTCCTTTTCTAGCTTCTGTAGGTGTGAAGTTAGGTTGTATATTAGGGACATTTCTTGCTTCTTGAAATAGATGTGAATTGCAACGTACTTTCCTCTTAGGACTTTGTTTGCTGCATTTCAAAGGATTTGGACTATTGTGTTTTCACTTTCATTCACTTCCATGTATTTTTTATTTCTTCTTTAATTTCTTTGTTAACCCATTTATTCTTTAGTAGAATGTTCTTTAACCTCCAATGTATTTAAGGGCTTTCCATTTTTTTTTTCTTGTGGTTGATTTCAAGTTTCACAATGTTATGATCTGAAAATATGCATGGTGTGATCTCGACCTTTTTGTACCTGTTGAGGTCTGATTTCTGACCCATTATGTGATCTATTCTGGAAAATGTTCCATGGTCACTCTAGAAGAATTTGAATTCTGTGTGTCACTCAAAGCCATTGTTTAATTATTGATTTTCTGCTTAGATGGTCTGTCCATTGTTGTAAGTGGAGTATTAAAGTCCTCTACTATTATGGTGTTATTATTAATGAGTTCTTGTTATTAATGGATTTACATATTTGGGTTTTCCCAAGTTGTGGGCATAAAATTTATAATTGTTAAATCTTCTTAATGGATAGACCCCTTAATTATGATATAATGCCCTTCTTAATCTCTTGTTATGGTCTGTTTTAAAATATAGTTTATCGGGGCACCTGGGTGGCTCAGTCAGTTGAGCGTCCGACTTCGGCTCAGGTCACGATCTCACGGTTCGTGGGTTCGAGCCCTGCATCGGGCTCTGTGCAGACAGCTCGGAGCCTGGAGCCTGCTTAAGATTCTGTGTCTCCCTCTCTCTGCCCCTTCCCTGTTCATGCTCTGTCTCTCTCTGTCTCTCAAAAATGAATAAATGTTAAAAAAAAATTGAATATAGTTTATCTGACATAGGTATGGCTACTCCAGTTTTCTTTTGACCTCCATTAGCATGATAGATGGTTTTCCATCCCCTCATGTTCAATCTGCCAGTGTCTTTACATGTGAAATGAGGCTCTTGTAGGCAGTATATAGATGGATCTTGTTTTTTAATCCATTCTGATAACCTTTGTCTTTTGATTGGAGCATTTAGTCAATTTACATTCAGAGTGATTATTGAAAGATAGGAATTTAGTGCCATTGTGTTACCTGTAGAGTTGATGCTTCTGGTGATGATATTTGGTCCTTGGTAGTTTTTGTTGCTTTGGTTTTCTTTTTTTTCTCCACTCAGAAAAAGAACCTACCTTAAGGTTTCTTTCAGGGCTGGTTTAGTGGTCATGAACTCCTTTAGTTTCTGTTTGTCTGGGGAACTCTTTATTTCTCCTTATTTTCTAAATACAGCCTTATTGGATAAAGAATTCTTGGCTGCATATTTTCCCCAGTCAGCTCTTTGAATATTTCCTGCCACTCCCTTCTTGTCTGCCAAGTTTCAGTGGACAGGTCTGTTGCTAACCTTATGTGTTTACCCTTGTAGGTTAAGGACATTTTGTCCCTAGTTGCTTTCAGAATTATCTATTTATCTTCAAATTTTTCAACTTTCATTATCATATATTATAGTGTTGACCTGTTTTTGTTGATTTTGAGGGGGGTTTTCTGTGACTCTTGGACGTGGATGCCAGTTTTCTTCTCTAGATTAGGGGAGTTCTCAGCTATAATTTGTTCAAATAAAACTTCCACCCCCTTTTCCCACACTTCTTCTTCTGGGATTCTTATGATACAGATATTATTTCATTTTGTGGAGTCACTACATTCTCTAAGTCTCCCCTCATGATCTAGCAATTTCCTCTCACTCTTATTTTATCGTCATTATTTTGCATATTTGTATCTTCTATATCACCTATTCTCTCCTCTGCTTCTTTAGTCCTTGTTTGACTGTATTCAGTCAGTATGGCATCTCAGTTCCAGCATTTTTTATTTAAGCCTGAGGAGATTTTAGGTCTTTGATCTCTGCAGCAAGGGTTTCTCTGGTGTATTCTATGCTTTTTTCAAGCCCAGCAAATAATCCTATGACTGTTGTCCTAAATTGTTGTTCAGATATTATTGCTTACAGTTGTTTTGAGCATATGATTTCTTTTTGACCTTTCTTTTGAGGAGAATTCCTGTCTTGTCATTTTGGCTAAGTTTCTGCCTTTTGTGTATTTTAAAAGCTTGTTAGGTGTCCTGTACCTGAGAGTACTGCTATATTGAAAAGGGGTCATACACTGTCCAGGGCCTGGAACTTCAGGAAATGTTTCTGGTGTATGCTGTGTGCACTCTCCTGTTGTGTTTTGGCGGCTCTTTCCCACTGATTAGTCTTCTGCAGAACTCCTCCTTGACTGAAGAGGGGAGTGTTTGGACCTTGACCTTGGTGTGCTTTGATTTGTTTGTTGAAGTAAGTCTGTAAAAGAGGGGGCAAAAAAACATGATCCTCAAAAGAGATAAGGAAAGGAAACAACAACAACAACAACAACAACAAAAACCAGAGAATCCAAAAATAAAAGGCTGATTCTAAAGAAAAAGAAAGGAAGAAAAAGAGTAAAAAGAAAGGAAAAGAATAAAAAAGTCTGATGTAAAAAAAGGAAATAAAACCAAACCAAAAACAAAACAAAGTCTGAGGCTGATTCCAAAAGAAAAAAAAAAGAAGAAGAGAGAAAAAATAGAATAAAAAAAGTAAGTCTGTCCTATTTCCATCAGAACTGCAGGTATTGTTTCGAAGTAGTCAAATTTTCAGTACATTTGATGCATGTGGGATGCTGGCTGTGTTGATCTGGAGGAGAGGCCCACTGCTTTGGCTCAGGATCAGTCTAGCCCTAATAAATGAGCAGTTGCCAGGCATAGAAGGGTAGGTTTCAGTATAAGCGGGTCCTGCCTCCACTACGGGAGGTACTTTGAAGTCCCCACCATGTTAGTGTTGGGCGGGGGAAAATGGCACCACCCCAATGTCTCCTCCCCGCACTGGACATCTCACATCCCCCACTGTTGGGGCAGCTCTCAGAATAGTGAAGGCAGTCAGATTTCCCTGCTCCACAGTTCTCCTGTGTTTTTCCTTTGGTGTGTAGCTGAGATTCAAAACCCAAAATCTTAAAGGAATCACGTGGATCTGCCACCCTCCTCTAGAGTAGAACCTCTGTATGCTGTGTCTGAAGCCCTCTGTACCTGAAAAATGGTCCCACGCCTGCATAGTGTATGCAATCTATGGTGTAGCACCACTAAAAGCAGCAAAGGTTATGTTCTCTCTGGGTGCATCTCTTTCCCCTTTTGAAAGGCCTTTGACTGGTGCCTGATGGGCCTTTTGTCCTTGGGGAGGCAATGTACCCTCTTAGAAAAGGATTCCAGGAGGAGGAATGGTTCTTTCCCAAAGTGCCCCGGAGATCTCTACACCATGCTCTGTACTCTGGGGCCATCTCCTTTCTCCTTAGTAGCACGCAGACCCCAGCTCTGCTCTGGAGAAACTTAGGCACTTCCAAACCTCAGAGTTTGACCCCAAAGACTGTTGGCAAAAAAATCAAAAGCAAAAACAAAACCTGTGACCCTCAGTACTTCTTGTTCCTCAATCCATGATCCACGGAGGTTTTTATTTTCCTCTTATGTGAACTTGATACCACATTTTCTCAACCCCTCTTCTTTCTCTCCCATACTGGGTTAGATTTTGAAGCAGCTAACTTCCTCTCAGTGCTCCATATCGATGCTATGTCTTTGAAGTCATTAAAGTACAACAGTTCTTTATTCCATGGATGTCATTTATGGTAATGAAGAGGATTTTTACTCTGAAGGTGCCAGTTATTTATGCTTATTCCCTTATTTTTCCTGGAATGTTTGAGTGCCTAATATGTGGTTGGCACTGTGCTAGATACTGGAAGTTCAGTAGTGGGATCAGTGTCCAGATACAGTCTTTGCCCTTACAGTATTTTCTTTAGTTAAAACCTAATGGAGGCTAACAGAAATAATCAGGCAGTTGCCATATCTTGTGTGAATGTCACAATGGGGAATCACAGTGAGCACCCAAAAAGGACATTTAGCAAGGTTTGGTTGCCTTTGTGTGCTAGGGAATGTGCTAAATGCTGAGTATATAGTTAATTAATAAAATAGACATGGCCCCTGCCATCATGATACTTAATATAGGGGAAAACTGGTATTGATTGAATAATCATATTTGTGTGATACTGCTATTAAGAAAAACATGACTATGATGAAAGAATCCATGAGGGATGTAATTTACACCACGTGTTCCAGGAACATGAATCTTAGATGACATTTGGGCTAAGACTTAAGGTATGAGTAGTAGCTAGTCAACTGCAGCAGGGGAGGAAAAGGACTCCATTGGGAAAGAATATCATGTGCTAAAGCCTGAGGCAAGCGGAGGCATGAAGATTGATAGAGCAGGATGTTTCATGTCATTATGTCATTGTGTGCAGTGGGGGCGGGGGGAGGGTGGAGAAGGAGAGAGCTATAAGGCATTAGGCTGGAGGGTGACCCGGATCACATCATAAGGAGGCTTCTCAGCCATAGGAAGGAGTCTTGACTTGAGGGGGAAAGGGATGTGTTCAAGCAGCAAGGGGATCAGATGAAGATACTTAGAAACTCTGGCTGCAGTAGTGAATTAAATTGTGGGACACACTGGGAGGCACAGAGACTAGGAAGGATTGTTAGGTGTGTGGGCTCTGAGGCCACATTTCTTGGGCTTGAATCCTACCTCTGTCACTCTGTAGCTGGACAGCTAAGTATTTGTGTGAGTCTTTGTTCTTGCTTCTGTAAATTTGGCGTGGTAATACTGATGCCAATATCATTGGGTTGCTGTGGCTTAGTCACCATTTAGTCCTCAGAGCAGCTTGTGGCCCTGCACTATGTGTTGTTCAGGCTGTGCTCTGTGAAAAGGCTCATGGTGGACAGGTCAGTGCAGGTGGGAACTTGCTCTCAACTTAAAAACCCTGTGCCCTGGTGGGGGATTACTTATTGGGGAGGAGGGATGCCTTTTATAATTTATCCATCCAAGAAGATAATCTCTTTTGTAATGTGAGCAAAGTCATCTTAGGTGGCTAACTATGGCCCTGCCTGGTTCTTATTAAGTACTTAATAAGTGTTATTTGTTATTAACGGCTCTGTGACTTTGTGTACATTATTGAGTCTTTCTCTGCCCCTTTTCTTATCTTTAAAACAATGAAATAACAGTCTCTACACAATAGAATTGGTTATAAGCATTAATGAATTAATACATGTAAAACACTTAAAGTGGTGTCTGGGATTAATAAATAGAAGTGTGTTAAAAAGAAAAGTAAGGGTAGGGAGCATTCATTCATTCAGCATTGTTTGTGAGCCAACTATGTGCCTGCCAGGCACAGAGCTGAAACTGGAAAGAAAGAGACAGATAGTGTCTGTGTCCTCATGAGATGAACAAATATTTACCCTCATAATTAATTAAAACTGTGATTAGTGTTAGAAAAATGAAGTGTAGGGGAGAGAGACAATTAGGAAGATCTGAGGAAGAGTCTGGAAGATGGAAGACAAGAGTGATTAGATAGTGGCATTGATTCCAGGAAGATTATGGACTCATGGAAATGTTTCAAGCAGGGCGGGATCCGCCATGTTGCCCACCTTCACAGCTAGATAAGATGAATTGGATTACCTACTTGGTGTATGATTGAAGAATGAATTAAAGTGCACAGTAACATATTTAGAATTTGGTGTACTGAAAATTCCTTAAATGTTATACAGAGAAAAACAGACATTCAACCAATTTTAAAGATACTTTAGAACTTGTAAGATTTGTTACTTAAAAATTTGAAGTAGTAAAGGAAGTGTGTATCTCAGCTCATTAAAGATATGTAAAGGTTGTATATGAGTTTTATCATCTTTTTTTTTTTTTTTTTTTTTGCCCCAAACTGGAAATAATGTCTTGATAATCTATTTGGAGAAGAGATGATAGGTGAAATTTTCCCATGTGATTTGTTTGCTTTGTCCTCTTTGCTTTTTCCTGTTTAATTCTGATAGTGTCATGGGTGAGGCAGATGACCTTTGCCAGCCAATTTATGAAACATTGTCGAGAAGGAACATGGCAGAACATTCAGTGACACCTTCAGGATTTATGCTCAGGTTTAAGATTACCCTCAGACTGAATGATTATTCTGAGTTTTGCTGGGCGTTTAGACTACTCTAGGCAACACAGAAGTTTCTTTGATAAGTTCTTGAGTCTTTCCTCTTATTTAAATCTCCAGGTGGAATTGCACTTGGTTCTGTAGCTGGTATCACTCCGATTCACTCTCCTTCCCCTCCTTTGTTCTCGCTAACAACTCATAAAAATGATGGTGTTTTGGGGGAACAAGCAAAAACAGCTAGTTGGAAATTATAGGCACAGGCATGCAGGAGAAAACTGCTTTGCCTTTTCATGACACATTATAATGTCAGCTATGAGTTGTTTGTATTTTGGAGGTTTGTTTTCATTTTTTACTGTTTTGTTTTTGAATGAAAACCTGTAACAGCATTATTAGGTAAACCAGCAGCCCTGTCTCAACTGGGTTTTTGAAGGAAAGACAGGCTTGATAACAGTGTTGAGGACTTTGGTAGGTAGAAGACCGTTCCTCATTCCCCTCACCATTTATCCCTGTCTCCATCCCTGAAACCTGTGAAGATGTTATATTAGCTGGCAAGGGGGAATTAAAGTGGACAATAGAATTAAGGTCACTAATCTGATGACTTTGAGATGGGGAGATTATCCTAGATCATCTGGGTAGGTCCTATGTAATCATAAGGGTCTTTAAGAGTGGAAAGGGGGGTGGGGAGTCAGTGGAGTGTCAGAATAATGCAGCCCAAGAAAGCTTCAGCCAGTTATTTCCGGCTTTAAAGATGGAGAAAGCAGGATTTGAGCCAAAGAATAAGTGTAACCTCTAGAAATGGGAAAATGCAAGAACACAGATTCTCCTTCAGAGCTTCCGGAAATGGATACAGCTCTGTCACCTTTAAGTCAGGCCAGTGAAACCGGCTCTGGACCTCTGATGTTTGTAACTGTAAGATAATACATTTGTATTATTTTCAGTCACTAAGTTTATGATAATTTGCTACATACAGCAGCAAACTAATGAGGCCTGACATTGCAAGTGGTAAAAATCTGGAGAACAGGGAGTTGATATCTGTAAAAGAAACAACATTAAATACATTACAAGTGTTCTATAACTCTAGGGCAATTAATCATTTAGTTGAATAAGAATCTAGAGAAGAGGTAGCAAACTTAAAACCATCAAGGCCTAGAGAGGTGGTGCAAATGAGGGAGACTAACCTGGTACAGCAGAATAGGGAGCAGAGGGAGTGTGGCAGACCAGAAAGTTCCTGGCCAGGTTTGGTGACCAGGGGCTGCTCAGCTCCAGATGATTGTTGCCATGAGGAATATAAGCTGTTAGTAGATCTTCCAGTTTTGTCAAAAGAAGCCAACATTTTGGAAATATAATGTAAATGACCCTAATAAATAATTAACTCTAGTGCTTTAAACAAAACCCTCCAACCAACCAAATAAAACTGCCTCAGCACATGCATTGCTGGATGGATATGGTTTATGAGCCCCTGTTTTGAGACTCTTAGTCTAGATGCACAGTCACCCTGAGCGACTTGTCATTGTCATGCTTCTGAATAAAACATCCCCAGATCCTTTTTAGAGGGTGAGAGACTGATTTAGCAAAACTAATAATTGAGCTAGTTGCTAATAAACATTAGGTTTCAAGTCTCAGTGGGTCTCATTGCAAAAGCCAAGCTTGGTTTTTATTTTCCACCTTACTGCCTGTAAGTTAGAAGGAAGAGATTAATAATAGTGCAGAGAGAAAAAGAGAGATGGAAAGAAGACATTTTCTGAGCACAAAATACCTATCAGGCATTAAACAGGGGGATTTTAAGCATGCTCTCCTTGTATTCGCCCAACGGTTTTATGATGTAAGCAATATTCTCATTTTCCAGGTAAGAAACCAGAGTCCAAGAGAGTCAGGCAACTTGCACTTGGTTACACAGGTAATATGAGCGAAGCAAATTCAGAAGGACACAATTGTTTTTTTCCCCCCCAGGGGTTCAGGTTTTTCAAGAGAAGGAGGGACAGTGCTTTCTCTGGGGCTGGAGACAGGAAGGAAATGGTAAGAGCTGCAGGGAATTTTCATGTGCTGACAGCTGCAGGAACTTGGCTTTCTTGGTGCAGGTGGGAATAAGGTTATCTGTTCAGCTGAAAGGGCTGGGTGTCAGATCGGCTGCTTCAGGAGAGAAGAGGCTAAACACTGGAGGGGCATGCTTGAGAGATTGAGACCTGATGTGGAAGTGACTGGTAGACCATAGACAGGATGGCTTTGAGTGGAACAAGGGTATACACCCTTGGTTTTTATGGCGGCATCCCTCATAAGTATGTAACCAGAGAGGAATTGAATGACCAAGGTGTGCCATTGGCTAGGTAAGCACAGAAAGGTTAAAAAAGCTGGGTGATTCAACTTCATTCGTCCCTAGGAAGTTCAGATTAAACACACAGTACCAATACTATACTATCTCTATCATAATGGCTAGAATGGAGAAATTGACAACACCAGTGAGCATGTGGGACAGCTAGGATGCAAAATTTCATTTGTATTTATGGCTGAGTAATATTCCATTGTATACAGATACCACTTGTCTTTTATCCTTTTATTTATCTATGGTCACTTGGGCTACTTCCATAATTTGGCTATTTTCAATAATGCTGCAATAAACACAGGGGTACCTGTGACTTTTTGAGTTAGTATGTTCACATTCTTTGGGTAAAATACCCAGTAATGGAATTGCTGGATATTATGGTAATTATGTTTTTAACTTTTTGAGGAACCTCCATACTCTTTTTCACAGTGGCTGTACCGGTATGTATTCCCACCAATAGTGCATCATGGTTCCTTTTTTTCACATTCTTGCCAAGACTTGTCATTTCTGGTGTTTTTCATTTTAGCCATTGTGACACGTGTAAGGTGAAATCTCATTGCACTTTTGATGTGCATTTCCCTGATGATGAGTGATGTTGAGCATCCTTTCATGTAACTGTCTGTGGGCTGTCTGTATGTCTTCTTTGGAAAAAAAAATGTCTTTTATGTCTTCTCCCTATTTTTCATGAAATTATTCATTTTTTATTTTGAATTAAGTTTTTTAAATTTATTTTGGATACTAACCCTTTATCAGATATGTCATTTGTAAGTAGCTTTTCCCATTCAGTAGATGCTTTGAGTTTTGTTGGTTATTTCCTATGCTGGCCAGAGGCTTTTAATTTTGACATAGTCCCAATAGTTGATTTTTGCTTTTGGTTCCCTTGCCTCAGGAAACACATCTAGCAAAATAATGCTATAACTGATGTCACAGAAGGTACCACCTGCGCTTTCTTCTAGTGTTTTCATAGTTTCATATCTCACATTTAGGTTCTCATTCCATTTAAGTTTATTTTTATGTATGGGCTAAGAAACTAGTCCAGTTTCATTCTCTAGCATGTAAGTGTCCAGTTTTCCTAACATCATTTGTTGAAGAGATTGTATTTGTTTCAATTGTATATTCTTGCTGCCTTTGTTGAAGATTAATTGGCCATATAATGGGTTATTTCTTGGCTCTCAACCCTCTTCTGTTGATTTGTGTGTCTATTTTTGAGCAAGTATGTTGCGGTTTTGATTACTACTGCTTTGTAGTATATCTTGAAACCTGGGATTGCGATAACTCCAGATTTGTTCTTCTGTGTCAAGATTGCTTTGGCTGTTCAGGGTCATTTGTGGTTCCCTACAAATTTTGGGATTATTTGTCTTACTTCTGTGGAAAATGCTCCTGATGTTTTGGGAAGGATTGCATTCATTCTGGATTGCTTCGGGTAGCATTGACATTTTGACAATATTTGTTTTTCTAATCCATCTTTCCATTTGTGTGTGTCATCTTCGATTTCTTTGACCAGTGTGTTACAGTTTTCAGTTTTCAGTACAGGTCCTTCACCTCTTTGGTTAAGTTTATTCCTAGACATTTTATTATTTTTGGTGCAGTTGTAAATGCGATTGGTTTCTTAATTTATTTTTCTGATACTTCATTATTAATATATAGGAAAGCAGCATTTTTCTATACCTGGATTCTATATCCTGTGACTTTACTGAATTCATTTATTAGTTCTATCAGGGTTTTGGTGGCGTCTTTAAGGTTTTCCATGTATAAAGCATCATGTAATAAGCATATAGTCAAAGTTTTACTTTTTATTTACCAATGTGAATGACTTCTTGTTGTCTGATTGCTGTGGCTATGACTTCTAATACTCTGTTGAATAAAAGTGGTGGGAGTGGACATCCTTGTCTTGTTCCTTATCTCAGAGGAAAAGCTCTCGTTTTTCACCACTGAGTATGATGTTGGCTATGGGTTTTTCATATATGGCCTTTATTTGTTGAGGTATGTTCCCTGTAAACCTAGTTTGTTGAGGGTTTTTATCATGAATGGATATTGTACTTTGTCAAATGCTTTTTCTGCATATGTTTAAATGATAATATACTTATTATCCTTTTCTTATTGATGTGATGTATCACATTGGTGGATTTGTGAATTTTGAACCACCCTTGCATCTCAGGAATGAATCCCACTTGATTGTAATAAATGATTTTGAAAAATTAAGTTTGCTAATATTTTGTGGAGGATTTTTGCATCTATGTTCACCTGAGTCAGTGACCTGTGGTTCTCTTTTTTTTTTGTAGTGTCTTTATTTAGTGTTGGTATCAGGGTAACGCTTGTCTCATAGAATGATTTTGGAAGCTTTCCTTCCTTTTCTGTTACTGGGAATAATTAGAGAAGAATAGATTTTTAACTCTTCTTCAAATGTTTAGCCTGTGAAGCTGTCTGGTTTTGGACTTCTGTTTTTTGTGAGTTTTTTTGATTAGTGATTCAGTTTCATTGTTAGTAACTGGTCTGTTTAAATTTTTATTTCTTCCTGCATCAATTTTGCTAGGTTATATGTTTGCCAGAATTTATCTTTCTTCTAGGTTGTCTAATTTGTTGGCATATAACTTTTCACAACATTCTCTTATAATCCTTCGTATTTCTGTGATGTTGGTTGTTATTTCTTCTCTTTTATTTCTGATTTTGAGTCCTCTCCCCCCACTTTTCTCCTTTCTGGCTCTCTTGTTAATGGGTCTGGCTAAAAGTTCATCAGTTTTATTGATCTTTTGAAAGAGCCAGCTCCTGGTTTCATTGATCTGTTTTCTTGTTGTTTTTTTAAATTTGTTTTTATTTTTTTTTTAGTTTTTATTTTGCTTATTTCGACTCTAACCTTTATTATTTCCTTCCTTCTGTTGGTTTGGAGTTTTGTTCTCCTTTTTTGGCTCTTTTAGAAGTGTAATATTAGGTTGTTTATATAAGATTTTTCTTGTATATTGAGGCAGACCTATATTGCTATAAACTTGCCTCTTAGGACCACTTTTGCTGCATCCCAAAGATTTTAGACTATCGTGTTTTCATTTTCATTTATTTCCATGTAATTTTTGATTTCTTCTTTAATTTCCTGTTTGACACATTCATTGTTTAGTAGCATGTTATTTAACCTCTATGTATATATTTGTTTACTTTCCATATTTTTTCTTGTGGTTACTTTTTATTTTCACAGCCTTATGGTCAGAAAAGATGTATGACTGGAATTTTTTTGAATTTGTTGAGATTTGTTTTGTGGCCTAACATGATCTATTCTAGAGACTGTTCCATGTGCACTTGAAAAGAACGTGTACTCTGCAGTTTTAGGATAGATGTTCTGAATATATCTGTTAGATCCATCTCGTCTAATGTGTCTTTCAAAGTCACTGTTTTCTTGATACTCTGTCTGGATGATTTATCCATTGATGTAAGTGGAGTGTTAGGGTTCCCTATTATTATTGTATTTCTATTGATTATTTCCTGTGTTTGTTATTAGATGCTTTATGTACTTGGATGCTTTCATGTTGAGTGCATAAATATTTTCAATTGATAAATCTTATTGTTGGATTGTTCTCTTTTTGTTATAAAGTGTCCTTTGTCTCTTGTAACAATCTTTGTTTTAAAGTTTATTTTGTCAAATAAAAGTATTGTTTCCCTATCTTTATTTTTTGTTCCATTTGTATATGATAAATGTGTTTCCCATAACTTTCATCCTGCATGAGTTTAAGGTCTGAAATGAGTCTCTTGTAGGCAGTATATAGATGTTTCTTTTTTTGCATTCCATCACCCTTGATTGGAGTGTTTAGTCCATTTACATTCAAAGTAATTATTGATGGTATATACTTATTGCCATTTGTTACTTGTATTATGGTTGCTTTTGTAGTTCTTTCTTGTTCCTTTTCTTGAGACTTGTTTTGTGGCCTAACGTGATCTAGAATTTGCTTGCTTTCTTCAGTGTTGTACTTGGATTTCTTTCTCTTTCTCTTTTGCATGTCTATTACTGGTTTTTGATATCTGGTTACTTTTACGTTTGTATATAATGTCTTATGCATACAGCAGTCTATATTAAGTTGATGGATGCTTAATTTGGCATTCCTTTTTTTTATTACTTGCCCCTCCACTGTGTTTTAAGTATATGATATCATACTTTACATCCTTTTGTTTTCTGAATCCCTTGACTGATTTCTATACGTATACTTAAGTTTACTAATTTTGTGCTTTCTTCTTTTCTCACTTGTACTTAGGGTCTTTCCTTTTCATTCCAAGAATCCCCTTTAACACTTCTTGTAAGGCTGGTTTAATGGTCATGAATTCCTTTAACTTTTGTTCATCTGGAAACTTTTTATCTCTACTTTCATTCTGAATGATAGACTGGCTGGTTATAGTATTCTTGATTGCATTTTTTTTTTTTTTATTTTTTAAACTTTTAGCGCTTTGAATATATCCCATCACTCCTTCCAGCCTGCAAAGTTTTGGCTGAAAAATGAGCTGATAGCTTTATATTTCCTTTGTATGCAACTGTTTTATTTTCTCTTGGTAATTTAAAAATTCTCTTTATCACTACTTTTTGTATTTTAATTACGATTTGTGCTTGTGTGGAACTCCTTGGATTGATTTTTGTTGGGGCCTCTCGGTCCTAGGTCTGGATTTTTGCTTCTTTCCTCAGATTCAGGATATTTTTGGCCATTATTTGTTCAAATAAAATTTCTTTCTCCTTTTCTCTCTTATCCTTCTGGAATTCCTGTAATGTAAAGATTATTAAGCTTCATGGTGTTGCTGAGTCCCTGAGTCTCTTCATTTGTTGTTGTTGTTGTTATTATCTGTCTCCTCTTCAGCTTGATTGCTTTCCATTACTCTGTCCCCCCCCAGTCTCCTCTAGTCTACTACTTATTCCATTTAGTGTATTTATTTTTTATTTTTTAATTATTTTATTTATTTTTTTCATTAACTTGTTTTATTTTTTATTTTTTAAAATTTACATACAAATTAGCATATAGTGCAACAGTGATTTCAGGAGTAGATTCCTTAATGCCCCTTACCCATTTAGTCCATTCCCCCCCCCACAACCCCTCCCATAACCCTCAGTTTGTTCTCCATATGTATGAGTCTCTTATGTTTTGTCCTCCTCCCTGTTTGTATAAAATTTTTGTTTCCCTTATGTTCATCTGTTTTCTCTCTTAAAGTCCTCATATGAGTGAAGTCATATGATTTTTGTCTTTCTCTGACTAATTTCACTTAGCATAATACCCTCCAGTTCCATCCACGTAGTTGCAAATGGCAAGATTTCATTCTTTTTGATTGCCGAGTAATACTCCATTGTATAGATATACCACTTCTTTTTCCATTCATCCATCAATGGACGTTTGGGCTCTTTCCATACTTTGGCTATTGTTGATAGTGCTGCTATAAACATGGGGGTGCATGTGTCCCTTTGAAACAGCACACCTGTATCCTGTGGATAAATGCCTAGTAGTGCAATTGCTGGGTCATAGGGTAGTTCTATTTTTAGTTTTTTGAGGAAACTCCATACTGTTTTCCAGAATGACTATACCAGTTTGCATTCCCACCAACAGTGCAAAAGAAATCCTCTTTCTCCACATCCTCACCAACATCTGTTTTTGCATGAGCTGTTAATGTCAACCATTCTGACAGGTGTGAGGTGGTCTCATGGTGGTTTTGATTTGTATTTCCCTGATGATGAGTGATGTTGAGCATTTTCTCATGTGTCGGTTGACCATCTGGAGTCTTCTTTGGAGAAGCGTCTATTCATGTCTTTTGCCCATTACTTCACTGGATTATTTGTTTTCTTGGGTGTTGAATTTGATAAGTTCTTTATAGATTTTGGTTACTAACCCTTTATCTGATATGTTGTTTGCAAATATCTTCTCCCATTCTATCGGTTGCCTTTTAGTTTTGCTAATTGTTTCTTTCACTGTGCAGAAGCTTTTTATTTTGATGAGGTCCCAGTAGTTCATTTTTGCTTTTGTTTCCCTTGCCTTCAGAGACAAGAGGCAAGAAGTTGAGTAAGTTGAGTAAGAAGTTGCTGCGGCCAAGATCAAAGAGGTTTTTGCCTGCTTTCTCCTTGAGGATTTGATGGCTTCCTGTCTTACATTGAGGTCTTTCATCCATTTTGAGTTTGTTTTGTGTATGGTGTAAGAAAGTGATCCAGGTTCATTCTTCTGCATGTCACTGTCCAGTTTTCCCAGCACCACTTGCTGAAGAGACTCTGTTTATTCCATTAGATATTCTTTCCTGCTTTGTCAAAGATTAGTTAGCCAAAAATTTGTGCGGCCATTTCTGGGTTCTCTATTCTGTTCCATTGAGCTGTCTGTTCTTGTGCCAGTACCATACTGTCTTGATGATTACAGCTTTGTAGTACAGCTTGAGTCTGGGATTGTGATGCCTTCTGCTTTGGTTTTCTTTTTCAAGATCGCTTTGGCTATTCAGGGTCTTTTCTGGTTCCATACAAAGTTTAGGATTATTTGTTCTAGCTCCATGAAGAATGCAGGTTTACTTTGATAGGTATTGTATTGAATATGTAGATTGCATTGGGTAGTATAGACATTATAACAATATTTGTTCTTCCTATCTAGGAGCATGGAATCTTTTTCCATTTTTTTGTGTCTTCTTCCATTTCTTTCATAAGCTTTCTATAGTTTTCAGTGTATAGATTTTTCACCTCTTTGATTAGATTTATTCCTAGGCATTTTATGTTTTTTTTTTTTGTGCAACTATAAATGGGATCGATTCCTTGATTTCTCTTTCTGTCGCTTCATTGTTGGTGTATAGGAATGCAATCAATTTCTGTGCATTGATTTTATATCCTGCAACTTTGCTGAATTCATGAATCAATTCTAGCAGTTTTTTGGTGGGATCTTTTGGGTTTTCCATATAGAGTATCATGTCATTTGCAAAGAGTGAAAGTTTGACCTCCTCCTGGCCGATTTGGATGCCTTTTATTTCTTTGTGTTGTCTGATTACAGAGGCTAAGACTTCCAATACTATGTTGAATAGCAGTGATGAGAATGGACATCCCTGTCTTGTTCCTGACATTAGGGGGAAACCTCTCAGTTTTTCCCATTGAGGATGATATTAGTGTTGGGTCCTTCATATATGGCTTTGATGATCTCGAGGTATGCTCCTTCTATCCCTCCTTTCTTGAGGGTTTTTATCAAGAAAAGATGCTGTATTTTGTCAAATGATTTCTCTGCATTTATTGAGAGGATCATATGGTTCTTGCCCTTTCTTTAATTGGTGTGATGAATCTCTTTAACTGTTTTGTGGATATTGAACCAGCCCTGCATCCCAGGTATAAATCCTGCTTGTTCGTGGTGAATAATTTTTTTAATATATTGTTGGATCTGGTTGGCTAATGTCTTGTTGAGGATTTTTGCATCCATGTTCATCAGGGAAATTGGTCTATAGTTCTCCTTTTTAGTGGGGTCTCTGTCTGGTTTTGGAATCAAGGTAATGCTGGCTTCATAGAAAGAGTTTGGAAGTTTTCCTTCCATTTCTATTTTTTGGAACAGTTTCAAGAGAATAGGTGTCAACTCTTCCTTAAATGTTTGGTAGAATTCCCCTGGAAAGCTATGTGGCCCTGGACGCTTGTTTTTTGGCAGAGTTTTGATTTCTAATTCGATTTCCTTACTGGTTATGGGTCTGTTCAAATTTCCTATTTCTTCCTGTTTCAGTTTTGGTAGTGTATATGTTTCTAGGAATTTGTCCATTTCTACCAGATTACCCATTTTATTGGCATAATTGCTCATAATATTCTGTTATTATTATTTTTATTTCTGTTGTGTTGGTTGTGATCTCTCCTCTTCCATTCTTGATTTTAGTTATTTGGGTCCTTTCCTTTTTCTTCTTGGTCAAACTGGCTAGTGGTTTATCAATTTGGTTAATTCTTTCAAAGAACCAGCTTCCGGTTTCATTGATCTGTTCTTTTTTTTTTTTTTTTTTTTTTTTTTTTTTTTTTTTTTTTGTAAGGTTAGGTTGTGTATCTGAGACCTTTTTTCCTTCTTTAGGAAGACCTGGATTGCTATATACTTTCCTCTTATGACCGCCTTTGCTGCATCCCAGAGGTTTTGGGTTGTGGTGTTATCATTTTGATTGACTTCCATATACTTGTTAATTTCGTCTTTAACTGCTTGGTTAGCCCATTCATTCTTTAGTACGATCTTCTTTTGTCTCCCAAGTGTTTGTTATCTTTCCAAATTTTTTCTTGTGGTTGATTTCAAGTTTCATAGTGTTGTGGTCTGAGAATGTGCATGGTATGATCTTGATCTTTTTGTCCTTACTTAGGGCTGATTTGTGTTCCAGTATATGGTCTATTCTGGAGAATGTTCCATGTGCACTGGAGAAGAATGTATATTCTGCTTTAGGATGAAATGTTCTGAATATATCTGTTAAGTCCATCTGGCCCAGTGTGTCATTCAAAGCCATTGTTTCCTTGTTGATGTTTTGATTAGATGATCTGCCCATAGCCGTGAGTGGGGTGTTTAAGTCTTCCACTATTAGCGTATTACTATCGATGAGTTTCTTTGTTTGTGATTAATTGATTTATATATTTGGGTGCTGCCACATATGGCACATAAATGTTTATAATTTTCAGGTCTTCTTGGTGGATAGACCGCTTGATTATGATATAATGCCAGTCTTTATCTTAAAGTCTACATTGTCTGATATAAGTATGGCTACTCTGGCTTTCTTTTGTTGACCATTAGCATGATAGACAGTTTTCCATCCCTTTATTTTCAATCTGAAGGTGTCTTTAGATCTAAAGTGGGCCTCTTGTAAACAGCATATAGATGGATCTTGTTTTCTCATCCATTCTGTTACCCTTTGTCTTTTGATTGGATCATTGAGTTCATTGACATTTAGAGTGAGTACTGAAAGATATGAATTTATTGGCATTATGATGCTTTTAGAGTTGGAGTTTCTAGTGGTGGTCTCTGGTCCCTTGTAATCTTTGTTTCTTTTGGTATTTATATATATATATACATATATATATATGTGTGTGTGTGTGTGTGTGTGTGTGTGTGTATATATATATATATATACTTTTTATCCTTTCTCCCCTCAGAGTTCCCTTTAAAATTTCTTGCAGGGCTGGTTTAGTGGTCACAAACTCCTTTAATATTTGTCTGGGAAATTTTTTTTATCTCTCCTTCTATTTTGAATAACAGCCTTGCTGGATAAAGAATTCTTGGCTGCATATTTTTCTGATTCATCACATTGAATATATCCCACCACTCCTTTCTGTCCTGCCAAGTTTCTGTGGATAGGTCTGCTGCAAACCTGGTCTGTCTTCCCTTGTAGGTTAGGGACTTTTTTTCCCTTGCTGCTTTCATGATTCTCTCCTTGCCTGAGTATTTTGTGAATTTGACTATGATATGCCTTGTTGATGTTCAGTTTTTGTTGAATCGAATGGGGGTCCTCTGTGCTTCCTGGATTTTGATGTCTGTGTCTCTCCCCAGGTTAGGAAAGTTTTCCAGTATGATTTGCTCACATAACCCTTATACTCCTATTTCTCTCTCTTCCTTTCTGGGACCCCTATAATTCTGATGTTGTTCCTTGCTAACGAGTCACTGATTTCTCTGATTCTTAAATCGTGCTCCTTTGCCTTAATCTCCCTCTTTTTTTCAGTTTCCTTATTCTCTATAAGTTTGTCCTCTATATTGCTGATCCTGTCTCTGCCTCATTCCTCCTTGCCACCGTGGCATCCATCCATGATTGCAGTTCAGTTATAGCATTTTTAATTTCATTCTGAGTATTTTTTAATTCTTTTATCTCTGCAGAAAGGGATTCTAATCTATTTTTGGCTCCAGCTAGTATTCTTATTATCGTAATTCTAAATTCTGTTTCAGACATCTTGCTTGTATCTGTGTTGGTTAAATCCCTGGCTGTCATTTCTTCGTGCTGTTTCTTTTGGGGTGAATTCCTTTGTTTTGTCGTTTTGAAGGGAGGAAAGGAATTAATGAAGTAGAAAAATGAAAATTAAAAAAATTATAAAAAAATCTTAAAATTAAAAAATTACACACACAAAATGTAATAAATGATGCTAGATCATAGGTATGTTTGGTCTGGGTGTGGAAAGTGGTTTGACAGATTAGAGCAAAAAAAGGGGGAGGGAGGAAATCGTTTGGGAATTTGAAACAATGAATACACTCAGGTAGACCAAAATGAGATGATGGGAGTAAAATAGAATTGGAATAAATTTACACAAACGTAAAGAATGTAGTAGGAAAAAAATTAAAGAAAAATATTTTTAATAAAAATTAAAAATAAAAATTAACTTTTTTCTCTTTCTGTATTCAAGAAAAATTAACCAAAAAGAGAAAAAAGAAAAAGAGATCGTTTGAAAATTTGAAAAAGTGAATACACTGTAGTACACTAAAATGGAAGTAAAAGAGAATTTGAAAAAATTTACATAAAAGCAAAAAACATAGTAAAAAATTAAATATTTTTAATATAAATTGAAAGTAAAAATGAAGTTTTTCACTTTCTGCATTTAAGAAAAAATGAAAAATAGGAAAAAGAAAAACAAGGAAATCGTTTGAAAATTTGAAAAGGTGAATACACTGAAGTAGACTAAAATAGAATGATGGAAGTAAGATAGAATTTGAAAAAAAAAAAAGTAAAAAAAATTAAAAATACTTTTAATAAAAATTTAAACTAAAAATAAATTTTTCTCTTTCTGTACTCAAGAAAAAGAATAGTGTAAAAGAGAATAAAAAAAAAATTGAATAGATGGACCTGCTAACAGATTGAAATAGGACTGAAATTACTTCGTTTTCCCCTGGATGTCAGATTATGTAGTGTTTTATAGTACATAAACCAAGTAGGTGGTGAGACTTGTGTTCTTGAAGAGGGAGGATGGCCCAGTTAGGCGGGGCTCAGTGTAACAGCTCCATTGTCCACTATATGGCGCTGCTAGCCTACTGGGGTGGATTGTTGCTGCACTCGTAGGTGTGTATGCACATGCTCAGGAGTGGTGAAAATGGCATCGCCCAGCTACCCACTTGCTAGTGTGGGATCTCGTTCTCTCTGATCACCAATTGCGCACCTGTCCTCTGTCTTCAGCTTTCGTCCACTCCCCACTTCTTCACTGTCTGTAACCAAACCCCAGGCAGTACCTCTCTCCCGAGTTTTGTCTCAGATGCGGCTGTCTTCCCCCGCCCCTTACTTCTGAAGGACTGCGGCTTTGACCTGTTCCGCCCCTCTGCGGGAGGGTCTCACCGAGCAATGGCCGAATGTCGGCTGCACCTTGGAATGCTTGCTGGACCCTGCTGCTGCCGACGTCCAGAGATTGCGGCCAGGTGCCAGCCCACCCAAGAAAAAGTTCAAGAGATAGTTTAGCAGCAGCTTTTTAGGGATTTTGGAAAATCACAACACGCATTTGGCACCAGGCTTCACACTTAATGACCCTGTTCCAGCACCAGCGAATGTGGCCATTTTCTGGGGTCTGCTCGGACCAGGTGGCTTCAACAGTCTCTACCAAATGTCCTCCCAGCAGTGGAACTACTTTTCACCATGTGGCCTGAGAACTTCCCGGACCCCACTCTGTTCCTGGGGATTCGCCCTTCACACTAGACCACCACCAGGTATCGAGCTGCGGAGTTGCAGACTCTGGGCTCCCCTTGTTTACAGTCTTAATGGGATTTAAGCCCTCTCCTTTCTCCTTTCTCCCTTTTTAGTTTAGTCCCTGCGGCTGTTTCCAATTTCCCACTTTCTCTCCAGCTGCTTTTGGGGAGGGGTGCTTTTCCTGTATTCTCCTGCCCCCCCCCCCCCCCCCCCCCACTGCAGTCTCTGTCTTCTCTCTACCTGCAAAGGCGGCTCCCTGCCCACTGCAGCTTCTCTCTCCTGGAGTATACCTCTCTGTGCTATGTACCTGCTGAATTCTGTGGTTCAATTTGTGCACATTGTTGTGTTAATCCTCCCATCAGTTTTCTAGGAGTGTAGGCTGGTTTAGTGTGGGTCTGTCTGTATTTCATGGACTCGAGACACACAAGTGTATTTTTAACTTCAGGAGTTCTTCATCTCAGATTGGTCCTTTTTAATTTTTTTTTTTATCTCTTCGTTTAGTCTCATTGAGGTCCGTCACTCTTAAGTCCAGTGAGTATCTGTATGACCATTATTTTAAGTTGTCTGTCAGGCATATTACTTACCTCTGTTTCATTTAGCTCTCTTGCTCTGATTTTGTCCTGTTCTTTCATTTGAACCATACTTTGTCTCCTTGTTTTGTCTAACTCTCTGTGGTTATTTCTCTGTATCAGGGAAGTCAGATAGGTCTCCTGCTATTGAAAGGAGTAGCCTTACGAGGAAGAGATCCTGTAGTTGCCAGCAGTGCAGTGTCCCCTGTTCACCAGATCCCGGCCCTTCACAAGTGTCTCCTGGGTGTGTTGCATAAGCCCTGCTGTTGTGGCTGAGTTGCTTTTGCCTTCAGTCCAGTCATCTGCAATGGCTTTCTTTGCCTGTTGTGGGCAGGGTTTGGTCCCTGTGTTAATGGACCACGCTGAGCTTGACTTGTCAGACCAGCCATATGCCAGAGATATGCCAGCATGGAACTGCAGGGTACTTTTCTTGTGTTTGCCTTTGAGATGTTTTTGTTGGTGGGTGTGCCCGCAGTCAGACCTAAAGTCTGTCCTCACCTGCATTTGGATTGGTATGTGTGGTTATTTTCCTCTCTCCTGGGCAGGAGTCACTTCAGAGTGGTGCTGCTCCCCAGTGGGGGCTGCTGGCACATTGCCAGGCTTGTGACACTGCTTTGGATGGGTTCTGGCCAAAGGCATGTTGGAAGGGTTGTGTTTGCAGGAGAATACATGGGTGGGGCATAGAAAATTAGCAAGGTTTGCCAGATCTGCTGTGAGAGGGGACGTGGAAGGGAGGAGGCCTGCCTGGAGGGGGCATGTCTCCAGGAGAATGTCAGGGCAGGGTACACTGTTACCAAGTTAGGTAGTGAATGTTGATATTGTGCTCGTTCCCGCTGGTGTGTGTGTGTGTAAGCTGGGGTACAGGGGAGGGAAATAGTGCCTGACAGCTCCTTTGTTCCTGGAGAAGTCTCCCAAAGATCTCTGTGCCTCCAGTTCATGCTCTGAGACAGTAAACAATTATCCCCCCCCCCCCAACAACCCCCAGTATATCCCAGGTGTTTTTCAAACTGCTGCCTCTATTCTGTATTGCTATGAGATGTTTGTTGTGCTGTCCTTTTAAGGCGGGAGACGCTGTTTTCACTTACCCTTTGTCTCTCCCAGGCATTAAGCCCCCTGATTATAAGAACTTGGAAATTTTGGCCCCTCTGGTTTTCAAAGCTAAATATTATGGGAATTTGTGTTCTCAGTGTGGAGTCCCCAGTATGAGAGCCTGTTTTCCTCTCCTGTCTGATCTGGGGGCATCCCTCTCTCTGGTGGACAGTCCTGCAGTTCCATTTAGCTCCCTACCCTGTCTTCACCCTTCCTACCCTCTACCATGTGGCCTCTTCTCTGCATTTAGCTGTGGAGAGTCTGTTTTGCCAGTGTTTGGGTTGTTTTCAGGGTGATTTACACTCATGTGGGTGTTTTTGAGTTGTATGCCTGGGACAAGGTGAGCTTAGGGTGGAGTGTTCTGATTTTTAAAATTTTGTTAAATGAGTGTGTTTACTTTGTGAAAACCCACTGCCCTTTTTCCTGCACATGTTGTATTTTAATAGAGTATGAAGAACAACAGCAACAAAAAAGGCCTGGGTAGTAGTCTAAAATCACGACCAGGCGGTAGTGAAATTGCTGACAAGGAGAGCCAGGACAAAAGATTGAATTATTGAATGTGGAGGACTTGGGAAATTGGGGGCAAGATGGTTGTGACAGGAGAGAAGGGATGTAGAGCAACTTCTTATGACAAAGTCTGTGTGGCTGCGGTGGGATAGAAGATACAATGTTGTATCAGCTAAATGGCTATATCTGGTTCTGCTTCTTAGGTCAAAAAGGCCATTCTCGCAATCCAACCCAGTGAGGAGGTGGTGGTATAATTTCATGTAGATACAGAGGAGACTTTGACAGCTCATTTCCTGACCTTGTTTAATTTTTACCTGTTAACCAGGCACTAGAACTCTGTACAATAGGAACCTAAAGCCTGCATTAGCTTACTGAGTATAGTATATGCACTGTAAACAAAGCTTTTGTTACAGCTTTGAATGTGGCTTTTCCTGGTCTGTGTCTCCTAGCAAGAGAAATGTAACAGGTATATAGATGATAATGTAAATGGATAAGTTCCCTACATGGCTTTTAAAGGATGGAGACAGGGGCACCTGACTGGCTTAGTTGGTTAAGGATCTGACTTTGACTTCCACCCAGGTCTTGATCTCATGGTTTGTGAGTTACAGCCCTGCATTGGGCTCTGCCCTTACTGCATGGAACCTGTTTCAGATTGGGATTCTTGGTTCCCGTCTTTCTCTGCCCCTCCCCCACAAGCACTCTCTTAAAAAAAAAGGAGATGGAGACAATTGATTCTTCATTATGGATTCACTGAAAAGCTTCTTTTCTCCTCTCTTTTTCGGAAAACTAGATTTGTGATCTTTGTGCCGTTAATATCTATTCACTACCACGTTATCTTGGTTAAATTAGAAAGGCCATTTGCCTCATGAATCAAAGGTTAAAAAAATGTTCTTAAATAATTATATTAATCTCTAAGATTTCTTTCTAAATAGCATGGCTGAGTCATTATTAATGAGGATGGTAGAAAACTAAGGTCAAGGTTGCATTTTTTCCCTCCCATTTCTTCCTTCTCTTCTGGGTTGATTTGTGTTCCATCTTGCCCTGTATATTGCTTATCTGTGAAGCTTCATGAATTTCTAAATAATTTTTATTTCTAATGTTTTTTTTTAAGTTCCAGAGATTATGTTGAATGTAGTCTGACATATAATTATGACACCTCTAATGGATTATAAGTAATCCATTAAATAGCACATAGCTAAAGGGATCTTATAATTGGTCATGCAAATTGGGACCTTTGTGAATAAAAAGGGGTGTTACTAATTATGCCAGGCAGGAGGTCATAGCACTGCTGTTTTGGGCTAACTGGGATGTGTGGTGGTTCTTCCCAGAGTCCTCCTGTCAGGAATAAACTTTGTGAAGGCTCTCTTCTATCAGCAATGCTGCTTACCTGGCTTGTCCACTCTGGGCTGAATGATTCACAGGCATTACTTAGCTCAGTTCTCTCTCTACTGGTGAGAAACATAAGGCCTGATTACAAAAAATAGCTACATGGCAGGTTTTGGATATTACTTTCCAATTCCTCCCCTTTGAGTCCTGGTGAAAACCCATAACTGAGTATCACTGACAGAATAGCCTGTGTTCATATCTGGCCTAATTTTTCTTGTTTTCTTTTCCTAAATTTCATCTCTCAGAATCTAATGACTATTAGCAGACAAATCTCGGTCTTGGTAAAGGTAGGATTTTTTTTCTTAATGACGAGGGTACGAATCCCTATAGCATGCCTTGTGTTTGGTACGCATCGCTTAACACTGGGCCCAGATACCTGTGGTGGCTCCTAATGCAAATCCTACCTCCCTCCTGCTTGATGTTTGGGTCAGATGACTCACTTCTTAATCTGTGTCCTCTGTTCTCCTAGGAGAGAGTTACTAGGAATCCAAGGGCTCATTCACCCTCCATCCTCTTGTGGGTTCTTGAACAATGGAGAAATAAAGACAGAAGTCAAATGAGGGTCATTATCTCTTCTTTAATGCTGGAATATCTTCACTATGGTTCTGGGCCCCCTGGACTTCCCACCATTCCCCTAGGTAGTGAACTGAGTTCTGCAGTTAAAAACAAAGCCACTGGGCCTGCCCCTTTGGCTTTAAACTAGGAGGATAGAAGAATATCTGTGATTTCCAGTTGGTAGTTCAGGGAAGAAAGGCAAGTGCAAAGGAAAGGAAGAGTATAGCCAGAAGGAGAAAGATGAAGGCATGGCAAGAGGAAGGAGAGAGGAAGAAAAGGAGAGGATGAGGAAGAGAGTGGGATCAAGCAGTCAAAATATGGAGATAGGGAGCATGAGAGAATGGAATGGAGGCAGAAGGGAGAGAGGAGACTCAGTAATCACATAATTCTCTACCCATGATGGAAGATGAATGAATGATAGAGATACTTCCTCCCAAATACCAACAAGTATTGGCGGTAATTCCTATTTTGTGCATTAATGGGACATATGGGGAGAAGGAGAAAGGGGCCTCTATGTTTTTCCCCCTCCACCGCCTCAGCCTAGGTCTCCATATGAAACTCCATTGTGTGCACCCTGAGACTACAGCTGGCTACAGAAGGTATTATCCATGCATACATTTGCAGCATCCTTGGGGCTACAGTGAAACCTTGGCCAATTGCAATGCCTTTCCAACATTGTCACCGAGGAATGTGAAGCCACATCTTTGTCACCTGTAAACTGCAAAACATTGGCTCTCGGTCTGCAGGAGATGGGTATAACACTTTTTATTTTAGATAAAGAAAACCTCCTTGTTGTTACTAGGTTGCGAAAAGGGAAGGTTGTGTGAGCATGATGGAGAACCATTCTTTGACATATTTGCAAATACAGTACTTTATTCTGAGATAAAACCAGGGAATGGTAGAGGATCAAGGATATTTCAAAGAAGCAAAATAAATTTCTTCCTCTATAATGTTCTTTCATTCCTACCTTCTATGGGTTCAGAAAAAGAACTCTCAGAAATGACATACATAATTCAAAAGTACTTTCTCTGCAGAAGGCAAGACTCGTTTCCCCCTCCTTCTAGGGCATGGCAGGGCAGGGCAGCTATTTTAGTCCAAGCACAAGCACGAGGTCATGTTGAGGCTGAAGGCTTACCCTAGTGATTCCTCCAGAAGAGTCAAAGAGGCATTTGACGTGTACTTGCATGTGGCTAGGAATAACACAATTTCATTAAGTGCTTTTCCTTTAGGTTCAAGCAGTAATGACAAGCATACTGTGTGAGGACACCAGGTCTCCCACAGGAAGCCCAGAGTAACCAGGTCTCAGCAGGGAGGAGAAACACTGATATGAACAATGACAGGAGAAATTGTAGGTCTGAAACAACTTGTTGAAATTCATATTCCATTAAGGAGTAAGAAAGATGACCTAGACTGGGCTATTTAAGATGAAAAAAAAATGTATTTTCAAAGTTTCCATTTGGTATGGAATTCTTACTGACACAAAATTTTTTCTTGTTAATTACTTTTATCCCCCAACACGTAAGGAATTTGTTTTTCAAAAGAGACTGTGTATCTACCCATGGGCGAGAAGTCTTTATTAGGACAGAATGATCTCCCAGATTAGGTAGATTGCTTGGGCTTGGATTTAATTTTCACCTTTCTTGGTCTGGTGTGGCGCTAATTTATTTCCTTTCATCAGAGGTTCTAGAATCTGTTTTTGTCTGAGGGAGTAAAAACCCAGTGCAGCAATGAAAACACCCACATCTTCATGGCCTTTTAATCTCTTGACTTATCAGGTCCCTGTTCGAATTTCACAGGCCTCTTGATTTCCTTTGTGTTTGGTTTAAAGTTGGCTTCTAGGCTGTAGCTATTTGTGCAGATTATTCTCTATATAAGTGGACTGGGCTGCAGGGGGTGAGTGACAGTGGAAAGTCAGCCATACTCTGCTCCCCAAGCCATGCCCTGTGATGTGGGTCTGCATCAACCCATAGGAAGGGCCACTTTTTTCTCTTTCCCACAGAGGTGCCATATGGGCTAACATGTGGCCTGGATTGTTCCTGAGGTGGCGCATTTCAGTAAAGACCAGGCACAAATGGTAGGACCTAGAGTTCTTATAGTGGCCAGATTCTTAGGTGGTCACTGTTACATAAATTGATTACTCAGTTCAATTACATAAATTGATTACTCAGTTTGGTTAATCCTGAGGAGTTCAAAGTTCTAATTGCAGGGAAGACTTGGAACCACAGTATGTTTGGTACAAAAAAGTGCTTGCTCTAAAACCTCACTCTTGAGGGAATCTCAGTAATTTGGGGGTTAATTGAAGACCATACATCCACCTGTCTCTGGGTATCTGTATGATCTTCTTCTTACCAAACACGGCTTTCATTCGTCACGCAGGTGTTGTAAGCGAATAATACACGGAGGGATTACAAAACAGTGGGGCATGGTGAAGACTTGGAAAATCCAGGATTTCTGCATCTATACATAGGGGGTGGCCACTACTCACTCTGAGGGGATTGCAAAAAAGCAAACATGTAGTTGGAGGGGCTTCAGATCTTTTCAACTTTGCAGGAGGAACTTGAAATCAAGACACGAAATACACTGAATTTTAAATATTCACAGCCCTTTCAAATGTTTAAAAATGTTAGGCTAACATTGTGAGACTTTGTCCCCTTGTTGCTGGTGGCCTAAATTGTGAAAATGGGTTGGTCTCATTAGGTATTGGGTGTCAGTTTGTGACCTCTGCCTCTAAGAGATATATGGATGCCCTTAGAAGTTTGTCCTGTATTACTTTATAGTTGAATGGGAAGCTTCTCTGCTTTTACCGAGTTTTAAAGTAATGGTATCATGTATTCATCCCTCTACCTTAGGCTGGTTACATTACTTGAACTTGGCAGAATAAAGATTGTTGTTGGTCATTTAAAGAAATTACTATTAGCCCAATTGCTTCCTAATTATCTGAAGCAAATCTCTCAATACTTTTCAGTGGCGCCCTCCACAGTTTATAAAGGAATTTAGGCCTGGGTGACTCATCTGACTCTTGATTTCAGCTCAGGTCATGATCTCATGGTTCCTGATTTTGAACCCTGTGTCAGGTTCTACGCTACAGCATGGAGCCTGCCTGGGATTCTCTTTCTCCCTTTTTCTCTGTCTCCCCTCTGCTCCCATGCACATGTGCTCTTGCTCTTCTCTCTCTCTATCAAAAATAAATAAATACACATTAAAAAAAAATAAAGGGATGTAGGTTTGACACTGAAGAGAGAAGGACCAGAAGGAAATATTTAGTTTTCTTGAGAATGGGGCCATTCTGTGTGTATTGGCTTCAGGAGTGGGGGTTTTATAAAGCAAACCATTTTAATATACGTTTCTAAGAAGAAATGTAAGTTTTTGACAGAAATGCCACCTGTCTTAATGTCTGAGCACCCAGTGGCACTCTGCTAAGTTGAAAGCACATTTAGGCAAATTTTAATCAAGCTGGAATCTTGCAGAACTGGCATGTACATGGTTCATAAATTTTATCTTTTTGCCTGAGGGAAATAAAGACATTTGACTGATACCATGGCAGAAAACCTTTTAGGATTTTATGAAAGACTACTAAAATCTGAATGAAAACATGTTAAAAATTCAGTATTTCACATGATTTAATGTTTTGTATTTTGAACATATGTTAGTACAAACAATTTAATATTATACAATACAGCTGAGTATTTTTCCACTGCCTCCCTAAGGAACTTGTGTACAGGCCCATGTAATGCTAGACCAGTGATGATAAAGCACAGAGTGTTCCCAGCTTCACTTTTACTCTCCTGCCCATCTTGCACACAGCAGCTGACATGTATCTTCTGATAGATCCTGGCTTGGGTACTGTGTCATGCTGGCAGAGTAAGAAATCAGGAGCTAGCTCAATGGGACACCCCAGTTTGTGTGTCCTTTCTCACAGGGGAGGTGCATATTCCTCTGGGCCTGTTGGACACTGGCAAGCGTGAGCCTGGGAGCCCTAATGGTAAATGGGAAATCAAGAATTGCCTGATCCAGATTTGGCAAAGATCTCTGTGTTTTCCCTGTAGAACTGGTAGAAAGAGCATTCAGTTTTGAAAGTTGAAAGGTTTGGCAAATTTTGTCCGGACGAGGCTGTTACTTTGCAAATCTCTGACTTAATGTCACATTTCTATATAACATCTTCCAGTAGCTTCTCTTTAGATTGGGAATAAAGTCCACTGTCTTTCCTTGAACTACACAGTTCATCTTGGGCTAGCCTCTGCCTGATTCTTCCATCTCGTCCCCTGCTCCCCAGATCTTATTTCTCTCCTTTACATAGGCAAAGCTCTTTCTCACTTTTGGCTTCTTGTTGAACCCGCCAGTCCCTCTTTGGAGATGACTCTTTGCTCATTTCTTTGGCTTCTTTTCGTTTTGGGCTTTGACTCACATTTGACCTCTCCTTCTCAGAGACGTTTCCTTTGGTGACTCCATCTCCATTATCCCACTGTGCCATCGCTCTGTTGAATTTTCTTGGTAGCACTTATGTGAACTAATCTTACTTATTATTTGCTTCTCCATTAAAATGTAAGCCTTAGGAGGGTAGGACTTTATTATACCTCAGTGCTCTGTTTTCAGATTCCAGGACAGTACCTGGCATGATGTCATTGCTCAGAAGTACTCATGGGATGAATTGTAATCTGCACACTGTCCCCGACCCCCCCCCCCCGACCAAAGTGGCTTGACTTGCAACCTGTTTTATTTTTGATGGGATTATAATTTTATTATTTGGCAGGAAAGGGGAGAACAGGGTTAGAGGGTGGTGAAGAAATGGGAAAATAAGGGAATGGGGAAATTAGCTACATGATTTGAGCAGTGATCACAGCATTGCCTTAAAACCAACAGACAAAAACAAAAAAAAAAAAGCAAATATGTAACACTTAAAAGCCAGACTCTCTAATATAACTTTACAGTGGATGTAGTGGTGTAAGTCATGTACACCCAAAGTTTTATCACCATAATTCAAATAAGAGTGGGAAGGCTGATGATGTTTTTACTGAGCATGAAATAAACATAAGGGGCTTCAAGTTTGCTTTGAGCCAATTCACATGGCTGATAAACACTGTTCTGATAGATGAAGGGGAAAACGTGTTCGAGATGCTAAGCAACCAGCCATAGAGTCCATAGCTAGATTTTTTAAAAGGATCTTCTTCCACCAGCCTGAAACTCTGTGATGATCCATGTATTTGTTTATGAATGGCTCATCAGGGACCAAGGGCAAAAGAATCAATCTTTTAAACATCAAACAGAAGGAAAGTTATATTTCTTATCTGTACCGTAAGACATGTTGGGCAGGAGATGTTCCATGAAGCTGATGAAATTTTAACTAATGTGGTAAATAATCCATTGAGATTTAACCCTCACTGATCATCATCTTCATTGTTACCATGTAGCAGAAAATGTTCCTCTTGACAGAAAAACATGAAATAAGAAAGTACAGCTAGAAATGTTCATGTTCCCAAACAGTGACTCATAAGATCCTCTAGTTCTCTCTTCAAGACCTGAATCAAAAGACAGAAAAAAGGGTTTCTGTGGTCGAGAGACTTTTATCAACACTAGTCCACAGGAGCAGACCAAATATGGGGAAGGGCAGGGCTCATGATGACATTTTGGTCTATTTCTCATCTCATCTCTTGAACAGTACTAAATGTGATCTTATCTAGGACATATATTGTATTTCTGTGGGGGCATAAATTGCCTTCCTGTCCTCTATTCATAGCACTGATTACAGTCTTCTGTAGAGAGCTGAATTTTGAATTCATGTGGGGATTAATCAACATAGCAGAGTAAGGGTAGTAAATGGGGGCAAAGGGGTCAGAAGACAGCCTGGGATAGAGGTGAGCGAAATCAGTAACCAGCATTTGGGTTGTGACATTGACCTAACTCGCTGTTACTTGGTAGAATCTTGGGGATCTTGGACCTTTATTCACTTCATCAGTTGGGATGGGCTAAGATGTGCTGCTGTAGTAGTGACCGTGGATTAAACAACAAAGATTTATTTCTTGTTCATGCCATGTTTCCACTGTAGGTCAGCTGGGTGCTCTGCTCACCACTGTCACTCAGGGTCCTAGGCTAATGGAGCAGCCAGCATCTCAAAGGTTGCCAACCACCATGCTTGAGGGGAAATTGCTCTATAAAGGGTCTTGCCCTAATTGTTCTTGTTCAGAAATCACACAAGGCGCTTCAAATCAGAAATTCATTGAATAGTATTCATTGTGTCTGGCTCTACCCAACCACAAGGGGCACAGAAAGTGTAATCGTCAACATAACTAACGACATTCACTTAGTATCGTTGTGTGCTTGTTTTTGGCACAGATTGATTTATTAGTGTAGAGAGAATAAGCTGATTATCAGACAATGTTGTCTTTCATTTTGGACAGCTTTGCTGAATTATCACTGTGTCATCACTCATTAGCTACCCACAGAAATGCATACATTTCAATATAGGCCAACATGGTTCTTGTGAGGCTTACCCACTTTGTAGGATATTGGTGAGCCTTCAAGATGATGTTTTCAAATTGCCGAGTACTGGTTGTAGTGATGTTGATTATGATATAGCAAGTTGACATGGGTTTTATAGTTTGCTTCCCAATGTAATTTTTGTTCATCTGGTAATTCAACTAAGCATTGCTCACTAAACCATCAGTCATGAAGTCACAACTGTCTCTAGAAGCTCTCCATTCATTTGCCAGTGGTGGCTTGCTAACTTGGAACACATAAGTAGGGTTCAGTCCTGAGAATAACAAAAGCACAGATTTAACCACTATCCAGTAGCTTCTGGAAGAAGACTTACTGACTCAGCACTGTCTCTATAAGGTGACTAGTGTAGAGCCAAATACAGTGTTAAATGTGGATGAAGGCACTTAAATTTAAGCTTAATTAGGCATAAACCCTTAAATCCTGTCTTCGCTCTCTGGTGCCTTGGTCATTGAGGTTGGTCCCTTACCTGTTATCTACCCCAACTGCATGGATTCCCTTATGCTGACCTCAATTCCCCATAGGTTTTTTCCCTCAGTAAATAGCAACTGTGTACTTGGTGACCAGTTTGTTTTTGCCCTTATGTATTAAAAGACAGATCTTCTGCATGAGGATTGTGGGTTCCTTCTTATAAGGTTGTGTACCCTCCCTTAGTTATTTCCAAAAAACCCTGCCATTCAGTTCAACATAAAAAAAATTTTCTGTTTTCCTAAGATTAACACTGTCAAGTAAGGCTAACTGGGTGAGGTTTCCTTCTGCACAGGTTAGACTTTTGGCCAGCGTTGGACTGGTTTGTCTGAGGAAGAAAGGAATATGAGTGTGCTTTTCCTACGTGACTTCAAAAAGCCAAGTCTGCTTTGCCTGCTTTTTATGTAAACAGTTGCACCTGCTTCTTTGATTCTGTTGGCACTCCTGCTCCCAAGTCACAGATAGAAACTACTGATAAAGAGACCTTGTCCCCTAGCAACAAAGCACATCCACTTTTGCCCCTATGGGAACATTCCATTCACCTGCATGGCCTCAAATTAATAAAAGGTATTTATGAAAGTCATGAGGGTGAATATAAGGAAGGCACATTTCTTGTTAGGTAAGCAAATGATGTGACTGGAAACATGAGGGAGAGGGTGTGTGTATTTGTATGTATGTGTGCATGTAAGTGGATTGACTAGATAAGGGTGATTGTTTACCAAATGATTCTATAGTGTAATGTGTAGATAACGAGCATAGCTTTGGGAAATGTAATCTGGCTTTCTATAAAGGCCAGAAGATATATTATTAGATGTGTTTTGCTGAAAGGATTGTCCTTGCAAAAGGTTTTGAGGTAATATTTTAAGAAATCTTTTTAAGGAACAGGCAATTCTCTCTTTTCTTACCCTTTCTCAGAATGGAAAAGAAATAGGAAGTAGCATCTCTGTATTTGTTTTATCCGAATCTTTGTAGGGGAAAAATCAGCTACTATTTCTTTATACCGCCTACTTTTTGAAGCTCATTTAAAAAATACCTTATGTCTATAACAGTATTCTGTTTAGGCTATGTTCTCCAAAATCTTAGTATGAAACAGTATTTTTTCTTACATATATTTTGTAACTCAGATGTCTGTAAATGGAAGACCACATATGTCTTTATTTTAACACTTAGAATGGAAGCCACCTCAAGACAGAAGTTCTATTTTCACTAGTGTAATCCCCATATAGTACATGCCCAGTTGATGTCTTTTGTTTGTTAGAATGACTGAAAGCAGACCCAGGACACCCAATAGGAGGAGAATAAAAGCCCCTTCCTTCCTTCCTTTCTTCCTTCCTTCCTTCCATTTATTTATTTTTGAGAGAGAGAATGAGTGGGGGAGGGGCAGTGAGAAAGGGGGACAGAGGATCCAAAGCAAGCTCTGTGCTGACAGCACAGAGCCTGATGTGGAGTGCGAACTCATGAACAGTGAGATCATGACCTGAGCTGAAGTCAGATGCTTAACCTACTGAGCCACCTAGGTGCCCCTAAAAACCTATTTCTTTGTGCTTTTCTGCCCTGGGGAGATTGCCTGAATATCACATATGATTCCATCACACATATTTTATTTTTTGGCGATTTGATTTTGTTTCTTGTATAATAAAGTAAGGATAAAAATTGACATAGTTCTTTCTTGTAATATCCCCAAGCTAATCTTCAATGAAACCTTATATTAAATAATGTGCAAAATCAGCTGCACATTTAGTTGCCAAAATGTTTTGGCCTTTTTCATGGGTAAATTAGCTGGCTGGTCTGGAAGGCTCAGGTCCTGGAATGGCAGGTCTGTGATACCATGGTGATGTGGGTTGGAGGAGATGGATGGTAATCATGTAAAGTGTCTGTTCACTGCCTCATGCCAGTGGTAATGCTTGGTACCACTCAGGGAATACTCTATCAGAATAAGATATTTTCTTGGCTCAACATAATATACCATAATGTGTCTGATATACTCAGCCAAAATATGATCATTTATCAGTGCTTCTGCCAGCTACCCAGGCTGGCTGGGAGAACCAGAGGCGAAATGCAGTGATCAAAAAGACAACTAGAGAAGCAAAAGGACAAGGGAATACACCAGCCAGGAATCCAGGTTTTGCTTGATTGTCTCCTTACCTGGGATCAGCAGTGTGGGAGTCTCTTCTACCTCTGAGAAGTAATGCATCTTCTCTGTGGGCAGAGGGCCATTCATTCCTGAATCCTCCCACTTGTGATCGTATGTCCCTGGGAAGCAGACAAGGGACCACCACAAACTGGCAGCATGGTAAAAAGTGCAGTCTCTGTTGGCAGACTGCCTGGGTTCACATCCTTGTCCCATTTGCCAACCAGGAAATTACTCAGTCCTCAGTGCCCCAGTTTCTTTGATCTGTAAAATGGAGAGAGTAATAAAAATAGGATTTCACAAAGTAACTGTAAAAATTAAAAGAATTAATACATATTTATTGCTTAGCACACTGCTGTTAATAATGGCAGGGTTGTGAAGACTGCATATACACGGTCAAGGGAGATATGGAATGTGTGTGACTGGCTACTTAGGTTCAGTCCTGAAGATGTCCCAGGATCATAAGCTGAAGAAAAATAAACAGTTGTTCTTAGTTACATTGTTACTGTTAAATAGAACATCACTATTGATGTTACTGCCAACGATGTTGCAAAAAATATTTCCATGTATGCCATTAATCCTGCTTCCTATGTGAGGTGAAAAATATTATCCACAGCTCTCAGTTCTTGGTCTTTGAGTTTTTTCCAAATGTTTTTGATTTCATCAAAACATTTTTTCAAGTGTTTTTGATCTCATCTCAACTCTCCTGAGAGGTAGCAATAGTCGAAATATAGGACCGTGGTAAAAATTTCAAGTGAAAAGGCACATAAAATTTTATTTTTTGACATGGAATTGCTTTGGCCAAAAAAGTAAGACTCCAGCTTTACTCCCAGGATGATAACATTTTTTAATGAATTACAATTGCAGCTAATAGAGTTGAATATAAAGATTAACATATACGGTAAATAAGGCATGGCATGGGTTATTCATTATAGGTGTCAAAAGAGTAATGGTTAATTGTTTGTTTTTTTGTTGTTGTTGTTGTTGTTTTTACAAAGACAACTGAAGCCAGGTAGTTTAAAAATGAATTCACCGCACGGCTTGATTCTGCATTTGTAAGTGTAATGGAGTTAAAACCTTATTTGGTAGCAAAAGCATATGGGAAAAGTCTGCTGCTGTAAACTGTGGTTCTGTGGGGCAGGGGCACGAGGAAAGTAAATTCTTGGGACCCATTTACCAATGGGACACCACCTCTTTCTTTGATTTCAGTTATTCAGCTCTTTTTTGTATTGCTGAAGCACAGCTATCTCTGGTACCCTGTGCTTGCCCTCTCTGCCTATTTTCCCCTGGAACTGAAACTCTTTCCTCTAACTCTCCTTGGTGTGTGTGTGTGTGTGTGTGTGTGTGTTAAATCAAACTCATCTTTTTTTTTTTTTTCTTTTCTGACCGGTAACAACCTGCCCGGTGAATTTCTGATATTGGCACTTGTAGCAGTGTTGATGGGTGTGAACGTCCAGTTCCATAGCTTTGTGCCAGATGAAGAGCAGTGACATAGAGCTTGCACAGGTGCTGCTAGCATGACTGGACGTCACACACCAGCTTGCCAGTTGCATTGTTTCTGGTCTTTCTAAGCCCTGGAGTCCCTGGTGATGTACACATGGATTAATCAGACAAGTCTAGTGAATACTATATCAAATAAATTTAGTGTGATGTGCCAACAGTATCAATCAATACCATTTATTCAGTCACTCATAATTATTCACTCACTTGTTCAATAATATTCCTATAGTTAACTGATGAGAGATGAAAGTGGAAAAAAAGAGGAAAAACTAGAGAATTTCTCAAAGGGAAAGTACAAGTTAAAAGCCATGGAAAGTGGCTTCGAGAGGATACTTTCGGCTCATTGGTAGATAATGGGATATCCAGAGTAAAAGAAAATGTTCGGGAAACTTATTGTTCACACATGCATATGTAGATATTAATATCACTCTTTGAATTCTCAAATTTATATAAAAATAAGTACTGTAGGGGCATCTGGGTGGCTCAGTCAGTTAAGCCTCTGACTTCAACTCAGGTCATGATCTTGCTGGGCCCCATGTCAGGCTCTGTGCTGACACCTCGGAGTGTGGAGCCTGCTTTGGATTCTGTGTCTCCCTCTCTCTCTGCCCCTCCCTTACTCATGCTCAGTCTCTCTCTCTCTCTCTCAAAAATAAATAAATATTTAAAAAAATTAAAAAATGAATACTGTAGCTGAAGGCAGTTTGTATAAATGTGGAAGGAATACATAGAAATAGCATTTGAAGAATTGCACCGACAATCTTTGTTAGGGACAATGGTAAATGTTCAATTTAAAAAAACATGTTTTACTGTTTTATTTATTTTTGAGAGAAAGAGAGAGACAGAGCATGAGCAGGGGAGGTGCAGAGAGAGAGAGAGGGAGACACAGAATGCAAAGCAGGCTCCACACTCTGAGCTGTCAGCACAGAGCCTGATGCAAGGCTCGAAAATCATGAACAGGCTCTGAAGTTGGACACCTATCGACTGAGCCACCCAGGCACCCCTGTTCATTTTGATAATAGAATGTTCAGGGTAATTATTTGGTCTGTTCAGTAAGCACAGCCAGAGAGAACATAAGTACTCTGTTGTTAGTGAGAACACTGTTCGTATTAATGGGAACGTACTGATCAAGATCCTGGGGGTTGACAAAGGGTAGCTCTAGATCTGTGACACTGGCGTGTGGCTCTGGGTCCCCTGACAAGTTAATGATGGGCCCCTTGGGTCTTCTTCACTATCGTGGAGGCGCTCCAAGGAACTCTTCCTGAGATGTCTCTCTGTATATATGAATTGGAGGTGGTGGCGATGGGAAGACAGACTTTATTTTTTAAATTCATCTGAATTGAGAACCGGGCTCAGGGTAGGGATGAATGCAAGGAGTAGACGAAAAGGTGTTGTCTAGTCTGGGACAATTTTTCTATCCCTGCTCTGGCTCAGGCAGCTCAGGGTACTAGTGCTTTGACTTTTAAGGGCATGTGGCCCTCTGCCAGGAGGCTCTGGGGGCAGTGGACTGTGATCCAGCTAGTCCAGTTGTCATCCCCATATCCTTGCTGGTAATGTAAAGATTTGTTCTTGAAAGCCTTGTTACCAGTCTAATGTGAAGTGGGACACCCTCAAATGGTGCAGGGAGGCTCACAATGGCCTTCCTTGGGTTTGGTCTCCTCACTTGTCTCCGGAGTCTGTTTTTATGTTTTTATAGTATTTTCACAGTACAGTTGTGGCATTGACATTCCGTGTTCTTGTATTTTTCAGTAGTGGTAAATATAGAAACAAAAATAATAATAACAAATAGCTTCTGGGAAAGGCATGAGTTATGCCTGCCATGTCACATGGCATTTCCATAATTCATAACTCAGCTGTATTAATAAGGTTTTGCTGTGGGAATAGTAATCACAGGGTGTAGCCCTTACCACCAGTACTGCCTTCTCTGCGTGATTTATTGCAAAAGTGGTTGCATAAGAGAGTGGATCTGCCCATTGGACAGCCTAATCCATGGCCAAACTGCTGTTTTCCCCAGTGATTATAAAAGGACAGATTTTGTACCAGGCATATTCATTTCTGTGTCCAACAGAATGAAATGAACGCCTTGGACCATTATTTTCAGATACATCTCAGCATTGGTCTGAAAACCAATTCACAGTATTTAATAGTGTGCCTTGGTGTTTTTGGTAAATACACTTTGATCCCTGCATGAACTTTTGTTCACTTTGCACTGCTTCTGTGTTTCCTACCTTGGAAGAAAAGTAGTCAATGCTACTTAAATGACATTTCTTAATAGTCACATGGGATTGCTGATTCAAAATGACCTGGTTTCCCCATTTTTTCCTGGACTCTTTAACTTTGAAGTAATTATAACAAAATTTCAGTGTTTGGTTTACGACATTTTTTATATTTCTGTTACTTCATTCTTAGATATTTCTGTATCCTCTTATTTGATATTAAACTTCTTGGGGTATAACTATATAAAAATAGATCTTTTTATAGAACTTTCCAGAACACTTACATGATCATCATGCTTGCTCATAAACCTTCATGCAGCAGCTGCTTGTCTGTGATCTAGTAAATGATGTTATAAAAATTGGAATAATATAGATAATATGTCCCCTCATCAATGAACAATCAAGACTCTGACCTCATTTTCAGCAAATGCTATTGACTTCCTGGGTTATGTATGGTATTGTATACATATAGGCTATTTAATACATAGTGATATGACATATTAAAAGTGAACTTATTCTATGGTAGATAAGGTGGATTGTCTCTCAGCATCCATTCTAAGCTCCTCCTAGTGTACCCTTTGGTCTGGCAAAAGCTGGAAAGTTACAGAACAAATTCCCAGACTTCCTTGGAGATAAAGCAGTAAATGGTCATGGGGATGTCCCTGGGAATGGTAATCACCATTGGCACAAGACCCAGGGCGCAGTCAGTTGCTGCATGGCTATTGAGAGGAAGAGTGTGGCATGTCAGTTGTGATGGTGAAGAACATAGCAGGCACTGTATGATTTAGAAATAGACTGCATTAGCAGCTGTGTGGGCAGTTTCCTGATTGGCTCCTGATTATAGCGACTTTATCATCCAGCTGCCTTTCTGTTATTGCTTGCATTCTACTTGCCGTGAGTACAGTAATTATGGAACTGGCTATGTCCTAAGGTATCAGGCAGCTGATCACAGAAGAAGTAGTGGTTCTTATGGTGGCCCAGTTCTGTGGTGTGGTTTGGAAATAATTTCTAAAGACTCAGCTTAGGTAGATTTCTTCTGCCATCTCCAGGGATCCTATAAGCCATTTAATTATCTGCATAAAATGTTTTTCTTCTTAAGATAGTTAGGGTAGATTCTCTTATCTTTATCATGACAGATATGGGGCCCTATACTTCAAATTTTTCCAAGTTCACCTCATTGGCCATTGTATTATTTCATGGAAAATTGTGAAAGTACCACTAGAAATAATCACAAATAGAACTGGAACTTTTTTCAAGCCACTGCAAAATGTTTACACATACCTTATATTTTCCTTCCAATCAATGAGTTGGTGATTTCCCCGGGCCCATTAACTTGACTTATAAAATGTCCCTTGAACTGTATACTTTGAATCCCAACAAAATCGAATGGTTTGAGCTAGCAAAGCAGGAGCACATAAAAGTACAGAATCTCCACAGGAATTGTTTTGCCTCCAGGTTCCTGTCATTCAAACTAGAGACTGAAAATACCAGTATTACCACAGATATCAATGACTTCTTATTTCTGTACATTAAGGCATGGTGCTAATTAGAGGCCAAGGCAGTGGGTCCTGTTGCTAGATGGCCATTGGTTTTACTCTCTTTCATGACATCAGCCGTGACTCTTAAGCTCTGCCTACTCATGCTGCCTGTCTTTGAGTAGATAAAGACCCTTTCATACCCAAGGGATGGTATCTTCCTTTAGTCTCCAGATAAGGAGAAGAAATGCATTCTGTTCAGTAATTATGAGCCTTGATAAGCTGTATACACAGGCAAAAGAGGGAGTTCACTGCCTTGCCCTAGGAGAGAATTTTTATCATCAGGGGAGGTGGCATGTAAAGGAGGGATAGAAAAATATTGAGCATATGGGAGAATTTAATTCATAACAGAATGGGAATTTAAAAGAGTTAAAGAGATTGAGTGGCAAAAGTGGCCCAGGGAAGGGAAGAGATTATACTGCTTAATAATTAGACTCAGATATGAAGAAGACTGACTCCTTTCTACATAGTGGTTTAAATACACAAAGGTTTGAGATCTCATGTCAAAATAAGTCTGGAAGTATAGGGAGTATGGAGCTGGCATGGCAATTCTAGATTATTTATGGACCCATTTCCTTCTATTTCTGTTACCTATATTCTAAACACATGGCTTAGGGTCAAGTCACAATCCAAGGTTGCTGTTGGGGTTGTGGATATCACTTGGACATTCAAGCTAGTAGGAACGTAGAAGGCCATTCCTCCCTGGAGGCCCATATAGTACTTCCTCTCACATCTCATTGGCCAGAATTTACTTAGCTACAAGAGGGACTGCGAAATTTAGTCTGTTTTGTTAGGCAGCAATCAGTCTAGTTACAATTGGGGTTTTGTCAGGAAGGAAGGAAGAAGGTGAAGGTGGCTATTTGATGTGCATCTAATGATCTCTGTTAGAAAGGCTGAGCCAGATAGAGCCTAGAGACCGTGCTGTTAATTGTGGACTTCTGGCTTTGTGCAGAGGCCCTTTTTTCTATGTTGCCAATGGGGTTTCTTTTACTTCTGGGTGATCCAGGAAGCTGGGGTGGTTCCAGAGCATACTGACAAGAATGGCTGAGCATGTACATGGCTGTGTGAGATTAGAAATGGTGCTTGAGACCCTTTTACCTGTCTGGTGTAGAGTTTAATCAGTTGAAACAATAGTAGGTATAAGTGGGAATTCTTTGGCCCATAGCCTGTGACCCTTGTCGATTAATGCCCTCATATAAATGCCTGCAGATGCCGAAGCTCTGAAAAGGTTCTAGGAAGAGGAAACAGAGTAGGAATATCTTTTCCTTTTTGGATAGAGATCTTTTGGGGCTTACAGTTACGGGGAAGTGTATTAATATATTTTTAGATTCTATATTATTTATTTCTGCTCTGATCTTTATTATTTCTCTTCTTCTGCTGGGCTTAGGCTGCCTTTGCTGTTCTGCTTCTAGTTCCTTTAGGTGTGCTGTTAGATTTTGTATTTGGGATTTTTCTTGTTTCTTGAGATAGGCCTGGATGGCAATGTATTTTCCTCTCAGGACTGCCTTTGCTGTGTCCCAAAGTGTTTGGATTGTTGTATTTTCATTTTCGTTTGTTTCCATATATTTTTTAATTTCTTCTCGAATTGTCTGGTTGACCCACTCATTCGTTAGCAGGGTGTTCTTTAACCTCCATGCTTTTGGAGGTTTTCCAGACTTTTTTCTGTGGTTGATTTCAAGCTTCATAGCATTGTGGTCTGAAAGTAAGCATGGTATAATTTCAATTCTTGTAAACTTATGAAGGGCTGTTTTGTGACCCAGTATATGTTCTATCTTGGAGAATGTTCCATGTGCACTCGAGAAGAAAGTATATTGTGTTGCTTTGGGATGCAGAGTTCTAAATATATCTGTCAAGTTCATCTGATCCAATGTCTCATTCAGGGCCCTTGTTTCTTTACTGACCGTGTGTCTAGATGATCTATCCATTTCTGTAAGTGGTGTATTAAAGTCCCCTGCAATTACCACATTCTTATCAATAAGGTTGCTTATGTTTATGAGTAATTGTTTTATATATTTGGGGGCTCCGGTATTCGGCGCATAGACATTTATAATTGTTAGCTCTTCCTGATGGATAGACCCTGTAACTATTATATAATGTCCTTCTTCATCTCCTGTTACAGCCTTTAATTTAAAGTCTAGTTTGTCTGATATAAGTATGGCTACTCCAGCTTTCTTTTGGCTTCCAGTCGCATGATAAATAGTTCTCCATCCCCTCACTCTCAATCTAAAGGTGTCCTCAGGTCTAAAATGAGTCTCTTGTAGACAGCAAATAGATGGGTCTTGTTTTTTTATCCATTCTGATACCCTATGTCTTTTGGTTGGCGCATTTAATCCATTTACATTCAGTGTTATTATAGAAAGATACGGGTTTAGAGTCATTGTGATGTCTGTATGTTTTATGCTTATAGTGATGTCTCTGGGACTTTGTCTCACAGGGTCCCCCTTAGGATCTCTTGTAGGGCTGGTTTAGTGGTGACAAATTCCTTCAGTTTTTGTTTGTTTGGGAACACCTTTATCTCTCCTTCTATTCTAAATGACAGACTTGCTGGATAAAGGATTCTTGGCTGCATATTTTTTCTGTCTAGCACCCTGAAAATCTCGTGCTAATCCTTTCTGGCCTGCCAAGTTTCAAAGGAGAGATCAGTCACGAGTCTTATAGGTCTCCCTTTATATGTGAGGGCACGTTTACCCCTTGCTGCTTTCAGAATTTTCTCCTTATCCTTGTATTTTGCCAGTTTCACTATGATATGTCGTGCAGAAGATTGATTCAAGTTATGTCTGAAGGGAGTTCTCTGTGCCTCTTGGATTTCAATGCCTTTTTCCTTCCCCAGTTCAGGGAAGTTCTCAGCTATGATTTCTTCAAGTACCCCTTCAGCACCTTTCCCTCTCTCTTCCTCCTCTGGGATACCAATTATGCATATATTATTTCTTTTTAGTGTATCACTTAGTTCTCTAATTTTCCCCTCATACTCCTGGATTTTTTTATCTCTCTTTTTCTCAGCTTCCTCTTTTTCCATAACTTTATCTTCTAGTTCACCTATTCTCTCCTCTGCCTCTTCAAGCCGAGCTGTGGTGGTTTCCATTTTGTTATGCATTTCGTTTAAAGCATTTTTCAGCTCCTCGTGATTGTTCCTTAGTCCCTTGATCTCTGTAGCAAGAGATTCTCTGCTGTCCTGTATACTGTTTTCAAGCCCAGCGATTAATTTTATGACTATTATTCTAAATTAACTTTCTGTTATGTTATTTAAGTCCTTTTTGATCAGCTCATTAGCTGTTGTTATTTCCTGGAGATTCTTCTGAGGGGAATTCTTCCGCTTGGTCATTTTGGATAGTCCCTGGCGTGGTGAGCACCTGCAGGGCACTTCCCCTGTGCTGTGGTGTATAACTGGAGTCGGTGGGCGGGGCCGCAGTCAGACCTGATGTCTGCCCCCAGCCCACCGCTGGGGCCACAGTCAGACTCGTGTATGCCTTCTCTTCCCCTCTCCTAGGGGCGGGATTCACTGTGAGGTGGTGTGGCTCGTCTGGGCTACTTGCACCCTGCCAGGCTTGTGATGCTGGGGATCTGGCATATTAGCTGGGGTGGGTAGGCAAGGTGCACGGGGGCAGGAGGGGCAGGCTTAGATTGCTTCTCCCTAGGTGATCCACTTCAGGAGGGGCCCTGTGGCAGCGGGAGGGAGTCAGATCTGCTGCCGGAAGTTTGGCTCCGCAGAAGCGCAGAGTTGGGTGTTTGCGCGAGCGAGCAAGTTCCCTGGCAGGAACCGGTTCCCTTTGGGATTTCGGCTGGGGGATGGGCGGGGGAGATGGCGCTGGCGAGCGCCTTTGTTCCCCACCAAACTGAGCTCTGTTGTCAGGGGGCTCAGCAGCTCTCCCTCCCTTTGTCCTCCAGCCTTCCCGCTTTCCGAGCAGAGCTGTTAACTTATGACCTCCCAGACGCTAAGTCGCGCTTGTTGTGGGAACACAGTCTGTCAGGCCCCTCAGCTTTTGCAAGCCAGACTCGGGAGCTCTGCTTGGCCGGCGAGCCGCCCCTCTGCCCCGGTTCCCTCCTGCCAGTCCGTGGAGCGCGCACCGCCTCGCCGCCCTTCCTACCCTCTTCCGTGGGCCTCTCGTCTGTGTTTGGCTCCGGCGACTCCGTTCTGCTAATCCTCTGGCGGTTTTCTGGGTTATTTAGGCAGGTGTAGATGGAATCTAAGTGATCAGCAGGACGTGCGGTGAGCCCAGCGTCCTCCTAAGCCGCCATCTTGCCGAGGGTTCAATATATTTTTAGTGCCATAGAATCCCAAATCTGAATAAAGTCCCTTTGACTCCTATAAAAGCCTGAATTATGATGGTTTGTCCCAAAGAGTTTAATAGGCCAACATTTGAAAATAAGTTTACTTGATAAATTTTTGAAAAATTAGACCATCCTGCAATAACTATGCTGCATTCCTGCATGTCAACAACTTCCTGAGGCTGAGCAGTGACTATCCCCATTAGGTGGGGCTGCATTTACTGGCTCCCAGCCATCCACACATTTATGATACCTTATGTCTAGCCTGGTTTTCACTTACCAGTGCAGTCTGCTGGGTACCTGTAAGCATCCATGCTTGTACCCCTTGTCAGGATGGCCCAAGGAAGCTAAAACCTGGGAAGAGGGTGGTTGCTGGCCTGCCTCAGTTGCTGAGTAGGAAGCATGAGTAGAGAAATCTTGGCCTGGAGAGGAAAGAAAGGGTGTCATTGAAAACTGGGGCTTACCAGGAAAGCACCTGATAAGGCCTGTGGCTCGTCCTGTATGAGAAACCCATGGTTCATCATGAATTTGCACCCCTAGGTATCTGGTATTTCAAGACTGTGACTAAACTCCCATGGTGTTTTGAAGTGATAATTGGCCAGAGCAGTTTGTGCTGTTTCAAAACCTTCCCTACAATCTCCAGGAATCACTCTGTAACCTACTTAGGAGAGTTATTCTAATGGCTCACAGGCTAAGCCTATATTCCAACTATTGGCAGTATGTTCATTGACATTGTTATCTGAGTGTTTGTATTGGACATTAATTTTTTTTAAAGTGATAGACACAACTCTTTCCCAAGCCACCCTTGACCCAATGCAATACTGTACTGCACCCTTAAAAAAATTTTTTTTGCAACCTTAAAAATTTACTTGAAAACCACTTGAATGTGCAAAAGATGAAAGAACCCCTAAAAAGCTGTAGGATTCAGATACTTATTTATAAATGGACATCAGGGTCCTTCAAGCTATATTGGACTGAATGGTTTAAGGAAACATTATTTTCATATTTGAAACTTTTATTTAGGGACCATGTTTATACATTTCAGAAGGAGCTCTTTTCCCTTCTTCCAGTCCAAAAGTCACTCGATTGGTATTTGCCTCCTTGGACTTTGGCTTGAAATGAAATCTTTTTGTTCTGCTTTAGTAAATGTCAACAGTTTAAAACGGCATGATTCTGGTCTCTAAATGTGCCTTTCTGCTACATGCTACAAATAGGGAAAAAGGAAAATAAAACCTGTTGGCTACCTTGAGAAACATTGCAATCTCTATTTGATTTTCTTCAGATGTGAGGTCTGTAGTTTATCAGTCATAACTGGGTAAACGTCAACATGTTAATGAGCAAAAGTGACAAACTACATTAGTTCCATTTCACTTCTTTGACTTTTAATTTTTCTTAGATATTTTTAATTTACAGAAAATCATTTGTACAGGGATTCCCTCAGTTTATGCTTAATTTTTCTAGTATTTGAAATCAGGTGTATTCCATGGCTGAAAATATTAGTACATTGGGCTACAACCTGTGTATAAGAAATATAGTGATTTACTTTGTACTTGTTGTTACCACCAGTGTTTATCATGTCTGTATCCTAATGAATTCAGCTTTTCCCTCTTGTTCTTCATGTTATACCCTAGCTTACCTATTTGATTCTAAAGTTACTTTGTAGCATTAGATTTTAGTTTATTAATTTCCATATAGTTGGGGAAACTTTCTTTGAAGATAGACTTTTATATGCACATTGTAATTAAGAACACTTGGAGTACTTTTTCTAATGGTCTAAATTTGAACCTCAGCAAAATGGAATTATAAATTCTAGTTTTAGAGATATGAATATATGGTATTTCATTCCATATCTAATGTTAGGGCAGTGAAGGTAAGATCTACATTTTTTAAGTTCTACATTTTTTATTATATGTGTGTGTGTGTGTGTGTGTGTATACACACACATATATATACACACATATTTGTATTATGTATATATGTACACATATATGTATTAGGGATATTAGGTAAATATATATATATATATAATATATACATATGTATATTAGGTATATATATTTGTCTTTAAACAAATATTCACTCACAAAAGTAATACAAGTTGCTTAAAGCTTTTTCTTCTCCTTTCTTTTTCCCCAAATAGAGGCAAGCTGGAGAAAAAAAGAACAAATACCATAGAGTTCCATGAAGGTTGTTGTATGGGAAATTGAATTTTGAACAATTGAACTTAACATTATTCTGTGAGAATTTTCATTTCTAATGTATATATGAATACAGATCCATCAAAGAATGTGTCATAGGTCACTAAGGCTGTTTCTAATTTTCTTTACCACTAAGACTAATGCTATGTGGAATACCTTTGTGTACAAACCATTTCCATATTTCAGATTTTTAAAAATTGGAATTCCAGAAGCATATTTGCTGGCTCAAAGGATATATTTCATTTAATACTACTTTTCAGGAAGCTCCTATACATTTCCTAATATTCTGCCTGGCTTTGCTTCTTTGTGTGCGGTAGTTGGAGGGAGAAACATTGGAAAAGGAGGAAGGAATGATAAAAATTGTTGTAGTTTTGGTATCTAGGTCTCATTTGCACACTGGAAAAAGTTTGCTACGAGAGCAAACAGCTCAAACTAGTTTGTCCCACATCTGTGTTTTTTCCTATTGGCCCTGATGCCCAAGAGACATCTGGGGCAAGACTTCTGGGGTTTTGTTAAGAGAAGTCAAACTAACAAATATGGGGAGTTTCCTGGATGCTTTGCAGGGCATATGGGCATACCCCTCAGCAAAGGATGGGGGCAGTAGTCAGAGGCCTACCCACTTCATTTGAAAGGCAGTCACTGATTTCTTTGGCTCTGATTTGATAACTCCAAAATAAACAGAAAACAACTGAGGAGGGAACATGAGTTCTGGATTACAGTTCTTTGGAAGTCTTGAGTATTGTTGAATTTAAGCCCTGCAGTCTGGCACCTTGATGGGTTTTTGACTTCCCTCCTCTGTTCCCCTGTTACCCATATGACAGCTAAACTATTCAGTGTGCACAGAAACATTCCCTGGGGTCTGTCAATGCATGAGTTCCTTAGGCTGTTAACAATGAATTAAATAAGTGAAAATACAATTCACTGTGTGTGCGTGCACGCATGTGCATAAGTGCGTGTGTAAATGCGAATTGAGGAAGATTTTTGATGTTAAAAGGCAGCTTTCATACTTGGGAAGGTTGATAACTATCTGTCCATACTGTGGGTAGATGAGGAGAAGGAGGGGCTGCTTTGTGTATCCCACATCTCTTGGGGTTGTGGGACTGCAAAGATGAGTTAGTTTAGCTCCAAACTCTTGTGCATTTGGCTCTTGTGCAACAGGTTTTCCTTCTGGGTCATCCAGGTGGGCCCATGCTACCAGGTAGTGACTGGCTTCAGGAGTGCATTCGTTTTCTCCATGGGTGCTTTTTCATTGATTTTAGTATTTGAGTGTTTTTCTTTCTCTATAAATCTCGTCTGCATTTAAGGATTTAAAGTATTTTATCCAGCATTTTTGGTTGCTTTTCACCAAAACAAGTATTATCAGTAATTCTGGGAGAGATGAGAAGTCCTTTCCACTACTGCTGGAAATAAAATGTCCAATCCATTCTCTATACAGCAGCCAGGGTGATCATTGAAGATATAAATCAGACCACGGCGTTCCCCTCCCCCCCCCGCCCACTTAAAACCTTCTTGCTCTTAGGTTAAAAACAAAACTCCTTATCATTTCCTGCAAATGTCTGAATGATTTGGCTCCTACTAAATAGATCTTTTAAGCACTCCTGCTCATTGACTTCCAGCCACACTGCCTTCTCTGTTTCTTGAACTGGTCAAGTTCATTCCTGCTGGGGGCCTTTGAGCCTGCCTGTTTCCTCTGCCTGGCTGCCTTAGAAAAACCAGCTCTTGGCATCTTTCACTGCTCAACTATCCTCACAGAGACCTTTGCTGACCACTCAACTGGAAGGAGCATGCTTTGCCCTCACCCTTTCACTGTCTATCACCCTGTTTTCCTGGAATCATTTTGTCTGTTTATTCACTTGATTACAATTCAGAATATAAACTCCATGGGAGCAATCATTCATTGCTTCAAACCCAGGATTAGAACAATGCCAGGAAAGGCATGTTTGTGGGATGAATTAATTAATTAAATAGTGCACATCACTACATTCCCGATGTTGGTGGAATACTATTATCATAATTTTATTGATAAGGGAAACTGGGGTATAGAACAATGGAAGATAAACCTTATTAGCATTAAAAAAGTGCTTTATTAGGACTCATTCAAACCAGGGGATGTTATAACCCAAAAGAGTGTCCTTTTCAGTCCTGACTCTTCCTTTTATAGATGTGAAGACTGAGACTGAGATTTTGGGAGTGGCTAGATCTGTTAGATTAGTGGTAGAGGTCTGGCCAGGTTATGTACCTTCTGGTTCCTAAGCCATGAGTGTTGCTTACATCTCACTCAGCACGAGTCAAGTGTACTTCATACTGGATTGGACACAGTAATGAATATTATGGTGGCAGTTTGCTCCAGATTTTGCAAAACCATAGGAAACAGATTGGACATATTTTCTGTACATTTTTGCAAAAGGAAGTGTATGGGACTCCTGGGTGGCTCAGTCCGTTAAGCTGTCAAATCTTGATTTCTGCTCGGGTCATAATGATCTCACAGTTTGTGAGATTGAATCCCACGCTGGGTTCTGTGCTGAAAGCATAGAGCCTGCTTGGGATTCTTTCTCTCTCCCTCTCTGTCTCAAAATAAGTAAATAAAAATTAAAAAAAAAATACATAATGATTCTTTATGATATTAGAGAACAGCATCTGAATATTTTTTTCTGCAGGGTAAATTTAGAGAGAAAACTGTAGCTTTCCTTTCTGCCAATTGCATTGCCTTCTGAATGTCAACAGGTAACATTTTCTTTATTGTATTGTATTTTGAGAAAGACAGCGCACACGTGTGTGTGCAGTGGCATGTGTTTGAGTGGGGGAGGGGCAGGGAGGGAGAGAGAGAATCCCAAGCAGGACCCAAGCTGTCACTGTAGCTGGGTTGGAACTCAAAAACCATGAGATCAAGACCTGAGCCGAAATCAAGAATCAGACACTTAACCAACTGAGCCACCCAAGCCCCAACAGGTAATTTTCTTTAGCTTGCTTTAGAATGTTAAGAGTAGGAGCAATGTCTTCTCATGTACTTGGTTCTGTCAGAGTAACTCAGCACCACGGAGGATATACCAGCTCAGTTTCACTTACAAGGGCAGCAGGAATAAGACAAATGAAAAAGATGATTCATCATTACCATGATCTTGAGGAAAATGGGAAAGTTCATCCTGGCACATTCAGAATCTATTATAAACTCATGCATGTTGTATGTGTATTCTTTACTTCTTTGTCCTTGTAAGATTTTACAACCTAGAAGAAAATGAGAGGAGAGAAAACAGAAGTCTTACATTGGAAGTTTTCAATGAACCTAGTAGCTCTGTATTTTGCTCATTGAATATGACTTTTTATTTTTTGTTTTTTTCATTTTATTTAAATCCAAGTTAGTTATATAGTATAATGGTTTCAGGATTGGAGTTTAGTGATTCATTACTTACATATAATACCCAGTGCTTATCCCAACAAGTGCCCTCTTTAATGCCCATCATCCATTTAGACCATCCCCTGACCTAACACCCTTCTAGCACCCTCAGTTGGTTCTCTATATTTGTCTCTCACAATTTGACTCCCTCTGTTTTTATCTTGTTTTTCCTTCTCTTCCCCTATGTTCATCTACTTTGTTTCTTAAATTCCACATAGGAGTGACATAAGATATTTGTCTTTCTCTGACTGACTTACTTGGCTTAGTATAGTACATTCTAGTTCTGTCCACATTATTGCAGATGGTGAGATTTCATTCTTTTTGATTGCTCAGAACTGTTGATAGTGCTGCTGTAAATACTGGGGTGCATGTACCCTTTTAAATCAGCATTTTTGTATCCTTTGGATAAATACCTAGTAGTGGAATTCCTGGGTCATAGGATAGAACTTTTTTTTGTTGTTGTTAAGAAAACAGGTTAGGAAACTATGACTATATTTCACACATACTTCAGTGATTTTTTCATTTAAGTGGAAATTTGGATTACTCTGGAAAACAACTTAGTAATATGTTTGTCATTTGTATATATTTATTTCCTTGGTCCAGTAACTGCACTTTAAGAAATTTATCCTGTTTTAGTAATCTACCCTAGGGAAAAGTCTGACATTCAGTCACTTTTTCAAAAAATAAAAAGTTCACAACAATACTATTTATGATAAATAATTTGGACAGCACCTAGTATTCATATATACATATATAATTTTATGCAACTATTGAAGAAATTTAAATATTTAAAATTATTTAAATGATAAAGGTATTATACCCCAAACTACATATAGTATAATCTCAACTATATGTTAAAAAATTGAACAAAACTCAAAAGATTGGAAGGAAAGAGGTCATGATGTGTTCACTTTGTAACAGTAAATTTTAGGAAAGAATCAAGAACCAAAACTAGTGAATGGAGCGTTTTCTTGTCATTAACTTAAATATAAACTTGGACCCCCAAAGAAAGCTCATAGCCCAGAGCAAAGTGTTGGCCATGTCTTTTGGGGGAAGGATTGGCAGCAAGATAGTAGGTACATGGTAGGTTTTGTTCATGAAGTAGGGAGTAGAAAGAGTCCCTTCATGTACTTATAACCTTTCTACTTTTATTTTGTTTCACTAAAAAGTGACAGTATAATGGGCAGCCAAGGGCATTGGGTTCAGAGCCATTGGACCCAAATTTGCTACTTTCTAATTATGTGACCTTGGGCAAGCCACCTCTTGATTTTCTCATCTGTCAAATGAGAATAGTAATTGTTCAAAACAGAAAAAATAATCATCTTAAGTATTTGAATCTGAGGAATTTTAACTGGTTATATAGGTGAGGGAGGAGCTGAGACGCCAGGTGAGGTTACTGAACAACCCAAATATTAGCAAAAGTATGGAGAATCTAACCTTCCTCTGGAGGGGCAATGTGTTGGAGTCATTGTTACTGAAGTCCAAGGGCTGAGGACACCTGGAGAAAGAAGCAATTATAGTACAACTGGAGGCAAGGAGAAGACTCTTTTGCTGCCCAGTGCACAGACAGAGGGGAGAAATACTCTGGATTCCTCACCCTCTGCTCTTGTAGCCACCTGCCCAGGGAACCTGCCTCAGCTTCTCTGCTAGAGGAGCAGAATCAGGGAAGGGGAAGAGATGACTCTCAGATGGGTACAAATTCCCACTTCAGAAAGTTGTATGGGTTACATGGCATATTGTCTCCACAGTATTCAGAACTCTGGCATATCTATGCCTCGTAAACATGATTGTCATCATCGTCAGTGCCATTGGCAGAGTAAGTAACAACATCTCACTGTGAATATAGCTTATATACACTGGGTGCCAGGAAGTTAATTCTGGCATGGTTTCCTCTTTTCTGGTCTCTTCCATGCACAGGGTGCTAGTCATTTCAGGTAGACCATGCCTCCTTCAGTCTCCTGTTCTCATTGGTGCTATACCAAGTTCAGGGAGAGTGACCAAACCTGGTTCCCTGATGACAGACCTGGGCCATGGGCCAGTTCCAAAGAATCCAGGCAGTTTGGAAAGCATGATAAGCCTTTAAAACCCTGTGGAAAGACCCTTGTAAATTAACTTTAAAATTTACCAATTTTCTCATATATTCTAATCCCTTTGGACTTGAGGTTAGCTGTATCCTACAAAACTGAAAGAATACATATTTAATTTTTTTTGGTGTTTGCTATAGCTTGACATTAAAATTAATCAATTTAAGGGAATCAAAAGCTTGGCAAGACGACTTAACAGATCTGTCAGGAAGAATCATATAGCTGCTTCTTTGAAGCATAGACACAAAATAAAAAATTTCATCCAGATCTTGACCAAAGTGGTCACTTCAGTTGCTTGCCTTTTGCAAACAAACTATTTATTACAACATTTTGCTAAATCCTAGGAATCTCTCTCCTGAGAGATTTTAATCAGTATGAAAAATAGCAGCTTTTCTAGGTTTTAAAGTATTGTTCATCTTCTTCATATTGGCTTTCCGATTACACCCATTCACCTAGATAACATTTATTGATCTCAAGGAATTAAGAGTTGTCTGGTTTTCTCCAATGCTTTAGTCATGTTTCAGAAGGAGTTTGAGAGCAGTGATAACTTTTATTAATAATAACTGATGGTTTTAAGCACTTTCTCCATGTCACTGTTCCCTCATCTTTGGGCTCATTCACTCTTTTTAATGTGATGTTAGGACTTCCAGTGACCTCATGAGACAACTGCCTGTTTGTAAGGGTTAGGATACTGAGGTTTAGAAGTTACACATCTTCAATTCACGTTGCTATGCTGCCAGACTCATGCTCTTACTATGTGGTAATGTTAACCAATTAATGTGAATGTTAATGAAGCAGAAATGAGGAGGAAAAGAAGTAAATGCAAAACAAAGTATGTGAATACCTCAGAATTAGAGATTACTAAGTACCAATGCAGGAAATAATCCTAAAGTACATTTAGTTCAGCGTCCCCTTTTTGACACTAAGAAAACTAAGTATCACTGATACTCCTCTGCCTTCAGGTACACAGGGTCATGACCATATCTCATGCCATTCACAGAGGTTAGAAATGACATTCGTCCTTTACTTTATTCCAAACATCTTCCTGTGGGTTGGAAATGTATTACATACATCTGATTTTTGTGCTAGAATCTGGAAAACAGGTACCTAAGGAAAGAAGTTAAGACCTATGGGATCCATGAGTGGCTGTGTGTTGCTCTTCTCTGCCTCTAAATTCATGTTGTTCAAACGTTGTGGGGTAAAATGCCAATGAGTCTGTTCTTGGTTCCAGCATACCATATTCCTTGTGTTTTTCAAGTTGGTGCCCAGTTTTATTTTTATTTTTACACATCTTTATCTGGTTATACCCTCTTTTAGGTTAGCTTTGACCTTGGCTCCCTTGGCTTTTTTCTTTAAAAGAGATGATGCTGTTGTCAGGAAGGAAGGTGCTATTTTGAATCTTTAAATGTTCTTGGCTTTTCATTCTTTTCAGGCTCTTTCAGAAGTTTGAACTTTGAGATCTATACGTGAATCACAAGACCAAGGGAGTGGTTGTGGAGTACTCCTGAAGGCAAGATAGAGGGTGGAGGGAAAAGTGTGTGATGAGAACCTTCTTTAAACCTGGAGAGAATCACAGGATGAACATTTTTCCTTAACCTTCCAGATCCCCCTCATAGTTCGGGTGGACCTACCACTTGTGACCTTGATCTCAGGAACATAGAGTCCTTCAGAATCCAGTGGCAGTCACTTCTGAGAAAGAGTGTGTCTCTGGCTTCCTTGATTAATGGAAGACAGAAGGGCAGCTGGAGGGCGCTGGGCTAGGGATGGGGGCCTGGATGCCTACCTGGCCCTCGAATATGCCCTGGCAGCCATCATTTGAATATTTTAAGCCCACTTTACACTCCTGTAATACGACTGAACTTCAGTGATCATTCTGGCTCTAGAATTTGAGGATTTTTAGTGTTCTTTGAAGCATGATGATGTGTTCAGTAGAAAAAAAGTCATTTTCTTTTAAGAACAGTTTCAAGATGTTGCTCTGACTCACTAAACGGTCAGTCATAGGGAAAAGGGAGCCTGATAGGTAAGTGATGAATCACTCAATTCTACTCCTGAAACCAATATTACAATATACATTAACTAACTAGAATTTAAATAGAAACACTAAAAAAAAAATAAATGTCAGAAAAGGAGGGAGCTTGATTTCCCTTGGGTTTTGCATTTCTTTTGGCAGGCATAGCCCTTTACAGTGTCCTTGGTGAGAAAATAAAGCATTTTTCTAGAGAGGACTTTCACATTTACTAACTGGATGATAAGGGAAATACCAAAAACTCACAGAAGCGAGTCATACTGGGAAGATATTTTTTCTTTATTTCATACAGAAGAACAAAGGCTGATATTTGTGTGTTGATACCCCTTTCTGAGGACAGTGTTTTTGTCCATATTATTATCATTTGTTTTTGTACATGTTTGGGTTGTTCCAGCTCTTCTCTGAACTTGGTAACTTGTCATTATACTTTTTGATCTGGAATAGTCTTAAAACTTAAACAGTGAGCTTAATTTGTAAATTTTATTTGGTCAAATCCTGAACTTGGCTGCAAATGAAGGTATCTTTGAGTTACTGGTTTGCTTATTTATTTATTTTTTTTAGAAGATGAGGTCACTGCTTTATGAAGGGTCCTAATGGAGCTGTGTTTTGTTCTCTTACTCTTCAATAACTTAGGAGAGAAGGCTATTATGATTTCCTGGAGAGGTAGGAAGATTGAAGTCTCTGCAAGTGCTAGTCTTGGCTGAAAGGAGAAACTTTTGTATGAGAGAACATCTGAGGCTAGAGATAAAATTTCCATTATAACCTCTTTAAATATTTCTGTGTTTGAATGGGATAGTGAGAGTATTCTCTCTACAAATGGAAGCCCTTTTCTTCCCGAGCCAAGAGAAACACATTGCTTCTTTCCTCTAGATAAAAAAAAAAAAAAGGATGCTCTACACATTCTTTTATTTAGTTCGTCGAACAACTGATAGTCCAGACCCTGTCTTTTGTTTAATTATGCACTGTCAGAAAAGGCACTATAATCCAGGATTCCCTGAGCATAGTACTAAGAGCCTGAATCCCTGTTTGGCTTTCTTCAGAGAGCTCACTGGCAGCCTTAATGATGTTTTGTGCCAGCTCTTAGGCAGCTCCAAAGCCACGCACACATCGATATAATCTTTGGTGGTTTGGGCTGGTTTATAATCTCTCCTATTGAGATCCAGTTCAAGGCCTTTAGGGCAAAGATCTCCTGTGAACTGAAAGAAAAGGTCTGATTTGGAAGAGATTTGATCCTGCCAAATGAAAGTGGCACATTTCCAATTGCCCGGGCTGAGTTGCTTTGGAACACATTCATGCAGAACACAGACATGCTTTAGGCAGCTCATTTGTAGAAGGCCTGTGCTGAGCACAAGGAGGAATTAAAAGACAGATGACTCCCATGAAATACGTACTTTCACAGAGTTCATACTGACTGAAAAGCCAGATGCACAACAATATCCTTCAGTCTAAATGTGATCTCCCATAAGTGAGGAGGCACAAGACCCACAGACTTGCTTTGACAGGTGTCATTGTTTGACTGCCCACGTTCAAGTCCCTTTCTGAATTTAGGCACTTCTCTGTCATGCACATCGTTGGAAGGAGGCTATTTTTACCTTTCTCTGCCCTTGACAACCAGGTCCTGGGTGTGGTCATGTAAGCCAGACTCAGTCAATCAGGTTCTCCTTACTGGGAGTGAGTCTGTAGCAAATGGGTCAAGTCAAGGGGCTATTAGAACTGATTGATGGTGTTAGAGGTGGTATCCATTGGTTTTCAGTGATGGCAGTAGCAATATTTAGTTATTATTTGGTCTTTGGGATGGCTCTTCTGATTTTTATTCCTTGGCATTCAGAGTACCCCCCCACACCTTTTTTTTTGGTGCTCATATTCCATATTTGTGCTTTGGCCTCCTGCTGACTCTGTGAACCAGTACATCCTTCCAACAGAGTTTTCCTCTGCTTCAGGTAGCCAGAGTCCATTTCTGTTACAACAAGCAAGAATTTTCCCAACACCTGAATGACCAGGGATTTCATAATTTGTAGTGATCCACCTGGTCAGCTTATCTTCTACTTCTTTTCCCTTACAGGGTGCTTGCACTTCTGTATCTGATTGTATAACTCTTTACTTGGAAGGCTGAACTCAATAATTTTGAATAGTTCCAGAATTATCAGTTTGGTGCTTGCTGTTTCTTCTTTTAGTGTATCTTATAATTATCTATTATACCTTTCTTTACATTGTATGTAATTTAAAAAAAAATCATGACTTTTTGTCCATTAGTCACTGAGTGATTTTGTGTGTGTGTGGGGGGGGGTGCTGTAAGGATTGTATTTTCATGTTTGTGTTCTCAGAGTCCAGCACAGATCCAGTTAATTTTAAATACTTGCTGCATGAATGAGCAAATCTGTTTACAGATAGTGATGTGTTGGAATTGTGGGCTTAAAGGGAATAAAAAAGTCACTGGAATAGCTGTTCTGAGCATTTACTCTGGTGATACAAGGGTGAAATAAAATGATGTGTGAAATGTGTGAGGTCTATTTGAGATTGAGGAGTATACATTTATTTTCTACTTTTTAAAGTCAGGTTTACTTAGATATTATTTATTTGTAGTGAAATTCACTCTTTTTTTATTGTACAGTTGTATAAATTTTGACAAATACATATAGTCATCTAAACATTATTAGAATCAAGATATTAGATCAGTTTGATTACCCCAAAGTTCTCTTATGCTTCTTTGTTGCTGAAATCTCTCCACACCCCTAGCTCCTGGAAACCATTGATGTATGAATTTATATTTTAAGCAGTTAGCACAGTTGCACAACTTTGTACAACAGTGTTTTATTTTCTCGGAAGGAGAAATAATCTGACAGTGGATCTTTACCTAGATATAGGGCTACAAGCATTAGCAAATGAAACTAGCACATACTTAGACTAAATATTATTGTTTACATGAAATTCTCATTTTATCATACATCCTGTATTTTATCCATAAACCCTATCTCAGATGGGTATGGCCACTGGGGAGGCTAAGCATGAAATTACCGGGCGCAGGAGGAAATAAAGGGAAGAAAAACACAAGAAGAAAAGGTTATGGATCATTAGCAACATGAACCCACCATTAAGACACTTTGGCACAACCTTAAAGGGGAAGAAAGAATGAGATTTTTGTATGAAACAGAAATTCACTTGATTTTACATGGATGATATATACAACACTGCTTTGAAGACCAACTTTCTTGGTGTTCCAATTTATAAACCAGTGTAAGAGTCTATCAATCAAGGCAGCTCTCTGCCCTGCTGTGTTAGGGGAGGAGTGCAACTCAGGAAGACATTACTCACTCTGAAATAGGTGAAATGTCTTCTATGGGAATAAACAGTATATCCAAGAGTTTCACTCTTAAGAAAAATAACTTTTCCTGAGGTAGCAAAAAGAGTTCAGTGCTTGCTCTGTCTCTGGATGTCCATGCAACAAAAACATTTAGAGTAAAATATTTTCCTCATTCATGTTGATAATAATTAAAATGACTGGCCTCTACTTATTTTTACAACACTGAAATAGAAGGACTTGTTACCAAAGCCAAAGAAAGAAGCTTTCAAGTCGATTCTTCTTACTCTACACTACAGAATAAACTATTTAAAAAGACTTTTGCATGTCCATTGTTTTTACTATGATGAAGCTTACCTTTCTGTTTTAAAGCAAGCTTGGCAGGATAGTTACTTGGAAACAAGTTGTCAGTGTTTGGTCTGAGTGGTAGCACCTGGTGTCTGAGTCCTTGTCCTAGCGTCTCAAAGCTAAGCTGCCCTGTGTGGCCTTCTCCAGCCTAAAAGCTGAGTGCCTGTTCTACCAAACTGATTGATGTTAAGGGGATAATAGCTAAAACAATTTAATGTTAATTTTATTAGTTAATGATTTACAAATAGCATTGTTGGGTCCTAGGCTTAAAGAAGATGGAAATAATGAGGTACATGGGAAGGAAATTATTTGGGTTGGGCATCTTTGATTTCTTGTTGTGTAAAGGTTACCATCTACTCTACTCACATTCTCAGAATAGCCCCTTGGGGTGTCTTGGTCTAGAAGACTGGGCTAGAAAGGTCATTAGAGGTCATCTTGTTCAGTGGTTTGAAAATATTTATAAATGGTTTAATGGTTGCAAATAAAATCGATTTTTCTTGTTACATGGAATGCACAATATAAAACAAACAGAAGCAGAAAAACTCTGGTAGGAACAGAGGGAGTCCAGAGTCCCATTAATTCATTAATTCTCTCCCCCCGACGTTTTTTTTTTTTTTTATGTTTGCTTATTTGGGAAGTGTCAGAATCACTGGGTATGAAGCAGAGAAGGTCACATAAATGTTTGCAAGAGAGCTAGTTTCCTTGCCTTTCAAAGTTCTTTGCGCTACCACAACCATTTGCCTCAGCAACTCTCTGGGGGCAGTGATAGGACTATCCTGAGCATATGTCCCCTGTATAGGAAGCCACATGGGACAGAGATCACAGACTTTGCAAATGGGGACCAAGAGGACATGTCTTTTTTTTTTTTTTTTAATTTTTTTTTCAACGTTTATTTAGTTTTGGGACAGAGAGACACAGAGCATGAACGGGGCAGGGGCAGAGAGAGAGGCAGACACAGAATCGGAAACAGGCTCCAGGCTCTGAGCCTTCAGCCCAGAGCCCGACGCGGGGCTTGAACTCACGGACCGCGAGATCGTGACCTGGCTGAAGTCGGACGCTTAACCGACTGCGCCACCCAGGCGCCCCGAGGACATGTCTTATATAAGCCTGGTAGCAAGGCTTGCAATAGAGTCAGATGACTCACAAATTTTGATGCTTAAAGATACTCCCCTATGGCTGTGGAAATACTTGTGATGAACTTTGCTTAGGGTCTATAATGTGATTTTTAATAACTGTTATTTTCATTTCTCCCCCAACCTGAAAAGATGAGCAAGTTCATGTTTCTAGCTTTTACAGTTGCAAGATGATGATTATTAGGTTGGTCTCCTGGGAGCTGAGCTGGTCTGGGTTGTTATGAGGTTAGAAGCCATTATGAACAAGGCTCAATAACTGGGATTTGATAGGAGACATCAGAATTTGTATTTTCATGATGGATACCGGACACACCTATATAACCAAGTATTCAAGAAGATAGAATTGACAAGGATTTTAGAGAACAGAAAAATCCAAAATGATCTTGCCCTTAATCATACTTAGGGATGAAAAAGCATGTGGACAAATTCATACTGGGAAGGAATGATTATATCCAGTTACAGCAGCAAACACCGTGTGTTGGTTGATGCTTTGAATATGAGTCAGTGACTCAGTCCCATGGCCAGGACAGGAAGATGACCAGAAGGGTATAACGCTTTTGCATGTAAAATTCACAAGGAAATCTTATCTGGACTGGATCTTGGTCCATTCTGTATTTCCACATGTTCTCTCTTTCCTCTGCTTGCCTTTTCTCTTCATCATAATTTGGTGGTTACAGCTAGACAATTCATATCACATCATGCTTTTGATATTTCAATTTCTTCTTTCCCCTTCATTCAATTTCTTCACCTTCTACTCTGTCTGCAACAGTGATTTTTTTACCAGGAGGGTGAAGACAGAATTCAGGTCATCAATGACCTGAACATTTTTATCTTCATTTTTGTGATTGTGTTAGTGAAATTTAACATTTGCTTCAATTATCAAGGTAGGCAACAAATCACAGGGGTATTAGCAGTCCCTGTCTGTGGCTTTGTCATTAATAGAAATTGTTGTATTCTCATGCCACATTACAGTTACGTATATCTGTACATATAATTTCTGGTCATGTGTATGTTAAAATTATGGTAGTCTATTTGACTAGCCACTATAATTTATAATTTAAAATATTAACAAAGAAGTGTGTATATTACTATTTCACAGGTTTGTTTTTAAATATTTAAATTTATAGACACTTCTGCCATATTGCAGCATTCAGGTTCATAAAACTCATTGGGCCATGCAAATTCGCACAACAAAAACCACAGGATCCATGGGGAGTATAGAGTTGTGAGTGTAACACTCAAAAACAGTCAGTTACTTGTTAACAGAAAAGATAGATGCCTAATAAAAATGGTGGCACTGTTATATACAGTTACATGCTAAATGGTTAAGAAATACATACATTTATAACTACCAGAATAAATGTGTCACCTCTTGAAAAAGACCCGAAATGTGCTTATGGAAATGGAAAGACTAATGAGTTATTGTGAGGGGAGGTTGTGTGAACTCATATGGAAAGTTATAGCCCCAGGTGTGTATGGGTGCAGCGGACAACACAAATAGTGAACAGAGGAAGGTGGTAGGAGTTCCACGCGTGTTTTGTGTTGGTGCTGGTAGTGCATTCCTTTACTGTTGTGGATGGAATGGTATATAAACAAACATGAAATCTGTGTTATGTCCATATTGTTCCTTAATCGATGAAATGCATTGGAATAAATACATGTTTTTGAAATAAGCATTATAGCAGAAATGGCTATAGTTGATTTCCTCTATGGTCCCATGTATTTTATTTTATATGTTCTGAAATGTGAGAAGGTCTTAAAATTCAGCCTTTCAAAGGGTCTACTGCACAAAAATGGTTAAACCCTGCTCTGACAGACCCTTTCCCCTCACCCTGCTCACATACCTCCACCTCCTCAATGGAACCCCCTCTTTCATTCCTTCTAGCCCCTCCCTGCCACGCCATCAACGACTGGCATTTTTCCGACCAGAGAGCAAATGGCACTGGTTCAAACTACTTGTTTAAGATCTTAAGGTCTTTTGTATATTGTTGTTATTTTTATGTTCATACCCTTATAACCATACTCTTTGGTTCTTAAATAGACCATATTCTTTCTGTTCTTTAAATTGTTTTTAGGATTTTAGATATTTATCCAGTAGGTTCGCATTGAATGAATTACCAAAATAGTATTATTCAGCCAAGATGAATAAAGGAAAGACGGAACTGTAATAATTAGTTTATTCAGTATTGTTCATTGCTAGAGAGACCAGAGCGTGTGGGAACAGGGCACCCTTGTCTTCTGAGTGCTCAGGAGAGAAGCACACAGATTAAAGACCAGCATTCATTATACTTACAATATAAAGAAGTCCTGGCAAGAGTTTTAACTGTTTAGAAGGGCTCCTGGGGGAGCCTGAGGGACTCTTGCCCTGAAGTCCCTTTGATTTAGAACAATCTCTCCTTTGGTTGAAAATATTGCCGTGTTTGCAGGTAGCGGAGGTATAATGGATGCTTTTGCTATTTTCAATTTTTAAATAATACTTGGCTCAAGCTACATATTAATAAGTGAGCCATAGAGTTGGAACCCATAGTTGGAACCTTGTGAGCCTCCACGCAGGCTTGTTCAGAGTCCTTCTGTTAGGGTAACAGGGTTTGGAGCTCAAGCTAAGAAGGAGCCAACACTGCAGCAGAAGCTTCCTACAGACCCACTGTGCCAGTTTTGAATGGAGGCATTTTCTGTCCATGGCCATATGCGGTGTGAATGGGCCGCAGATGTATATCAAGTGAGGGGGAGAAATACCGTTTGGTGGGTAATGACAGTTTTGTGGCATTAGTCCTTGGAACCCCAGGTGCTCTTACTCATCTTGCATATATTTTAAGCTTTCAGCCTTGGGGATGTTTCAGCAGGTTAGCATCTGTATTTCAAAGATGAGCCCTGCAGTGAATCAGTGACAAGAGCCAGTCATACATTGGAACTGAAAGAAGAGATGAAAAGACACTTAAGGAGAGATCTGTGTAATGAAGCACCTAAGGAGAAGGTCAGGGCTTTTCTGTCTTTGCTTTTGACCATCTATCTGACTGACCTTACTTCTCTGGCCTTAGAGCCAGTCTTGGCGTGGGCAGGTTGCGCTGAACTTTGTGCACACTCCTGGAACATCAGAACCCTTTACCTGGAGACCCCAATGCAGAGCACGGGGTTTCGTTTCTGAGCTCAGTGTATCCTACTCCTGAGTTTCATGTTGGGGATTTTTCCTTTCCTCTTCTGACTACCAAATGAATCATATGTCTCCTTGACAGACTGAGGATTCTTTGGTTTAAGTGACTCAAGGCTGTTTCTATATATGGCCACTGAATTGGCTGTTTAAAGATTTATTGTTAACTTGAAGAAATAGATTTTTTGTGCCTATAAAGATAACTAATAATCTATCAGATTCTGGATAATAATGATTTTTTCTTGTAATTTTATGGGTATCATTTTTCGGACTTAGTCTTATATTTCTAAAACTTCCCACCTTTGAAATTGTCCTTATACAAGGTATGATTAACCGCAGCTGGTATTTATTTATATCTACACCCTGACTAACAGCAACCACACTGAACAAAGTTTAAGATTTTATTTCTTTTATCCAAAGAATTTTGTGGGATATACGGAGTAATGAGTAAGCACCTTAAGACATCTGACTTGTTAGAGATGCAGAGTGAGTTTCAAACAAGAAAAGGAAAGAACATGAGTGGATTTCTGATAAAATAGCTATAGGGGTGGGGTAGCTTAGGGAGGCAGATTGTAGTGGAAACACAGCAAGTGAAATAATCCGTTAGAAAGACTGTGAAAGATTCTCACACTCCTGTAGCATTTAGTTCCAAGTTGTACTGCTCTTAACACTTGAAAAAGAGGGTCCTCTGCCTGGCCCAGCATATCAGAGCTCAGTTTAGCCCTCTTCTACCCACAGTGTTCCCACTGGGTAAGGATTCTATGGGGTCAAGGAATCACATCTTTTCCTTTCATAGGTCATGGTCAGGGCATTTAGACTCTAGAATTTCCTGCCCAAATGGCCCTACGCCAAGACATAGATCCTTCCTTCAGAGAGCAGTTTGTACTCCACACAGTGGGGGGCCAAGGGGCAGCTGTTGGGAGGGCCAGGGAATGTGGATGGCTGCCATCCACAGCTCTCGGTGCTGTGATGTCCATATATGAGCTTACAAATGTCAGCGAGGTGCAAAGGGTAGGTGCAAAGGGACCAGAGCCTGGCAGGGAGTACCTCTTTCTGAACCACCAGTCTCTGATGCAGAAATTTTCCTAGGTGCTTTGCAACACATTATTTCATTCAATCCTGCAGAATACTTCAGGTTAGTGTTTCATCATGACATTATGGGAATGAATTAGTAAGAAGTGGAACCAGGATTGAAATATCAGGTGATCAAATTTGAAAATGCACTGTTGTCACTTTGTTAGCTTGTCTGTTAATAGCCTCTTTGCTTTAACATTTTTTCAGCTCTCTGCAGAATCTTGGCATAAAATGATAAATATTTGTGGAGTATCTAAAATAGTGAAACAAGCTATTTGTTCATCTATACTATTGATGGGGTATCAAGTATGATTATGATGGAGGTGAGAGATTCCATGTCAGGTGTTCTGCGGGGGGAACATTTCCTCCTGATCCACATATGTCGCTTAGTGTGTTGATCTGTAGATGCTATGGCAGTGCAGCTAAGTGGGCTTGCCTGTCCACCAGTCAGTAAACGCTCTGTATTTTCTGGTTCGTGTGGACTCAAATGTCATGGAAAGGACTGTTATTAAGAGAAGATATCAACAGGCACCCTGTGTGCTGCGATCTTTTTCTTATTTCTTTAAAATGACACAAACTCTGGGTGTTCAAGGGGAGTTTTCAGAATGCCTGCCTTGCCGGGTCTCCTGGCACAGTTTATTTGGCCTTTTATTTGTGAGACTGCATGCTGGGCTTCTCGGTGCTGTGCTGCTCTACCTGTGTAGCCTCCCACCACTCCTTCTGGAACATTCAGCTGTGCTCTAACTTGGCTTTGTCTTTTCTTGTTCTCCTTCCCCACTCATCTGATATGCCAAGACCATTCTCTGCCTTTGGCAGGAAGCCCTTGAACATTTTCCTAACTTCTGCTTATGGGCTAGTTTTGGTAGTTTTCCCCATGTGTTGCCATCTGTACCCTTAATTGTTTTGGCGGTTTACCTGTCTTCTTCGTTTAGCTGTAGCCCCATCTGAGGGCAGGCTTTGTGTCTATCTTGTTTGTCTTTGTAGCATCACATCCTAGTGCAGTGCCTAGCACATGGAACTTTTTAAATAAATACTTACAGAATGGATGAATAAACTGCCATCATAATTGAGGCATTAAATACTTTTTCAAAGTTCTAGCATTAAAGTATAGAGAATTTCTTTGATGGATAGCCTATTGTTTCCTCTATAACATAATTGCATCTACTGCTTGGAGACTCACCTGAAGTGTCACCACTCTATACCGTTTTAGAGTGATAAGCCATTTCAATAACCCTTGCTTTCTCCCTTGGGGATCCAAGAGACCTGACTCTTCTCAGAAAGAGTGACTAAATCTACATCAAACCTCAGAAAAGTTCTATTTAGTTATCCAGGTACTGATAACAGCATCTTTATTGTGTCTCCTCCTGCCTCCCTTTACTCACTCACTGTGCAGAAAAGGGTCAAATTACCCAAATCTCTCAGTGACAAGGGCTGCATATTCTCCCAAGTGAACTGTTTTCTAAAGCCAGAGCTCTGAATCCTAATGCCTACTAAGCAGGATGGGACTTTTGTGCAAGAAGGCTGGTGTCCATTGATTGGGTTTGGAAAAAAGACTATTTGTGATGATGATCATGATTTAACTTTTGATCATCTTTGTCTTGAAATATCGTTTAAATAAATTATATTATGCTTAACAGAACTGTAGAAAAATACAGAGGGGCTCCTGAGTGGCTGACTTCGTTGAGCACCCCATTCTTGATTTCGGCTGAGGTCAGCCCTGCATTGGGCTTTGTGCTGAACATGGAGCCTGCTTGGAATTCTCTTTCTCTCCCTCTGCTCCTCTCCCCTGCTTGCACTCTCTGTGTCTCTCTCAAAAAGGAAAAACAAACAAATAAAGAAAAAAACCAAAAAAATACAGAAAAATATTGAAATCACGTGTTCAGCATGATGAATTTTAAAATAGTGAACACATGCATGTAATATCCACCCAGTTCAAGAAATTGAACATGATCAGCATCCAGGGATTTTCCTTGTACTTCCTTCCATTTACTACCTCCCACATGGTGATAATATTTGTCCAATGTTTGAACTTTTACAAATGGAATCCATCATTATGCATTCTTTTTTGACTGAGTGCATTCAGTCAACATCGTATTTGTGATGCTCACCTACAGTTACATGTACCAGTCATTTGTTCCTTTTTATTGTTTTAGGGTGTTTGACTCTATATTTTATATGGTACAAGTGATATATGCATTCTACTGTTTTTTTAAATCTTTATTTTTGAGATAATATTTAGAGAAAGAGACAGAGTGTGAGTGGGGCAGGAACAGAGAGAGAGGGAGATACAGATTCCAAAGCAGGCTCCAGGCTCTGAGCTGTCAGCACAGAGCCCGACCCAGGGCTCGAACCCATGGACCGTGCAATCATGACCTGAGCTGAAGTCTGATGTTTAACTGACTGAGCCACCCAGGCACCCATACTGTTTTTTTTTTAAACAGGGTTCACACCCAGCATAGAACCCAACAAGCAGCTTGAATTCATGAGCCAGAGATCAAGACCTGAGCTGAAATCAAGAGTCAGATGCTTAACTGACTGAGCCACCCAGGTGCCCCTGTATTCATTCTTGTATTGATGGACATTTGGGTTATTTCTAGGTTGGAGTGGTTACAAATAATGCTGTTATATACCTTTTTTTGAAAGGTTTTTTTTTTGGGTCACATGTGCATATTTCTTTTGGACGTATACTACAGAGCGTAGTAGCTGGGGCATAGGTATGCATATATTCTGCTTTGGTCGAGCCTTTCAAACAGTTTACTTTGGTTTAAGATTTCTAAGCAGGGGGTGAAGAAGACCTGGTACCTCTGACATTCCAGGGAGATACAGTTGTTTGGCCTATGTGATTTCGTTTAATGTTAATGTAGTCTAAGCTTGTGCAACTTTAAAAATCATCTGAGCCTGTAGTTATGAAGACAGAAGCAGGAGTGCCATGTAGCTGATGGCAAAATAACCTAATGGCTGTCAATGGGCAAGAAATACCTGCAAGTTACTTCATCATTTAAGTGTGCATCTGTGAGCATACAGGTCTGTGTGGGTAGACATCTTGTTTAAGAAAATCACATTAACCAATTTTAGAATCAAATGGGATGGTAATAAAATATTCTTAAGTTATAAAAAAACATATGTACAGGATGGAATATTTACTCTGCAGTGGGGTCACATGATTCACTGTACCCCACTTTATAGTTTTCTGATGAAGTGCATTTTTCTCAATTTAGCTGATCAGATTTTAGGAAAAACATGTGGTAAACTTAAATTACTGAGTTAAACTTTCCAGTATTATCTCTGCTTTTTAGGCAAGTCTTTCTCTTATTGTTCACCTTAAACTTTAAAGGAGACATAGGCACTTAATGAGAATAGTTAAATAAATAGCATCAATGCCAAATTCTGGTATGGTTGTAGAGACTGGATAAATGATATGTGGCTAGTGGGTACAGTCACTCTGGGAAAATAATTTGGTAGTTTCTTCTTTTTTTAAAAAATGCTTATTGGGGCGCCTGGGTGGCGCAGTCGGTTAAACGTCTGACTTCAGCCAGGTCACGATCTCGCGGTCCGTGAGTTCGAGCCCCGCGTCAGGCTCTGGGCTGATGGCTCGGAGCCTGGAGCCTGTTTCCGATTCTGTGTCTCCCTCTCTCTCTGCCCCTCCCCCGTTCATGCTCTGTCTCTCTCTGTCCCAAAAATAAATAAACGTTGAAAAAAAAATTAAAAAAAAATGCTTATTTATTTATTTTGGGGGGGGGAGAGAGAGAGAGAGAAGATGAATGAATGAATGAATGAATGAATCTCAATCAGGTTCTGCACTGTCAATGCAGAGCCTGACATGGGGCTCAATCCCATGAACCACAAGATCATGACCTGAACCAAAATCAGGAGTCAGGCACCTAAGTGACTGAGCCAGCCAGGCATCCCATAATTTGGTAGTTTCTTAAAACAACTAAACCTGAACTATAAAACCAGCCAACAAATGTACTCCTGGGCATTTATACTGGAGAATGACAACTTCAGTGTTCACACAGAACCCTGTACATGGTTGTTAGAATAGCAGCTTTATTTGTAATAGCATAACAACTGAAACAACCTAGATAACCAGTTGGTTAAATAAACTGTGGTATGTCTATACTATCAAATATTACTAAACAATAAAAAAGGAAGTGACTGTTGACAAACACAACCTAGATGAATCTCCAGAGATATAAGCTGGCTGAAAAAGTCCAATCCCAGAGGGTTACATATTGTATGTAACATTGTTGAAATCACAAAATTATGAAATGGACAACAGATTAATGCAGATTAGTAGTAACGGCAGGTGTTAAGAGGGAAGGGGCAGAAAAGAAGTGGATGTGTTTATGGAAGAGCAACATGGAAGATTCTGGTGATGATGTATCTTGACTATCACTGTCAACATTCTGGTTGGGTTATTGTTATCTTTGGGGAAAATTGGGTAAAAGATCAACTGTGTTCCATTGTATTATTTCTTACACTGAATATAAATCTAGAATTACCTCAAAATTAAAAAAAAATAAAAAAATCATTAATTATAAAGAGACATGGTGGGGTACCTGGGTGGCTCAGTCAGTTAAGTGTCTGACTCTTGAACTTGGTTCAGATCATGATCTCTCGGTTTGTGAGTTCGAGTCCCACCTCAGGTTCTGCACTGACAATGTGGAACCTGCTTGGGATTCTTTCTCCCCTCTCTCTCTACCCTTATCCTGCTCACCTTTTCTCTTTCTTGAAATAAATGAATAAACTTAAAAAAAAAGATAGGGAGTGCTCTTAAGTTTGAGGGTTAGTTTATTATTTCCTCTTCATGTCCTCTTCATGTCTTAAATATTGTAGATTGTTAACAAAGGAAAGCTCTTGTTCCTTGCCTCCTATTCAGGACAATATTACTCATTGGAATAGCCATCTATCAAAATTTCTGGTATTCTTTGTTCATGTGGAACTTCAGAAAGCTATTAGTTCATTTTCTTTGACCTGCAGAGATACCTACAAATCAGGTAGGGATCTTAAATGTAGAGAAGAAATATATCTGAAATAGATGGATAAATAGAAAAATGGAAGGATGGCTCAGGGTTTCCCCACCCCCAACCCCCATTAGTTTTTCTGGCTCCAGGGAACTTGTGTGACCGGTCCTTAAAGTCTAAGAAGTTTGCCCATTTTTCAATTCCTGGTTGGCTTAGGTGGCCCAGGGATAAGCTTACGGAACAGTAGAAGTGATGCAATAAATCTTAGTGGGAATAAAATGATTTGGACTTGCGTGTTTGCTTTTAAGGCTTAAAATGTAATATTTCCTCCCTAGTTCTGTGACTTCCCTAGTGGAGTGCTTTTTATAATACTCTGTTATGTACTGGGGAGACTTACTATGTTTTTCTGTTCTTTTCCTTTACATGCCGTTGTGCATGGGATCTTGTAGCCATTGGGTTATCATCTCTGTGAATTTTCTGGTTGGAACAATGTCTCTGTAGGTATCATTTTCCTGAGTGCTCTAGCTGAATTTACTTGGTTTTCCCTTGTTTCCCAACTTACTTGGTTGTCCCTTGGTTTCCCTTGTTACATTATTTTGACCTTCCGGTTGGCTGTAAGTACATTGTTGTCGTTGCTGATGCTTACAGTTACAGGATTCTCAGAGACATTTTGAAAGATAGCCTGGCATTAAATTATCTCTTAGAAAAACAAGGTTCTCTGTTTGGCCTGAAAATCAAGGTGTCTTTGTTATGTTGTTATAAGGCATTTGGGGAGAAGATGTGAGGTAAAATGGTTTCCTTTAAATATTGACATGTTTGATATGTCAGGTGAGCAAAGTAAAATGTTCTCTATGACATTTCTACTTTAATTACTCTCTCCCAAGAGTAGGGAACAGAAAAGCAGAAGAAAGGAGAAAACATGAACTAACTTTGTTCTGATTGATCATCAGATGCCATATTCTTTACATACATTATCTCATTAAATCCCTGAACACCTTCAGTGGTACCTCTTATGTCTCTTTTCCAGATCAAGTAGAAACTCAGGTACCCATGGTGGCACTTAGTCAGTTACAGAACCAGAATGCAAACCCCAGTTGGCCTAATCTGAAACTCCACTGTCTTTGATGCTACCTTTTGTGTTCTGGATGTCAGATTTGATTTGAATATGGTGATTGGCTGAAGACTTCTGAGGTTTGGCACACTGAGAAAGGTCACTGAGGGTAAAGGTGAAGTATAAATTACCCACATAGGAGCACAATTGAGTACAACTCTATGAGTCACTCATGTATATGATGTAACTTAAGAAATGTTATGAAGGCCTCTAACTGCACATAAAGATCTTTATTCTCATCCTTGTCATTGTAATCCATTCTTCAACTCTCTTTTGCTCCTATGTGCTATAAAACTCCCACCATTAGAATTAATGGTTCATAAAAAGACCATGGCTCCCCAAGGTCTCTTGGCTTCTTTGTTTTCTTAGACTATTTTTCACATGAGATGAAATCACCCAGAAGTATCTTTTTGCTATCGGCTTGTATCTTCTCTGTATTGATGTCCATATCTTAGTCATAATATTGTACTATGGTTTCATAAGGTGTTGGGGGAAACTAGATAAAGGGTATAATGCAAGTCTGTATTATTATATAACTGCGTGTGAATCTACAGTTGTCTCAATTTGTCTGACTTCTTGGTGTTTGCTTTCACGTGGGGGGATAAGAAGTGGGAACATGGTGATCCTAAGCCCTGTCCTATCATGAGAGCATCATGAAGAAATGTGATCAGGCAACTGACACAGATGGTGTGTGAAGTAACTGTAAAATCAACTTTATACAATTGAGCATTTTATATTTTTGTTCATTTTAAGAACAGGATTTATTCTCTCCAGATCATAATATTCTCACCATAGGCTCTCAGTTTCTCTTTGGTCTTGAGACCATCATTTTACCTTTCATTGCTTCAATTTATTCATCTGTAAAATAGGGTAAAACATTTTTTATTGAGAAACAACCATGGAAAAAGTATTTTGAAGCAATCAGAAAGCATACTATTCTTCAGGTGAAGGAAATAGAGTTTTCATTTCATGTTATAATGTGCTTTACTTTCAGATGGCTCCAACATACGTTAATAGAAGTCCTTTTAACTTCATTCTTTTAATACTAGAATAGTAATAGAGATAAATTATATTTCTACACCCGAATCTAGAAGATTGTTACCTATGTTGTAATTGTTTCTGCACATTGGCCTTCTTGACAATGCTTTTGTTCCTGAAGTTGGTTTTAAATAATTACAAATCCCTAAACTTTATTTTGAAGATGAAGGGGAAAGATAGGTAATTGTGGAGTTTGAGTGTTGAGAAGACTCAGGGAGGGTATATAATCTTAAGGAAACTTTTAGATTTGATTGTTAGGAGGGTTGGCATGAATGCTTATAGGTCCTCTACTGAGCCATTTTTCCCCTCCAAATCTCAGCTGCTTTGTTGCATGACAGTATTACATTAAGGAAGGCATGTGGTGGTATATGTTGGCTTAAACTAGATGAGATGTTAGTAAGGATAGTATTCCAGGTACTCTCAGGGATCCCTGGTGGTTGTCTAGTTGTGGGGGATAAATCCCAATGTCATTCTGTGATCACATTGTCCCTTAACAAGGATGCTGGCAGGAAGGGCCATATGAAGAGACCATAATGTATTCTCTCTCTGTGTAGCATCTTAAAGGTGGCTCAAGGTTGTTGTACATGGCTTATTTTAATAGCCTCCTGAGTATACCTTGGGTGCACACTGAGATTTGTCTATGAAACTAGATTTCATAAAGATTATCTCACTTAATTCTGACAAGAGCCATATGAGGTTAGGGATTATCAACCCCATTTTATACAGACTTAGCAAAACTAAGCAGTTTGTCCATGATCACACAATTAGTAAATGGAAGTACCAAAATTTGAGTCTAGGGAGCTAATTCCGCAGCCTAAACATTGAATCTATTTTTCTACAATACAGCTTCTAAGTTTGGGTCAATACTTACAACAGTTTTTGAGTACCTACCATCTTTTAGGCACTGTGCTGGGTCTTGTAGATACAGAAGCTGATGAACAGGATTCTTGTTGTAGAGGTGCTTCTGGCTTATTTTAAGGGTAAATATTCAGTAAGTTGTGGAAAAAAAAGATAAAATATGAAGCTAATAATTCATTTGCAATTCTGAGAATATTTAAAGTAATATTTAAAAATAGCCTAGCTCAAGAACAGTATAGTAAATAGTTTATTCATTCAAATTTGGCATTGAATATTTATAATGTATATATACATTATACATATAATAAATATAATGTCCTGTGAAAAGAATGGTGAAGGAACCAGAGGAGCTTCCTGCTCTCATACACTTAAGTTAGCATCTGGCAGGTAGTGGGGAGGCAGACACTTAGTCACAGGTTCACAGAAATAAATAGAAAATTGAAACTGACATGCACCATGATAGTCCTGGACATGATGCTCTAGGAGTGAATAATAGCATTTGTTCTTGTCAGGGACATCTTTCCTTGGAGGGGAGGTCAGAAGATAAATAAGCATTAACTAGGTAAGAGATGGGGAAGGCAAAGCCTCTGTGGAAGCTCTGGGCACTGAAAACTCTAGTTGCTAAAGGAATGCAGAGTGACCCGGGGTGGTGGAGAGGGGAGGAGTGGACAGCCTGGGGACAGCCTGGGTGCTAGATGGGACCAGACAGATAGAGGTAGACCAAGTAGGGCCTTGGGCCTTGGGTTGTTGTAAGAATCTTTAAGCCAAGGGTAAAGGAAAGTCACTGAAAATATGAGTGACAAAGATTTATGATTAAAAAATACAGCTCTAATTAGGGGCACCTAGGTGCCTCATTTGGTTAAGCGTCTGAGTCAGTTTTGGCTTGGGTCATGATCTCAGGGTCATGGGATCAAGCCCCATATTGGGCTCCATGCTGAGAGTGAAGCCTGCTTAATTGTCTGTCTGTCTGTCTCTCTCTTTCTCTTACTCTGCCCCTCTCCCCTGCTCATAAGTGCTCTCTCTCTGTCTCTAAAATAAAATAAAAAAAAAACACACCTCTTTTTAGCTCAGTGAAGAGACAGAATTGGCAGGCAGCCAAGATCTCTTCCTGGGGAGGATCAGTAGAAAATGGCAGGGGCCACAAGGTTGGATGTGATAGAGTGTGGACTGAAGAGGTGGTGTAAATATGGAGAGAAGTGGATGACTTTCAGAAGTTGTTAGCATGTAACATGGCCAGAAACCAGTGATAGATTGAATGTAGCATAAGGAGAAGAAAAGGAAGTTTCTACAGTCTAATAGATGGTGGCACAATTCACTGGGATAGGGACACTGGAAGAAGATTAGCTTTGAAAGGAAGAGTTCAAGTTCAATTTTATACTTGTTAGGTTTGGGGTGTTTTTGAGAGAGACCAACAGAAAACATCAGGTTGACATTTTCTGCATTTGTGGAGCCCATGGGTGTCCTAATTGTGCAGATGATAAATGATATCATGGCCTTGGGCAGCACTGCCTCGAGAGATGCTAAGAAGTGGTAAGAAAAGAGAGCCTGGAACCAAGCCTTGAGGAAATTCATTTCCGGTTTTGTGAAGGAAGATCAGCCCACAAAGGAGCACTTCACAAGAGAAGAGAAAAATCTCTTGAGGTATGAAAACAAAGGGAAGCCATGTTTTGATAAAGATGGAATGGCCAGTAAGATCAAGTGTGGTGTAGATGATGTGGGTTTGAAACAGTCCTCTGGAGTTCTTGACATGGAAGTCTTTGGTGATCTTAGCAAGAGTGGTTTGTGGAAAAAGTGAGGAAAAAGATACATTAGAGCAGGGTGAGGAGTGAGTGAAGGCTGTGAAGCTGGATATAGTAAGAACAGACAAGTCCTCTGAGAAGAAAATAGCAAATAGAACATGTAAGATGGAAGAGACTGGAGAATGTTTCAAAGTCAGTAATAAAGATTTAATTGATAGGGAGATAGCAGACATTTGCCAGAGAGAAAGGATAATAAATAGCATTGGCTCTAGAGAAGGGGAATAGGTAGGGAAGGTTTAGCAGAGATGCCCACGTTTGCATGCTTTGTATGAACAGGATGAGGGGGCTCCTCCTCTAGGGATTCAAGGTTTTCTGTAAAGTAAGAGATGGTACCTTTGTGTGCTATGGAGCTGGAGGAAGAGGTGGAAGTGTGAGTGGAGCTCAGAAAGTTTGAAATAAGGTGGTTGTTCTAAAGAGAGGGTGTGAGTTGTCTTGAGGAAAAGTGGTCAAGTTCTTGGTTGATGCCTGTTGATGCCTATTCTCCAGAAGCTTGGAAACATTCATTGTTTTATGCTTAAGTAAATAATCCATGGTGTATCCACATTTTCTGAAAAATCTGAGTGAATAGTATCCATGTAAATAAGTGCAAAGTATTTAAGAAAGGTGGAAAGGATAAAAAAAAAAATAAGCGGTTCTTTGCAGAGTGGGAAGGCAGAAAGGAAAATATTCTTTTGAAAATATTTAAATTTATAAGCATCTCTAAATGTTTATATACTTATTAACTGAGCTGACTCAGGAGGGAAAAAAAACAGTCCTTTTTCCTATGAGGATAATTGACCAATTTGTCTTGTTTAAACATTGAGACTGGGGCTGAATCAAACATTAGAGGTTGGTTGGTTATTTATTTATTTATAGAGCATACAAGCAGAGGAGAGGGGCAGAGGGAGAGAGAATCTTAAGCAGGCTCCATGCTTAGCACAGAGCCCAATGCGGGGCTTGATCCCACGACCCTGGGATCATGACCTGAGCCAAAATCGAGAGCCGGATGCTCAACCGACTGAGTCATCTAGGTACCTCTCGAGTATTAGAGGTTATTTTAAAAGGATATAAGGACTTGCGTGGAAAGATGTGCTTAGATTGCTGGGTTTTTATTTTTATTGTTGTTCCACTGGTCTTTGTGGTCTTTGTGATATTTCTGTCTGCTCAAGAAGGTGAAAGGATGTTTCTATAAATCTGAGACTCATTCAGCAAATGGAGCCTCATTTTCTCAAAGGCATTTTGGCTGAGGAAGACAGGGACAGGCACCTGGAGATAAGAAATGTTTTTTCAAAAAAATTAGGTGACCTCAGTTGGCTTATAGCACTTGCCTAAATGTGAAATTTCGTTTCCTGTGCATGGGGAATGTCATCAGCTATGCAGGAGGGGGCATAAGAGAGCACACAGGATTGTCTCTCCTCTTGAAGAATTTCTTGTTTGGCTGGGGAGGGAACGTATCCATATAAAAACGATTCAAAAGACCATGCCTGACAAATGCAGGTGTTTAAGGAGATGAACACAGGTTCAGAGTGAGAGAACTGACAGGTGACAAAAAGACCTCATAAAGGAAGATGTAGGAATAAGAAGAGTTTCAGAGCTATGGCATGAGCAAGGTTCCAATCTACTAGCTGCTTCTAATCCATTTCTCAGGAGAGTGTGGAGAATCACTTGGGAGATTTTTAGGGCTAGGCCTGGAAGTGGCACCTATGACTTCTGTCCTGTACTACTGACCAGAAGTCAATCACACAGCCCCATCTCACTGTAGGAATGCCTGGGAAATAACACTATAGCTATGTTCCTGGGAAAAAGATGTGGATTTGTTGAACATCTAGCCAGTTGGTGCTCCATGCTCAGTGGAGCCTCACAGAAGAAATTTCATTCTTCTCCCTCATTCCTGACTCTTGAGTCTCCTTTAATCCCTCTTTCCCCCAAGTTGAGTCATTTTCATTACCACCAGGTATTATTCATAGGTTATTGTTCATAGACCATCAACTACCCTGGCTATAATCTTCAGCAAACACTCTTGTTCTTTATTGTTCATCTAAGATGTGCTGGTCATCGTAAAATGTAATTCTCTAGATGTAATCCAAAAAATACTGGTAAAGTGGGATTATTGTTTTGCTTGATTACATAAGTGTAAGGTCAAAGAGAGAGAGAATATTGGGAAGGCTTCACATTTAAAGGCAGATAATAGAATCCCACAATGAAGGGAATTTGAAGAAGGCAAGGGGTCTTCATGATGCCATTTCAATATGGCAGCTTTATCAAGCCATCGTGGTTATGTACTATATTACCTACTTCTCAAAGAGAACAGGCACACACACAGACAAATCAACCATTTCATTTCCATAAAGTCCCAAAGTGAATTCCGAGAAGTGCCCTTAAATGATGCTTTTATATTAGATTATGCATTTAAATGAAAAAAAAAAACCACAAGGATTTCCATATGAAAATCTTTTCATTGTAATGTTAACCAGTCCTGTAATGTTAACCAGTCCACCTGTCTTACATAGTTTCTAAAGTGTTGTTGTTTTTTTAAGTTTATTTATTTAAGGGAGAGAGATAGCAGGGAGGAGGCAAAGATAAAGGAAGAGAGAGAATCCCAAGCAGGCTCTGCGCTGACAGCACAGAGCCCTACTGTGTGTGTGTGGGGGGGGGGGCTTTATCCCACTAACTGTGAGATCATGACCTGAGCCAAAGTCAAGATTTGGATCCTTAACCAAATGAGCCACCCAGGTGCACCTTGTCTGAAGTGTTTTTATCCAGTAAACAAGATAGTAATCAACATGGTTATGTGATACATAAACAAGTAAGCATTGCTCTGTGGAACTAAAAGTTGTCACCTCACAATGTTGAGCTGCATTGGACATGGTACTGACATCTTGCCATCTCAGCATACCCTGGTGGCCTCAGAGTCCCTGATGTTTTCATCTAACGCACTGTGTGATCTATGTGAATTTTTCTTTCTTTTTTACTTTCCTTTTGCAACAGTTGTGCCTTCAATGTTCTTTGTGAAGAAATATAACCCCAAGCAAGTAAGCATTCTTACCAACCAATTGATGGAAAACAATTTATTTCTAAATTCCTAGAAGAAGAGAAGAAGTCTCTGGATATACCTCTATCTAAGCTATCCATGTGCTTATCTAACTATTTCAAATATTTTTTCCTAAATTGAGTTTTTAATGTCAAGGTTTCAGGATCCACAGTTTGCCAAAGTTTTCATTTGTTGAATTGTTCATGGCAAGGCTTATTGGGAACAGTGACTATCATGCTTCTATTTTTCAGTAAATGTGGCTGCTCTGGGGTGTTGTTGTAGGAGACAGAATTCATTGTAATTATAATTCACATTTATTTTCCTGTTGAAATTCGGGTTTTTTTATTGTCCTACATTGTCTCTCGGGGAAAATGCTAAAGGCATCAACATTTACTGATTTGGGCTTTAGTGACTTTTTTTCACGGATCCCCCATAACAAGACTTCAGTGATATTAACAGATTCTCATCAAGCACTTTAGAATAAACAAAACAGTGAGTATCTAGGCAGAAAGCCATGTACTTTTAGGACTCAGTATGTTTATAATATATATGAAGGCAAAAACATGGAGACACCATAAATAACTATTATGTTTGGTTGTCATATGCCAAGTTATTTTTTTAGAGAGAGGAGTTTAATCACAGCTCCCTCACTGAGGGGAAGGATAGCTGAATATTGGGGGCAAATGGTGATAGTGGTAGAGTAGGTTTGTTACCCAGAAAAGAAGATTGAGAGCCAAGGAGATTTTTAATCTTGAATCCCTCATTTTTGCCACAGGACATTTATTTTGCTATCTGAATTATCTTTGGCACCTTGGAGGAAAATAGTTGTGAAAAGCACAGATGTAATTTTCTTCTCTGGCTTTTTCCTATAAGAACATAATTACGAACCATGCTGAGTTAGGGTGTAACATCCATTGGAGAGCATCCTAAATGGCACTTTAAACACATTTTTGCCTCTCTGGCATCACTTAGCAACACAAGCCTTTGAGGCATTTCTGGCTTTTCTTTTTATCTGATGGGCTGATAATCTTGTAATGGCTTTAGTTTTGTGACCAGTTACCAACGATTTGTTGCTATTTTTTATAAATTGCCCTACCCATAAATGTCTACAACAAGCCTAACAACAGTTCTAGAAGGGTGTGGAAGTTTGGAAACTTCCAGTCCTGGGTATGTAGTACTCCAAAATTCTATGAGGAATTGTGGAAATTTCTCAAAATAAAGTTAATTTAAATTCAGTCTCACAAAGGGTTCTGGTATAGAACATACTATAAAAGAGAAGGTTAGCTGGAAAAGGAAATGTGACAGAAATTAGATATTATCAGGCTTTTGGATATGAAAGTATTTCTCCTATGTTGAGGTGGAATTTGTATTCTTTTTTTGATTGGCACTTTATTCCTAATGGCACTTTTTTCCTATTCTTCTACGTAAATAGAGAGCAGAAACATCTCTTTTTTTTAATGTCATGAAAATAAGTAGTGACCTGTGAACAAAAAGTTTTGAAGATTTTTACTCTTGTTGCTGTACTATTTTGGCTAATTTTGGGACAATGTGGTGATTCTCTCTAAATCTAGTGTGACACAGACACAGTGACCAATGAAGGATGAGCAGGAAAGAATGGGATAGACTAGCAAATGTAGATGGAGTTCATGCACCTGTGTAGACTGGCATTATTGATGAGCTGTTTAATTTCAAATGGTTGGTCTGGCTGTATTTGGCAGCTAACCTCTGGAACTTCTTGTTACCTCAGTGCTTGCTGGACATGTACATGCCAATCTCTGTTGTAAGTTGTGATTAATTTATAGCTTCTTCAGTGCTTGGAAATGTCACATTTTCTTACACTTAAATTTTATATTATACATATTTAGCATAAATATCTTTGGCAACTGATTTTTCTCTTTTACTCATTTATCTTTCTTAAATAGAGCTAGTATCATGTTTTCATTGCTGTAAATTTCTAGCACACTCAATTCGTTAGAATGGCTTAACTTCCATTGTATCTTTTCCCTTTGGTATTTAAAGAAAAATAATTACTCTGGAAAATAATCATTCTGCCTCTGTCTCATTTTTGCCAGTATTTGGAACTCTTATTTAGTTTTGACTCTAAAAAAGGCACTCTTGGATTTTACGCAAATATTTTACTTGTGTTTTCATTTTAATAAACGTGAGATAAGTATATCTTTTTTTCAAATATTTATTTAAATTCTAGTTAGTTAACATCTAGTGTAATATTGGTTTTAGGAGTAGAATTTAATGATTCATCACTTACTTGCAACACCCAGTGCTGAATACAAGTGCCCTCCTTAATACCCATCACACGGTTAGCCTGTCTCCCATCTACCTTCTTCCATCAACCCTCAGTTCCCTATAGTAAAAAGTCTCTTGTGGTTTGCTTCCCTCTTTTTTTCCCCTTCTCCTATGTTCATCTGTTTTGTTCCTTAAATTCCACATATGAGTGGAATCATACAGTATTTGTCTTTCTCTGACTTAATTTGCTTTGCATAGTACACTCTAGCTCTTCCCATGTCATTGCAAATGGCAAGATTTCATTCTTTTTGAGGGCTGAGTAATACTCCATTGTGTATTCATACCACATCTTCTTTATCCTTTCATCAGGCAATGGATATTTGGTCTCTTTCCATAAGTTGGCTGTTGTCGCTAATGATGCTATCAATATCCAGGTGTGTGTGCTCCTTCAAATCAGTATTTTTTTATACTTTGGGTAAATACCTTGTAGTGCAACTGCTGGGTCATAGGGTAGTTCTATTTTTAACTTTTTGAGGAACTTCCACAGTGCTTTCCATGGTGGCTGCACCAGTTTGCATTCCTACTAACATTATAAGAGGATTCCCTTTTCTCTGCATCCTTGCCAACATCTGTTATGTCTTGTGTTGTTAATTTTAGTCATTCTGACAGGTGTGAGGTGATATCTCATCATGGTTTTGATTTGTATTTCCCTGATGATGAGTGATGTTGAGCATCTTTTCATGTGTCAGTTGCCATCTGGATGTCTTCTTTGGAAAAATGTCTCTTTATGTCTTCTGCCCATTTCTTAACTGAATTATTAGTTTTTTAGGTATTGGGTTTGATAAGCTCTTTATAGATTTTGGATAAAAACTAATCATTGTCAGGTTTGGTATCAGGTTTGTAATACCTATGTAAATGGAGTATGGTATCCTTTCATGTTGATCTCTGTTGTGAGATGTGTAATTTTGAAATAATTTGCTTAAACAATCTCTGCCTTCTTCCTTTTGTAGAGGTAGATATTATGCTACATATATGTTCTGTTATATTCTGGTTAGTAGCTCTTTCTTAGATCACTTTGTCAATTTATGCTTTCTCTCATTATTGTCACTGCATCAAGATTATGTTAATCAGAATAGGGCTGTATATACCATTCTGTTAGGATATTTTTCATCTTATTTGGCCTTATCTACTTAGTGGTTTTTAATGAAACTTGAATTTTCTCTTTATTGCTTAGCCTATGTGAATGTTACTTCATTGTCCTTTTTTCTCCTTTTATTTTCATTAATTCACTTTCCTTATTTTTCTTAGGGTTATTTTATAATATTTTCCTAGCTTGCTAAATGAATACTTAGTTTTATTTTTGTTTTTACTGGTTCCTTACTGCTACTTTTTTAGGGTTATTTCATTGACCTTTACTGAGATCCTTTCACTTATTGAGTTGAATATCTTGTCCTTTTATTTTCATGTATTTTTAAAAATGAGAATCCTAAATGCCATGAGTTTTTGTCCTGTGAGTCCATTTTATTTTACCACCCATCATTAGCTTTTATATAGATTCTCTCGTTATTCTGAATGTTAAAATAGCTCATAATTATTTTAAAAAATTTTTATGTTTTACTTATTTTTGAGAGAGAGAGAGAGAGAGAGAGGGGGAGACACAGAATCTGAGGACAGGCTCCAGGCTTTGAGCTGTCAGCACAGAGCCCAATGCGGGGCTCAAACCCAGAAACCGTGAGATCATGACCCAAGCCAAAGTTGGATGCTTAACCTACTGAACCACCCAGGCGCCCCCAAATAGCTCATAATTATAATTTTGATTTTTTCTTTAGTCTATGCCATTTAGATATGTTTTCTTTTCAGGTTTGCCTTTGTGTGTTCATTTTAAGTTTATGTCCTGATAATAATTCCCATTGTGTTTGGGCATATGTGTTTCACATGTGCATCTTGTGAGCATGTAGATGGGGTATTGAATTCCTACATTTTATAAGTTTGTGATACTTTTCCCTAATATAGGATCATTTTTTTCTTTTTTTTTTCCAGCCTTACTGAGGTATTCTGACAAAATTGTAATATATTTAAAGTGTACAGTGTGATGATTTGATATACAAAAACACTGTATAAGGATTCTCATAAGTTAATTAACACATCCATACCTCACATATTTACCTTTTTTCATGTATGTGTAAGAACACTTAATACCTACTCTTAGCAAAATGTAATTATACAATACAGTATTATTAAATATAGTCACCATCCTATACATTGTAGCCTTTTACCAACCTCCCCCATTGTTTCCACCCCTCAGTTCCTGGAAACTACCATTCTACTCTCAGTTTCTAGAAGTTTGATTTTTTTTTTTAAGATTCCACATGTAAATGATAACATGTAGTATTTGTCTTTTTCTGTGTAGCTTATTTCACCTAGTATAATGCCCTCCATATTTTTTTTCTTTTTCTTTTTAAAGCTGAATAATATACCTCTTTGTGTGTGTGTGTGTGTGTGTGTGTGTGTGTGTGTGTGTGAGAGAGAGAGAGAGAGAGAGAGAGAGAGATAGGAAAAGGGAAAGAGAGAGAGAGAGAAAGACAGACAGATAGACAGACAGACAGACATCCATTTATCTGGTGATGTTTAGGTTGTTTCCAAACCTTGGTTATTGTGAATAATACTGCAGTGAAGATAGGAGCACATATATATTTTTCATTTCCTTTGGATATATACCAAGAAATAGCATTGCTGGATCATATAGTAGTTCTAGTTTAAACATTTTGAGGAAACTCCATACTATTTTCCATAGTGTCTGCACCAATTTATATTCCCACCAACAGTGCACAGGGTTCTCTCTTCTCTACATTTTCACCAGCATTTGTTATCTCCTTTTTCTTACTTTTTTAGACAGTAGATATTATAACGGGTGTGAGGTGTTAAATCAATGTGGTTTGATTTGCATTTTCCTGATAATTAGTGATGTCAGGAATCTCTTCATGTACCTGTTAGCCATTTGCATGTCTTCTCTGGAAAATGCTATTCAAGTCTTTTGCCCATTTTTTAATTGGGGTATTTGTTATTTGTTTTTGTTTTTCTGTTGAATTGCAGGAGTTCTTTACATATTTTAGATATTAGCCTTATCAGATATGTGGATTACAGATATTTTCTCCCATTCCATGGTTTGCCTTTTCATTTTATGTTATTTTGTGAAGCATTTTAGTTTGATGCAGCCCCACTTCTTTGTTTATTTTTTTTACTGGTACTTTTGCTGTCATATCTAAAGAATCATTGCCAAGACCAACGTGAAGGAGAATTTTTTCCTCTGTTTCTTTTAGGAGTTTGAAAGTTTGGGTCTTAATGTATTCTGAGTGGATTTTTGTGTATGGGGTAGGGGAATGGTCTAGTTTCACTCTTCTGCATGTGAATTTCAAGTTTTTCCAGCACCATTTACTGAAAAGACTATAAACATTCCCACTGAATATTCTTGTCTCTTTTTGCCAAATGTTACTTGACCACACATGGGTTCGTTTCTGGGCATTTGATTGCGTTCCATTGGTTTCATGTCAGTACCATACTGTTTTGTGTAGGATAGCTTTGTAATACAGCTGGAAATCAGGAGGTGTGATGCTGTCACTTTTGTTCTTTTTTCTCAGAATTGGTTTGGCAATTGTCTCCTCATCCTGCAGAGTCACGTCAGCTTTCTGTGGGGCTTTCTGCTGTCTGAAAAACCTCATTCTCACCACTCTCACTCTGGGGGGCACACATAGTGGCTGCCCATGGGATGGGAATATACGTGGGTTAGGTTTGCCTAGCATTGGGGGTGTCGGTGGTACAGCTAGGGGCTCCACTGGCAAGGCATCCCCAGCTGCTCTTGGATAGTTTTCCTGATGGAGTCTGTAAAGTGGTGTTTAAGACCTTTGATACATTTTGATCTGAGTTCTCACTTGTCACTCTGGCCTCCTAGCTACTCGCTGGCCCCCAGTGGTATACAGTTCACATCTCAGTTTTCAGAATGCGGTGAAAAAGAAGTGTGTCACTTTGGCAGCATCCTGCACAGCTGGCGAAAGCAGGTGCTCACTTCTATATTATCACATTCCCCTATGGGAGAGGTCCTGGGCTGAGAAAATCTTGACACGGAGCTGTGCCCAGTGAGTGCGGGGGGAGCGGTGATGTGGACAAAGCGAAACTTCCTCTTACCTTTTCACTGCGTCAGTCTCTAATTTTTTGGCTCCAACCGTGTGCTGGAACTTCTCCAATGGACTCCCAGACTTTCATAAAGGCTCTTTCATCCCTGGGTGATTATCAAAATTGGTGGCCTTTTGAGGGAAAACCGTAGAAAACTCTCATTCAGCCTTGTTGACGATGTCATAAAAACTAGCATATTTAGTTTTTATATTTGTAGGAAAGCATTTTTAAGCTTGCCTAGAATCTTGCAAAATTTTTCTCCTGTATTTGCTGGTATAAAAATGTCAGGTATGTTAAGGTTTAGATTTTTACTTACTTATATTTTTCCTGAAACCATTTAACTTACCTTTCTGAGATTAAGAAGGTTTTCTGAAAGTACATTTTTGATGGTGATTTCTATTTGTCTGGGCTCTGTTCTAGAAACACTGATTAATGCATGTTAACTCCATAGTCTCTATTTTTCCACTTATTTTTCTGTCACAGTTTGCTTTTTCTCCCTTTGAGATCCTCTAGAACAATTAAATAGTGATTAAATCTGCCATGTTCAGTATCACTTCTTGCACTCTGTTTTTAGTTTCTTGGTAATCTTTTTTTTCCTTAAATACCCTTTCCTCTATTCACTCCACATGGCTGCCTTTATTTTTTGTTTCAAGTTTTTATTTATATTCTAGTTAGTTAACATTAGATAGATAGATAGATAGATAGATAGATAGTATAATAATCATTTCAGGAGTAGAATTTAGTGATACATCGTTTATATACAACATCCAGTGCCCATCACAAAATCACACTATTGCCTTTTTATCTTTGCTGGAATTCTCTTCATTTCATCCTGTTTCCTTTCATAGAGGTCATATGCCTTTGTCCGCGATGAGGATACCAAATTGTTTTCTGAAATTTTCTTTTGGATTCTGGAGTAAGAAGTTTTGCAGAGGTTTGCTTTGAATTCTCGGAACAGTATTCTCTTTCCCTTTGAAATGATTAAAAATTATTTTTTTCTATTTAATTTTGAGTAATATGCAGTGTCAGTGGATTTTCGTTGGTCCAGATACTCTTCTACTGTGATGGTGGTGAAAACGTCAGTGTTCAGTTTATTATTTAGTGGACATCATTTCCATTTTAATTACCATTTCTCGACAGTCTTTGTTTAAGATACCTCCCCTTAGTTGCTGTTCGAGCTTCTTTCAACTCCCATGATCTGATTGCTTGATACTCCAAGGAAAAATGTTACATGGCATCCTAAATCCCAGTAAAATGTAACCAAATTGCGTTGTTTTTGAATCTACTGTAATATGTTCCAAATGTCTTCCACCTCTTGGGTGTATTTTTCTTATTGTGATACATGACACAATTAGAGAACAAGAATTTCCTTTATGCCATTGACTGCAAAGTTCACACAGGTAGAAAATGAAAGGGTCAGATAATTTGCACAACTCATCTTCACTGTTAGATACATTAGCAAGAAAATGTAATTGAATGGCATGTGTTAAAGGGATGAAACCATCCAATGAATTGTTCTTAATAGAGGAAAAAGATGATATGTGAGCTAAAATTGACATGAAAAATACAGGAAGAAGTTGAGGTGTTGGAGTGAGAGGGAAAATGGTGGAGGTTATTGAATATCTATTAGAGTGTGCAGTTGTATTTTTGAAATAGTCACCTAATTATATATCCAGATATAGTAACTGTTGTTACTATCTTTTAAAAAAAAATTTTTTTTAACGTTTATTCCTTTTTGAGGGACAGAGCATGAGTGGGGAAGGAGCAGAGAGAGAGGGAGACACAGAATCTGAAGCAGGCTCCAGGCTTTGAGCTGTCAGCACAGAGCCCGACGCGGGGCTCGAACTCACAAACTGCGAGATCATTACCTGAGCTGAAGTCGGATGGACGCTCAACCGACTGAGCCACCTAGGCGCCCCACTTATGTTTTATCTTAAGTATGCTTTGTGTGTAATTTTCAGTTGCATATTTTGTTTTTTCAAAATGAAATTTGAGAGGAATACATTTGTTAGAAATTGCTGTAGGAATGTATTTATATGTCATTTTGGAAAAAATAGGAAGATATTTTCTTCTAAATGGCTATGATGGAGAATAAGTTCTCTGACCTCTTAGATAAACATATTCATTTTAGTGGAAAGGTAGGCAGTTAGTAATAAATAGAAGACATTAAGGAAAAATAACACATTTAGTACAAATGAATTTTTGGTACCTAATCAGTTAACTGAGATTTTTGCCTGTAATTTGCTTGCATTGTACTGGTAGATGTTGGTTGAAGAAAGATAACTAAGAATTGTCCAATGACACATAAAACATGGCCAAATAAAGAATTTGTAGTTTTTATAGTAGACGGATTATCTGGAATTCAGATACAAAAAGAACTTCATATTCCAGGAGTATGTTATTTTCTTTTTTTTTTTTTTTTTTAAATTTTTTTTTTCAACGTTTTATTTTATTTTTGGGACAGAGAGAGACAGAGCATGAACGGGGGAGGGGCAGAGAAAGAGGGAGACACAGAATCGGAAACAGGCTCCAGGCTCTGAGCCATCAGCTCAGAGCCCGACGCGGGGCTCGAACTCACGGACCGCGAGATCATGACCTGGCTGAAATGGACGCTTAACCGACTGCGCCACCCAGGCGCCCCAAGGAGTATGTTATTTTCAACACTCATTTGAACTGGCCAAACACCCGACTTTAGAGCTGAATGCCCTGGCAATTTGTTAATCACATCCATAAAAATGAACTATTTGCAATTGAGTGGCCTTCACACTTGGGACATCTTGAAGATGTGTCTTCCCTGGATACACCAAATTAAGCATGCATTGAAGCTAGATTGTGTTAAAAATTTTACAATAAAATCTTATTATTGGCATTTCCTGCATAAGTGGCTTGGAATAGAAATTATCTTACAGTTAAACTTGCTTTGGCCACTTCTATGAAGATGAACCTAGTGACTTTGGTTATAGAGTAGTATAGTATCAGCAATTTTTTTTTTTTTTTTTAAATTTTTTTTTTCAACGTTTATTTATTTTTGGGACAGAGAGAGACAGAGCATGAACGGGGAAGGGGCAGAGAGAGAGGGAGACACAGGATCGGAAACAGGCTCCAGGCTCTGAGCCATCAGCCCAGAGCCCGACGCGGGGCTCGAACTCGCGAACCGCGAGATCGTGACCTGGCTGAAGTCGGACGCTTAACCGACTGCGCCACCCAGGCGCCCCTCAGCAATTTTATTATAAGGTGTATTTCAATAATTGCAACCTGGTTTTTATTATGCAATTGGAGGTAATTGGAATCTGTTGAAAAATTATTTCCCTGGAAGACTGAGTAGTTAAAAATACCATTTTGGTGATGCCGTTGTGACAGTGTTAAGATTTCTAACATCTCTGGACACTGTGCTACACTTAAGGACATGTGAATTTCCATCGAACTGCTTTTTTTTCTTTCATAGCATTTGAAGTTTCATAGTACTGTTCTCTTATCTATGTCAAGCAGTTCTAGTCATGGTGAATTTTAGAAAACTGTAAAGATTCCTATTTTTCCATGCTTGTGGATTTCATTACTTTGTATTTCTGCTTTTGTCTAGGTTCCTTGTTCTCAACCTGTTCTAATGCACAGAACTTGGCGAACCTCAGTTTGAATGTTAATTATGACCTTTCATATCTGCGGATTATAAAAATACTTGATGAGAAAAAGTGACTTTTAATTACTTTGCATTTTTAATTGAATTATTTTTGAAAGAGAGAAAGGGGGGGAAGAGAGAGAAAGAGAGCATGTGAACATGCAGGAGGGGTGCAGAAAGAGAGAGGGAGACACAGAATATGAAACAGGCTCCAGGCTCCGAGCTGTCAGCACAGAGCCCAATGTGGGGCTTGAACACATGAACCGTGAGATCATGAACTGAGCTGAAGTCAGACACTTAACCGACTGAGCCACCCAGACATCCCTATTTGCATTTTATTGATACAAAAAATATATAAAAAATGTAACTGTGTATATTTTTTAACTTAGGAAGTTCACTCAGTATATTGACTCTCAGACCTTGCAGTAGCATGCGTCACAGGGATTGGGACACACTGGTCATTGTTCCTCTCACACAGTAGGGTTGGGTCTCATAAGATGTGTTGAAGTTTGTCACCATTTGTTATATTTGGAAAGCATTTATGATACTTACCTAGAAAAAGAGGGAGGGAAGAAGGGAGGGGAAAGAGGGAACATGGCTCTTTAAAAGGTGAATTTACTGAGTCCTTAAAAAGTAATCACCTTCATTGAAGGTGAGAAAATACAAGGCCTTTGCTCTAACACTTCAGGACAATGAACACAGAGAAGGGCTGTTGTCATTCTGTGTCATCTCTGAGAGACCTGGAAATCATGGGGGCCAGATAATACTTCCTCTGCAGGGAGATACTGCTACATCTTGACCTGAAGCTCATTGTTGGGGTTCTGTAGAAGTATGGCACCTATTATAATGAGTTAGATCCTCTTAATGGGCTTGGGTGTAAGCAGTTAGTGGAATCCAGCAACTTGGGCTGCAGCTCAGAAAACACAAGCCTCCATGCCCTGAGCTGACTAAACATCTCTCTGATGAAGTTAACTACATTCTCTAGTGTCTCACCTACTTCCTCAAAATAGAATTTTAAAATTCTATTTATAATAATGTCAAAAATAACATATTTAGAAGTAAATTGAATAAAATATGGGCAGACCCTCTACACAGAAAACCCTAAGATACTACTGAGAGATTAAAGCAGACTTAAATAAATGGAGAGAAATACCATGTTTGTGGATTTGAAGACTTACATTGTTAAATGTTTAATCTATAGATTAAAATTAATCTTAATTTTCATCTCAGAAAGCTTTTGTGTCATTGGAATTGACAAGCTTGTTTTGAAATTTATATGAAAAAGAAAAGAATCTAGAGTAGTTAAAATACTCTTGAAAAAAGTACAGTTTTACCTGACACTGTACTTTCTCTCTCTAAAAGTACAGTGATCAAGATGGTGAAATTTTGGCATAAGTATAGACAAAGAGAACAGAATATAGTCCATAAATAGACACATATTTATATAGTAAATTGATTTTTTCAAAACACCAAAGCAATCAAATCAGGAAATGCAAAGTTTTATTTACAAATGGTACTGGAACAACTGGATATCCATATGGAAAAAAAAATGAATCTCCACTCTTCAAGCCATAAATAAAAATTAATTCAAAATGGGTCATAGGCATAAAAATAAAACACTACTAGAAGAAAATGTAGAATAGTATTTTTCAAATTGGTGGTTATGTGATGGACAGTATGTTGTATCCTCCCAAAATTCATGTATTAAAAATCTAACCCCCAATGTGATGGTTTTAGGAGGTGGGTCTTTGGGAGATCATTAGGTCATGAAGGTGGAGCTATCATGAATAGGATTTGTGCCCTTTCAATGGGATGAAGAGGCCAGAATTCTTCCCTCTGTCATGTGAGGACATAGCAAAAGCTGCCTATGAAAAGGAAGCATACCCTTACCAGTAGCTGAATCTTCACGTACCTTGATCTTGTATTCTGCATCCTCTAGAACTATGAGAAACAAATTTCTGTTGTTGATAAGCCATCCTATTTCTGGTATTTTGTTAGAGTAACCTGAAGTGACAGGAGTACACCAGTATTTCTTTGATAAGATGCAGAAGATAATAACCATAAGAATGAATAAATCAGACTACTCATCAAAGGACAAAATTAAGTAAATGAATAAGCATGCCACCACCAAGATGAAAATATTTGTAAAACATGTCCAACAAAGCACTCAAATCATTATTGCATAAAGAACTTCATACTCAATGAGAAAAAGACAAAAGAAATTGCCAGTGTGTCAGGAAAACTTTACAAAAGTACATATTTGAATGGTCAGTGAACACAGTAAAGAGTGCTTAATGTTTTTAGCATTCAGGGAAATGCATTTACAAGTACAATAAGATAATACTACATACCCACTAGAATGGCTAAAAGTAAAAATACCAGCAACCCAAACAGCCCCTGAACTCTCCCATATTGCTGGTAGGGATATTAAATGTTACATCTACTTTAGAAAAAGGATTTGTACTTAAAAGTTACCCAGGAGAAAATCAAATTTATATATAGGAGAGACTTGTTAAGAATGATGGTAGCAGCTTTGTTTATTGTATCCTTGAACTGGAAGCAACTCACACATATATCAACAAGAGAATGAGTAAATGCATTTTGGTACGGTTGTGCAATCGAGTACTATTCAGCAATAAAAATGAATGAGCTATTGATACCCACAACAACATGGATGAGTCTCACAGACATAATTCTGAGCAACACAACCAAAACAACTTCTTGTATGATTCCATTTCTAGGAAGTTCTAGAACAAATCCAATGCAAGACTAAAAAAAATGATTACCTCTCTGAAGTAAGATTGACTAGAACGGGACTTGAGAGAATGTTCAAGGGAGGTGGACATTTTCTGTGGGTTACATAGGTGTTTCTGTATGGCACAATGGTACTGTGGGGATTTAGTTGATTTTTTTTTTGCATTATCATTTACTTGAACATTTGAAAATGTTAGTAACAATAGCTGCATGGGATAGAAAGCTCCTTCTCATTTTACAGAAGTATATACTTCTTTGCTTTGTTTTAAATTTTCCTTGGAAAAATGCTAGATCAAATTTCAGCTTTTGAGAATTTGCTTTAACCCTTAAATAGCTAGACGTGTTGCAAGAACATTTAAAAGTTCCTATTTGCTTAAGAAGCAAAATTTATGTAATATTTTTGATGATTCAGTTCATAATTATTAATGTGCCTCTTGTTCACATATAGATCAGGGTCATCTTTAATCAAATGGAAATAGACACCTGGCTCTGAATTTACCTTTCACATGTTTAAAACAGTTGTCTAGGATAAATGTAAAAATGAGAAAATGCAGGTAGCATCAAATAATAAAATTAACTAGTAAATGTGATAAATAAAAATTGTACAGACTATAATATTTCTAAAGGACTGAAGTTTTTCTAAAAATATTATTTGAATGTCGTTAAAAAGTGTGCCTTTAGCGGTGCCTGGGTGTCTTGGTTGGTTAAGTGTCTGACTTCGGCTCAGGTCATGATCTCACAGGTTGTGAGTTCAAGCCCCACATCAGGCTGTGTGCCTGAAGCCTGCTTCAGTTCCATCTCTGTGGTCTTCCCCCACTCAAACTCTGTCTCTGTCTCTGTCTCTCAAGTATAAAATAAAAACATTAAAAAAATATCTGTCTTTAGATCCATTTTAATAGAACTAATAGTTATATTTTCAAAGTTACAAATGGCCTTAGGAGGCAAAATTAGATGTCATTTAATTAAAGTAATATTCCTTAATTTTAATAATTCTCCAAAATGTGGATATTGTTAATTTTTCTTTTACCTTGGAAAATTCTCCTATTGTTATTGGTATTTGGATTTGATTATTACTGTCTTTTACAAAGCATCACATAAACGTATTGTCATACAATACAAAAAAAAATTGAGTGCAGGAATTCTATTTGTCTATTTAATATTTTAACAAAAAGTAAAAGTAAAGTGGTAGTCAATGTTCAGAAATCTTCTTAATCATTCTTCAGTAGGGATTGTTTAAGGAATCACTTTTGTTCATCACTTTTGTTGTTCATCACTTTTGTTGATAAGAAAAATAAAAAGAAGTTATACCCTTAAAAGTGAACATGGCTAAGGAGAAAGACACAATAATTAAAGAACAGATTTCCCCCCTACCTCAAATCATCAGGAAAGTTTATCATTCTTCAATATACATCATCCACCAGGACCTATTTTAGTTTGAGCCATGTCATAATACAGATGAGACATTTGAGAGTTACTCATATGTTCTAATGACAACATGATCATGGAAGCTTGTTGTAGAAGTGAGAGAAATTAAAACCTTCGCGCTTTTTTTGGCATTGATAAATAGTATCAATCAATTCATTTACAATGCAAGTCTCTGAAGTGTTACTTGATATCATAGGTGTTACTTGATATCCTGAAAATTTTGGGCTTTCAGTTTTGTTTGAAAGACTATTTTGTGGGGTGCCTGGGCAGCTCAGTGGGTTAAGTGTCCAACTTCGGCTCAGGCCATGATCTCGCGGTTCATGAGTTCAAGTCCCACATCAGGCTCTGTGCTGACAGCTCAGAGCCTGGAGCCTGCTTCAGATTCTCTGTCTCCCTCTCTCTCTGCCCCTCCCCTGTGCTCGTGTGTGCTCTCTCTCTCAAAAATATTAAAAAAAAGACTTGTGGGGCGCCTGGGTGGCTCAGTCAGTTGAGTGTCCGAGTTCGTCTCAGGTCATGATCTCACGGTCTGTGAGTTCGAGCCCCGCGTCGGGCTCTGTGCTGACAGCTCAGAGGTCTGTCTCAAAAATAAATAAAAACATTAAAAAAAAATTAAAATACTTGTTTATATGTAGTGAAGACAGGCTTTACTTAGCCATGCCTATTCCATGTCTGGATTGTCATAGCCCTGTTTCTCTAAACCACATTTATTGAGTCCAAAATGATATTTAGCTGTGGTTGCATGGCATTATTGGAAAAGAGTGAAAATTTTATTCCTTTAATTATGTGTTTTCCTTATTAAAAGTTGATACTTCTTTGTAGAGATATTTCAGCATGTGATTTTCTCTATGTATATTTGGGTATAGACCTGAACACACACACACAGCGTTTCACACCATACCTAATATAAAATATTGAATCCTATTTTTCTACTTAGCATTTTATTGTAAATGTTCTCCTCTGTAACTAAAAATACTATCCATATAATAGGAACGTATCATAATATAATCATTCTTTCTTTGTTGGACACTTCCTTGTATTTTATATAGTTTTTCTAGGGAACATGTGTGTGCATACGTTTTGATCTGCATTTTGGATTATTAGAATAGATTCCCAGCTTTGAAACTTCCAGGTCAGAAGCTCTTCCAAAAAAGCAGTTTTCTATAAGTAGAGATATATAGATATGCTTGTATCATTGTCCACTCATCAAACTTACATTTTATAATCTGTTTGTTATTTTAGATGGAATATCATTGTTTTAGTTTGCATATAGTAGATGACTAATGAGGTTGGAATTTACAAGCCTGTTGTTCATGCCTTTGTCTTTCAGGGCTTTAGGGTTTTCTTAATGATTAACACAATCTCGGGGCGCCTGGGTGGCGCAGTCGGTTAAGCGTCCGACTTCAGCCAGGTCACGATCTCGCGGTCCGTGAGTTCGAGCCCCGCGTCGGACTCTGGGCTAATGGCTCGGAGCCTGGAGCCTGTTTCCAATTCTGTGTCTCCCTCTCTCTCTGCCCCTCCCCCGTTCATGCTCTGTCTCTCTCTGTCCCAAAAATAAATAAACGTTGAAAAAAAAATTAAAAAAAAAAAAAAAATGATTAACACAATCTCTTCTCTGAAGATTTTATTCTTATCTCTCTTATAATCACAGGTTTTATTATGTTCGGGTATTTATTTTTAGTTATGGTTTTGACATTTAACTTAGAGAAGTTATTTTTTTTGTGGAGTCAAGTGATATCCTTTGATACTGATTATTTTGTGCAAAGAACTCTATTTTGTGGCAAATGTAATCTTACACTGATATTACCTGAATAGGAGATCTCATTAGTAGTTTGCTATTTAATCTGTGCCATATAGTTGGCTTTTATTTTTGGAATATCATTGCTTTAAAACTACAGCTAATGAAGGTAGATAGTTAATGTGTTTTCCACTTCCCTGAAAATATCCAAGATTGGAACCAATATTATCAGTCTTTAATGGAGGTTGGCAATGTCAAGATGGTTTGTGGTCATGTCAAGATGTTGAGTCAGTACCTAGGTCATTGCTCATTAAAGATGCTGCTGTTTGGACCAATGGGAGACCCAGCAACAGGATCCTAACAATTTGTGATGCTTCCTCACATTCCTTCGAGACAGGCCAGAACATTTTGTTCTTTAGAAAACATTCAGGCCTCTGTCCTTATGTTATAGCTCTTATTATTATTTTTCTACTTGTGTTACTAGTCTGTGCTTTTATTTTGTATCCCTTAATATGTTGGGAGAAAAAACTGTTTTTAAATTTATTTTTTTAATTTATATACAAGTCAGCATATAGTACAACAGTGACTTCAGGAGTAGATTGCTTGTTGCCCCTTACTCATTTAGCCCCCCCCCCCACAATCCCTCCAGTAACCCTCTGTTTGTTCTCAATATTTATGAGTCTCTTATGTTTTGTCTCCCTCCTTATTTTCATATTATTTTTGTTGCCCTTCCCTTATGTTCATCTGTTCTGTGTCTTGAAGTCTTCATATGAGTGAAGTCTTTATGATATTTGTCTTTCTCTACTTTCGCTTATCATAATACCCTCTAGTTCCATCCACGTAGTTGCAAATGGCAAGATTTCATTCTTTTTGATTGCCAAGTAATATTCCATTGTGTCTGTGTGTGTGTGTGTGTGTGTATATATATATATATATATATATATATATACACATATATATGTATATATATATGTGCATACACACACTAAATCTTCTTTATCCATTCATCCATCGATGGACATTTGAGCTCTTTCCATACTTTGGCTATTGAAGATAATGCTGCTGTAAACACTAGGGTGCATGTGTCCCTTTGAAACAGCATACCTGTGTCCCTTGGAAAAATACCTAGTAGTGCAATTGCTGGGTCATAGGGTAGTTCCATTTTTAGTTTTTTGAGGAACCTCCATACTGTTTTCCAGAGTGGCTGCACCAGCTTGCATTCCTACCAGCAATGCAAAAGAGATCCTCTTTCTCCGCATCCTAGCCAACATCTATTGTTGCCTGAGTTGTTAATGTTAGCCATTCTGACAGGTGTGAGGTGGTATCTCATCATGGTTTTGATTTGTATTTCCCTGATGAAGAGTGATATTGAGCATTTTTTCATGAGTCAGTTGGCCATCTGGATGTCTTCTTTGGAGAAGTGTTTATTCATGTCTTTTGCCCATTTCTTCACTGGATTATTTGATTTTTGGGTGTTGACTTTGATAAGTTCTTTATAGATTTTGGATACTAACCCTATATCTGACATGTCATTTGCAAATATCTTTTCCCATTCCATCAGTTGCCTTTTAGTTGTTTAGTTACTGATTGTTTCCTTTGCTGTGCAGAAACTTTTTATTTTAAAGAGGTCCCAATAGTTCATTTTTGCTTTTGTTTCTCTTGCCTCCGGAGACGTGTTGAGTAAGAAGTTGGTGCAGTCACGGTCAAAGAGGTTTTTGCCTGCTTTCTCCTTGAGGTTTTTGGTGGCTTCCTATTTTATATTTAGGTCTTTGATCCATTTTGAGTTTATTTTTGTGTATGGTGTGAGAAAGTGGTCTAGGTTCATTCTTCTGCATGTGGCTTTCCAGTTTTCCCAGCACCACTTGCTGAAGAGACTGTCTTTATCCCATTGGATATTCTTTCCTTCTTTGTCAAAGATTAGTTGGCCATATGTTTGTGAGTCCATTTTTGTGCCAGAAAAAACATTTTTAATAAGTGATTATACCTTTGCCTTATGTGTGTCTACCTACTCTTCCATTAGTCACTCTGTGTGTATGTTTTTCATGTGAATGTATAGCTTTTTTCAAATATGCATTACTCTTTGTTGACAAATCATAATTATTTTCTACTCTTCCATTTTCTAATTGGTGTGCGTTATTTGTTAATTTTCACCAGTCATTACTTTCCTCTTTTCCTTGCTCACACTTTGTCTCCTTGAGATCTTCAGAATATGAATCAGTCTCCATTCTGTTAGTTTATAATTATCTGCTTCTCATATGATTACCTCTTTGATGTTTTGCGCCTTCCTTTTTTCTCTTATGGATTTTGGTCTTCTCTTATTTTAATTTCACTTCCCTCCACCCACTCTGACCATGGACCACTATTGTATGAAATGGCCAGCAAGATGAAATAAGCATATGTTCTGTATGTATGTAATGTGTTTTGCTAAAGCTACTAATAGATATCACTATGTTCACACATCTGATATGGGCAGATACAAATCTCTTTGTGATTCAACAGTCATCTGTAAAACATCTAGAGACATGTTTCTTTTTCTTTAGTAAATTACTGCACCAAGTGCCCTTCATCTTTCCCTGAAGAACTCAAAGAGTTTTGGTACATTTACCCACCTATTCTAACAATTCAAGAAAAATCAATTTAGGGACATGAAATTAAAAGATGTATTGCCAAAATTGTGGTGTCTCTAAGGTGACAATTTTTGAATGGATTGGAAGCCCTAATCTGACACTATTTTACCTGTGATTTCCTGATTCGTTTTCAGACCATAAAAAATTCTGTAAAATGGAAATAACTACACATTTAGTTACAGTTCCAAAAATTTACCTTCTTGCATGAAACCAACCTTTTCTCTTGTCATGCTATAGCCATAATTGCTACATTGTCTACTGTTAATTTGCATTTTAATTGAGTTTTAAACATTTAACTACAGGATGGTCCAATAGGAGATTCTATAACTATCTCAGTAATTAGTAGGCAAGAGTTATATTTTATTGCTATTTTAGCAGTAGGGAAGTCTGTGTTGGGGAAAGCAGTAGGAAGTACAGTGTTGGGGAAAGAAATGATAACCTTCAGAGCAGGCCCTGCACTTAGGGGCTGTGATGAGAAAAACAGAACAGGAGTTAGGGATGGAGACACTAGAAGAGACAGATGGTAAGAGATTATGATTTCTAGGATCACCCGAATTGTCTGGAATTTAAGCCAGAATTTTTTTTCCAGATAGGGCAGCATGTCATGCTTGCTTTGAGCTCCCAGAGACACACTGAGCACAATTATACTGGACCTTGGATTCTTTTACATTTCTTTAGGTCTTCAAGGAGTTGTAGAAGCAGCCCTACATTGGATTTTGTTAGCATTGCCAGTAACTGACAAATTTTAACATGGTACACGTTTCTAAAACATGTTTTGTTAAAGCTCTCTGTGGAAAGACATGAAAGTAAGATGACTGATTTTTAGACTGTTTGCATTTAGAACAACCTTCTTTTAGTCACCCAAACTTCATGATGGTGTGTGTCTTCAGTGTGAGACAGGGGGAAGATTTTAGTGGGCATAGCAGCTGTTGATTCAAATACAATTATACGTGTTCCTTTGATGTTTTCTCTTAGGTGAATCAGCAGCTTTGGTTTATTATGAAAATTAGCAATTTATAAGATGATTCTGTAGAATGACTTCTCAGAAATACAAGGTACATATGTGACATAGTCTGGTGAATATGAAATGCTTCAGTGAAATACTCATAACCCATTGTGATCCTCAGTGTTCTAGTCGCAATTATAGTTGTAGTGTCAAGAATAAAATGAATTTGACATGGAATTGAAAGTAACAAAAATGCTTTATGTTCTCTGGAGAAAATATGAATGATTCCTTGTAAATGAGGAACTTCAAAATGAAAACACATAAAATACTAGCTATAGACTGCTCAGAATGACTCTCAAACTTTTAGAATAAACTTTTATGAGTTTTGAGGTGTTTTTTTTTAAGTTTATTCACTCTGAGAGAGTGGGAGCACATGTCAGGTAGGGGCAGAGAGAGAGGGAAAGAGAATCCCACGCAGGCTCTGTGCTGCTGAGAGAGAGAAAGAGGGAATCCCAAGCAGCTCTGTGCTGTTAGTACAGAGCCCAAGGTGGGGCTCGAACTCACAAACCATGAGATCATGACCTGAGCTGAAATCTAGAGTCAGACACTTAAGTGACTGAGTCCCCCAGGCACCCCACTGAGTGTTGAGTTTTGAATTCTCAGAGTACATGAGAAAAACAGAACAGAAAAATAGGAAAACAGATATTGTTTTGGTGTCTGAAACAGTATCCCCAGTTATATACAAGATACCTTATACTTAGAAAAGTTCTTGGCATAGATAGGTTTTACCAGTTCACTATTTTTAGCCCGATCCTTCCTGTGTGCCTAGCATGTGCTAAAAGCTGTGCATTTAATGCACTTTTCATTTTGTTTTTGTTTTGTTTGAGAACTAAAAGACCAAATAAAGAAACCTGAAACTTTGGAAGTAGGGAAAGCACATTTGCATTTTTGTTGATTTTTGTAGGGGATTCCCTATCCAGGGACTGATGAAAATGCATAAATGTGTAGAATTTTGGAAGCTAAAGGTAGAAGTTGCCCACTATTATGGGGTAAATGATCATTTAACCTCTTACTCTAAGTGTATTTCATATAAGATAAGACCTAGATTAAGGGTCATTGGTATATGTTATTTTGATATTATCCAGGAGGAAGATTAATCAGAGGAAAATGGTGCCTGGAGCAGTTAGTGGTAGGACGTCCCGAATGCCAATAGCCATTGAGGAAACACAGCACAGTGTTAGCAGGACAGAAGGTTGCAGAAGTTAAGTACACCCCTGTTCCATTGGAATCTTTCAATTATTTCTAGAAGTATAATTTCATTTAATCAAAATTGTGTTTAGCCTCAGGCACAGGATTGATTCTAACTAAGCTGTTGTTAGTCCAACAAATGTGTGCTCCCTTAGAATGCCAAAGGCATCATATGTGCGGTGTCAGAATCAGATACCTCCCTCTAGGAGCTTAGACATAAAGGTACACAAATAGCAGTAATCCTACAAAATACTGATGGATTGACAATAACCGATTTAGGAATGCGGCCATTTGAAACCATTTCAGAAGTTTGAGGGTTATGAATTATAGAAATATCCAGGGAAAGAATAAACATTTTCTCTAGGGTGGAGAAATGGGGCAAAAAAAGACACTGCTGTAAGGAAGAAGTGGCATTTGAGCTGGATTGGATTTTTAGATTTAGATATATGTTTGCGTAGTGAAAAAGAAGGAGAGGAAGTGTGGCTCATTCTAGATTGTGGGAATTAAATTTACTAAGTTTTTACATTCTACATTTATTGATTGCCTCCTATGTACTAGACACTAAAGTGCTTGGAACATAGGATAGATCAGAACCTTATTTCTTATCTTAGAAGACCTCCTACACTGGGGGAAGCGTATGCATAAGCCTTGTACAAAAGCACCTGCTACAGGTGTTCTCAGCCTGGAAGGGGGCGCCTCTCCTACACAGAGTGCCAGGAGGGATTGTGTTCATTGTCAACATTCCTCAGCCCAGCTGGCAGCTACATGAGCTGCATAATCCAGCTGAGGGTGCTTTTTTTTTTTTTTTTTTTTGTTCTTGTTTGTAACCCTTTGAATATAAGCTTTGTACTGAAGTTGTTCATGTATTTATCTTGCCTCCAGACCTTAAGTTCTTGAAGGCCACAAAATTAGGTTGTATCATGTTGCGTTACTTTGTGGTGTCTAGAAGAGTGCCTTGCACCCATTGTGGGCATTAAAGACTTGAATGTAATGAAGTTCTGGATTTCTTGGAAAATAAAACATATCTTGTAGAAGGCCCTGCTGTGAGATACGGTGTCCTATCCCTGTGTTATGTCTGCCTCACTAAACCAGCCTTTCATGGTTTTTAAAGCTTTGTCTTGTGGCTGAGGCCAGTGATAGCCTGTGTTTAGGTCGAAGCCACTTATGACACTAGTAATTATTTTTTGAACTCTGAACACTTTGCAGGCATTTTCACCTTCCCTTCCCTCTGTCGCTAAGCTTATTATTATTAAGGGAGGGGGAAGCTGAACATCAGCAAGCTACTCTTTTCATTTATTTTTTTTAAAAGTACTTGTTTAAAAAGTCACCTTTTACCCAATTTGACATTTAAGTTCATCCCTACCTAGAAGACACTAAGTCAGTATTCTGAGATTGTTGAGGAGGCTTCTTATTTTTCTCAGCTGTAAAGTCAATTACCTTTCAAATGATTTTATAGCTGACAGTAAATGGTCCATGAAGTATATGAATAAAAATAAGGGCAAACATTTCATGCTTAAATAGTTATAATGGTATTCAGTGTAATGGACTGGAGTTTCAAAAATAATCAGTGGTGAATTACTCAGTGGACACATGATATTATGCTATGGTTTCTAGAAAGATACCATTTGCAGGTGTTCTGACACACATCTTACCCAAGTTGGTGATTTACAGTGTTCTATTTTGTGTAAGCGAGTGTCTCTATTCTTTGGAGTAAGAACATCTATGGAGATGAATATGAGAAAAACGAGCTATGACTTAGTCTCATCATTATAAATAGTATTGGGGAATTTGATATCTTTGGAAAATACACTTAAATATCTCCTATTGCTCATCACATTTCATGGAAATGGTATAATTGTATAGCTTCTTCCAGGGTGTGTATATATTGCCTCTGTCATTGTGGAAACAGACTAATTCTACTGGTTCTTAAATAGTTCTTTACGGCACTTTTAAGAATTATCATGTTTTCTGGGTTGTTCTGACAGATTGATTGTAGCCATGCCTGAGCTCACAGGGAAGGGAATGAGCAAGTGTAGTTAGTATGAAATGGGCATCCTGTTTACCTGAAGTTGTCCAACTAAAATTTCTTTATCAACATTAACTATTTCTTCAGAGCTCTTTGGTCAGAAAGACTGAAATCATTCTGTCCCTTTTATCAGAGCACTGTGAGGTATTTTCAAATGCTTTTCAAATCTTGGAATCTGGTGACTGCATTTAAACATTTTTATAAACGTGCAAAGCCAGTCATGTGGTCTGCTGGCTTGTATTATAAGTGCCATTCACTTGTCCAAATTTGTACAAATGGACCTCAAAGGAATTCTCAAGATCATTTTTATTGCAATTCATTGTTGAGGACATTGAGAAGTTGGAGCACCACATTATTCTATGAACTTGGATGGAAGAGCACTGAAGCTCATGGTATCTCTTTGTATTCACTTTAGTAGTGTTGGATTCACACAAGCTTTTTCTTCAAGAGAAGCAGTGAGACAGAAGTCTTCCTCTTCTGCTACTCCTTTGCTGTCTTGATTTTTTTGAAACTAAATTTTTCTTATTCTTAACCTCCAGAGAGCTTTAACTTTTCCTCCTCTGTAATTTTTGTTTATTTTTTTGTCTTTTTATTACGGTAATTTTCAGGCTGTGGAGGGGAACTTTTAAGGCAGGTTCCTTTTCTTTCCTTTTCATTTTCCTTTTTCCTTTTCCTTTCCTAAATAAGTAGGCCTTTTCCAAAAGCTACCAGCTTAAGAACAAAATCTCTATTATCCCATCTGCTTTTAAGCAGCTAAGTAGATCAACTTATTCTCTCTTTTTCCTCCTTAAAGTCTACATACTATTGTCTATGACATTCTAGAAAGCTCTTCTTTTATATACATACTGGTTTATTATAGGTCCCCTCATCATGTGTACATTTATTAAGAGTCCCCAATCTGTGGATGGCCCTTGTACTTGCTTTTTGATTATATAACAAATTATACTGTAAACTAATGTAACATATGCAAGTAAAGAGAAATGTTTACATGAAAACTAAAATAAAATGCTGGTGCTTTGATAGACAAAAATTATTGAGTTAGGTGTGGCTAAGCCCATCATCAGAGATTATGAAAAATGTGAATGACTAAGAACCATGGAATGGTTCAGACTGCTTCTCAAGTGTCTTAAGCTTTCTTGCTTTATTACAAAGAACAAAAATGGAAATGGTAGAGGGTGCATAATGGATATGTTTAATAAGATATAGAACTCTAACTAGAGTATCTGTAGATAAAGCAAAGGCCTTGGCCCTGCATCAGAAAAGTAGCAAACTATGTGCATGTAAATGTTTTCATAAAGAATGTTTAAGGTATTACTATTATTTTCTAAGCATTTATTTATTGTTGAGAGACAGAGACAAAGCACAAGCAGGGGAGGGGCAGAGAAGGAGGGAGACACAGAATCTGAAGCAGGCTCCAGGCTCTGAGCTGTCAGCACAAAGCCCAACATAGAGTTTGAACCCACGAACTGTAGGATCATGACCCAAGTCAAAGTCACATGCTTACCTGTCTGAGCTACCCAGGCTCCCCTAATGTATTATTTTTAAAGATTCTTGACTTTAGTATATTTATTTAATATATTGGCCAACTACATATTCTGAATGTGTCAGTCAGATAAGAAGGCTTCTAACATGAAGATAAATTAAAAGCCAATAACTGCTCTCCCTTTTACATGTGGGAAGAAAGGTGAGTCAGCTGTTACCGATTCTTACAACTCTAGATGTCCTAAGTGGAGAAGCATTCTCATGTAAACCTGTCTAGCGTGGATCCAGAAGAAATTTCCCTTAGTTGGTCTCTACAGGTATAGGAGATGGGGAGGGTGTCCTATTGCCTTGGATTATCCAGAAGAAATGCCACTAAAAACTCCTTTTTGTGACAGAGTCTATCCCCAGAGTACATAACCAGTCATTCTAAACCTTCAGCCAGGAGAAAATCACACACTTCTTTCTCATCTATTGCATTTATATCTTAATTCAAACTTTAATATTATAGATAAGGCCCACACAAATGAACTACTATAGGGAAGAATCTGGTGGCCAAAGAAAATGTCCCTAAAAAGTGCTACTTCTTGGGAATTTCCTAGGTAGCAGATTCTCTCCTTGACCTCTTGCTCAGGTGATAATCCTATTGAGAGACTTTATAATAGCATCAATACAGGCCAACTTGTCTTTCATTAGTCATTTTTATCATCAACTGATTTTTAATTTCTTGGAGATGAGACAATAATCATATTAATGCCTCCCTATACTACCTAGCATAACACCTGAACCAGAGCAAGTGATAAATAGATAAATAATCAGTTTCCCAAACGGGGATATTCTGTACTTTTGCATGATAATTGTAATAGAAGTTTGTCTCCTGTGTCAAGTTGCATTTTACCATATTATTTTGCTGCCTTGTGTCTCATCTTTCCATTTATTGTGCTAGCTGTTATAGATGATACTATGTATTTTGGTGTTGAGATGGAACTCCAAGGTATTCATTCAGCTGGTTTCTTAGAACTAGCTGAATATGAAAAAGATTTTTTTTTTTTCTGGTAGTGAGCTTGACTATGTATATCAGAAATTCATGCATTCCTGGCCTTCTTCTTCCTTTTCTGTAGATAGATGGTTGCCCACGGACCTTCATTTGCCTCTCTCAAATATAACAACAGCCCAGAGGTGAATTATTCAGACAGTGTGGCCACCCTGGGAGACCTGGCACATTTTGCAGGCCATGCTGTGATATAAACCAATCAACCCAAATCTTTTATATCTCCTTTCCATATTGTAACTCCCATGAGGTAAAGCGTTAAGCTACATTAAGCCTCATAAAGTGAAATTTGAGTTCATGATGCGTAACTTCTCAGTAATGGTAATTAGAGTAATCTGCTTTTTGAATTTGCTAACTGATACTTGAAAAAAATGTTACCAGTTTTCATTTCTATTTAAATATTTAATACTGAAAACTTTTTAGTAGAGCACTTAGTACCTTTCAGAAAACTTTTTAAGTGGCTTTGATTGTATCCAGAATTACATCAAATGATCAGGAGCAGACAGCTCATGAAATGAAGAACATAAACATAATTTATAACACTTACAAGAAAAAAGTATATTTTGAATTTTAAAGTATGAGTGAAAACTGAAGCTGAAATTTTTGCAGAATCAACTATCTTGTGCCTATCAGCCCAAACTGTAGAAAAATATAATAAAAATAAGACAAAAGATGAGCAGGACTCCTGGTAGAAGAGAGGGAGACTATGTTAGTAAGTATCTACCTGGGTAGAGATCAGTGAACCTGGGTTACAAGATGTAGATAGTATTAAAAATATAAAAATATAGTACAGACTACTCATAGTCAGAAATGTCACTACCCCTCATTAATTGATAAAAGAAAAAAAGTAGAAGATCAGTAAGGATATAGAAGACTTGAAAGACACAATCATTTAACTTCACGTATTGACATTTTTAGAGTACTCCACCTAACAACAAAATATACATCCATTTTAAATTTACACAGTAAATTTATGAAGATAAATTATATTTTAGAGCCATAAAAATATGTCTCGGCACATTTAAGAGTATTGGAGTGTATATTCTCTAGCCACAATGGAATTAAATGCAAAATGAATAACCTAAAGATCTTTGGAAATTCCCCAAATATCTTGACACTGAATAGCATACTTCTGAATAACCCATGTATAGTGTGTTGATCTGTGACTACCAAAATGGTGTGTCCATTTCTTAACTCCTGGAACCTATGAATATGACCTTATTTGGGAAAAGGGTCTTTGGAAATGTAATTAATTGTTAAGGATATTGAGATGAGATGCTTTTAGATTATCCACATGGACCTAAACCCAATGAAAGGTGTCCTTATAAAGGAAAGAAGAGGAGGACACACAGACACGGAGGAGAAGCCCCTGGGGAGATAGAGGCAGAGATGAGTTATATAACCAGAAGCCACCTAAAGGTGGATGAGGCAAGACACTGAGGAATCTTCAGGTGAAGTTTCAGGTGGAAACTTCAGAGGAAGTGTGGCCTTGCCAACTCCCTAATTTTGGACTCTTGACCCCCACAACTGTGAGAAAATAAATATTTGTTGTTTTATGCATATATCCAGTTTGTGGTAATTTGTTGAGGTAACCATAAGATAAGAATGCACCATGGGTTAAAGGAAAAATGTAATTTTTCCTTTATTTAGAAAGTATTTTTTTTTTCTGAGTCAAGGAAATAATTTATTATGGTTCATTAGTGGAAGATGCTCTGTATTCTGTGTAGCCAGACTCCTCAACTGCGTCAAGGAAGAGGAGGGGGTCGCTTTCTGGCAAGCCATATTTTTTAGTGTATTTGCATTTAATCTTGTTTCATTTTCTCCTATCAGAATTACTTTCTTTTGACTGTGTAATATATGTCAGAAATTAGAAACCAAATCCTTCTTCCTAGTCAATATTTAGGCCAGAAATGTCTACTGAGCAGCCCATCACAGGGTCACAGACAAGAAGAGAAATGAATGTAAAGGGTGTTAGCCTAGAAGGGACTTTAGATGATATAATTGAACTTCCACCTCGTCATAAATTTCACAGGGTTTTGTTGTTGCTGTCGATGTTTTTTTTTTTTTTTCTGAAATTTATTGACAAATTGGTTTCCATACAACACCCAGTGCTCATCCCAAAAGGTGCCCTCCTCAATACCCATCACCCACCCTCTCCTCCCTCCCACCCCCCATCAACCCTCAGTTTGTTCTCAGTTTTTAACAGTCTCTTATGCTTTGGCTCTCTCCCATTCTAACCTCTTTTTTTTTTTTTCCTTCCCCTCCCCCATGGGTTCCTGTTAAGTTTCTCAGGATCCACATAAGAGTGAAACCATATGGTATCTCTCTTTCTCTGTATGGCTTATTTCACTTAGCATCACACTCTCCAGTTCCATCCACGTTGCTACAAAAGGCCATATTTCATTTTTTCTCATTGCCACGTAATATTCCATTGTGTATATAAACCACAATTTCTTTATCCATTCATCAGTTGATGGACATTTAGGCTCTTTCCATAATTTGGCTATTGTTGAGAGTGCTGCTATGAACATTGGGGTACAAGTGGCCCTATGCATCAGTGCTCCTGTATCCCTTGGATAAATTCCTAGCAGTGCTATTGCTGGGTCATAGGGTAGGTCTATTTTTAATTTTCAGAGGAACCTCCACACTGCTTTCCAGAGCGGCTGCACCAATTTGCATTCCCACCAACAGTGCAAGAGGGTTCCCGTTTCTCCACATCCTCTCCAGCATCTATAGTCTCCTGATTTGTTCATTTTGGCCACTCTGACTGGCGTGAGGTGATACCTGAGTGTGGTTTTGATTTGTATTTCCCTGATAAGGAGCGACGCTGAACATCTTTTCATGTGCCTGTTGGCCATCCGGATGTCTTCTTTAGAGACGTGTCTATTCATGTTTTCTGCCCATTTCTTCACTGGGTTATTTGTTTTTCGGGTGTGGAGTTTGGTGAGCTCTTTATAGATTTTGGATACTAGCCCTTTGTCCGATATGTCATTTGCGAATATCTTTTCCCATTCCGTTGGTTGCCTTTTAGTTTTGTTGGTTGTTTCCTTTGCTGTGCAGAAGCTTTTTATCTTCATAAGGTCCCAGTAATTCACTTTTGCTTTTAATTCCCTTGCCTTTGGGGATGTGTCGAGTAAGAGATTGCTACGGCTGAGGTCAGAGAGGTCTTTTCCTGCTTTCTCCTCTAAGGTTTTGATGGTTTCCTGTCTCACATTTAGGTCCTTTATCCATTTTGAGTTTATTTTTGTGAATGGTGTGAGAAAGTGGTCTAGTTTCAACCTTCTGCATGTTGCTGTCCAGTTCTCCCAGCACCATTTGTTAAAGAGGCTGTCTTTTTTCCCTTGGATGTTCTTTCCTGCTTTGTCAAAGATGAGTTGGCCATACGTTTGTGGGTCTAGTTCTGGGGTTTCTATTCTATTCCATTGGTCTATGTGTCTGTTTTGGTGCCAATACCATGCTGTCTTGATGATGACAGCTTTGTAGTAGAGGCTAAAGTCTGGGATTGTGATGCCTCCTGCTTTGGTCTTCTTCTTCAAAATTCCTTTGGCTATTCGGGGCCTTTTGTGGTTCCATATGAATTTTAGGATGGCTTGTTCTAGTTTCGAGAAGAATGCTGGTGCAATTTTGATTGGGATTGCATTGAATGTGTAGATAGCTTTGGGTAGTATTGACATTTTGACAATATTTATTTTTCCAATCCATGAGCAGGGAATGTCTTTCCATTTCTTTAAATCTTCTTCAATTTCCTTCATAAGCTTTCTATAGTTTTCAGCATACAGATCCTTTACATCTTTGGTTAGATTTATTCCTAGGTATTTTATGCTTCTTGGTGCAATTGTGAATGGGATCAGTTTCCTTATTTGTCTTTCTGTTGCTTCATTGTTAGTGTATAAGAATGCAACTGATTTCTGTACATTGATTTTGTATCCTGCAACTTTGCTGAATTCCTGTATCAGTTCTAGCAGACTTTTGGTGGAGTCTATTGGATTTTCCATGTATAATATCATGTCATCTGCAAAAAGCGAAAGCTTGACTTCATCTTTGCCAATTTTGATGCCTTTGATTTCCTTTTGTTGTCTGATTGCTGATGCTAGAACTTCCAGCACTATGTTAAACAGCAGCGGTGAGAGTGGGCATCCTTGTCGTGTTCCTGATCTCAGGGAAAAAGCTCTCAGTTTTTCCCCGTTGAGGATGATGTTAGCTGTGGGCTTTTCATAAATGGCTTTTATGATCTTTAAGTATGTTCCTTCTATCCCGACTTTCTCAAGGGTTTTTATTAAGAAAGGGTGCTGGATTTTGTCGAAGGCCTTTTCTGCATCGATTGACAGGATCATATGGTTCTTCTCTCTTTTTTTGTTAATGTGATGTATCACGTTGATTGATTTGCGAATGTTGAACCAGCCCTGCATCCCAGGAATGAATCCCACTTGATCATGGTGAATAATTCTTTTTATATGCCGTTGAATTCGATTTGCTAGTATCTTATTGAGAATTTTTGCATCCATATTCATCAGGGATATTGGCCTGTAGTTCTCTTTTTTTACTGGGTCTCTGTCTGGTTTAGGAATCAAGGTAATACTGGCTTCATAGAATGAGTCTGGAAGTTTTCCTTCCCTTTCTATTTCTTGGAATAGCTTGAGAAGGATAGGTATTATCTCTGCTTTAAACGTCTGGTAGAACTCCCCTGGGAAGCCATCTGGTCCTGGACTCTTATTTGTTGGGAGATTTTTGATAACCGATTCAATTTCTTCACTGGTTATGGGTCTGTTCAAGCTTTCTATTTCATCCTGATTGAGTTTTGGAAGAGTGTGGGTGTTCAGGAATTTGTCCATTTCTTCCAGGTTGTCCAATTTGTTGGCATATAATTTTTCATAGTATTCCCTGGTAATTGTTTGTATCTCTGAGGGATTGGTTGTAATAATTCCATTTTCATTCATGATTTTATCTATTTGGGTCATCTCCCTTTTCTTTTTGAGAAGCCTGGCTAGAGGTTTGTCAATTTTGTTTATTTTTTCAAAAAACCAACTCTTGGTTTCGTTGATCTGCTCTACAGTTTTTTTAGTTTCTATATTGTTTATTTCTGCTCTGATCTTTATTATTTCTCTTCTTCTGCTGGGCTTAGGCTGCCTTTGCTGTTCTGCTTCTAGTTCCTTTAGGTGTGCTGTTAGATTTGGTATTTGGGATTTTTCTTGTTTCTTGAGATAGGCCTGGATGGCAATGTATTTTCCTCTCAGGACTGCCTTTGCTGCGTCCCAAAGCGTTTGGATTGTTGTATTTTCATTTTCGTTTGTTTCCATATATTTTTTAATTTCTTCTCGAATTGCCTGGTTGACCCACTCATTCGTTAGTAGGGTGTTCTTTAACCTCCATGCTTTTGGAGGTTTTCCAGACGTTTTTCTGTGGTTGATTTCAAGCTTCATAGCATTGTGGTCTGAAAGTAAGCATGGTATAATTTCAATTCTTGTAAACTTATGAAGGGCTGTTTTGTGACCCAGTATATGATCTATCTTGGAGCATGTTCCATGTGCACTCGAGAAGAAAGTATATTCTGTTGCTTTGGGATGCAGAGTTCTAAATATATCTGTCAAGTCCATCTGATCCAATGTCTCATTCAGGGCCCTTGTTTCTTTATTGACCGTGTGTCTAGATGATCTATCCATTTCTGTAAGTGGTGTATTAAAGTCCCCTGCAATTACCACATTCTTATCAATAAGGTTGCTCTTGTTTATGAGTAATTGTTTTATATATTTGGGGGCTCCGGTATTCGGTGCATAGACATTTATAATTGTTAGCTCTTCCTGATGGATAGACCCTGTAACTATTATATAATGTCCTTCTTCATCTCCTGTTACAGCCTTTAATTTAAAGTCTAGTTTGTCTGATATAAGTAAGGCTACTCCAGCTTTCTTTTGGCTTCCAGTCGCATGATAAATAGTTCTCCATCCCCTCACTCTCAATCTAAAGGTGTCCTCAGGTCTAAAATGAGTCTCTTGTAGACAGCAAATAGATGGGTCTTGTTTTTTTTTTATCCATTCTGATACCCTATGTCTTTTGGTTGGCGCATTTAATCCATTTACATTCAGTGTTATTATAGAAAGATACGGGTTTAGAGTCATTGTGATGTCTGTATGTTTTATGCTTATAGTGATGTCTCTGGGACTTTGTCTCACAGGGTCCCCCTTAGGATCTCTTGTAGGGCTGGTTTAGTGGTGACAAAGTCCTTCAGTTTTTGTTTGTTTGGGAAGACCTTTATCTCTCCTTCTATTCTAAATGACAGACTTGCTGGATAAAGGATTCTTGGCTGCATATTTTTTCTGTCTAGCACCCTGAAAATCTCGTGCCAATTCTTTCTGGCCTGCCAAGTTTCAAAAGAGAGATCAGTCACGAGTCTTATAGGTCTCCCTTTATATGTGAGGGCCCGTTTACTCCTTGCTGCTTTCAGAATTTTCTCTTTATCCTTGTATTTTGCCAGTTTCACTATGATATGTCGTGCAGAAGATCGATTCAAGTTACGTCTGAAGGGAGTTCTCTGTGCCTCTTGGATTTCAATGCCTTTTTCCTTCCCCAGTTCAGGGAAGTTCTCAGCTATTATTTCTTCAAGTACCCCTTCAGCACCTTTCCCTCTCTCTTCCTCCTCTGGGATACCAATTATGCGTATATTATTTCTTTTTAGTGTATCACTTAGTTCTCTAATTTTCCCCTCATACTCCTGGATTTTTTTATCTCTCTTTTTCTCAGCTTCCTCTTTTTCCATAACTTTGTCTTCTAGTTCACCTATTCTCTCCTCTGCCTCTTCAAGCCGAGCTGTGGTGGTTTCCATTTTGTTATGCATTTCGTTTAAAGCGTTTTTCAGCTCCTCGTGATTGTTCCTTAGTCCCTTGATCTCTGTAGCAAGAGATTCTCTGCTGTCCTGTATACTGTTTTCAAGCCCAGCGATTAATTTTATGACTATTATTCTAAATTCACTTTCTGTTATGTTATTTAAGTCCTTTTTGATCAGCTCATTAGCTGTTGTTATTTCCTGGAGATTCTTCTGAGGGGAATTCTTCCGCTTGGTCATTTTGGACAGTCCCTGGCGTGGTGAGGACCTGCAGGGCACTTCCCCTGTGCTGTGGTGTATAACTGGAGTTGGTGGGCGGGGCCGCAGTCAGACCTGATGTCTGCCCCCAGCCCACCGCTGGGGCCACAGTCAGACTGGTGTGTGCCTTCTCTTCCCCTCTCCTAGGGGTGGGATGCACTGTGTGGTGGGGTGGTTCGTCTGGGCTACTTGCACCCTGCCAGGCTTGTGATGCTGGGGATCTGGCGTATTAGCTGGGGTGGGTAGGCAAGGTGCTCGGGGGCAGGAGGGGCAGGCTTAGATCGCTTCTCCTTAGGTGACCCACTTCAGGAGGGGCCCTGTGGCAGCGGGAGGGAGTCAGATCCGCTGCCGGAGGTTTGGCTCCGCAGAAGCGCAGAGTTGGGTGTTTGCGCGAGCGAGCAAGTTCCCTGGCAGGAACCGGTTCCCTTTGGGATTTCGGCTGGGGGATGGGCGGGGGAGATGGCGCTGGCGGGGGAGATGGCGCTGGCGAGCGCCTTTGTTCCCCACCAAACAGCTCTGTTGTCAGGGGGCTCAGCAGCTCTCCCTCCCTTTGTCCTCCAGCCTTCCCGCTTTCCGAGCAGAGCTGTTAACTTATGACTTCCCAGACGCTAAGTCGCGCTTGCTGTCGGAACACAGTCCGCCCGGTCCCTCCGCTTTTGCAAGCCTGACTCGGGGGCTCTGCTTGGCCGGCGAGCCGCCCCTCCGCCCCGGCTCCCTCCCGCCAGTCCGTGGAGCGCGCACCGCCTCGCCGCCCTTCCTACCCTCTTCCGTGGGCCTCTCGTCTGCGTTTGGCTCCAGCGACTCTGTTCTGCTAATCCTCTGGCGGTTTTCTGGGTTATTTAGGCAGGTGTAGATGGAATCTAAGTGATCAGCAGGACGTGCGGTGAGCCCAGCGTCCTCCTAAGCCGCCATCTTGCCCTAGAAAGTATTTTGAATGAATTAAAAATACATGTACAACATGTAAAATTTTGTCGGATGCTCATGAATCAGTACTTAGGGAACAATTTAGGAGGCTAGATGCCAGTGTTAGAAAAGAAGAAAGTCTCAAATCAGTGACCCCAGCTTCTACCTTAAACAAACCAAAAAAACAAAAACAAAACAAAACAAAACAACGAAACCTGAGTGAGTGGAAATCCCTAGCTTAGATAGCAGAGAAAAATGGGGAAATTAATGAAAAAAAGAGTTGGTTCTTTGACATGATCAGTGATACTGATATATACAACTCGCCAGGATGGATCAGGAAAAAAAAATAGAAGCCTCAAGTTTACCAGTATTAGGAATGACAGCGGTGATATCACTACAGATTCAGCGGTTATTAAAAGGAGAATAAGGAAATGATAAAGGTTAATGAAGGAGTCAATTGCTCATCTGTCTTCCTCTTTCCTCAGACTTTAGAGAGCTAGTGCCTTTCTTTCAGGGAAGGCTTATATGTCTGTGGTTCAGGGCTGCAGCCTCCTCTGTGAATGAGGTTTTCTCGGCTCACTACAGCCCACATGTGCTGAATATTTTTACAAGTTCACCCACTTGCTCCTTACCCCTGTCATAGCAGATTTGTTGTTCTTCCCATTCAACCAAGGATGGAAGCAGTGATGGGTTTCTTTTTTGCTGGGAAGTATTCCTTCTTTTCTGGAATTTAGTGTCTTTAGCTTTCTTTCCATCCCTAGTTCTCTGGAGATTAAAATGAACAAGAAAGCAAACACAATTTTAGATTTACTTGGCTTGGTTTTGTGAAGTTAGGAAGGAGAGGTTGCCATAACCAAATACCACAGACTGTGTGCCTTAAACCATAGACACTCTAGAGGCTGGAAGTCCAAGATCGAAGTGTTGGCAGGTTTGGTTTTTTGCACCCTCTCTCCTTGGCATGCAGAAGCCCACCTTCTCACTGTGTTTTCACATGTTTGTCGCTCTGTCTTTGCATCCTAACTTCCTCCTCTTTTTTTTTAAGTATATTTATTTTGAGAGAGAGTGTGTGTGCAAACAAGGGAGGGGCAGAAAGTGGGAGAGAGAGAGAGAGAAAGATTGAGAGATTGAGATTGAGATTCCCAAGCAGGCTCCACGCTGTCAGTGCAGAGCGCAAAGCAGGGTTTGAACTCAAGAACTGTGAGATCCAGTCTGAGCAGAAATCAAGAGTTTGTTGCTCAACTGACTGAGCCTTGCAGGCACCCCCTAACTTCCTCCTCTTACAAGGGTACCAGTCAGATTAGGGCCCATGCTAATGAACTCATTTTTAATTATCTCTTAAACTTAATATTTAAAAAAAATTTAAGTTGTATTTTAGAGGAAGAGAGCATGAATGGAGTTGGATGGCAGGAGAGGGAGAGAGAATCTCAAGTAGGCTCCCTGCCCAGCATGGAGCCTGATGCACAGCTCAATCCCACAACCCTGGGATCCTGACCTGAGTCAAAAATCAAGAGTCAGTGCTCAACCTACTGAGCCACCCAGGTGCCTCTAATTACCTTTTAAAAGTCCTATCTCCAAATACAGTCACATTCCAAGGTCCTGGAACTTATAGACAGCTTCAACGTAGGAATTTTAGAGGGACACAATTCAGTTATTACATTGTACATGATCTGGACCTCATTACTTTCTTGACCTCATATCCAATAACTCTAGTCCTTTAATCTGTCCAGCCAAATCAGCCTCACTTCTGATCTCAGAACATGCTAGGCATATTCCTGTTCTAGTGGATTTTTACTGGTTGTAAGTCTGCTCAGGTAGCTTTCCCCACAAGATATCCACTGGCTCAATCTGACATCTCAAATCTTTGCACTAATGTTATAATCTCTTTAAGGCCTATTCTAAGCGCTTACTTAAAATTGCAATCCTGGGGCACCTGGGTGGCTCATTCATTTAAGTGCCTGAGTCTTGATTTTGGCTCCAGTCTTGATCCCACTGTTCATGGGATGGAGCCCCACATTGGGTTCTTTGCTGACAGTATGGAGCCTGCAAGGGATTCTCTCCCTAGCTATCTCTATGCCCCTCTCCTGCTTCTGTGCACATGCACACTCTCAAAATAAATAAACATTAAAAAAATGAAATAAAATTGCAATCCTTATCTCCATGTATTATTTATTCTTCACAGTACTTGCCATCTTCAAACCTAATATTTAGTTAATTATTAAGTGTGTTGTCTTCCTCTAGCCCACTAGCATATAACCTCTGTGAAGGCAAGAGTTTTTATTTGTTCAGAAATGTCCCATTATCCCAGGGAATGGCACATAGTGAGCATTCTGTAATGATTCAGTGATGGGATGAATCAAAGGACACTTTTTTTATTTTTTTTGTGATGATTGGCTCCATGTGGTTTATAAACCAGAGGTCTTCATGATTTCTAGGAGCTGCTACTTTAAAGAAATAGAATGACTCCATTGCCACTGACAACCCTAGAGTCTCCTCCATATTATACCAGATTAAACAAGTTACCAAAGGACTTCTAACCTATAATATGCAAATGCAGTCTTCAGTATCCATTGATGAAACACATCAAATGAAGCATATCACAGGCGTTTTTCACCTTGCAGTCCTTTTTTCCTGAATCCTCTTGGGTAATTAATGTTCCTGGACTCATTTGGGAAATAAATATATTTTTAGGTCTTCCTCTTATTCTTCTAGAAGATTCATTCCTATGTCACAGAAATTTTGAACAATTTAGATTCTCTAAGAAGGATAATGATTTTGTTGTTTCATGTGGAGGAATGTTGTTTGAAAGTGTTATTTTTTGCAATATAATCTTTTTTGTTATTTTTCTATGATTTCTTCCTTTGTTTTGCTTATCTTTTTTTGGTTGTGTTAAAACTAACATGAATGTGGGGTGGTGGCTCAGTCAGTTAAGCTTCCAACTCTTGATTTTGGCTCAGGTATTGATCTCATGGTTTCTGAGATCAAGCCAATGTAGGGTTCTGTAGTGACAGCATGGAGCCTCTTGGGGCTTCTTTTACTCCCTCTCTCTGCCCCTCCCCTACTCATGTGTGTGTGCATATTCTCTCTCAAAATAAACAAACATTTTTTTAAAAACCTATCATGAATGAAATTTTTTCTCTTTGAAAATAAATGCTTATAGATTTTGTGTGTGTGTGTGTGTGTGTGTGTCATTTAGAGTAATTCTGGGGGCACCTGCATGGCTCAGTCAGTTAATTGTCCGACTTCAGCTCAGGTCATGACCTCATGGTTCATGAGTTTGAGCCCCATGTCAGGCTGTGTGCTAACAGCTCAGAGCCTAGAGCCTGCTTCAGATTCTGTATCTCCCTCTCTATTTGCCCATTCCCTGCTTTTGCTCTCTCTCTCTTTCTGTCAAAAATACATAAACATTAAAAAAATTTTAGAGTAATTCTGGATAAAGTTTACCAAAATTCAAAGTTGGTATACTTGTGTGTGATGGTGTGGTGTTGATGTGCATGCATAGTGAATGGAGGAAACCACATCTTTGAAATGTGTTCTGTAGTCTGAATGAGGATAGAATGAGTATATAAGTTAAGAATGAGCTTGGTAAGGAAAAAGAAGATAGAGGAAATAGAAATATAGAAATGAATGATGAATATTTACAAGCAACCAAAGAGCAAATATAAAACACAAAAGTGGAGAAAAGGCTTTAAAGGGAAAAAATAAAAGGAGATAAATAAGACCAGTATTTGTTGAGTGCTAATCATGTCTGAGACTTTGTGCTAGTTAGGAGTCCTTTAATGTATAGTAAATCCTTCCGATGATCCTCTGAATTAGGCATTATCATCAGTAATCTACATATGCACAAATTGGTCAATTAAGTAACTTAGTTCTTCCCAAACTTTTCTGGTCTTAACTCACAAGGAAATGATATTCATATGTGAAAGGCCCTTGAGGTTAATCATAGACCAGTAGTTTAAAGCTTTTTGTGACTTTATGGTCCAGTTATCTAAATAGAAAGGAAATAATGGAAACTTGGAATATTGTGAAGGAAAAAAGAACATGATGAGCATGTTGAAATGTTATAGACTTTTTTTTTTTTTTTTTTTTTTTTAATTTTTTTTCAACGTTTATTTATTTTTGGGACAGAGAGAGACAGAGCATGAATGGGGGAGGGGCAGAGAGAGAGGGAGACACAGAATCGGAAACAGGCTCCAGGCTCTGAGCCATCAGCCCAGAGCCCGACGCGGGGCTCGAACTCACGGGCCGCGAGATCGTGACCTGGCTGAAGTCGGACGCTTAACCGACTGTGCCACCCAGGCGCCCCTGACTTTTCTTAAGTCTTATAAATTATGTTTGATGGTTGACAAAATTTATAATATTCTGATATGATTCTAAATACATGTAGAAGAAATATTTTAAGGTTGTTATAAATGCAGGAGGGTAAAGGAATGTGAGGATAGGTTTTTGAAATTCTCTTGAACTGGTAAAATGACACCACCAGTAGACTGTGATATGTATGCATCATGTAATACCTACAACAACTGCTAAAATAACTCTACAAAGAGATATATTCAAAAGCTTTATAGATAAATCAAAATAGAAATAAAAAAAATGTTCAAGTAACCCACAGGAGGATAGGATAAAGGAACAGAAATGAAAAACAGATCAAACAAAAAATAAAATGGCAGACTTCAGCCTTAGCATATTAATGGTTATATTGATGTAAATGATCCAAATGCACCAATTAGAAAACAGAGATTGACATTATGGAATAAAAAGTATGATTCAACTATATGTTGTCTATAAGAAGCACACTTCAAATATAGTGATACAGGCAGGTTGAAAACAAAAGGATTATTTAATCAGGTAAACTTTAATGAAAGGAAAGAAGGAGGTGTATATTAATATCAGATAAAGTGGACTTCAGAACAAAGAAAATTACCAGAGACAGAGAGGGTCAGTATGTAATGGTGGAAGAACTATTTCACCAAGAAGACATAGCATTCCTAAATATGGATGAAGCAAATGACACAGTTGAAAATATGGAAGCAATAATTGATAGAATTGAAATGAAAAATAGGTAAATCCACAATTAAAGACGTCAACAACTTTCTGTCAATAAGTAATAGAATACCTTACTTAGAAAATCATCAAGGATATGGAAGAAGTTAACGGTGTCCTCAATCAACAGGATCTGATCAGCATTTAAAGAACATTCCATTCAACAACAACAAAAAGACATTTTTCAGCCTCTATTGAAATTAGGCCGATATAGATAATATCTGAAAACACAAAAAAGCTAAACAATTTAAAATAATTAAAATGAGACAAATGTGGTTCTCTGATCATAATGGAATTAAACTAGAAATCAATCACAGAAGGAAAACAGGAAAATCTCTAAACACTTGGAAACTAAACAACATGCTTTAAAATAATTCATGAGTCTAAGGAAATCTCAAGGGAAATGAAGAAACAAATCCAACTGAATAAAAGCAAAAATGAAACATATAATTTGTGGGGCACAGCCAAAGTGGTCCTGAGAGGGAAATCTGTAGCACTAAATGCTTACATTAGAAAAGAGAAAATGACTCAAACCAATAATCTAAAGTCTCACTTTAAGAACCTAGAGAAAGAAGGTAAAAATCAACCTGAAGCAAGCAGCAGGAGGGGAAGAATTGGTTTTTGCAGGCTGATTGGAGAACAATTTAGTATTGCTTATGTTAAAAAATAAAATTTATTAAAAAATATTGTGACCTTCAAAGTGCCAATACCCAATTAAATAAGAATCACCAGTAAATGAAGTTAATAACTTGAGTTGATGGTGTCTGTGATGATTAAGATAACAATTACTCATGGTGACCTTTTTTTCCAACCACAACCAAACATGTCTCTGGAAATGAATCACTAAGGATGAAGCTGTATTTTTCTTCCTGCTTTGATTAATCACAATTAATCTTACATTAGAGAACACTTTAGTAATGAATTTAAGCCACTGCTTAGAAGATAGTTGCTACTCATGTTTTCTTATTTATGTAATTAGCAGAAAAAATAACTTTACCAGTAGTTCTCAACATTGGATGCAAATTTAGAATCATTTAGAGAGCTTTAAAATATACTGATGCCTGGATTCCACGTAGGGAGATTCTGATTTAATTGGTCTGTGGCAGAAGTTCTCAAAATATGGTCTCAGACCTGCAGTAGCAATAGCAATTGGAAACTTGTTAGAAATGCAAATTTACAAGCCTCACTCCTGACTTAGCAGTCTGTGTTTTAAGAAGCACTTCAGGTAATTGTGAGTCAGTGTGTGTCAAACTTTAATGTGCATATAAATCTCCTGGAGAATCTTACATAAATACATATTTGGGTTCATGGTCTGGTATGGTGCCTGAGATGATTATTAACAAACTCCCATAGGACCCTAATGATGATGGTAGTTCACTACAAGTTGGATAACAAGGTTCTACAGGACATCTAGACATTTGTACTTATAAAAACTTCCCAAGGTTTTAAGATGAGAACTGCCAATAGCCCATGAAACTTACATGATCTTTCCCAGGTTATTTGCCCTTGACATTGTGGAGTCATGGAATAGCTCTTACTCCTTATTCTCTTTAAAGTAATGGTCACTGACTGTAAGTTGCTTTTCAGTTGCCTGGGAATCCCAGTTGTGATGGTTTTATCCCTATTCCCAGAACAAATAATGAATATACTGATTTCTATGTTCCTCTTGTTCTTCTCCCCCACCCCCCTCCACCATCATCTGCCTGACCCACCATCTTTCATGGTTTTCCTCTTCATTACCAGCTAATAATTGGCTAGTGGGATAGAGTAATCATTCCAGCCTATTGGGAGAGAGTTAGGTCTCTTCCCTTTAAGGTAACATGGATCTTGAGACAATGCCCTAAGACCAATATGTTTAGAGAATTCTCTTCTCCTTTTAAACATTCTGACTGGGTGTGCTTATCTGTTTCAGTGTTACCAAGAAACATCCATGTTCTGACAATTTGAACTCCACATGCTCAGGTCAGATCTCTCTCTGTGAGCACTCATTTACTGGACATCTTTCCTTAGATTTATCCAAGTTGCCTCAAACTCATTGTGCTCCAAATAGAGCTCATTTTCTCCACCATATCTGTCTCTCTTCCTGTATTCTCTATCTCAGTGATAAGTAATGTGGGACTCATGTTTTACTCTTGTGTTTTATTCTACTCCAAATGGAACTTAGTGTTAGAATCTGTGGATTCTTTCAGTCTTGAATTCATCCACTTTTCCCCATAATGATAGCCACTACTCTGGTTCAGGTGGCCATGATATCTTCAACTGCAGTGCCCTGACTTACCTGTCTGCCTTCAGGCTACCTATTTTCCATGTGGCATCTAGAATGTTTATTCTTGTCATTTCTCATGTTTAAAATGCTTCTGTGATTCTCCATTGCTCTCAGAATTAAGTCTAAATTCCTTAATATGACTTAAAAATAATTAATAGGATTAAGATGTACAAACTTCCAGTTTTAAAATAAGTCACAAGGATAGAAAGTACAGCATAAGTAGTATAGTCAATAATATTGTAGGAACTTTGTATGGTGACAGATGATGATTACCCTTATCATGATGAGCATTTTGTGATGTATATAATCACTAAATCACTACACTATACACCTGAAACTAATATGTCAACTATACTTCAGTTTAGAAATAAATAAGAAGGGTCACCTGGGTGGCTCAGTCAGTTGAGCCTCTGACTTCAACTTAGGTTGTGATCTTGCAGTGCATGAGTTCGAGCCCCATGTCTGGCTTTGCTGCTGTCAGCACAGAGCCCTCTTGAGATCCTCTGTCCCTCCACTTTGGCCCTCCCCCTCTTGTGCTCTCACTCTCAAAAATAAATACTAAAAAAATAAATACAAATAAAAACAACTAAGTAAAAGTCATTAAGCCTTCAGTGCTTTGCTCACCTTTCCTGGAATTCTTTCCATCTTGATCAATGCATTTTCCATCTGCATTTTCTCTGTAAGCCTTTGGGTAGGTGATGCCTCTACTTAGTGTCTTTCTATTCTCCCATGCACCTAATCCTCACTCTCCTTTTTGGTAAGGTACTGTGTATGAACAGATGCCTTCCTTGACCCCAGCATTCTGAAGGCCTTCCATACCCTTTTATTATGCTCACTGTTGTAGTGATCACACCGAACTTCATTTCCCTCCTGTTTATCTTCCTCAACAGTTTCTTAAGTGCAGGGACTGTCTTCTTCACTGTGTCCTTAGATTCAAGCCCAGTGTGTTCATTACAGTCTATCTTTAATAATAATTAGTAAACAAAATTTCCAGTAATTTTCTTTCCAGAAGAAAGGAGCTTACCATGGCAAATCAGTGAGAGAGCAGTTTCCAGGTATTTGGAACTGTTAGAAATACACAAATCACATTATATGGAATGGCTTCTCTGTTCATCACAGTTGTCATCTTATTATAGAGGAATATTTGAGAACATGTCCTAAAGTAAGGGGAGGAAGAGTCTAGGTAGGTTGAATGGCATATTTTCTTCTTCCACGGTATCATAATTCTAAAAAGGACCTTAGTTAGCAACTGTGTTATTTATATGCTTGCAGCAGTTATTTATTCTTTTTTTTTTTATGTTCCGTTTTCTTCCAGAACCAGATGGAGATTCTGGTTTAACTGACAAAATTCTGTATTCTGAATTCTCACCTTTTTGTTGTTGTTGTTGTTTGTTTACTGGTTCTTGGGTTGTTTGTGGTACATTTCCCAGTATACCCTTACTTAGTATTAGGGCAGAGGAGAATAAAACTCATTCAGGTGACAGAGCCAACACTTTACTTTAGTGAGTGATGAACCTATGCCATTGTAAAAGATCTACAGATCTGTGGCATCTCCTTTTCCAGGGAGCTGTAATTGCAAACTTTGAAGGAAATGCCAGTATTAAAAAGATTATAGTCCATTTCCTGTACATGTATTTGCTTAGGGAAATTTTGTAACATAATGCCAAGTTTAGTGAATATACAGTGAATGAGTAAGTATATGGATTGGTGAGACACTTGGGCCTAGCATCCCCAAGGCCTTCTGTCAGTCAGTATTTCACTAGAATTCTGTGCCCCAGCAGCCATCTGGCTTTCACTGCTTCTTCTGATGTCTGTTTTCTCCGATAGTCTTTAGCGAATCTGCAGAGCACAGTTTTGGTGGTGACTTCCATGTGGAGGGTTGATGGTCCCTTTCTAGGCCATATCGCAGTACAAATTAATGTCACTGTTTGTCTTATAGGGGGAGCCTGGCACACTGAGAGCCCCTGGGGTGTTTTTCCCCAGGCTCTTTCTCCCTGATTTGGGAACTAGATGCGGTTATTCTTCCGGGCTTTTCCTTACACACTTAGACCCGGGATTCGCCCTCCAATCCATTTCTTCCTTCTACATCTCTGTTTATGTAAATGATTTTTTTCAGGGTTCACCTCAAGTTTTATTTTCTCCTACAATTAGGGCATAGGTCATAGTTTTGAAATGCTTTGCCATTCTTCATACTGTGTGGCACTCTCTCAAATTATTTCACGTTCCTTTCACCTTGTATGTAAAAGGATGGTCTAGTATAGCCTATAACTCAATTTGAAGCCATTTAAGTGCCATGCTTTGTTTGAAATGATACATCAAACTCTTTGTACTGTATTTCCCACTGTCTTATCTGAAAACCAGGTTAGCACAGGCAAGTCCTGGGGTTATTAGAACATTGTCCTGACATTTTCTCTGGCTTTCAAAATTACTTGATAGGGATTTTCTGTTTTGTGGGGATTATGCCTCTCTGACTCTCATTAAGTAGTTAATCTTCCTCTCACCCAGTATGGGACTGTGAAAAGAAAATCAGAAAATGAAATTGGAAGATTAGAGGTCAGAAGAAACTGGTTAGCTTCTTTGTTTCTTTAATTCCCGGTTGCAGGTAAAGAATACAATCAATTACATTTCTCTGAGCTTGATCTGCACTTTCTTCAAGTTAATACCATCAGCACCTAGTTACTATCAGTGCCTGGCATGTGAAAAATCCCTTCACTAAATAGGTTGATCACATTATGGAGGATAGCTATAAAAAAAAAATTATCAACCTAGGGGTGCCTGGGTGGCTCGGTCCGTTAAGCGTCCGACTTCGGCTCAGGTCATGATCTCACGGTCCATGGGTTCGAGCCCCGCATCGGGCTCTGTGCTGACAGCTCAGAGCCTGGAGCCTGTTTCAGATTCTGTGTCTCCCTCTCTCTGTGACCCTCCCCCATTCATGCTCTGTCTCTCTCTGTCTCAAAAATAAATAAACGTTAAAAAAAAATTAAAAAAAATAGCAACTTCATAATAAAGTAGAAATAACATCAGTAGCCTCCCTGCCAACTGGTCACTATGCACAGCACTGATTCTCTTTGGTATTCTGAAAGCAGTAAATGGAGAGGGGAGCCTGGATGGCTCAGTTGATTAAGCATCTGACTTCAGCTTCAGTTCTTGAGTTCCAGCCCTGCATCAGGCTCTCTGCTGTCAGCACAGAGTCCACTTTGGATCTGTTCTTTGCCACTTCCCCACTTGTGCATGTGCACTCTCTCTCAAAAATAAATAAACATTAAAAAAAGAATGATGTAGAAATATTTACATGGTAAATAAGTAGAAGATGACAGTAATTTGTTTATTTTTAGAGACACAGTGGGAATGCTAGTAGGGAAGAGGGGGAGAGAGAGAGAGAGAATGAGAGAGAGAGAGAGCGAGAGAGCAAGAGAGAGAGAGAATGAATCTTAAGCAGGCTCCATGCTCAGCACAGAGCCCAGTGGATGGATGTGGGACTTGATCCCACAACCCTGGAATCATGACCCAAGCCAAAATCAAGAGTTGGATCCTCAGCCAACTGAGCCACCCAGTCACCCCAAAGATGACATTTTAAATCAAAGTCCAGAGTTACTGTTTTGGAGTTGCATGTAAGGACTGCATGGTTAAGTGGAGGCCCCACTGAGAGAATCTCTACTTGGTATTTCCAATGGCTTTATTCTGTCATTAGAAAGATTAAAAGAAATCTTCACTGAATTAGAATCCTAGGTGACCTTCTTCGGGAAATAGCGCTCTGGGCCCATGACATGTAGAAACGTTTTGCATGTTAGTGACGTTGACTTCTGTCTTCTGTTTTCCCCTGGCACTTACTTTGTTTATCTGAAATAAAATTGATTAAAATGACCCATAATAAGGAAAAGTAAGTTATAAGAATAGACATAAAGTTAAAAAATGTAGTATGAGCTTTAAAAATAATCTGGGTTATATAGTCATGATTATGAAACATTATTCTGGTCTGAATGAAGCATACTGTCCAGCTTCTATACTTGATGTTTATTACTAATACCTTTCAACATTTATAAACTAAGAGATGATACACCAGTGAGTTCTCTTGGCCCTGCCTCACTGTTTATGTTATAAATTTTTTTTTTAACATTTATTTATTTTTGAGACAGAGAGAGAGCATGAACAGGGGAGGGGCAGAGAGAGAGGGAGACACAGAATCTGAAACAGGCTCCAGGCTCTGAGCTGTCAGCACAGAGCCCGACGTGGGGCTCGAACTCACGGACCGTGCGATCATGACCTGAGCCGAAGTCGTACGCTTAACCGACCATGCTACCCAGGCGCCCCCCTGTTTATGTTATAAGTTAGAGTCCTAAATTACAGTCGTTGATTTTTTTTTTTGCCCTTTTGTTACAATTAAAAAACTATCTCAATAATCACATCTGTGGTTATTATTTTTGCAGTGATCTTTCAGAGATGAGACTGCTTATTTTCCCATCTCCAGACCAGCTTCTCAGCCTTACTTCCCTCTCTTGGTTGTGGTATATTTGATTTTCAAGTCATGAAAATGAGAAATCTCAGCTTCATCTTGGTCTCTCGCCTCTGTCTCTGAGCTACTGACTCATGGTAATTTCCTTTTGGCCTGTGTTTTACTTCTGGACCCTGTGTCTAGCCTCACTTCATTCAGTTTCTCAGATAATAACCTTTTACCTAATCACCAACCCTTTGGTCTCTCCTACTATATTTCATTTCCTCCACTGTCATAAGACAAATAGCAGTTGTGCTATTTTTGTGATCAAAATCTGCTATAGCTCCCTATTACCTTCACAAATATAATAAAAATTTGGAGACTGTTCATTGGAAAACGTTGCATTGTTGATAATGGCAACACATTAGAAACAACATAAATGTTCAACAACAGGGGGCTCATTAAACAAAACATAATTTAAACCTTATGGTGAAATTTATTTGACCTTTAGAGGTGTTGGTTTTGAAGAATATTTAATGTGTGTGAAATGTAGCAGAGCATAATATTGAATATACCATCATAAATATGAAATACAAAAAAATATTTTTGTTTATATAGATGTTTTCCTTTTTGGCCACATTTTTCACATTTTCTATAATGAATGTTCATTGTTTTTATAATCAGAAAAACTTTCTCTAACAGTCAGGATGTGGAAGGGAACTTAGGAATTATTTAGTTTAGTTGTTTTTAATATATTTTTGGACCATAGACCTCATTGAGGATCTGATGAATGATAAGGAACTTTTCTCAGAAAAATGAACATCTGACCATAGACAAAAATTTTGTCATATAATTTTGGCGGGATTTTAGATCACAGATTAAGAAAAATTTTAAAGTACAATTTTCTCATTGAGGAGAAAATGCAGGGTAAAGATTGGCCAACTCTCCCATAGGGGAATTGTAGGAAGAGTCCAGACTAGATCTTGGGTTTTTAGCATTTGCCCTGAAACTGAGTTCTCCAGAGACTTGGGATCGCATTACAAGTATCCTTCCAGTTATATGCTTCTTATGGATGCTCTGGAAGGCTGTGAGGCACCAGACCATACTTGAAGAAGTTCTCCTTTACATCTGTGGAGAGACTTCAGGGTGGTTGTGGTTGCTGCTGTTCAAGGGAGTGGCTCCCCTGCTCCTCCTCCCTGTGAGACAAGGTTTTATTACACCAAGGGGAATAGCTTCTGAGTCATTGATGACTCCTAGAAGGAAGCATATATAATGTATGTCTGGGAACAGACCTTTTAGATACCTTTTACTTTCTTATTCCTGCCCTCCCGGCCATACTTTATGATTTTATTGTGTGCACAGTGATAGGCTTTTGCTTTGACAATGTTTGTTTTCTTCTCTTATCTGGCAGTTTCCTTTATGTGAGCTTGAGCATGTTAATGATGGTAGGGCAGGACACGACCTCTGCGCTTGGGTCATTCATTGTGGTGGATGCCATAGTAGTGCCCTGCCTGGTGCCTGAATGGTCGGCAAAGTACAAGGCTAGAAAAACCTCTCTTTCCCTGGCTTTGGACAATTCTGTCTTTGCAAAACCTTCAGCTAGGCAGTGAGGAGAAAACACTACCAGTACGAGCAACACATTCAGTAGAGCCTGCCTTTGAACTGGGAATGAAGGGAGAGATGCCCTTACTTTGTCAGAAAGCCCTGAAGGGCCCTGATAAATCTTGCCACAGACAGCAGATTTTGTAGATGAAGGAGGAGTATTTTCTTTGGTGCAATAAATCTGCAAACATAGATCTAGAAACAGCTGTCTGATAATTTTTTGCAAGTTGTTAAGCCCTCTACAATCTAATCTCTGCAGAGAGCCTTGAATCAAAATAGAGGTTGGAATCCCTGCATTGAACAAAGCAGTGGTATAAAAGGTAAGAGAACATAAACATTTTTTAGTACTTCCGAGTACCAGGACTGGGAAAGGTACTTTCACAGTTATTGTAACATTTACTGCTGGGGAAATGCTGTAGTGTACCTGGTGCTATCCTTATTTTATACATGGGGAAACTGAGGCTCAAAGGGTAAATGTTTTGTCCCAGGGCATGCAGCTAAGAGGCTAAGCTGAGTGTATCTGCTTCCAGCTCAAGTTCTTTTTCCCGTAGAATAAGTAGCCCATATGGTGGCATATTGTTTTGGAGCGTCCTAATTTTCTTTTATGTGTATGTATATTTGAAATATTTTTATTTATGTACTGTAGTCTCATTAAGGGGTGCCTGGGTGGCTCAGTGGGTTGAACAGCTGACTCTTGATCTGGCCTCAGGTCATGATCTCACAGTTTTGTGAAATCGAGCCCCACATTGGGCTGTGTGCGGATAGAGTGAAGCCTGCTTGGGATTCTCTGTGTCCTTCTCTCTCTGCCCTTCCCCTGATCTCTCCCCCTCTCAAAATAAATAAATAAACTTAAAAAAAATACAAGTTAGGAAATAAAGGGGCACCTGGGTGGCTTACTTGGTTAAACATCTGACTTTGACTCAGGTGATGATGTCATGGGTGGTGAGTTCGAGCCCTACATTGGGCTCTGTACTGTCAGCACAGAGCCCACTTCGGATCCTCTGTCTCCCTCTTTCTCTGCCTCTCTCTCTCTCTCTCAAAAATAGATAAGCATTAAAAAAAGCAAAGAGATGGGGCGCCTGGGTGGCGCAGTCGGTTAAGCGTCCGACTTCAGCCAGGTCACGATCTCGCGGTCCGGGAGTTCGAGCCCCGCATCAGGCTCTGGGCTGATGGCTCAGAGCCTGGAGCCTGTTTCCGATTCTGTGTCTCCCTCTCTCTCTGCCCCTCCCCCGTTCATGCTCTGTCTCTCTCTGTCCCCAAAATAAATAAACGTTGAAAAAAAAATTAAAAAAAAAAGGCAAAGAGAAAAAACCAGAAAGGCATAAGCATACACATGTGCATGCGTACACCCAATAGTCCTATCCTGTCCACTGCTACCTGGTAGCTACCTGGTAGGATAATGGGCCTTGATAAAGGTTTCCTTTCTTCTCTCTGTTAATATACTCTTAGATTTATTTTTCCCAGGCCTTTCCCCCAAGCAAATTCCTGATGTTATTATAATTAAAATGTGTATAATTACATTAATTAGTTAATTTGTAATTGTTAATTAATATAATTAGTTAATTATTTTTTGCCAACTGCTTCATTCTGTCACCTAGTTGAGTGATGTTCTTCAGCTGTCATTTCAATACAAACTTTCTGGTGGTAGGAGATGCAGGAAGAATGAAGCAGCCCCTGGGTAGTCTGGGCAGAAACCAAAGGGGTCATGATAATACTGTAGGCTTTTCTTCAGTCCTCTTGGTGGCCTCTAAAGGAAAAGGGTCAGGACATTATCATTTGGCAGGCAGCACAGAAGAACAGAGGGATGATTTTTGGGTAGGCACGGAATACAAGATCAAATGCGTCCGGTGACTTTGTATTTCCGCTTCACCGAGAATCCTAAGAAGATGGATAGGTGTGACTTTCAGAGCCCTTCATTCTACCCTCTTAGAAATGAAGTTTTAAGTTTATTGAGTTAGGTTGTGTATGTATAAGACTGGGCCAGGGTAAGAGAGGGAGGCCTGATGCGGGTAGCTGGCACATCGTGTGGATGCTGTCATAGTTCAGCAATAGAAACCTGGAGGCAGCTGGGTCTGTCGCCCTTCCCACAAGCCCCGCCGTGAGTATCCTCCCCACACAGGCTGCCCGAGGGTGAATGTGCAGCAGCCTCGGAATCTGCCCACGGTGTGGGGTGCAGAGTAAGAAAGGGGAACAAATTAGAAACACAGAGGCTATCTGGAGGCTGACCTTTTTCTTCGACAGAACCTTGAGATTTCTAGACTCCTGAACTTTAGGATTTCCTTCCTTAACAAATCTTACGAAAAAGTAGTCAGATTCCACTTTCTGTGTCTCTTGAAACTGCTTTCACAGGGTTTTCCATTAGCCTGCTGTGGGGAAGCAAACTGCACTGTTTGCAAGAGATGTTAATGTCTCTAAATAGTTTTTTTTTTTTTGTCTTTCTCCCTTCCGTTTACTGATGTTAACATTGTGTTCAAGGCAGGAGCGTCTGCTCCAGTTGGAGCGTCAACAGTCGGCTCAACCCTTGAAACATCTGCCTGTTCTTCCTGTCGCATGTAGCGCCCCACTTCCTGCCTTCTGCTACTTCTCAGCAAGCCTGGTTAGGCAAAGCACCCGTCCTCCTGTGTCTGTGTGCAGCTGCTTGTGCCAAGCTGTCGGCTCTCTCAGGAGAGACCAGCATTCTCTGAACTTCTGTGCCTTCGTGATGTTCACTGACGTGAGTGGGGCTTTGTGTCTTTACTAACTTGAAGCGAATGCAGTTGTCAGAGAAGCTGCTTCAGCAAGCCCCTTACCCTCCTCTGCCATCCCAGCACTCAGCTTGGAAAGGTGGCATGGTGTCCCAGAACAAGGGTAGCATTTGGTGAGGAGCAGTGTGTTAGCATTGGACCTGAGACACAGGTCTCATAGGGTGGCTCCTGAGACCGATCGTTTGCCTGGGCCAGGTTGCCATGTCAGGTAAGGAGGAGTGGAAGAAAACAGGGAGGCTTTCCCAGGGAACATTAGTAATCCCAGGGTTGGACCTTGGACTGTCTTATGTGCACCTGTGTGATAAAGTTCACTATTATGTCCTGCCTTGGCCTGTGGTAAAACTGGCCCTAATTGCAAGTTCCCTTTCCTATTGTGCTCCTGTGGATAAGGCGCTCTGGCCAAACGAGTTTTCTTATCACATGAACCGAGCACAAAGTCGGCTTCACCTTGAGTGGTGGGCTTTAGTTCCCTGCCAGCTTATGGAGTTTTTCAAACATGCCAGTCCCATCCTCTTGTGGCATCATCATCCTATTGTCATGACTGTTACTACAAAATCTGTCTCCCATAGCTTCTGCTTGTTCTCTCTGTTCCTGAGTGAACCCCCGTGTGGCCTTGTGTGGCAAGCAGTGGCCGGCCCTGGGCTATGAGCAAATGTGCCTAGAGAACTGTTGTGGGTCTCAGGTGTTCAGTATTGGGTGTTATGTGTTCAGTGCTCCCCGTATCCCGAGGGTGGAAGCCTCACCCTCACCATTGGAGGGAAGGAGAGGTGATCAGAATACCAGAATGCACTGTGCCTGTTATTTTCATTCTTGGAATATATCAGGTTGTGTTTCCACTTTCCAGCTATTTGCCCTCTTCTCTGTAAACTACACAGAACAGGGAACCTGTCTGTAATTGTCATCACTAGACCCGTGGTGTCTAGCATAGTGATGCCTGGCCCTGAGCATGTACTTGATAAATAATTGTTGAATAAAAGAGTGAGGGGCGCCTGGGTGGCGCTGTCGGTTAGGCGTCCGACTTCAGCCAGGTCACGATCTCGTGGTCCTTGAGTTCGAGCCCCGCGTCGGGCTCTGTGCTGACAGCTCAGAGCCTGGAGCCTGTTTCCGATTCTGTGTCTCCCTCTCTCTCTGCCCCTCCCCCATTCATGCTCTGTCTCTCTCTGTCCCAAAAATAAATAAAAAAACGTTGAAAAAAAAATTAAAAAAAAAAAAAAGAGTGAGTGCATTTGAAGGCCCCTTTCTAGGTGAGGAACACAGTATATATTCTCTCTCTCCAGTTATTGAGTTTAAACAGTCTATCAAGTTCCATGATGCAGGACAGAGTAGGGGTGTGAGCCAAGTGCCCAGTTCCCTGCTAACTTTTCCAAGTTCCTCCAACCTCACAGATATCCCAGTAAAGGGAAGAATGGATCCTGAAGACATAACCCACATCCCTAGTTTAAAGTCAGTGTCAGATTGATGTGCTTTTGTTGATACAGACTTTGCTTAATGTTGCTGATTTGGCAACCAGCTTTACTTTCCACCTTCTGAGGCATCTTGTTCCATTTGCCTAATGAAGTTGAAAGGAATTTAGTGCCTGTCTCTCTGAATTTCATTTTGCCTGGGCTCTCTTCTCCAATTTTAATTTGTTCATGGAGCAAGCTGGTGCCCATAAATGAGAGAGGATGGGGGTGGCTTGAAGAACATTCATTCCAGCGTTTTTGTGATTTCTTTAGCTTAGGTACCATCTTACTATTTTGTACTGAGGTCAAATTAGCACACAGAATTGTCTCAGGCAGATGAGGACAGAACCATCTCTGGAGAATTTGGCCTCTCTCATACTTGGAGAAATCTATCCTTGATTACCCTTTGGTTGTTTTCATGAAGATCTGAGCTTGGGGGGAATCTGAATATCTTTTAGATCCTGGGTCTTATTTTGTGGGGCTTATCTTTAGTGCGTTTCCACTTCTGAAAATTTTACCATGTTTTATCCATCCTTCTCAATGTAAGTCTCACCTTTAAAAAATTAAACTCATATCTGTTCTCCTCTGGGGAGTCTTTCCTGCATTTATCTCTTTGTTTCCCTTTGAGAACACCCCAGATTTTTAGGTTTATTATTTTTCACATGTGGTAGCACCTAGGTTGTCAATTTTGTTCATTTTTGCCTTCCAAAGCCAAGGACTTGGAGGCATTTCCTTTTCCTTTCAGAGTGCTTTACACAGCACTACTCTGGTCAAAGGCTTTGTCAAGATTTGCTGCCTGATGGTGTGATAGTAGGAAGCAAGTAGGGATGCTTCCATGAGGGTGGGGGTTGTTCATCAGGAGACAAGACAGCAAAACTGGTGTGAGTTGTGTGACGTCACAGTAAATGGATTCACAAGGCATCCTGTGCTCTGTATGTTGAAGCAGTGGAAACGCCATGAAGAATTTTCTTCCAAGAGCAGTTTGGCCAGGTAGCTTCCCAGATGTTGCTAAATTCTGTTTCAGCTGTTTTGTGGGACTCACGTTAACGTGTCTCCCAGTGCTAGTGGAGACGACGCTGGAGGTATTACTCTTCCTGTCGTTTGTTTTTTGCCTGCATTTATAATCTGCTCTTGCAACATTACTTCTCTCACTTACGGAAACGGGCTTAGCAGTTGGAGGTGCGGTGAGTTAGAACTTACACAGAGCATGTGGTCACTGTTGCCTCGGGTGAGAAGGAGCAAAGGAAAAGAGGAGCAGGGAGGATGAGCCAAATCGTTATTTTAGTGTTTTGATTTCCAGTAAGGCAGTAGATGTTAAAGGTGTTTCCCTGCCAGTTACCCTATAACATCTGCCTTAGAGATTTAGTAAAACTCTCTCTGTGGGGTGATTGGTTCTGAACTTCATTAACAGCGGCTTGGTCGCTTGAATGAAGTGGGTATAGCACAGGTGGGTTAGCACAGAGGCAACACCTCTGTGTTAGCAAGCAAACCCACCTCAGCAACCAGCGCTAATTGGCTCCCCGGGGAAGTCCCAAGAGAAGCTGTCAATCACCATGCCTGGTTTTTTGTTTATAATTTGTTGTGATTTCTCCTCTCCTGCTCCTTCTCCACCCTCATCCAGACTGTCTCTCCTTGTGCAAATAACAAATGGTAGTCCCGGAGTACAAAAAATTAGAAAGTCGAGGTGCATCTTACCTTCATTCCAACTGCATTTTGTCTCTACATTGTATTCTCCCCAGGGTTATCTTACAGAATGAGAGGTGAGACTTATCTCTATGCCACCTTCCCCTCATTACCCCTGGTAGTTTGAAATAATACCCTATCCTCTGGGAGGGATGCTCTCTCAGGTGCATCTGACAAAGCTAAGAAGTACTGTTGAAATCTAAGTGTACACCGTAAGTGCATTTTAGAAGGTGATTTCTGGTTTTACTAATGTGACTTGCATTCTATTCTGCTGAACACTGGAGATGATCCTAGAGTCTTTGATATTTTTGTTAAATCATTATATTTTAAGATTAAATCACAGGACAAGGAAACCCTTCTCTTTCTGTAGGATATTAGATTTAAAATAAAAAATGGCTTCCTGTGGTCCAAGGACTCTTCTGATAAGAAGATAATGATTATAGTAGGTACAATTACTAAACACTTCACATATGAGGGACTACCATGATCCTGACTTTATAGGAAGCAATTGAGGGTCATGGGTCAAGGTCCCACAGTAGGTAAATGTCAGGGTGTGTGACCCAGAAGGGAGAGTCAGGATTTGACATTGGGTATCCCTGACTCCAAAAGCCTGTACTCTTAGAAGCTGCACTGTGCTGCCCCTTTTCCTGTCCAAAGTCTTTTAGCCCCACTTCGAAATAATTGAAATTAGTTTTTAGACCAGGTGTTCTTTCCTTTGTTTGAAGGTCAGAACCATCTCAGTTGTAGTTAGCTAACCATTCTTCAGTTGTGCTATTTCATGTTGTATGTTCAGGCCCATAATGAGTTAGTATTGTTGCTCTACACAGGTGATGATAAGCTTTGTGGATAGTGATGGTAGATCACATGAACCTTAGCATGCATATTTCCCCGCTTTGTTTCTTGCGCTAAGAAGGAAGGTTAGTGAGGGGTGCAAAGAGCTTTGTGGAGCAGTCTATTCCAGGATTATGCAGACAGAGTTGAAGTTCTGTCTCCCACCCAGTGACAGGGCATGATTAGCACCAAGAGGACACAGGGAGAACTTAAGCTTTTTCTGGTGAGTGTGTGATATTGGACAGTAGGTTGGGGGGAATTCAAAGGAATAACCACTTGTGGAAACATTTTTATGTATTTCCTGCACACATGGGGCCCCAAAAGTTGTCTATTTCTTCTTATTATGTACTTAATTTAAGATATTTTTCTTTTGGCTTGTGCTTACGAGAGGATTTAAGCTTGATCAATGCAAGTTAATTTTTAAAGGATCATCAAAACCTCTAAACCTGTGGCATTATCCTTAGGTTGTAAGTGTTAAACTCAGTCCACCCCCTTGTTTCATAAAGAGCAAAATTAATCTGGAGACCTTTAGAGCTAATTAATTTGGATAAGCCAAAATATTACATATTCTTATTTTAAATGAGAGGGATTTTAGTGCTGTAGTTCTTTTCATATTGTTCTAAAGTAAAGTTAAATTGAATAGAAAGGTAGACAGGTTAGTTACACATTGAAACTCCTCTAAAGCCTTCTCAGTATCATTTCCTTTTAGCAGTTGATTATACAGAGAGACTTAGGGAAGGGTACATGGGAGAAAAGGAATTGGGTTAAACCTTCCTGGATTCTGACTTGGAGTATAAAAATTGGTTCTGAAAATCAAAGTTTGGAACATTAACTGGAGCACCACTTCTCTAATGTACCTTGGTCAGCAGTTACCATCCCAGGATTCAGGGTTGTTTCTATTTGGTGAAGAAATGGGATACAAAAATGCACATGTAATTCAAATCATACTTCAGCCACAGTTTTTACCTTCTTCTGTTGTATCCTACATCCCCAAAATAAATCTCTCTTGGAAAGAACTCAGTATAATAACTTGTTTCCAGTCTTCTTCCATTTTCATGTGTCCCTATAGGATAGACAGAGGTGCCAGTAAACAGTAAAATGATCAAAAGACGAGACAAAGGAGTGGCATAGGAGGCAGAGTCTCTCGATAGCAGACAGAAAGGATGGCCAGCCTCTGACTCACAGCCTGTCTTGAAAGATTGGCAATGACTTTGAAATTTTATCAAGTCCATCTCTTTTCCTTTAGGCAGGACTGTGTTTGTATCTTTCCCAGTGGATGATAATCTGTCCTATTTTTTTTAATGAACTTCCAGTGTGGAGGGCACCAGCCCTCTCAGGAACTCATTGTGAAGGTAGATAGTTTTCAGGGAAGGATTCTGTTATTGTTGATTTTTGTTGTTCATCGCCTCCTCTGGGATGATCAACTTTGTAGGAACAGAGTTGCATCCATATAAAGTCATTGTCTCTGGAGCTTAAACAGAGTAACAGAGAACTTTACTACCCTAGAGAACAAGTAGTCTGATCCCTTCACTGTGACTGGTGTCTCCTCCACATTGAGAATGCAGGCCTTTCTCTTTTAAATTCATGTTGTATTGTTGACTTCTTTGCTCTTTAGACCTTCCCAGTTTTTGCCAACTCTGTGTATTGGTAGTGTTTCTCTGCTCTCTGCTAACATTTTGCTGTTTTTGTCCTCAATACCTAAAATTTGTGAATGCTCTTGTTGTCTGTGATGTCTAGGCCATAGGATTAGCAGGGGAATGACTCCAAGTTATGGGCTCCAGCCCTGTTTCTGCCACAGCTACCAGTATGACTTGGGGTGAGTAACTTTACTAAGTATCTTTGAGTTTCATTTCACCACTGTTAAATGTGTGGCTGGTTTAGAGCAGTTTCTCAGTGAGTTTTCCAAGGAATGTTGATACATACAATGTAAGAAATGGTCCAGTTTTTAAATAGGTGGTGGTGATGCTCATGGTGATGGTGCCGGGGTGAGCACAAGATTAAACTTCCTCAAACAGATTTTTTTTTTTTACTGGAAGACTTGAGTCTTTAAAAAAGTACATTGTTAATCATCAAATCTTCAGAAGAGGTTTCCTAAATTTATCCAGTTATGATGCCTTTCTTCCCCTTTAGTACTACATTCATGTCATCTACTTTGGGCCAGGTTCAAAGTACTCCCTTTACTACTTATCCTAAAAGGGAAATAAAACTGCCAGAAGAGTGTTCAGGGCTCTCTAGTTTATGCATTCTGTGGTCCCACTTTGGCTTCATGAGCTGTATGAGGGGAGGGGTCTTTTCTTATTCATCCTGTATAAAGAGGGTCTACTTTAGTGCTTGGTGACTACAAGATATTTAATAACTGTGCTGATATTTAAACTGTTGATAAATGGAAGAAACTGCCTTGAAAATTTTTGAGCTGCTTGTCACAGAAATTGTTATTAGAGACTGGATTTTTGAAATGAATGGAATTTGTAGCCAAGATGATACGTAAGATCAGGAATTTATGAGAGTTTCCTATGGTTATAAATACAGTATCACAATAACATTACTCATAGATAACCTCCAGTAGGTTAGAAAAGGACAAAGTATAGCTTTGTAGGCAGTTTTTATTGGTAAATTCCTTTCCTTGGTTTGAATAAAGTTTTTGATCACCTCGAGTCCAGATTCCTCCTGGGCGCATGGAATTACTAATCTGGAAGTCCAGATTAGCAATACATAAAGAGGGACAAGACCCCAAGAAATTTACCTCATCTGTGATCTTGCACACTGCCACTGTGTCGTTAGGAATTTCATTCACTAAATTTAGGATGAGTTTGTTTTTCTGTTTTGCTATTCCATTACTCTGCTGTATTTCTTACAAATTTTTGGAGAGCTCAATATATGTCTCATATGCATATATCTCTCCTTTGATACATAGTGTTTTATGATTACAGGAAGAACTCAGTAAATATTTTCTGGGAAAATTAATAGATGAATATGGTGGCTTTGACATTTTTCCAATTTATAATCGAAAGTTAGATAGTAAATATGATGAATTTATGCTTAGCAGAAGTTCAAGCATTGAAAATAGGGAAAAACAGGAAAAAATTACCTATCATTCCACTGCCAGAGAATAACTACCATTAAGACTTCAGATTATTTCCTTCTACACATACTGTATACAGAGGAATTTTTCATATAGAGTTATAATTGTGTCGTATATATAATTTTGTGTCCTGTTTTTTTTCACTTGACATGATACAAAGTGTTGATCAACATTAGATGTACTATTTTATATGTAAGAAATATTTCACAAGAAAAATTAAAAAAACATAGAAGTCCCAGGTGACATGATTTTCACAAATAAAATTTTCACATTTTTCCTGTATGGGTTTCTTAAGCATTCATTCTTTTATAAATATTTCTAATTAGGCTTTTTCTCCATTTTATTTGTATTGAATTATTTTGCTATATGAAAGGGCTGTGGTAAGCATTTTGGGCATGAGCTCTTTCTTGGTTTTCCTTGTGAACATTTTCAAAACATAATGTAACTATTTGTGAACTGCTTTTCAAAAATTTATACTGTTATTTCTTCTCTCTACCTACCAGTGTACCAACATTCTCAACTCATTGCAATTTCACCAAGAATGAATATTTTTTTTAAACTTTTAAAAATATTGATTAACTTTCAAGGTAAACGGTTCCTTATTTTGTTTCATTGTGTGGTCTTATTAGTGAGCTCCAATTATTCTCCTATATTTTTTACACATCATTTTTGTTCTTTTATTAACAGTCCATTCACACCTTTTTATTTATTTTTCTTAATGGATTATATGAATGCTTCATTCCACAGAGTGTGCTATTTCCTGCAGGTGTGAATACACACAACATCATTTTAGCTGTTGCCTGAGCATGTGTAAGCAGCAGAGTGAAGCCACCATCACTGTGGGCAGCCAGAGCAGGCTGCTGTGGAGACTGTTTTGTAATGTGGCACCTAGGAGGGAGCGAATTACTAAACAGCCCCCCTTTTCCGTTAGGTTAGCATTGCAAAAGCCAGTCTTGGCTAGTGAGGTGTGTGTGCCAGGCTTCATTCTTCCCTTTGTGTCAGCTATTATTAGACCCAGAAATTGCCAGTAAATTGGGGCTCTGGGCACATTTTGGTTTATGCTGCTGTCTGAATTCTGAAGTGTTGCAACTACTCAATATGGTTTGCTCTTCACTTGAGCAAATTGCCAACAGCTTGTATGTGACTCCTTAAGAATAACGAGAATCAACCTCATTTTAGGAGTGGGGACAGATTGTGTCTGTATTTGGCAACCCACATTCCACTGCAGCTGGGATTGCTTAAGACACTCCATGGAGGTGAGGGGCCGTATTGACAGAGAAAATGTCCATTTTGTCTGAGGGGCTGCTGAGTTTTGTCAGCATTTGTTGGCAGTGATGCTTTCTGTAGCATGGCTTCACTCTCCAAAGCACTGGACGTGACACAAGTAATGGAAGATGGCTGCAGTCTATTTCTGTCCTTTGTCATTTTATGAGGGAGCGAAGTCCTAAATGCCTTCAGACAGAACATTCTAAGGACTCCTTGTGAAACAAGACAAACTTGGAAAAAAATACATCAAATAATGCAGATTGTATATTTTCTTATACTAATTTTTTTGTCTTGCATGAGACACTCAGAAATAGTTCGAGTATTGTTAGTGCCACGGAAATAGTCATACAGCAAAGAAAAGAAAAGCTCTTTCCACTGAATAGCAGAGATTTTGTGTGGGACAATTAAGAATAGATGGAAATGCTTGGAGAGTCTTTCCTAAATTCTATTTTTATCATTTTTTTCCCTTAAGATTTAATCTTTTCAATGACTCACCAATGTAGATAGCATTAATATTCCCCTTTCACAGATTACGAGCTGGAGGCAAAAAGATTAAAAGACTGCACATCTCATTACTGGCTGAGTCAGATTATGTCTAAACATCACGATGACATAGTCTATATTATTAGCAACTAATAAAAGTGCTTCTTGCACTTTAAGTTTTCTACATAATTTTACACATGATATTGCACATGCATTAGTAGATGGCTTTGAAGCCCGAATCAAGTGATGGCTGCAGTATTATAGGGAAGGACACCATAGAAAAGCCATGTGTTATTACTGATTATAGTTATTTTTACTTTAGTTGGAAAGAAAGGTGAGTTCTGGCAAGAGACATTCTCTGTGAAACACTTCTTTCGTCTGTAAACTGGAAGGAATAAATAATGCTGCACCTTGCAGGGCTGGACAAGATAGCATCTTTGACTGACTATCCAAAGAATACTATATTTCCAGTTGTGTCTTTGAGGAGGTAGGGATACTGACATATGTATGAATGAGCATGAGTAGGGTATAATGGCATAATGACGGTATCATGGGAAGAAATCTTTTTTTTTTTTTGCCTCTTAATGTAATGTTGACATTCTGGGTGAACCTTGGACTCTGTGGTTGTCAAGGAATCTTAAACCAAGAACAGATCATTTCTGCTTTCCCACATAGCGATGTTCCTCCTTTGAGAAACATTAGTCTCTGCTTTGGCAGTGGTATATTATCTTTTGCTTATCATGCCTACCTAACAAATAATTTTAGAAGGGTATAGCAAAAAGAGTTTTATGTAAGAGACTTTTCAAGGAATCAAGGTTGCTTGATGATTCTTTTTAGGAGCATGGAAGATTCTTAAAGCATAGTGTCTTTATGGCTTGTTAAACTAGCCCTTTATTAAACTAATAGTTCTGTGAATTATTTACCATTGAGTCAGGTTCCTTTTTGTTCTGTCCATTTACAGGCTAATGTGGGCCATATTGTTTCTGAAATATTAACAAGGTCATTCTAAATCATTATTCTGGAAATCAATACATGTGGCTTCTTTATATTTAATACTCTTGACTTCAGTACTAATTCCAGGTATGTCAGGTGGATGTTATTATCTGAATAACTGTAAAGATAAGTTAGTATTAATTAACATAATTGTGCCTTTTCTCTTCACAAATTTTTTTTGCTAGAATTGTAATAACAGTGTTTCCAATAAAAACACCACCTGAGATGTACCTTCCTTTCTCATAGGATAGCTCTTTACTTTAAAGCTGAGATGGCCTTTCAACTCTGAAGCACCTCTGATTTTCCAGAAAGGACTAATCTAATGCTGTGAAGCAGACGAAATCCTTTTAACATATTCCCACTTTATGGCCAATGCCAGAAAAACATTTATCAGCCTATTGTTGTTTTAAATGCTTACAAAGAGACCACAGAGTAAGAAAGAGATAGTAACAACCCCTAGCATGCCTGGAGAATGGCCTGTTCTTTTATATTTGTGGAGCCCTGTGTCAAGAATGAAAATGTCTAAAAGTAAAGTGCACTTACTCAGAATCTCTGGGGTAAGGTGCAAAGAGCTTGTGCTATAGGAGCCCAGATTAAAAATTAAATGATTGAAACCAGCAGAGCATCTGTTACCAGTATTACGGTGGGAGCTTTCTGGTTAACTCTGTGCCATCTTCACAATTTCCATAAATTGGTGTTGGAAACTAACATCCTTTGGTCTTCTAGTTGCTGTCCGTAGCTCCTAGTAAACCATTTGCTGGTGAGCTGTTTCTTCACAGTCCAGTGATTATTGGTCTTCCAAGGCATGGACTTAATCCATCAATGTGTGATCTAGTCTGTTCAGCATCCTAGTCAAGTTCCAAGTGGTAGGAGTCAAATCCCACTGCCATTACATATCTAGGCTTTGCCCCTGAGACGTGGCATGGGGTACAAAATAGAGTCTAGGAGTGGTACATATACTGTTTACTGATGGGGAGGATCCATGAAGAGGAGAAGGGGCAAGCCCGAGGGATGGGATAGGCCCCTTTTCTTCCAGTTGGTTCCTGTTCTTTTAGATCTGCTCCAATTCTCTACTACTTCCATAGGTGTAAAATCTGAAAACTAAAAGGTGTAATGCTATAGCATCCTTATTTCTATATGTCCCATTTTCAGTCCATACCTCTGCCATTGCCATCACTATATTTTCCAAGGTCTTTCAACTCTCCCCAAAGCTTATGTCTCTCCTTTACCATGCATTTCAAAGGCTCTCCTTTATTAGTAGAACTTCAGCTGTTTTTCAAACATTATTAGAAAGAATCTAACTAAACGAGCTGGTGTGAGTATGCAGCTGATGTTTGACCAAAAGAAAAAAAAAACAAAGAAAAATAGAGCCATGGAATTGTGAGTATTGTCAAGTGGAATGGTATTCTTATTTATTTATTTATATAAAAATGTTTGGGTTTTTTTGAGAGAGAGAGAGAACGTGAGCAACAGAGGGGCAGAGAGAGAGAATCCCAAGCAGGCTCTGAGCCCAGCATGGAGCTTAATGTGGGGCTTGATCCCATGAGCCATGACCTCATGACCTGAACTGAAATCAAGAGTCAGTTGCTCAACTGAGTCGGCCACCCAGGTGCCCACGAAGTGGTACTTTTAAAAAGAAGATATTTCAGATTTTTGAGGACACCAGGGGTGGCAAGATGGCGGCTTAGGAGGACGCTGGGCTCACCGCACGTCCTGCTGATCACTTAGATTCCACCTACACCTGCCTAAATAACCCAGAAAACCGCCAGAGGATTAGCAGAACCGAGTCGCCGGAGCCAAACGCAGACGAGAGGCCCACGGAAGAGGGTAGGAAGGGCGGCGAGGCGGTGCATGCTCCATGGACTGGAGGGAGGGAGCCAGGGTGGAGGGGCGGCTCGCCGGCCAAGCAGAGCCCCCGAGTCTGGCTGGCAAAAGCGGAGGGGCCGGGCGGACTGTGTTCCCACAACAAGCGCGACTTAGCGTCTGGGAGGTCATAAGTTAACAGCTCTGCTCCGGAAAGCGGGAAGGCTGGAGGACAAAGGGAGGGAGAGCTGCTGAGCCCCCTGACAACAGAGCTCAGTTTGGTGGGGAACAAAGGCGCTCGCCAGCGCCATCTCCCCCGCCCATCCCCCAGCCGAAATCCCAAAGGGAACCGGTTCCTGCCAGGGAACTTGCTTGCTCCGCGCAAACACCCAACTCTGCGCTTCTGTGGAGCCAAACCTCCGGCAGCGGATCTGACTCCCTCCCGCTGCCACAGGGCCCCTCCTGAAGTGGATCACCTAAGGAGAAGCGATCTAAGCCTGCCCCTCCTGCCCCCGAGCACCTTGCCTACCCACCCCAGCTAATACGCCAGATCCCCAGCATCACAAGCCTGGCAGGGTGCAAGTAGCCCAGATGAGCCACACCACCCCACAGTGAATCCCGCCCCTAGGAGAGGGGAAGAGAAGGCACACACCAGTCTGACTATGGCCCCAGCGGTGGGCTGGGGGCAGACATCAGGTCTGACTGCGGCCCCGCCCACCAACTCCAGTTATACACCACAGCACAGGGGAAGTGCCCTGCAGGTCCTCACCACGCCAGGGACTGTCCAAAATGACCAAGCGGAAGAATTCCCCTCAGAAGAATCTCCAGGAAATAACAACAGCTAATGAGCTGATCAAAAAGGACTTAAATAACATAACAGAAAGTTAATTTAGAATAATAGTCATAAAATTAATCGCTGGGCTTGAAAACAGTATACAGGACAGCAGAGAATCTCTTGCTACAGAGATCAAGGGACTAAGGAACAATCACGAGGAGCTGAAAAATGCTTTAAACGAAATGCATAACAAAATGGAAACCACCACAGCTCGGCTTGAAGAGGCAGAGGAGAGAATAGGTGAACTAGAAGATAAAGTTATGGAAAAAGAGGAAGCTGAGAAAAAGAGAGATAAAAAAATCCAGGAGTATGAGGGGAAAATTAGAGAACTAAGTGATACACTAAAAAGAAATAATATACGCATAATTGGTATCCCAGAGGAGGAAGAGAGAGGGAAAGGTGCTGAAGGGGTACTTGAAGAAATCATAGCTGAGAACTTCCCTGAACTGGGGAAGGAAAAAGGCATTGAAATCCAAGAGGCACAGAGAACTCCCTTCAGACGTAACTTGAATCGATCTTCTGCACGACATATCATAGTGAAACTGGCAAAATACAAGGATAAAGTTAAAATTCTGAAAGCAGCAAGGGGTAAACGTGCCCTCACATATAAAGGGAGACCTATAAGACTCGTGACTGATCTCTCCTTTGAAACTTGGCAGGCCAGAAAGAATTGGCATGAGATTTTCAGGGTGCTAGACAGAAAAAATATGCAGCCAAGAATCCTTTATCCAGCAAGTCTGTCATTTAGAATAGAAGGAGAGATAAAGGTGTTCCCAAACAAACAAAAACTGAAGGAATTTGTCACCACTAAACCAGCCCTACAAGAGATCCTAAGGGGGACCCTGTGAGACAAAGTCCCAGAGACATCACTATAAGCATAAAACATACAGACATCACAATGACTCTAAACCCGTATCTTTCTATAATAACACTGAATGTAAATGGATTAAATGCGCCAACCAAAAGACATAGGGTATCAGAATGGATAAAAAAACAAGACCCATCGATTTGCTGTCTACAAGAGACTCATTTTAGACCTGAGGACACCTTTAGATTGAGAGTGAGGGGATGGAGAACTATTTATCATGCGACTGGAAGCCAAAAGAAAGCTGGAGTAGCCTTACTTATATCAGACAAACTAGACTTTAAATTAAAGGCTGTAACAAGAGATGAAGAAGGACATTATATAATAGTTACAGGGTCTATCCATCAGGAAGAGCTAACAATTATAAATGTCTATGCACCGAAAACCGGAGCCCCCAAATATATAAAACAATTACTCATAAACAAGAGCAACCTTATTGATAAGAATGTGGTAATTGCAGGGGACTTTAACACCCCACTTACAGAAATGGATAGATCATCTAGACACACGGTCAATGAAGAAACAAGGGCCCTGAATGACACATTGGATCAGATGGACTTGACAGATCTATTTAGAACTCTGCATCCCAAAGCAACAGAATATACTTTCTTCTCGAGTGCACATGGAACATGCTCCAAGATAGATCATATACTGGGTCACAAAACAGCCCTTCATAAGTTTACAAGAATTGAAATTATACCATGCTTACTTTCAGACCACAATGCTATGAAGCTTGAAATCAACCACAGAAAAAAGTCTGGAAAAACTCCAAAAGCATGGAGGTTAAAGAACACCCTACTAACGAATGAGTGGGTCAACCAGACAATTAGAGAAGAAATTAAAAAATATATGGAAACAAACGAAAATGAAAATACAACAATCCAAACGCTTTGGGACGCAGCAAAGGCAGTCCTGAGAGGAAAATACATTGCCATCCAGGCCTATCTCAAGAAACAAGAAAAATCCCAAATACCAAATCTAACAGCACACCTAAAGGAACTAGAAGCAGAACAGCAAAGGCAGCCTAAGCCCAGCAGAAGAAGAGAAATAATAAAGATCAGAGCAGAAATAAACAATATAGAATCTAAAAAAACTGTAGAGCAGATCAACGAAACCAAGAGTTGGTTTTTTGAAAAAATAAACAAAATTGACAAACCTCTAGCCAGGCTTCTCAAAAAGAAAAGGGAGATGACCCAAATAGATAAAATCATGAATGAAAATGGAATGATTACAACCAATCCCTCAGAGATACAAACAATTATCAGGGAATACTATGAAAAATTATATGCCAACAAATTGGACAACCTGGAAGAAATGGACAAATTCCTGAACACCCACACTCTTCCAAAACTCAATCAGGATGAAATAGAAAGCTTGAACAGACCCATAACCAGTGAAGAAATTGAATCGGTTATCAAAAATCTCCCAACAAATAAGAGTCCAGGACCAGATGGCTTCCCAGGGGAGTTCTACCAGACGTTTAAAGCAGAGATAATACCTATCCTTCTCAAGCTATTCCAAGAAATAGAAAGGGAAGGAAAACTTCCAGACTCATTCTATGAAGCCAGTATTACCTTGATTCCTAAACCAGACAGAGACCCAGTAAAAAAAGAGAACTACAGGCCAATATCCCTGATGAATATGGATGCAAAAATTCTCAATAAGATACTAGCAAATCGAATTCAACGGCATATAAAAAGAATTATTCACCATGATCAAGTGGGATTCATTCCTGGGATGCAGGGCTGGTTCAACATTCGCAAATCAATCAACGTGATACATCACATTAACAAAAAAAGAGAGAAGAACCATATGATCCTGTCAATCGATGCAGAAAAGGCCTTCGACAAAATCCAGCACCCTTTCTTAATAAAAACCCTTGAGAAAGTCGGGATAGAAGGAACATACTTAAAGATCATAAAAGCCATTTATGAAAAGCCCACAGCTAACATCATCCTCAACGGGGAAAAACTGAGAGCTTTTTCCCTGAGATCAGGAACACGACAAGGATGCCCACTCTCACCGCTGCTGTTTAACATAGTGCTGGAAGTTCTAGCATCAGCAATCAGACAACAAAAGGAAATCAAAGGCATCAAAATTGGCAAAGATGAAGTCAAGCTTTCGCTTTTTGCAGATGACATGATATTATACATGGAAAATCCAATAGACTCCACCAAAAGTCTGCTAGAACTGATACAGGAATTCAGCAAAGTTGCAGGATACAAAATCAATGTACAGAAATCAGTTGCATTCTTATACACTAACAATGAAGCAACAGAAAGACAAATAAGGAAACTGATCCCATTCACAATTGCACCAAGAAGCATAAAATACCTAGGAATAAATCTAACCAAAGATGTAAAGGATCTGTATGCTGAAAACTATAGAAAGCTTATGAAGGAAATTGAAGAAGATTTAAAGAAATGGAAAGACATTCCCTGCTCATGGATTGGAAAAATAAATATTGTCAAAATGTCAATACTACCCAAAGCTATCTACACATTCAATGCAATCCCAATCAAAATTGCACCAGCATTCTTCTCGAAACTAGAACAAGCCATCCTAAAATTCATATGGAACCACAAAAGGCCCCGAATAGCCAAAGGAATTTTGAAGAAGAAGACCAAAGCAGGAGGCATCACAATCCCAGACTTTAGCCTCTACTACAAAGCTGTCATCATCAAGACAGCATGGTATTGGCACCAAAACAGACACATAGACCAATGGAATAGAATAGAAACCCCAGAACTAGACCCACAAACGTATGGCCAACTCATCTTTGACAAAGCAGGAAAGAACATCCAAGGGAAAAAAGACAGCCTCTTTAACAAATGGTGCTGGGAGAACTGGACAGCAACATGCAGAAGGTTGAAACTAGACCACTTTCTCACACCATTCACAAAAATAAACTCAAAATGGATAAAGGACCTAAATGTGAGACAGGAAACCATCAAAACCTTAGAGGAGAAAGCAGGAAAAGACCTCTCTGACCTCAGCCGTAGCAATCTCTTACTCGACACATCCCCAAAGGCAAGGGAATTAAAAGCAAAAGTGAATTACTGGGACCTTATGAAGATAAAAAGCTTCTGCACAGCAAAGGAAACAACCAACAAAACTAAAAGGCAACCAACGGAATGGGAAAAGATATTCGCAAATGACATATCGGACAAAGGGCTAGTATCCAAAATCTATAAAGAGCTCACCAAACTCCACACCCGAAAAACAAATAACCCAGTGAAGACATGGGCAGAAAACATGAATAGACACGTCTCTAAAGAAGACATCCGGATGGCCAACAGGCACATGAAAAGATGTTCAGCGTCGCTCCTTATCAGGGAAATACAAATCAAAACCACACTCAGGTATCACCTCACGCCAGTCAGAGTGGCCAAAATGAACAAATCAGGAGACTATAGATGCTGGAGAGGATGTGGAGAAACGGGAACCCTCTTGCACTGTTGGTGGGAATGCAAATTGGTGCAGCCGCTCTGGAAAGCAGTGTGGAGGTTCCTCTGAAAATTAAAAATAGACCTACCCTATGACCCAGCAATAGCACTGCTAGGAATTTATCCAAGGGATACAGGAGCACTGATGCATAGGGCCACTTGTACCCCAATGTTCATAGCAGCACTCTCAACAATAGCCAAATTATGGAAAGAGCCTAAATGTCCATCAACTGATGAATGGATAAAGAAATTGTGGTTTATATACACAATGGAATATTACGTGGCAATGAGAAAAAATGAAATATGGCCTTTTGTAGCAACGTGGATGGAACTGGAGAGTGTGATGCTAAGTGAAATAAGCCATACAGAGAAAGAGAGATACCATATGGTTTCACTCTTATGTGGATCCTGAGAAACTTAACAGGAACCCATGGGGGAGGGGAAGGAAAAAAAAAAAAAGAGGTTAGAATGGGAGAGAGCCAAAGCATAAGAGACTGTTAAAAACTGAGAACAAACTGAGGGTTGATGGGGGGTGGGAGGGAGGAGAGGGTGGGTGATGGGTATTGAGGAGGGCACCTTTTGGGATGAGCACTGGGTGTTGTATGGAAACCAATTTGTCAATAAATTTCATAAAAAAAAAAGAAGATATTTCATTTATAAGTGTACAAAGTAGATTTTCTTTTGTTTAAATTGTATGTTAATGTCATATTCTCTACTCCCCCCCCCCATAGATTTTTAACTTTGATAGCTATCTAATCTTAATATTTGAAAATAGAGTTGCTAGATTGAGCAGGCCCAGGGACATACGTCACTTCTGCACAAATCTTTGCTTTTTTTTGGGCAAGCCATACCCAGACTATTGTCTGCTTGGTTACAGTTTCTCACCTGCTTCTAGAGATGCTTATCCTCACTGACCAGGGTTGGGGACCTGACATAGACCCATCAGAAGAGCATGCTTTTATCTGCAATGAACCTTAAAAGTTAAAAAAAAAGTTTTTTCTTCAGTATTGTAGTAGTTATATCATTTACACAGTATTGTGAAAAGAAAATGATAATTTGTAAGTTAAAAAATAGACATACTGTGAAGATCTCTTAAAGTTTAGTCCACTTTTCTGCAGAATCATTGTGTCTCATGGTAGAGTGAATATCTACAGCAAAAGTAGGTTTTCAGTGGGGTCAGAGAGTAGAAGCTCTGTAAGAAACCTTGAAATTTTATCAGAAAATTTTCAGCAGTGAAATTCAAGGAAAGATCGTATCACTGGACTTTTCGATAGTTATGTTAAATTTCTTTTACATTATCTGACATCAGTTGCTTTAGGTAGCATATTGAATTCAGGCTATAATTTTCTGCCTTGGTAGTCTTCAATATTATCATTTCAGATCTAGTTCAATTTTCTCAAATACTAAGACATGTAGTTTCTGCTTTATTTGTGAGAAGAACCAGGGTGATGAATACATTTGGATTTCTGCATGTTCTATTTTGTAGTGCAAATGAAGATTTTTTTTTTCAAAAAAAGGTGTGTCTAGTTGTATCTTTGCAAAGTGCTTTTCAGAAAATAACTTTGAATATTCATTTTAATACTGTTGTGACATTATACGGCCTCTGTGCTGTTAAGTCTTAAGTGATTGAGTATAGCCTATACCCTTACAGTTCGGCAGTAATTTTAGTAACATTTTAATGTCATATCCTCGCCTTTGCATACTGCATGCAACCTATATTTTAGGATTTTTTAAAGTGTAATATATATTGCAAAATGACTTTGACACTACTTGTCCTCTTGGACTAACTGTATTCTATAAACATTTAAGCTTTACTTTTTTTTAATGTTGATGTATTTGTCAGTGCAGAGCCCCATGTGGAGCTTGAACTCATGAACCATGAGATCATGACCTGAGCAGAAATCAAGAGTTGGATACTTAACCACTTGAGCCACCCAGGTGCCCTCAAGCTTTACTTTTGATTGACATTGCACCAAAAACAAAAGAAAAACAAACAAACAAACAAAAAAGAATTTCAGTCATGCTGTGATGACCTAGTGTTGAGACCTTGCTCAGCTAGTTACTTTGTACTTGGTCCGAAATGTTTAATAGGACACATCTAGCCTTCTGTAGGGATTGGGGGAAATGTGGCCAGAAGTTGCAGAAGTTACATTCACATGCCAGTGAGCTGTGGTCAGCTTCTCCCTAAAGGCTGTAACCCCCTTAGACAACTTCCTCTTTGGGAAGTTGCAGAGCATAGAAACTTCTAAAGAAGGGGCCTGGCTGCAGGGAGAGAGTGAGGAGTTTTCTTGCTCAGAGGAGCCTCCTTGCATCACAGTTGGCCATGAAGAGCCCTTTCCTGCTGTGGCTCAGGCCCAGCCCACCCTTCAGTTAGAGACTATGGGAAGAGACAGAAGCTCATTGGTGGCCTTGGGAGCCACATGCTCATTCTTTCATGGTGCTCCTTGCATGGTGAATGCCATCTCCTCCTTGATCAGGTATGGTGCCATTGTTTTGAGAGTGGTTAGAGACCAGAGTGGTGATGCTGGTGTATCAGGCTATGGTTCTTGCAGATGTATATTTTGGAGGTGCTTAATTTAAAATGATCTAGAAGTTTCTTAGTGGAATCAAACAGCAGGCAGGCATAGTGATTTTGACACAGGATTAACCAAAGTCAGGATATGAGAGTTTGAAAATGTATGTGTTTAAGGATGAGACATTAGTGAGACAGATATGCTTTAAAAAAAGAAAGATTGGAAGAGTCGTGAAAGTCATATTGCCTTTGCTGTCACCAGTCTATGATGCCATGATCTCCCATTTGGGCTATTGTAGTAGCCTCCTAAGCTCCCTATATCCATCCTGCCCCCTGGAGGCTGACATCCTTACCACTGAAAATACAAGTGAGGTTTTGCTATACCTCTGTCCAAACTTTCCCAGGGCTTCGCATCTCACAAAGAGCGAAACAGAGAGTTTTTACTGTGGTTGCCATGGCATTCCTGGCCTGCCCCTTAGGCCTTTCTGCCCTCATCTTACATCATACTTAATCACTCCATTCAGGACCCTCTGTTCTCCTTGCTTTCCCTTGAATGTGCCATACCCTCCTCAGAACTTTTCCGCATACATATCCCTATTACTGGAACATTATTCTTCCAGATATCCTCATTACTCACTTCTTTGCTTCATTCCCATCTCTGTTCAAATAGTACTAAGAAAGGCCTTTGTGGCCACGCTATCTAAAATAGCACACTCACCGCCCCCCCCCCCACCCTTTAACCACTTGCCCTGCCTTCTTCATAGCACTTACCACCACCTGTCATATTCTATTAGATTGAGTTACATGAAATTGCCTTTTCTGTGAGTCAAGAATAGTAGAATATTGGCCATTTCGTATGGTTCAAACTAGAGTACATTTATTGATTTATTTCTCTTCTAGCTTAAAATATATTTATTAATTTGTTTAATATTTTTATTCTTCCACCTGGAACTAAGATTTAAACTCTGTGGGTCCAGGGTTTAGTTTTGTTTTGGGCAAGGTACCCAGTTTGCATATACTTAGAAAAGCTGTGCTGAATGAATGGAAAGAAGGAAGAAAAGTCAGTGAAATTTGTTGATAGTGAGCAGAGAAAATTTACATGGCAAGTGATCTGGGCTTAGAGATTCTAGAAAAATATGATTGGAAGGGCTTATGAGAGTCTAGAAAATGGCAAGACTTATTTGGATCCATGTGAAGTGCAGTGTAAAGTTCTAGGTAATTGGAGCTTTTGGCTTTGTATGGACCTTAATTATTTTTTTTCCTATGATTTTCTGCTATGGGAACTAAGAAGGATGTATCTTGCCAGTTGTGCTCTAAGTTGATTTTTATTAGAGAAAAGAGGTTATTTTTTAGTTTGGGTTCTAGAAACATGGCTGATAATCTTAATACCAAATCTTGTACAAACACTTAGAAATACTAGATAAAATAAACAATCTGTTTCATATAATTTGATCTTAAAAGGAAATAAGGGCATCACCATGGGTCAGAAATAAAGATGGAATTAAAAACCTAGGTAGTAAACATGTGAACTGATACCGTGACTTCCCTTGAGAAAATTTAGTTTCCCTAAAGTAAGGGCTTGAGTTTTAACAACCATGTAGAGACATGAAATGAAAATTGAGATTCTGTGGGCTGGAATAGAGATCTTAAGCACAAAGTTATGACCTTTTAATAGAAGGCTATTGAAAAAAAAAGTCTACCATCAGCACAGGAGAGATAAGAAAGTTGTATCTTAGAAAATAATGTTTCCTCCAAAGGCATATCACTGTGGATTTGTATCTCATTTGGGTTTGGGATTTAAATCTTTATTATTTGTGTAGTATGGAAAAGAATCACAACTTGAGAAATAAACCCAAAAGAAATTAATCCAGGCAACTGGTAACTCTGAGACATTTGGCTGAATCAATTGCAAACTTCTCAGGAAGGATATTGTCATTTAAACCGTTTTACAGGTTTCTTACAGGATAAATTAATTCTAAATATTAACTCATAATTTATAAAATATAAGAAAATATTCCCCATGAATAAAAGTTATAAAATACAAAAAAGAGTAACGTTAGAATTTAATACTTCCACATGATGGAGTTATCACATAGAGTATAAAATAAGACCATTGAAAATAATTAAGGCATGAAAACCAAATTATACATAGAAGAAAAATTAGATTTGCAAAAAGACCAGATGGAAATTGTAAAAGTGAAAAGTACAGTAATATAAACTAAAAATTTGTCAAATGGGTTGAACAAATTAGACACAGCTGAAGAGAGAATTAGTCAACTATAATGTAATTTGAAGAAATAAACCAGAAGTTACTGAAGAGAAAGAAACAGAAAATATGAAAGACAAGTTAAGAGACATGTTAGAATCAGAAAATCCAGTGAATGTTTAATAGGCATTTTAGAAGGTGAGAATTGGGACAAGTGGGAAGAGACCATATCTGAAATTAAGAATTTAAGCAAAAAAACCAAAAAGATCCCAGATGGACTTTCAAATTAATAAACAGGATTCTAAACAAATCAAAACAAAACAAAAAACAAAAGTCAAAACAAAAAACATAATAGAAATTCAAAAATATTTAAAACTGAATGATAACATTATTTAAAATAATACATAATAAAACTTACAGGAAGCAATAAAAGTTGTAGTTAAGGCTGAAACAAAAGATTTCATCTGTAAATGCCTGTATCAGAGAACAAAACAAGGTTAAAAATTAATAATGTTAGATCAGACTCAAGACTTAAACAGCAAACAAAACGTAATAAAAGAAATAAGTAAGAAATAGAATTAATAAAACAGACAAAGTCAAAAGTTGGTCTTCTGAAAGACTGATAAGTAGGTAACTTCTTGCAGCCTTGAGCAAGAAAAAAATTTATTTAAAAATACTGGAAATGTTACAGCTATCGGTCATATATTAGAAATGACCCCTTTACATCTAAAACAGGAGGATAATGGCCTCTATCTCTGTTTATATATAACTTGTCCTAGGCAGCCTAGTAAGTAAAGGAAAGAAATAAATAGTCAAAGGGAAGAAAAAGGAGAAATGAAATTGCCATTACCTAGAGATATGACTGTCAAAATAGGAGAGACTTGACAGAAAAGAACTTGGAATTATGAAAGTTCAGAAAGATTACTGTATATAAAATAAACCAACTTAGCATACCCAACCAATAAACAATTAAAAAATTCAGTTTAAAAGCTGATACCATGACAACTATCAACAAAAACTGGAGACATGGGAATAAATCTAACAAAAGATGTGGAAGTTTTTTAAAAGATAGTATTACAAAAATTGTACTTAAGGTACAAAGAAGATGTAAGTAAATTGACAGATATACCATCCTTACAGTAGAATTACCTAATATCATAAAGATTTAAGACTTCCTAAATAAGCTTATAAATTATAATAAAAATTTACACAGGTGGTTTTGTTTATTTGTTTGGGGAAACTTGACAAGCTGATTCTAAAGTGTTTATGAGGCACTAATGGTCATATGAATGTATAACCAATACTGTGTTGAAGAAGTTAGGGAGACTAGTCATACCACATACCAAGAAGTGTTCTAAAGGTATAGTAAATAAGAATTGGGACATTGGAGGAACACTAATAAATATGCCAAGTTCAGAAACAGGCTCATGTATGACTGAGAATGTATTATAAATGAGTATAGAAAGGATCTAGTAAATAGAGAAGTAATGATTCATATGGAGGGAATAAACATACTAAGATCCCTTCCTCATTCCAAATACAGATTAAACCCTAGACCTAATGTTTCTATAAAAGTTAAAGGAAAAGTAAAAAAAAAATTACATTTTTAGAAGAAAGTATGAGAATGGATGAGAAAGGATGAGAATATCTTTCTGACCAATGAGTAGGGAAGGGTTTCTTAAGGCAGACATTAAAACACAAACCATGCAGAAAAATAATGACTATCTTAAAATGAAGTATCTGTACAGAAGAGACAGTTACATTTCATACTCAACAGTTGGGTTAAAAACTATAATCTGAAAATACCAAATATTGTCTATGATGTAGAAGAATAAATTGGTATGACCAACTGGGAAAGGAGTTTGACCTATTTTAGTAAATTTAACAACGTACATATCCTAAAACAGAAATTCCACTTCTAGGCATCTATCATAGAAACATATTTATATATGTTCACCAGGAGACATGCACTTAAATGTTTATTTTGGCATAGTTCGATAATGGCATAGTACCAGAAAAAATTCTGTATGTCCATAATTAGAAGAATGTGCAAATAAAAGGTGGTGTATTTATATAGTAGACTGGAGTCCAGTAGATAAGTATTACTCCATGAGATGCATTAACATGGTTTGATCTCAACAATAGAAAATTAAGGAAAAAAAAGTTACAGAAAAATTAATGATATATCATTTACATTAAATTTTAGGACATGCAAAACAGTGTTCTTTATTTTCAAAGAATATATTAACAGGTAGTAACATAATTTTAAGAATGGAAATTCTGAACATTAATTTTAGGATACTTCTGTGAAGGGAGGTAAGGAGGAATGGAAATGGGATCAGAGAGAGAGGGTTTCAAGGGGTTTTTTAAAATCTGTACGAATTTTCTTTTCAACTCTTTATTTGATAATATAGATTATACAATAATACATACCTATCCTGTTTACCTTTCACTCATTTTCACCTGATGATTATACCTATTACCATAGTATAATATCAAAACAAGGAGTTTGACATTGGTCAATTGTGTGTATATAGATCTTTGTCATTTTATCACACATGTGGATTTGTGTAACCACCATCTCAATTAAGATTCAGAACAGTTCTATCATTATGAAATATTCCAATACTATGCTTTTGTAATCACATCCACTCCCTTTCCCCTGTGGTCCCTAAACTAATTTGGCAACCACCTAATTTGTTTCCCATATCTATAAAATTTTATTGTTTCAAGATTGTCCCTTTACTCTTTTGTATTCCCCCAACCATGTATGAAAGATACGGTTTTTTGGATCTTTGCAAGTATTGGTATCACTATTTTTAATTTTAGCTGTTCTAATGAGTAACTAGTGATCTCATCATATTTTTACTTTAAATTTCTCTAGTTGGTAGTGTATTATTTTTCTCTTGCTGCTGTAACAAGTAACCACAAACTTTGTGGCTTAAAGCAATACAAACATTATCTTATAGTTCTTTATATTACGAATCTTACACAGGTCTCACAAGGCTGGATAAAGGTGCTGACAGAGAGTGTTCTTTTTGTAGGTACTGGAGGACAATCTGCTTCCTTCCCTTTTCCAGCTTCCATATTTCTTGTTTCCCGACCCCCTTCCTCTGTGTTCAAACATCCATTCAGACCTCTTTTGCCTTAGGATCCCACTTTTAAGGACTTTTAAAGACTTCAGATTATATTGGGCCTACCCAGGTAATTGAGGATAACTGCTCTATTTTAAGATTAGCTAAATAGCAACCTTGATTCTCCTTTGCCATGCAATGTAACATATTCACAGATTCTGGAGGCTGGATGTGGACATCTTTGGAGGGGCATTAGTCTGCCTCCCATAGTTAGTGATGTTGAGCATCTTTGCATGTGCTTATTTGCCATCCACATATCCTCTTCAGTGAAGTGTCAGTGTCTTTTGACCATTTTCTAATTGGATTGTTTGTTTTATTACTGTGGAGTTTTGAGAAGGCTTTTCTTTTCTCTTTCTTTCTTTCTTTCTTTCTTTCTTTTTTGTTTTTTGGTATTTTAAAAATTATAGTTATGGGTCTTATAATCTTTAGTTAACAAATATTCCTCTCAGTCTATAGCTTGTCTTTTCATCCTCTTAACAGGATCATTCACAGAACAAAGGATTTTAATTTTGATGAAGTGCAAGTTACTGATATTTTTCTTTTATGTATAGTGCTTTTGGTGTTATTCTGTATTTCAGTAAGATCTAACCCCTGAAGATTTTCTCCTGTTATCTGCTAAAAGTTTTTATGGTTTTACACTTTACATTTAGGTCTACAATCCATTTTAAGTTAATTTTTTTTTTAAATTTTTTTTTCAACGTTTTTTATTTATTTTTGGGACAGAGAGAGACAGAGCATGAACGGGGGAGGGGCAGAGAGAGAGGGAGACACAGAATCGGAAACAGGCTCCAGGCTCTGAGCCATCAGCCCAGAGCCCGACGCGGGGCTCAAACTCACGGACCGCGAGATGGTGACCTGGCTGAAGTCGGACGCTTAACCGACTGCGCCACCCAGGCGCCCCTTAATTTTTTAGTAAATGGTAAGGTTTGGATCAGGGTTCTTTTTATTTTTCACCTATGGATATCTGTAGGATTGTTCTAGCGCCTACAGTATTTCCTCCATTGACTGAATTTTCAATCTTTGATAACAAATACATTGGTCATATTCGTTTGGAGTTGAATTGATTTCTTTTCCTTTAAAAAAGGAGAAATACAATGACCTGTTAAGATTTTTGTTTTGCTTGAAAATATTTATTTATTTATTTAAAATGTTTATTTTTGAGATAGTGCAAGAGGGGGAGGGGCAGAGAGAGGAGGAGAAAGGATTCAAAGAGGGCTCCACGCTGACAGCAATGAGCCCGATGTGGGGCTTGAACTCATGAACCGTGAGATCATGATCTGAACTGAAGTTGAATGCTCAACTGACTGAGCCACCCAGGTGCCCCATGAACTGTTACGTTTTAATATGAGTTAGGGCACAATAGTATGTTGTTTTTTAATTTTTTTTATTGCATTGAAATAGTTGATAATAATAACATATAAAGGGGGCATTTGCACTCTCCAAGTGTGAAAATGTTGGGAGAGTTGGGGATGGTGTGATGATAAGAAAATCACACTGGATTGGAGATTATTAGCTGTATGAACTTTATAAAAGTTTTGTTCTTTTCTGGGCTTCACTTTTACTTTCAGTGAACCAAGAGTGCTCTTCTAGGTGACCTCCTAGAGCTGTTTGCAACACTAATGCTCAGAGTATGTGATGAGTACTTATCATTGAGTTTATAATAAGAGGTGAGGAGAGCCATCCAGGCTGTCATTCTTGCTTATAGTGTAAAGAATCAAGTAGAGGCTGCATAATTAACTAGAAGTTCATGGTTAACAAAAAGCCTTGTATTTCAAAGAACTTTGGTGCATTTCTGCCTACTTACAACTAATCATAATAGTATAGAAGGTATCATTGTATAAAATCAAGACTTTGCATTTTAAGAACATCCCAGACTGAAGGCAGTGTAGTATACAGAAATAGAAAAAAGACATTAGTGGAAAAACTGATGAAATCCTAGGAAAATCTTAGTGAATAGCCTTTTCTTGATGTTAATCCCTCAAATTTAGCAGTATACCATAGTTTGTAAGACATTGATTTTAGTGGAGGTGTTATAAAATTTTCACCAGACTATACAGCACAATGAGGGGAAACAAATAAACAAACAAACAAACAAACTAGAAATCAGCTTTTGACACGGCAGCCTGAGTTGCTCCGTGGACTGGCTCCTCAGTGAAACAACAGTAACTGGTGCAACTTATTCTAAAAACCTAACTGTTTAAGTCTGGAAATTATCCCAAGGGTATATAGCAAATGGAGAAATCTGTATTCAAGAAAATGGACTAGACTGAGGTCACCACAGAGTTTGTGGCATTTAAGCCATGACACATTCCCCTTCTTCTGCCCCACCAATTTATCCTAACTAATCTTGCATTCCAGGTAATTGCATTCAAAGCATGGGGCTCCCTCTCCCCCAAGATTCCATTCTGGGGCCGCAGAATCTCCCCTGGAGGGACTGTCCACCAGCGTTTCTAATCCTTCCCCTCATCCCCAGCTCTGTGTTGTAGAACTCTGAGACAAGAGGACTTAGAAGTCTGAAGCATTCATCTCTGTCTTGTAGGGTAAAAGCTTGACCTTAGGCATGGCCGTCTAAGGTTAATGGGCTCCAATCACCACACCAGTTTCTAGCACAGAGAGTTTCCACACCAAGAGAGGCAAGACCTAGAAGATCACGGGTTATTGTTCCTCTTCAGCACCCTGCTTGTAAAGGCAGGGCTACTCAGAGAATCAGGCCACTGTCTCTACCCCTGATCCAGAGCAGTGTTGCAGAGATTTTTCTCAGGGGGAAAGACAGTACTATATAGTTCTCCCCAAGGAAAAAAGATTGCTCACTCCAAGACAACAAAAAGAGAATTTGTAGACCAGTCAGATGTTTCACAGAGAGTACCAGAGAAAGATAGTTAAGAGTCCTTCTGGGCTTGCAACAAGCCTTGAATCAAGTCTCAAATACCACCCCTAGAAGAGGCCCAAGTTTAATTGGTTTAGATTGTGGAACAGTTTATTACCCAGGCATTGCTGAAAACAACAGAGCAATCATCCAGCAATTAGCAGAAGCCCATAGCCAGTATTTTACCAAAAAACTTAGAGATCAGGGAAATAAGTAGTCACAGGGAGTCATACTAAAACTGTCATCCGAAGGTGATTGTGAGTGTGTCCAAGGCTGTGCCCTCTGAAGAGTGATGGGAGAGGTTTCAAACTGCAGAAGAAATAGGCTTCTCTGAAATAGTGCAGCCAAACTACTAAACAAAGCAAGCAAACAACAATGACAAGCCCCAGGCGTTTGGGATCAGTATCCAGAGTTGCTGGAATATATGGTCTAAAATGTCCAGTTTTCAACAAAAAATTACAAGGCATGCAAAAAAACAAAGTGTGACCCATAGACTAGAAAAAGAGGCAAGAATAATTTCATTTGAAAGGAACAAGGTTCCTCACCAGACTTACCAGACACAGATGTCAAAACAGCTATTATATAAAGAATTGAAGACAATCATACTTAAAAAAGGAAAGGAAGGTATAGTAACAGTATTTCATCAAGTAGAGAATGTCAATAAAGGGATAGAAATTATTTAAAAAGAACCAAATAGAAATTCTGGAGTTGAAAATTAAAATAACCTAAATGAGAAATTTACTAGCGGGGTTCAACAGGTTTGATCTGGCGGTAGAAAAACTCAGTAACGATATATTGATAGAAATTATGCAGTCTAAAGAACAGAGAGAAACAATAACGAAGAGAAGTAAAAAGAACCTCACAGAAATATCAGATGGCATTAAGTACAGCTACATATGCATAATTGGAGTACCATAGAGAGGAGAGTGGACTAGAAAAACAATTTGAAGACCACAGTATCTCTTCCTTGGGAATTGTCTCTTCCTCTGAGTGCCTGACCTTCCTATTTTACATTGTTAACATTTCCCTTTGCTTAAAGAAAAAAAAAAAAAGGAAATGACAGTTGTAGTTGATGGCACTTATGTTGTATGGCCTTTAATTTACAAAATAAAATGTTGGCACTCCTATATTGACCTGAGAGTATTTTTTAATGTAAAAATTATATTGTTTCATAAAATCCTAAATTTGGGAACCCCTGGTTTAAAAATTAAATCTCTAGTCAGTGGTCCTTGGAACCTGACAGCTTTAAGAAACTAATAACCATTAAAGTTTTAATATTAGTGTTAATTTATTATTGAGAGAGAGAGAGCGAGTGAGCATGAGCAGGGGAGTGGCAGAGAGAGAGAGGGAGACACATAATTGGAAGCACGCTCCAGGCTCCAAGCTGTCAGCACTGAATCCAATGTGGGGCTCGAACTCACAAGCCTTGAGATCATGACTTGAGCTGAAGTCGGATGCTTAACCCACTGAGCCACCCACGTGCATCTAACATTTTAATATTAGAAGCGTATTATATACCTTCAGGTGCCTAGCAAAATACTTATTACATAGTTGATTTAGTAAATATGTATTGGAGTGAATGACACAAGAGGATCAGGAGTGTATGACTTTGTGCGCGTGCACATGTGCGCGCATGTGCATGGGTGGCTGGCCATGACCCCTCCTGCTGGTCTCCTTCAAAGCTATATAGATACATCTAATATGTATGAGTTTACTTGTTCTTTGCTCACCTTCTTTTTATGAGATTTTGCTTTGACATATTTATATGGGTTCTGATTTTTTAGTTGAGTTTCAGAAATCCTCTCCAAGTATTAACAGATAAGTGGAATTATTTAATACCCCCCTCCTTCAGTTTTGAGTATATGTTTTTTTGTTTGTTTTTGTTGATGGTATGGCTGCTGTTGAATTTGTTCACTATTTTGAATTCCAAGGTCACATTAAAATTTTAATGTTTCTTTTTCTCAGTGTCTGAAGACCTTTTAAATAATTTTATTTGTTCTGTTTTACCCTCTGCCCTGGTGTTTTTATTTCTTGGAGAGAATCCTGAGTATATATTAGCTCCACAGAGCAGGTTTCAGTTTACCCTTTCTATTCCATGGGCTAGTCTAAGGCTTCTTCATGTGTTGTGAACAGTTTGTTCCTCGCTGATGGGTCTGAAAATGCTTAGTAATAATTATGCTTCCTGGATCTTTGTGAAATAACCTGCTTTACCCAATTTAGCACACATGTGGTTGAGAAATCCCTGTGGTTTCCCTTATTGGAAATACGTGTGTAGAAGGACGCAGTGGCTGACAGTGGTTCAGAGCACAGGCTCCGAGACACCATCATGTCTCAGTTGGTGTTTCAAGAGTGAACCTTTGATGTGGCTTCACATGTTTGAATTTACCAGCACTTGAGACTAAGGAACAAAACTGCAATATTTTGGCCCATCATGTTTGAGTAAGGCAAAACATCAACACCAAGAAAATTACTGCTTATCCTCTCAGTAATCCAAGGAGAAGTGACCACAGACTTAAAGGATTTGAAGTTGCAAGAAAGCAGGATTATTTGTTGACTTAAAATCCTCCCATGACCTGCTTGCACTCCTCAGCAACTAAGTTATTGTCTTAGGACAACAGAACCATAATGATAACCAGAACATTGCTTGATATCTGTTGTTATTTTGAAGTATTTCCTGTAGTATTTCATTGTGTCTTAATGTTACCAAACTTTATATCATGATTACTCAAAACTGCGTTAATTGTTAAAGCCCTTTAAATTTGTATGTCCTACTGAGCCATTCTGTGTCTGAGGCCCTAAAATGTCAAAGTGGTTCTTTTTTTTTTTTTTTCTTTTTGTAGATTACGTAGTTTAGAAACAGTTGGCTATAGATCCTTGTTGTCAGAAACCAACCTTGGACAAGAGGATGATTAAAGGGAATTTATTAAACAATGAATTAACTAAGGGAGCTCCTTTTTCACACACTGTGTCAGCTCACATCAGGGTGTCTCCAACCTATGGTGTCTGCAAAGGTCATTTTTGGCACATAATCACTTAAACTCTTATGCAACTGCTTCAATTATTAATATCTCATCTCCATAGCTTAACTGTGACCTTGATTTTATGCTGGACCTCATAGTGCCCAGGCCAGACCTGGCATTGTTATAGGCGCTCAAGACAGAAGGATTTGGGATCTTCATTCCAAGAGGTCACTGCTGGAATCACGGCATAGAATGGCTCCATAGGATTATGACAGTCTCATTTGAATAATTTATTGTGACTGTTTGAAGTGTGTATCTTTTCATACAATGTTTGGTTACTCACTTTGTCTCTGGCATATTTTGGTGTATTGCTTCAGGTATGGGTTTTGTTGGTTGCAAGTGATGGTAATCTAACTTAAGTGGATCTGATCATTGAAAAGCCCAGGCGGTAGGTCAGGACTTCAGACATACCATTTGGACTTTTTCTCTGTCACACAACTAGTTTGTCCTCTGTACTAGCATCATGCAAGCAGACTCCATGCACATGAACTTGTTACCAACTTATGTACTTTGCCATGAGATTTACATTCTATTGCTTCAGAATCCTCAATAAAATAACAATTTCTCTGTTCCAGTAGTTTTAATGAAAGTCTCAGGATTGAATCTCATGGGAATCTCATGTGGGTCACATGACCATCATTGAGCAAATATCTGTGGTCAGGGCAGGGTCCTACACCATGATTGCCTGAGATGGGGAAACGTGGTTACCCCAAGTTAAATCATAACATCACCATTGGAGAGTGGGAGAACGAATTTGTTCCCCCTTCCAAAAAATCCATAGTTTTAATTTGTTCCTACTTTTATGAACTATTCCCACTTTTGTCTGCTTTTTTTTCCTAATGAACATGCATTCTCTTTCCTTTCTAGCAAGCTTGTACCTTTTATCATCCCCCCAGGTCATCCCCACACTCTCCATGAAAACAGGTAGGAGCAATGAGAGACCAGGGAAAAGAACAAACCTTAAACCCTGTTCATGCCAGAACCAACTGTTTCATCTGACATCTTCCAGAGCCTTTGCCAAAGCCTGCCTAATTCTGATAGATGGTGTTTACCATACCATTGCTTTTCAAGCTTCATTTCACATTAGGCTGCCAAGTGATTTTGGAAAACTCCTCAAGGAAGCTTTTGTAAACATAATAGAGGCTAAGACCTTTTCTTGTTTTATCCTACTCATTCAATCTCACATTTCTTCTCTCCCATTGACTGGAAGTTCTTCTCTTTAATAGAACATCCTGACAGTCAAGGAATACTTTTTTTACATGGAAAGAAGTTTCCTAATTACTTTGTTCTAATGTCAACTAGAATTGAAATCATTGTCCCCCACTGTTGTTTTTGCCAAAACAATAGTGAGTTACACCAGTGGTGAGAATGCTTCTGCTAATGGCAGAGAAAGACTTAGAATGATTCATACATTCAGGATATGGGTGGCTCTCAAGGAATGAGAAACAGAGCACTAGAAAAAATTTCTCCATTGCAAAAGACATTATGTTGTTCCTTTTGTTTTTTTTTTTTTTTTTTACCAAGACTGTAATATTCAGGAATAGTGGCTTGTTTTTTCTTTGAACCTAAATGATGTCCCCAAACCCCCTATTTTGGAAATGAATAAAGCCCTCAGGAAGTGTTTAAGTATTTTTAGTTTGCATTTCAGTGTTTTTTTTTTTTTAAGCTGTAGGGTTTTTTGGTTAGATTCTTACCTTTCATAGTTTGTTGTTGATTAAAAACAAATAAACCATGAGCACTAAGTCTACATTGTAGATACAGCATAGACTCCCACGATGCTTGTTGTGCTGTTTTTTTTTTTTTCCTTTGAGGAGCTTGGGTGTTATGTGGTCAGCACTATCCAAACAATTAATGTAATAGAGTGAAAATGTCCCTTCAGCAGCAATAGCTCCTTCTGAGAGGGGGCTAAACTGCCTTTAGATTGAAGAAGAGTTATGTAAGACCATTTCTGTCCAAAATGATTGGGCTGAATTCCAGGTTTCTCTAATGAAACTTTGCTGAATAACTGCTATGCTTGCAGCTGGGGAAGTGTTCAAAATCAGGTGTTGATTCTTGCTACTTTATCTACTCTTTTAAAACCAGGTTTCTAAATTTTTTTTTTAACGTTTTTTTTATTTTTGAGACAGAGAGAGACAGAGCATGAACGGGGGAGGGTCAGAGAGAGGGAGACACAGAATCTGAAACAGGCTCCAGGCTCTGAGCAGTCAGCACAGAGCCCGACGCGGGGCTTGAACTCACTGACCGCGAGATCGTGACCTGAGCCAAAGTCGGCCGCTTAACCAACTGAGCCACCCAGGCGCCCCTAAAACCAGGTTTCTAAAAGCCAGACCCAAGTGATTGTTCAGAGAAGTTGATTAAATGGGAATTTACTTTTGATGCTAGTAAGTGCACCATCATTTGGGATGTGAGCATCTTCATCGTTATGACTTTTATTAAAAGAGATCTGTCTGATCGTGTGGATTTCTCCATTAGCCTTTGGGAAATAATGGTATCTTTCAGAACTTAGAAGATCTTTTATAAATCAAGAATAAAGGGTTACTTGTCTCTTCTTAACTTCTCTGAAATAATCTGAAACTTCAGTTCAAGGTCTACATGTCTCTTTTATAATCCTTCACTGTAAAATACCTTTATTTTACCTATATTTTAAGAATTTTGCAATGAAGCAACTCTGATGGCCTCATCTCAGGAGAAGACATTGTGACTGACAAACATACGACTTTATAAGAAAAGTGTAATTGTTAACCTTGTGAAAGAAATGATTTAATTTTGTAGTTAACATTTCTCTATGCAAACAGTGCATCATCAACTTTAAAAAGTAATACTAGACAAATATTAGATGAAAAGATACCTGAAGTTCTGAAGTGAATATATCCAAACTGCTAGAATGTGTATTATTCACAAGCGCTGAGCTTCCTATACTTCTATTATTAAATTACAATCTTCTAGAGTCTCAGAATTCTATACTTAGGATTTTTTTGGCTTTTTATTTTGAGCAGAAAAAATAAAATTGATATTAAAAACTACAGATGCATCAGTGAACTTCTATAGAATTTTTTTATAATTGATGCCTAATTATTCTTAGTTTGTAGATGCTTCTTTATAACTACTTTCAAACTGCCCTGTAACTTAGTGGCTTAAAAAATAACCATTATTACTATTCTCATGATTCTTAAACATGGATCAGGGTTAATGGTGTTGCTGGTGTTTACTTCTGTGGCTATATTCAGCTGGGGGGCCAGCCATGTTCTGGGGTTAGTCTCAGTTGGGATGCTTGAATGACTGGGCTTCTCTGTTTTCACATGGTCTTTCATGCAATGTCTCCATTGGTAGAAACTTTTACATGGCGGCTCAGGATATTCAAGAGTACTGGAGTAGAAGCTTCTAGGCCTTTGTAATGCTTGGGCTTGGAAACCAGAACAGAGTTACTTCTGTAGCACTTGTTGCTTAGAACAAGTATACAGAGCCTTCTCAGCTTCAAAAGAAGAGAATGACAAGAGAATATGGTGCTAGGAAGCATGGTTTATTGGGGGACACCAAAGTAATAGTCTCCTGCTTTAGCATTTATTAATTCATTCAAATGGCATGTGTTATTTCTATATGTTAGCATGGGAAGAGAGAGAGAGAGGCAGACACAATCTTGGATTCATATATTTAATTTGAGATACTTTCAAGAAATTCACGAAGGGTTGTTGAATTTAGATCTAGGAGTTTAGATCTCAGAGGAAAAAAAATCTAGTTCAGAGATTACATTTGTGATTGATTGTTGATGACTGAGCCTATGGGTGCAAATGGGATCACTCAGGGACAGACAGTACCACCCTCAAAAGAGACAGGAACTTGGGACTGAGGCTTGAGGAACTGAACTTTTTAAAGCTTGAGTATAGGAGCTTGAGACAGAGAATGTAGGAGAAATTCAGAAGAGTATGATGTTATAGACATCAAAAAGAGAATTTTAAAAAACGAGGCATGGAATGGCAATGTTAAATGTTGCAGAAGGGTCAAGTAAGAGGAGCCATGAGAAATGCCCATTGCATTTACTCACAAAGAAAATTTCATGGTAACCTTTCCAAAACTGTGTGAGTAGAGATGGTGAGGCATGCTGTATTAAGGTTACTGAAGAGTGAAGAAACAGTAAAGGGAAAAAATCAGATAATGAACGTGACTTTTAAAAGAGGTTTGGGTATGAGTAGGAGAGAGGTGGAAGGTGGTTATAGGGTGAGGTGAGGATTTCCAGGGATTAGACAGAAGAGATAATGGGGGAGAAAAGAGTATGGGAGCACAACTAGAAGGATTGGTTTGAGGAGGACATAGGCTTTCTCTTTGGTAATTGCCTTAACTAGCAAGCCCTTATACAGAAGTGGCTACCTTTTCTAAGGTTGTATTTACATTTTTTGTTTTGTGCATTTATTTCCTAAAGAGTAGGAATAAGAGTAATAATGCTTGTAATTGTTAAGAACTGTGAAAGATCTGTGTTTTGCCTTAGTTATAAGTTGTTGGCTTGACATAGTTTAAGGAATGCTCCCAGAAGACATGAGTCTTTCAGGTCAGAGACAAAGGACATGGTTAGTTATAGCATTGCAGGTAATGTGAGCTTTAAGTTTGTGTCATTTTCCCTTTGCCCTTGCCCCGAAGTTCTTTGGAGGGAAAATGGAACAGCCAAGTTGGATGGTGCACACACACAGTGGGTTTGCATCTCAGTCAAGGAACTCTGAGCTTAGGGAACCTAAATGTTTTTTACTAGGCTGCAGCAAAGCTGATCAACCTTTGCACTGGAGCAAAACATTGTCATTATGATATTGGGCAGTAAATACACCTTCCCTCTGCTCCAGATGAAAACACTGTTTTTTTTCTCTCTTTTCTAAGGCTCTTTTCTCTATAAACATCTTTGAAAAGAGACTTCTGACCCAGAGCTTTCAGAATCTCTGCGAAGAAGATGTGCAGAAATGTGAAAGACTTAAAGAGAACTGTCTCCCAAATCAATATTAGGTGGATTTTATAGGCAGCCCCTATGTGCTAGGCATGACACTTCTTACATTTATTTTCTAGTCCAGTGCTCACAACAGCCTTATGAAATGCTGTATTAGTCAGTTGGGCTGCCATTAGAAAATACCAAAGACTGGATGCCTGAAACAGCAGATATTTATTTTCTCCTAGGTCTAGATACAGACTGTATGTCTAATTTCAAGGTGTTGGCATGACTGGTTTCTGTTAAGGCCTCTCTTATTGGCTGTTAAATGGCTTCCTTCTCGCTGTGTCCTAACATGGCTTTTCCTCCATTTGTGTGCCCTCCTGGTGTCTGTTTGCCTTCTTATGAGGACACCACTTGTATTGGATTAGAGACCCACTCTTATGAGCTCATTTCACCTTAATTACCTCTTTAAAGGCCCTATTTCCAAATATATTCACATTTAGGATTAAGGCTTCAACATAAGAATTTTAGGGGGACATAATTCAGCCCACAACAGATACTAAATGCTATGCATTGCTTATTGTAACTATTTTTCAGATGATAAAACAGAGGTCTTGAGAGTTTAAGGTACTTGAACAAGGTCACACAGGTCAAAGGGGTGCAGTGGGCTTTGAACTGAACTCTAGTCTGACTCCAGTCCATGAGCTTCACCACTCTCCTATAGAGCAAGAGTGAATACATTGCATTTTTAGGTATTTCTGAGGAAAAAAAGTGATTTCTTAGCTTTTGAATCAGAATCACTGACCTTGTTAAAGAATATTATAGTATGAGTTACACAGTTTATTAGTCAGACTTGCTCCCTCCCCCACTCCTTCCTTTTTTCTTCCCTTCCCTCCTTCCTATTGCATAATCATCAGCATATATTTATTGAATGCTACTTTGGCCAGGTGTCAAGGATCCATCAATCAATAAAATCAATTCCCTAACCTCATGAAAGATATATCTTTGGTATTGTGTGAAGGAGTTTTACTATCCCTCTTTACCTCCTCCCAGTTTTTAATATTTATATTTTCTGCATAACTGAAAGGGAAAGGGAACTGACATTTACCAAATGGCAACCATATGTTAAGCGTATCCACTTATACAGTATTATCTCATTTAATAATGCTGTCTTATTAGCATAGATGGGAGACTTTGCCATTTTAAATCTTTAATTATGATTATAGAAACATATATATATACACACACACACATATATATATATATTTATATATATATATATGTTTCTATTAAAACTTGGGTTGCAAGTTCAACTGTTTAGTTGTGATTATGCATTTATAAAGAATGCACACTTGTGTGTATGTATCTATGTATGTCTATATATTTGTATATTTTTCCCTTTTTGTGTCAGAAAATAGGTGATCAGTTCAAAGAGTGATTGGAAGTTATTACAACACAGCCATCTTCAAGCTTATAGTCTTGTGATGAAGTTGGAATTAACCAGTTTAACAGAGTTTACATATGTCCAGAAAGGACAGCTAAGGATTAAGGGGTGCCAGATGGCATTGATGATAAAGGGAGTTTGGGAGAGTATTTTACAACAGAACCTAAAACCAGTACCACTCTTGAAGTTATGTACAAGTTTTGGGGAGCTCTCAGGCTGGTTTATTCTGGTTCCAGCCTGGTTTTTTTTCTAGTTGCTGGCATTTGTGTAGTTTTGTCTATATCTCATTTTCTTTGCACTGTAAAAAAGGATTGCTTAACGTGCATTTAAAAGAAGAGCTGTCTTAATTGAAAAATTAAGTGACTGTATTTTAAGATATCTTTGCTACATTTGCAAAAGTATTAGGAGTCAAGACACAATGCATTAAGGCTCACATTTTTGTGAAAGTTGATCCCAACTGACTTTATCCTTCGGGTTTTCTGAGGCATCATATTTTATTTATTTGAGCATCTGTGATGTGGAATGCGTGATTCACTGGTACTTTACTATTATAGCTCTACTCTCTTGAAGTCTGCTACGTTTTTATAGTCCACAACTGGGAATTAACAAGTTAACCTTTGCTGTCACCAGATGTGACAGGGATACAAATAAAGAGATTTCTTAGCATAATCACTTTAAAGAACACTGTTCATGTCAATACAAAGCCAAGTCATAATATTCACCTGGTCTTATTTAAAAAAAAATGTTTTTGAGGTTTATATTCAAATGATAGGTAAAACTGACATGTAGGCTATTTGCCTTTGTATATCCTGTTACATTTTATGGACTTACTATTATTATCTGCTGGTTTTTTTTCTTCCTAGCTATGTTAAATCTTCATATCCATATACGGATTGATTAAAATTCCTTGTTGGTGTGCTGAAAAAGGTTTTTGAAAACTAGATGTTTAAAATTCAACCTCAGTCCATATACATGACTCTAGCCAGAGGTTAGTGTCATCAAAACAAAGTTTATTCAGAAAGTAGTTACAATAATAGAAATACACTTTGTTGCAGTTATAAAACATACATTAAAGCATCAGTAGCATAGTGGTTGAGAGTTTGAACTCTAAAGCTCAGTGACCTAAGTTAGAGTACCTCTGTCACTGTGGAATCTTTTCCAAGTTGCTTAATTTCTTAGTCTCAGTTTCTATATAGATAAAGTAGGAAAAAAAAATGACCTATCTCATAGGGTTCTCACTGTATTTAAATAAAGTAATATGGGTAAAGCACCTTGTATAGTATTAGGGTGCTAACTAAATAAAAGGGAGCTTCTAATTAATAATATTATGAAGCAGAGCCCTGGAGAGTGCCCTTGTTAGAATTCAGTGAAGTGCGCTGGGTTCTTTGCAGGTCCAGTGATTGACTTTTATCATTGCTCCTAGATTTAATCAGCTCACAGTCTCTGAGAGAAGGAATTGAACAAATAAACTCATGAGTGACTAATGTAAAAGCCAGAAAGCTCATTTATAAAAGTGACAGAATAATTATTTTGAAGCAAGTACTGAGGTGATTTTTTTTTCCTCCTGCAATCTTTTACCTGTAGTCCTGTTTGCCACTTTGATCTAGATTTTGGTTCCTCTGACTCTGAAGAGGAAAGCTTCAGTAGACCACAGAGGGGAAAAAAAGAAACATTAATAGCCTTTGAATTTTGAATTATAAAGTCCTGGTATAAATTCTAGACAACAAGAAAATTTATCCTGTTGAGGACTGTTTGTCCTGGTTGCTGGGTAAAGATGAGGGTCCTCCCACCTTGGGTAGAACAAAAGAGCTGAGGAGGATGGGATTGGATTCCCAGGCGGGAATCTCCTTACATCTGGGGATGGTTTGACACCATTTGAAGGGATGATGGTATATAGCATGGCATGAGATGGTAGTGAAGGCCAGGAGAATTTGAGTTAACCTTACTGAGTTTCTTATGATCCCCACAGAGGCTTGGAAACGCTGCTTCTTTCCTTTCCAACCCAGATTACAAACGGCCACAAAGTCTTTTCTGCTTCCCATTGAGAGGCAGAATCTAATTCTCTTCCCCTTGAAAGAAGGTTGTATAGTAGCTTAGCAGACCGATAGAATGCAACAGAAGTGAGCTTCTGTGACTTCCAAGCTAGCTAATTAGTTTAGCATCTTTTGCTTGGATCTCTTAGAATGCTCCCTCAGGGAAAAGCCAGCTGTTGTGGAAGAAGGTGGACCATCCTGCTTGAGAGCCTCTGTAGGACTGCCTGGATAGGGGAGCAGGGGCCAGCTAAGTTGAGCCTACCATCTATCCCAGCAAGACAACAGGCATGTGTCTTGGAATTCCAAACCAGTCAAGCCACCAGCCAGATACCACCAAGTGATTCCAGGGGAGGCAGAAGAAATACCCAGCCAAGCCCTTGAAGATTGGATCTACAGATCATAAACATAATAAAATGTTAGTGTTTTAAGTTTTGGGTGTTTTTTTCTACCACAATAGGTAACCACTACACAGCTCTTCACATGCCCTCAGAATGGTGTAGAAATAGGTAGAGTTGTCTAACTTTGACCCAAAGAAGCTTTTTGGTCAGAGAAGAATTCACAGGATAATTTGTGTGGAGATGATTATCATCTTCAAAGAATCTGAGAGAGAGGAATGTCTCTTCCTAAGTACTGACAGGAGAAACCCACTGTTTTCTCATAAGCAGTGGACATTTGAGCAGAGAAATGTTGACTGAGAAGAAGCTTTAGTACTGCCACGACTGGTGTTTTTGGAGTTCTCCAATATGGCAGCTCTGCCAGGCCTCCATTCTGTAAATATCAGACGCTACACACAGACATGAGAGAAGACATTGCTTTCATTTTATATGACAGAGGAACCCATGATCTGGCTGAAAAATACCTTGAAGTGACTAGGTTTGTTATATGCAACTAGAAAAATGGTGTTTAAGAAAAGAATTAAGTACAGTAATAGAAAAATGAAAGGTTATTTTTTTTTAGCACAAGTTTGCTGTTTGTGAAGTCATTATTTGCCATATTAATTAAATATGTGAAATCGTGCCAGTAACCTGAATAGAATGTCTTAATTATCTGATTAGCTCATCTCTTCCTGGGTCAGTTTATTGTTTTACGGTGGGAACTGTTTCTTGTATTGGGATGTGAACCCTCAAGTCTGCTCCAGTACATACCCTTGTGGGAAGCTAAATTGTCATGGGGTCTGAACAAAGATAAAAGGAGAACTTCTGTCATCAGGGCCATGATACCATACCTGATGATTCACCTCTGCCCCGCAATGGAGAACACCTCTTTATAGTGATTAGAACTCTTATGTTGTTCCCTGCACCTCATTCAGTATTGTTGTAGTATCTATACACTAAATAAATTACAGCAAATTCTGGCTCCCTGGTTACCTTTTATCTCTTTCTAATATGACCATTTCACCATTAACGGCAAGTTGTATCTGTAGATATATTTATGTTGTTAATTAGATAATGCTCAAGGTCTGCGTGTTTTTTCTGTCTTTGTTAACATCTTCTGAGGCCATCTCTTCAGATACTAGATTTAATTTACTTTGTGTTGATTTTACTGATTTAACTCATAACTCATGGTTGCCTCCATGTTCTGCCTAACAGGGTTACTCTGTTTCTAGCTTATACTGTAAGACTTTTAGCGCAATGCCAAGTGCACTGAGCAAGAAAAATCCTTAATAGAAAATTAAGGGGAACGACAACATATTTTCTCCTAGGAAATGAAAGAAGGAGAAACTTTGAACATCTCATTGTGAATTTCTACCACCCAGTAATGAAGATATAGATTATATTGTGCATTTTATAATTCCTATTTTTGAAATAGCTCAGGGTTACTTCTGTTCATAAGTTTTGAGGGGAAAAACCTGTTCACCTGTTTATTAATTTTTAATAAAGCATTTATTAATCCCTGATTACTATCAAGCTCCATGGAAGGTATTTTTTACAGTCTTACAAAACGTGTGTCAATAATACATAAAATATAAGATACATAATAAGCATGTGAAATGTTCAATATTTTTAGTCATCTCTGAAATCTAAATTAAAATCCCAGTGACATATGGCTACACACCTACTAAAATGCTAAATAAAAAAGACAGATGATACCAAGTGTTGGCGAAAATAGGGAAAAATCCTCACTATGGTAGTGTAGTTGGAAAATTTTTAGTATCCCTTAAAACATTGAACATATATGTACTCTATGATCCATGAGTTCCACTCCTAGATTGTATTAGTTATGTGCATCAGATTACTACAACATAATGGCTTAAAACCATAGTAAATATTTATTATCTCATACTGTCTCTGAGAGTCAGGAATCCAGGAGCTGTCTTAGCTAGGTGGTCTGGCCATAGGATATCACATGAGGTGTCAGTGTGTTGGCCAGGGCCACAGTCACCTGAAAGCTGGACTGGGGCTGGAGGTTCTGCTCCAAAGATGGCATATTCTCATGACCGACAAGTTGAGGGTGGCAGTTGGCAAGAGACCTCAGATCCTTGCCATATGGATTCTGGCGTATTCCTCCTTTTAGTGTCCTCCTTGCAGCTGGCATCCCACAGAGTGAATGATCCTAGAGAGAGCAAGGTGGCAGCTTTTATGATGTAGCCTTAAAAACCATGCTCATGTCTATTTTTTTCCTAATATATTATTGATTACATAGATTAGCCCTATTCAATGTGTGTATATGGAGTAGGGGGTAGGGATGCATGGTAGCAAGGATCATTAGGTGCCATCTTGGAGGCTGCCTAAAATATAGGTATTTATCCCAGAGAAATAAAAACCAATGCCCATAAAAACTTGTATAAGAATGTTTATGGGAGCTTAATTTATAATAGCCAAACTGGAACAACCCAGATATTCATCAACTGGAGTCTGACTAAACAAACTGTGGTATATTCACACAGTGGAAATGACTCACCAATGAAAAGGAGCTAACCACTAATAAATGCAATAATATAAATCTCAAAAAATATTCTGAGTAAAGGAAGGAAAAGTACATAGGCTATGATCTCATTTATAGGCAGTTCTAGAATGGGCACAACTCACTTAAATTGATGTAAATCAGATTAGTGGTTGCTTCTTATAGGGGTGGGAGGTAGATTGAGGAGGGATGGCTATAAGGAAGGTTTCTGGGTAGTGGAACTATTCTCACAACTTTGTTAAAACCAATTCAACAGCACATTTATGTTCTGAAGATTTTATTGTATGTAAATTAAACCCCAATTAAAAATATAAGGTATGGGGCACCTGGGTGGCTCAGTCAGTTAAGTGGCCAACTTCAGGTCAGGTCATGATCTTGCAGTTCGTGAGTTCCAGTCCCACATCAGTTTCTGCGCTGACAGCTCAGAGCCTGGAGCCTGCTTCAGATTCGGTGTCTCAGTCTCTCTCTGCCCCTCCCCCACTCACTTTGTCTCTCTCTCTCTCTCAAAAATAAGCAAACAATAAAAAATATATAAAGTGTAACCCAAGGGCCACATTTGTGATATGTTATAATTAATAAGAGAAATTAATACTTGGGAAATATTAAAGGTATAGTCTTAATTTTTAAATAAGTCAAAACAGCAATTGTAGGAAAATATTAATGATATCTTAATTTTTGTATTCACAATACTACCATTCAGAGTAATAGTTGATTTATTTTTTGTCTATCTTCCCATCTTTTTAAATGCTTTTTTGGAAAATAGATAAGAATGTTTTGTATTCACAATTTTATAAACTGAGTATATACGTAAGTGGTTGGTTGGTCACAGTATAAACAGTTCCCCAAATTATTAAAAACTCTTTTGAAGTATTATTTTCACTTGATATATTTCCCTGTAGGACTACGACATAGTTTATATAACTCTTCCGTTCATGATGAACGTTTAGGTGGTTTCTCCTCATTTAAGGAATGCAGTGGAGTTATACACAAAGGTTTTTTTTTTCTTAGGTATTTGGTATTATTTCTTTATCCTGAGGTTTTAGAAATGATCTAGATAAAAGCTTATGATTCACATATTCATATTGTTTTTTAGAGGGTTAAAATTATTGTATACAAAAACAATATATTAAAGGACATTTCCTTCACTTTGGTTAGGTGCTAAATACACTGAATGCTTTGGCCATGTGTTTATTAACCATTATAACTGAGAAAATGGAGGTTTAATTGAGCTTTAAGGAGGAATAGAAATTTAAATGATACTGGGTTTCAGAAGGCAAGGATGAGGAAAGGGTATTTCTGCAGCGTTCGTGGCATGGCAGACAGAGCTGTGCAATGTCAAACCCAGGGAACTGCAAGTAGTTTAATATAAAAGCTTAGAGTGGTGGTTCTCAATCTTGGCTGTATTACAGAATCACCCTAGGGAGAGAACTTAAAAATCCCACCACCTAGGCCTTACTAGACCAATAAACTCAGGATGGGCGGGTATAAAATTCAGGCATCAGTAGTTTAAAAACTCCCCAGGTGATTCCTGTGTGTAAGCAAAATTGAAAACCACTAGTGCAGACTAAGATGGATTGGGATGGGATGTCATTAGAAAAGTGAAAAGATGAAGACCGGATGTAGCAGGCATCGTGCTCTAGGACAAAGTGTGGACTTTCCAGGCAATTGAGCAGTGTTCATGTTCTTCTCTTATCACCCTGGAGTCTTTTGCCTTTTCCTTGCACAGGTGTCGCTTTACTCCGAGCAAACAGGGAGTACCATGTCTCCTAGTGGACAGGCTGCTCTCAGCCTGCTGGAGCTTCTCCCTCTCCTCACTAAGATCTGGAAATGCCTTGGCATTTTCACTCTATACCCCCGGGCAAGTCCTTAAGCACTGATTGATGATGATGGGATATGAATAATGCAGCTTCCTCTCCCCTGATAAGGACAATTGCCAGGTGTGATTTCCACTAGTGCACTCAAAGTAGCCAATCTGCAAACTTCGTACCATCCAGGACACAATCAGTTTGTGGCAGAATGGAAACCTACATGCTGCTTCCTTCCCAAGGAAACAGTTTCAAGAAAGAAATGTCAGCTGAAATAAACAGTGGGTTTAGTGACTTAGCTGCAAGCATCTTATCACTGACCAGACACACTTGATTCTCAGACCACAGGGATCTACAAACCACACTTTGAATAGCATGGACTTCCGTCTCTAGGTTGCCCCTGCATTAGTGAGCCAGTGTCATCTATTGTGGATGGGGTTTTATCTTTCAGCCTTGACTGACTTCCTTCCTTTCCCTTTTCTTCTTACTTCCTGTTCTTGTAGTTCCTAGAAACTCTAATAAATGCCTTTCCCATGACTCTTAGTGTCAGCAACTGTTTCTAGGAAACTCAGTTAAAATAGGCAGCGAGGATTGTATTAGAAGGTAAACCTTGTGCTTTAGGAAGATCATCCCAAAGAATCATTTAGAAAAATGGGGCACCTTGATGGCTCAGTCTGTTAAGTGTTGGACTCTTGATTTGGGCTCAGGTTGTGATCTCATGGTTCCTTTGATGGAGCCCCGCATGAAGCACTGTGCTGACAGCTAGGAGACTGCTTGGAAGTCTCTCTCCCTCTGTCTCTCTGCCCCTCTCCCGCTTCCTAACATGCACATATGCTCTCTCTCTCTCTCTCTCTCTCTCTCTCAAAATAAATCACTGGTTGTAAAAATCAAGGACATTGCCAGGCTCCTCACAATTTGTAAAGTAAAATTTGCTTTATGGTGTATATATTTTTTCATTTACATTTTGGAGCTCATAGACTGATTCTACATTATATCTGTAAGGAAACTTAGGTGTCTCTCAAATATCTGTCTTGGGCACATAATTAAAAATTTCAGGCCCTCGTTTTTCTCACTTTTTGAATGAGGAAGAAGAATTATTTCTATGACCCCTTCCAGTTCCGTAATGTTATATTCAGCAGTGCCTGCTCTATTACGTCAGTGAGAGAAGCATAAAACAGATTATTTTCCAGTAGCAATTGTCACTTCTCAAAACAAATTAACAAAAATCATACAATTATTCTAAGAACAATTCTGCAGGAAGCTAACCTTTGCCCATTTTTCTTAATGATATGTTTACTGCTTTTAACTTTGCTTTGGAAATGGGAAACCATCTAATTGGGTTGATAAGGTCAGCATGCAGAAGGTTTGGAAAGAGATTGGATAATATTTGTGAGTGTGTATATTTGCCTAGACATGCTTTTTGTCATGTTTATTGCACTTTAATGATTAGTTAGAAATAATAAGGCTGCTGTATATTCTCTTACATTAATGCTCTGTCATTTATGGATTATTCTAAGGTCATTTGAAAACACAGAGAAAATAGAATTATTTGAGGGTGCTTTTGGAAGAGGTGGGTATATTAATAAAATAGTAATTTAATAACACAGTACTCCTCAAAACAGAGTTTGCCCAGTATCTATAGTTCATAGGAAGGGTTTATGAAGCTGAATGAGATGAGTTATATTTTCCCCTATTTTCAAGGAGCATTGAAATTAAACTTGGGGTGAGTTTGTGGATCAAGAAAAGTGAATTAACAGTGTGTAAATTATTTCTTTTCATCAGTTTGTCACACCTTATCTGCAAACAACCCTGAAATACATAAAGACTCATAAATGATCTCAATTCTATTCCCTTTTGGGGTTCTATGTTGTGGAGTCTTCAAGGATAACTTTAAAAATAATAAACCATAGACAATTAGGGTATGTTTGTAGCATTTTCTTAATTTTATTTATTTATTTATTTGCTTACAGAAAGTGAGGGAAGGACAGAAAGAGAGAGAGAGAATCCAAAGTAGGCTCCGTGCTAAATGCAGAGCCCGATGCTGGACTCCATCTCATGACTGTGAGATCACGACCTGAGCCAAAAATCAAGAGTTGGATGCTCAACTGACTGAGCCACCCGAGAACCCCAATTCTTTTTTTGTTGTTGTTAAATGGGGTATAATAGAGAAGTACATAATTTTCCAGTGTATAGTTCAGCAATTTTTACATATATATACACTTGTGTAACTACTTCCTGGTTTAAGATACAAAGCAAGATTTAAAAACCATCCTTCTCACCATTGGTTATCACCATTCTTACTTGTCTTCCCTTAGCTTGGTTTTGACTGTTTTTGCTGTATAGTATTTGACTATATGGATATGTTTTTCTCCTCTTGATGGGCATTTGCTCTGTTTTCATTTTTCAGATATTATGAATATCTGGTAAGTTTTTTGATGGCCATATGTACTCATTTTTTTTTAGTAGCTAGAACGCAAATTAGGATTGCATGTTCATAAGGTAGGAATAATTTAGCTTTACTACTTTCTGTCAAATGTTTTCCCAAAGGGGTGGTACCAGTTTTCTTTCCCACCAAAAATATATGAGAGACCTCATTCCTCTGCATTTATGCCAATATGTTGTATTGTGAGTGTTTTTAATTTTAGTCACTCTGGTGAATGTGTGGTAGTATGTCATTACAGTTTTAGTACTCATTTTCCTGATAAATAATGATGTTTGAGTACCTTTTCATATACTAACTGGCCTTTATGAAACCTCCTTTATGAAATCCTGTTCAAATATTTTAACTGTTAATTATCTTTTTGTTACTGATGTGTGTTTATGTATTCTAATAAATATGTGAATATATTTCTTTTGATGAACAGAGTTCTTAATTTTAATGAAATCCAACTTCCCACGATTTCTCCTATGGTTCATGCTTTTTGTGTTCTGTTTAAATATGTGACTTGAAAAACCAGTCACTGCATAATGTATTCAGTTAGACCCTAGGCTTATTTTTAAAAATTACTCTCTGTGGTATAGTGGAACATATTGAAGACTTCATGAAGCGCTGAGTGTCCTGTCTTTCCAATTTCTAAGTATGTACTTTGGGCAATATACTTAATCCTTTACATCTTTTTAATCATTCATAATGTGATACCTTAGGACTCTCACTCAGTTGCACGTGACCGAAAACTAAGCTAGCTCAAGCAAGAAAAGCTGATCTGGTTGGAGGGTAGGTCCTATAATCAGAATAGGTACCTAATCGTTGTTAGCACATATGAGACCTTAGGGGCCCGTCACCACATGATACTGTTATCTCTGCTTTTTTGCTCTGTGTTGGCCTCTTCCTCACTGACAGCAGATGGGTTTTATGTAAAAAGAGACATGGCAACTGGCAGCTTCAGGCTTAGAACACCCCAGCTGAGCATCTCAAAAGGAAAAAAAAAAAGTGATTTTCTGTCCCATTCACTTAGGTATGTAACAAGATTCTGGGGAGTCATCTGTCTACCTATGTGAACAAAGAGGAGAGAAAAGCTATTATTATTAACCCTGGATTGAAATAAAGAAGGGAATAGTTCCTACAAAGAAGTAGTTATGCTCTTGCCAGGAGGAGGGAGATAAGGTGCTGGGCAGACACAAATATTAGATGTATACTACAAAGGGAACAAAATGCCTGACTTACAAGAGTTGGTTGTTGAAAGTCTTTATCAGGGAGTTGGTTGAAAGTACCTGGTACAAGGTAGAGACACAATGCTTATATGTTGAATGTGAACTATAATGGGGATCTCAGAAACTTTTTTCTCCTGTTCTTAGAACTGGAGGTCTAGAGAGGATCATGGCAGACCTAAGCGAAATCAGGGATCTAAGATGCTGTTCTAGGCTCTTATTTGGAAGTGGCTTTCCCTTGTAGATCTCTATATTACACAGGTCTGAACAAAGCTCTGCTTTGATTCTTCCTCTTGGTCCATAGAGATGCTCCTTGGGGTAAAACATGGGGCCCAGAATCTCCCAAGTCTTTATCCTCTATATTACATTGTTTTAAGTCATTCAGGACTCGACCCCTCTCCTGTCCAAAGTTTTCCCAACATGGGTTTAGAATTCTTATGGTGATAATAGTGTTTAGACAGTTGATAAATTTGGCAGATATACAACATGGTTGCTTTTGAACCATCACCAAATGGAATATTTTTTAGCAGTAAGCACTTCTTAGGGCACTCATTATTTTTTCAATCTTTATTCCATCCCCAAAATATTTCTTGGGATCTGTAGGTTCTCAAACTTTGAAATGTATCAGAATCACCTGGAGGGCTTGTTATGCTACAGATTTCTGGGATCCACCACCCTGAGTGTATGATCTGTAGGTCTGGGATGGGACTCAAATGGGCATTTCTAATAAGTTTCTGGTGTTGTGCTGCCGTTGCTTGCTCAGGGTCCACATTTTAAGAACTAGATAGAAGAGACATTCCCCCAGATTGAGGCATGAATAAGACTTTTCACATCATATTCTAACTCAGTAGGGAAATTTGTAATTTGAAGAAAACTTCTTTTCCTTGTAAAATAAAGACCCCTTATAAAAACAAAAGCAATTGCTGTCTAATTAACTTTTGCAGTTTTCTTCCTTTGAGGGTTAGGGTGAGGGCAGACCCATATACCAAATTAATTTCTTGGAGGTCGTACAATTTGTAGAGGAAACAAAAATAATATCCTTATAAATAGCTGTAAGGATAACTCATAGGGAGAGTTGCAAGTAATCTTCACCTCTGCTCTAAAATCTCTTACCTGCTCCGCCTAATGAGATTTTCTGTTTTCCTTGTTTGTTTTTCTTTTCCTTTTGTGTTCTTGCTGTGTGTGTCCCGGGAATCAGATGTCCCCAAACAGCATTTCTAACCGAAATTGAAAGGGGTGATGTTACATTCTGCCCGCTTCAGAACTCAGTCACCAAATGAGTCATAGGAACTACTGCCAGAGACTGAATCACACCACTGTCCTTCCATCAGCCCTAACCGAGAAATACCGTTAGCCGACCTTAGACATTAAAATCTGGAAGCGAAGAGTGGTTTGGTTTTGCTTTGCTTTGTTTTTGGTAGCGGTGTTGGGCCAGTATTGGCAAAGAGGAGATCACGCTGAGTGGTGTGAAGGAGAGGACAAGGACAGATTCTACAATAATGACTGCCTCGGGTGATGGCTTTGTTCTCCTTTCAGAGGAGGGAAGTTTAAGTGTTGCTAGCCTCGAGGACCTCTGGGGCTTAGAGATTTGGCCTCAGAGGTTTTCTTCCTTGAAGACTTCGGGTTTTAAATACCAGCTATTAAGTCCAACTCCTGTTTGTGAAGCGGTATTTTCTCCTTTCTAAATTAGTATTACAGATCACCAAAGGCATCTGTCTTCTATCTAGTGAAGAACCCTGCCCTGTGGTTAAAATAGCCGTGATATACCATGATAGTGTGGCATCCCTGCTAATGTCACTCTTTCACGCTCCAGTTTGCACTTTTGCACTTAACATGTAACTTTGAACTCTTGCTGCCAAGTACGGAGAAGAATAATAGCCTTATTAAAATGGAGTCTGGTAGTTTCGCTAAATTCATTTTTATTAAGTTTGAGAGGTCTCTGTGCCCGGGGCACCTGGGTGGCTCAGTTGGTTGAGCTTCCGACATCGGCTCAGGTTGTGACCTCAGGGTTTGTGAGTTCAAGCCCCGTATGGGGCTCGCTGCTGTCAGGGTGAAGCCAGCTTTGGATCCTCTGTTCCCCTCTCTCTCTGCCCCTCCCTGCCTGGCACTCTCTATCTCAAAAATAAATAAACATTAAAAAAAAAAATTCTCTTTGCCCACCACCTTATTTCCAGGTAACAATTGTGGGATACATTTTTTAAAAAAGGAATTCTATATAAGTTATATAAGCATATAAAATTTAAAGCATTGAGAATGAGAGAGAATGTCAAAGTAGTCTGTCACTTTTCCGTGAATTTTAAGGAAGGGAATGGGAATGTGCACTGGGTTATGGGGTAGAACTGAGGTTGTGTGGATTTGAGGAAATAGTTGAAGTTCCTTTGTCTTTCCATGACTTACAGTGATTCTGGGTGGTGTTGGAAGGTTGTGAAGCTAGGTAGGAAGTGGTATTAATAAAGTCTTCATATGTAAGTGCTGCCTTTTCAAGGCAGAAACATTTTATTTCATATCTTATCATTTCTCCCAGGAGATGGAGCTGAAAGGAAATGCATTTAAGCCTCTGCAACATTTCATAAATTGAGGGAAGATTTAATTCTCCTTCTATTTATCTAAGTATCATATACTATGATAGGCATGGGGGAGCCAAGAAAAATTCACTACGTGTGCCCTCAGTGAATTTCAATTATAGTGGGAAGGTAAACATGAAAACGAAATTATAATATAGTAACCTGATAATTCTGAAGTGTTGAGCATAAGGTCCTGTGGTGTCTACAAACAAGGGGGCTAATATCTCTGGAGGAGTCTCTGAAGGCTATATGGACATTTACCAGGCAATCAGGAGGGAGAGGGTGGTGCAGGAAGATAGAGGAATATATGCTCTGACAGAGGCATGGAAAGAACTGACTTGTCAGTGTGTCAAAGTACAAAGAGGAAACTGGCAGGAGATAAAGCTACCCTGGAAAGTAGTGGCTGTGGTACTCAAGGTCTTCTTGTCTGTTGAAAAAGCTTTAAATGGTATCCTGTTGTCAGTGGGGAGAATTCTAGAGAAACTGGATGACAGATACTCCATCTAGCTTTTTCTAGAATCATGAAAGCATTGGAAGGCCTGGAGAGTCTAAAAACGACTCCCAAAACAAGACAATCCAAGAAGACTGGTGAGGTGTCAGGAGACCGCTGAACCTTTGGAGTTCAGGAGCAACAAGGAAAGGAATAGGAAACTAGCCCCTGGATGAAACTGAAGGGGGAAAAACATGGGGAAGAGAAGCAGCTGAGTACAGAAACCCAGAGCATGCACACTTGAGGGACAGTTGGGGAGACAAAGATGGAACGACCATAGTCTTGGTTAGGAGAAGAACTAAGAGAGTGTTGCATTATGGCAACCAAGAAAGGAGAAAAGCTGAGGAATAAGGACATGGGTAACAGTGTGAAAATGCTGTAGCGCAGTGATTATCCATTTTTTTTCAATTTTTGATCAATTTTTTTAATGTTGATTAATTCATTTTTAAGTAATCTCTACACCCATTGTGGGGCTTGAACTCACTGCTCTGAGATCAAGAGTCACATGCTGTTCTGACTGAGCTAGCCAGGTACCCCACTCATCAGTTTTTTAAATGAGATCTTTTCGGTGACAAACATTTTGTTTACCTCTAGTATTAGGCAAGGTTTTCTTTGCAAGGAACAGAAAAGCAGACTGAAGTAATTTAAGCAAAAAATGAATTTGTTGATTCATATAATTGTGTTAAATTTTTTAAATGTTTGTTTATTCTTGAGAGACAGAAAGACAGAGCCTGACTGGGGGAGGATCAGAGAGGGAGAGAGGGAGATACAGAATTTGAAGTGGGCTCCAAACTCTGAGCTGTCAGCACAGAGCCCCATGTGGAGCTCGAACTCATGAACCGCAAGATCATGACCTGAGCCAAAGTCCAATGCTTAACCCACTGAACCACCCAGGTGCTCCTTGAGTCACCTAATTTTAAGTTTAATGGGGACAAATGTAGTAACAGGTGTTTATTTTTTAAGTTTATTTATTGTTTTTAATTTTGAGAAAGAGCAAGAGCACAAGTCCAGGAGAGGCAGAGAGAGAAAGAGAGCATCTCAAGCAGGCTCCACCAGGTCAGTGCAGAGCTCAGTGAGGGGCTCAAATTTGTGAACCCTGAGATCATGACCTGAGCCAAAGTCAGACGTTCAACCAATGTAACCACCCAGGTGCCCCTAGTGACACATGTTTAAATGGTGTCACTCACCTAAGCCTGTCTCTCACTACTTCTTGTGTTTTAAAGTTTATTTATATTTTTTTGTAGAGGAGAGAGAGTATGTGTGCCTGAATGAGGGAGGGGTAGAGAGAGGTGGGGGAGAGAGAATCCCAAGCAGACTCCATGCTGTCAGCACAAAGCCTGATGAGGGGCTTGAACTCTTGAATCAGGAGATAATGATCTGAGCCAAAACCAAGGGTCAGACCCTTAACTGACTGAGCCACTCAGACACCACTCTCACTGCCTCTTTTGGCTTTGCTTGCCCATCCTCTATATTGGCAATGTTGTTAGGCAGGCTCTTTTCATGAAGTTACAAAAAAATGGACTCTGAAAAGAAGGCTTAGCTCTTGCTTACCCCTGATGATACCCAAAGTAGAGTCTCTTTCTTTCTTCCAGGATCCCCACATCACTACTGGGGTACAGATTTTTTAGTCTCTGGAAGGCCTATGTTCTGCTGTCAAACATGGAAAAGTATCCCCCTGAGAATTATCAGAAGTTAAGGTTTAAAAAAAATTTTTTTTTACTATTTATTTATTATTTTTGAGAGAGAGAGGCAGAGTGTGATTGGGGGTGGGGCACAGAGAGGGAGAGACACAAAATCTGAAGCAGGTTCCAGGCTCTGAGCTGTCAGCACAAAGCCCAATGTGAGGCTCGAACCCATGAACTGTGAGATCGTGACCTGAGCCAAAGTCAGACGTTCAACCACCTGAGCCACCCAAGTGCCCCAGAAGTTAAGATTTTTGATTCCAGAAAAGAGAGAAAGGGTGGCAGGTATGCAGATTAACCAGGGTCTCTGCCTGGGGAATCCTGGGTTAACTTTAAATCGGTTTGTCTCAGAATTCCCAAACCATTTATACTTTCTGTGAGAAGCCAGGCCTTAAATCCAGCCCACAGTTACACATGAGGGTAATTATATTTTTGGAATGTGTGCCGTGAGGAATATATAATGACAAAAACCACTATGAATTTAGTGACGCTTAAAAATGAATTTGTTTTTTAAATTCATGAGAATAATTTTTACTTACATTCTTAAAATGATGTATAGTGACATTTTTCCTCTACAAGTAATGCTTGGGGAGCTTGTGAATTTGTGAGGCTGTTTCAGTCACTCTGACATCCCCAAAACACAAATTGCATGTCTGAAGAATTGCAAGTTCCTCATGGAGTCCACGGGTAGCCTAAGCATATTTTCAGGGCCTATTAAATAAAGAAATGTCCAGGAAATGTTACAGGACCCATACTCATATAGTTTTGGGAGTGCTAGTATTTAAAAACTGCACCCTCAAGGTGGGTGATGTTACTAGGACCCAAATTGCTCATCTAGAAACTAGGCAAAAATGAACAGGCCACATGTTGGTGGGAGTAGGGATTCACATACATTACATAATAAGTACATTATTTTAGTTTAGTTTCTAATTCTGTCCTGTTTTCAACTCTTCTGTGTGTATACGGTAGCAAATCCGGAAAAAAAGTTTAACATGATAATACGGAAAGAGGAAGCTACATATATGTGTATTTACATATGTGTATAGGTTTCATATGCATGTATACATGCATGTACAGATATACATTTACATATTCGTATACATATACACCCAAAACTCCTCACGATTTCTGAAGGAAGTAGCTTTCCCTTCAGTACAACTTAGAGACCTGTGCCACGCGAAACGGGTTCTGGATATATCCTAGTCTTTTGCGACGGGGCTGCTGGGTGCATTAGTTCTCCTGTCTGCAAAATGGAGGCTGCTTGACCTGTCGTCTTCTTCCCTCGAGGGAAATGCTCAATGTCCACACATAAGTGCTTCGGCGTCTCCGGTAAAGAACTGCCTCCCTGGCACCTGTGAGCTGTTACTGAGTGGTCCCCGAGTGCAGAGTATTACATTAGGTGCAGTGTTTCCGGAATGACGGTTTTGTTAGCGGTCTGGGTCTGCACTATCTTCTGGTGCGGGGAGGGCTCCTGTGTGGCTTGAGCCCGGCCGCAGGGTCAGGAATCAACGCCCACTCCCAGGAGGAGAGCGGCAGGTGCGCGTGGCCCCTCCTTCTGCGTCCTCCCGGCCCTGCAGGTGCGGCTGCCAGCCGCTGTGGCGCCACCACTGCTCAGCTTGGGCCATTTCCCTACCCGGCCACTCAGCTGTGCCTAACATCGTCCACTAGAAATTCAGCTGGTGGAAAAAGGAGCACCGAAGTGAAACCGGTCTTGGTCACCCAGGCTGCCCCTCAATCCTTCTGACATTCTAGTCCCCTAGAAAATCGTCGCCGTAATCTAATTTTTCTGCAAAAGAAAGGAAAAACAACAACCCCCGCTCTCCCAAAGAAACCCTATAATACTGATATTATGCTGTGAAGTATTTGCAGTGAGGTTTGAAATGGTGTTTGAAACAGTCATTCTGGTTTCTTGGGCAGTTACCAAATAGCTTTTAAGTACCTCTTTTTTTTGGGGGGGGGGGTTCTGTCCTCAATTATAGATCCATTTGTAGAGGAAAACTTCACTGTTTTGCTAAATTGTCAGAGGAGTAGGTCTAAAATAATTTAATTGGGTTCCTGATGGAATGCAGTTTCATTTTCCCTGTTTTAAGAACTTAAGGTTTTATGGGTTTTGTTACTTTGCTGTTTCAAATCTTAAGTTCAATTTTATAATTTTATGAGCCTGTATTTTTTAAAATAAAAGTATTTTTTCAAATAAAAATAAAAATGAGGTTAAAAAAAGCTTTAGTTTTTTTAACAAAAGGAACATCTCTTTTTAGAAGTCATTGAAAACCTTGAGGGTTTACGTATACTTTTTTTCAGTTCTGTTTCTCTTTGCCAGAATTACTGGATTTAAGAAAACCCTAAGTATTGCTGTAACTTATCACAATTAGTAATTTTGCTGAAAACTCTGGTTAAGATCAGATTGGGTCCATTTGTTGAGTAGTTAAGGAAATTGGCAGTATTACTTATTTTTCACAAGTGAGAAGCTACTTTGACATTTGTGACTTCTAAGTATGAATCTCAAAATTTGCACTTGCTGTGCATTTGAACTGGTGTGCATTTTCTTTTGTTTTGAGTGCATTTTACCTTATAGCTGCACAAGTAGGGAAGTAATTACTTACAAATAAGTGATGTACTTAGGAAGGTTTCTGATCATGTTACGGTAGCTTTGATTAAATTCTCAAGTAAGGTAATTATTGCAAGAAGTTCCCAATTTAAAGCAAACACTTCATTAGGTTGAAGATAATTAAAAAAAAAACATAGCCAGTTTATGTCTGCAGTCTTGGTCTCTTTCCCTCTCTCTGTCTCCCCCAATTTCTCTTTCTTTTTGTCCCTCTCCCTCTCCCTCTTCCTCTCCCTCCTTTTGGCACTCGGTCTCAGTAAAAGTTCAGTAACTTCCAAACCCATCTCAGGAAATAAATGCTATGTCCAAACTACTTTTGGGGAAAAAATACCACCATAAAATGATGTTGAGGGAATTGCCATAAGATAACGGTGATATTTCATCGTCCTGTGACATTACCATCCTGGTTGTTTCTCTATTTTATATAATACCATACAACAACAGGCACTTTGTGAGGTTGAAATGTTGACATTTTTCTAGCATTTCTGTGTTTTAGGTGAGTGCCAGAATTGTCAACAGGAAGCCTTTCCAAAATCCCCATTGTTACCCAGAGAGAAAATAATGACATGGCCATGTTTTTAATATTTCAACAGTATGATTATCTTTGGTCATCACCGAGAAGTGGGAGGCTTCATATTCTTAGGAGTTTCCTTATTAATTACTTAAAGTATAAGAGTTATAGTGCATAAGAGGGGGCAAATCAGGTGCCCAGGCCACTAACTCTAATTAAGAAAAATATTTTGCTTTGGGGAAAGCAGGCTTTCTAATGGTTCCTGGCAGGGTTATCTGCCTCTAGATGGAGGTTTCCAGCACAAATTTCTCTTCCTGTAGTCAGTGAAAATGAATCCAACCAGCCTGGCTTTGTATCCCTGGATGGAAAGGGGAGGAGCTCAGAAATTGGTTTTAATTTATCAAATTCAAGTTGCCTCTTTCTTCACCATTTTACGATTATCATTGGCTGCCTCACCCCAGTGAGATGCTTCCTGCAGATGCCATCTGTCCTCGCTGGCACCTTCTGCCCCGTTGGCATCTCCTGCAAGCTGGATAGTGAATGTCCTGTCACTTCTAGGATAGTGATTCTCAAATGGTGGTTTGTAGTGTGGCTAGTTTGGGGACTGTACTCTGATTTGTTGGTGATGTTCAATCCTACCATTATCATATTTTTACTTTATTATATCCCTCATGGTTGCTACATGTTAGTATACTATATGAGAGGGGATTCTGAGACTAGGTGTTGGAAGCAGCCACTGAAAATGGCTGGAAGGGCACAATGGGCTATTGCTAGGTTGGAGCATGGTGCCATTTTCTGCCTCTTCCAGGACTTGTGTGTCCTCTAAGGGCCAACCACTGACCTGCTATGCCTTCCTGCTCCACAAGGGGCCATACACTCAGAGATTTGCTGTAGTATGCCTTACAGAACTCTAACTACACTGTTACTTCTCTGAACTCATCTCACTCTACTCAGTCCCTGGCTCACTCAGCCCCTGGCTCACTCAGCCCCAGCTACCCTGACTGTGCTGCAGACACATCAGGACACTGGGAGACACTTAGAGGGCTCACTCCTACACTGCTTCAGGCTTTTACTCAGATGTTATTTTTCCCGAGAATCTCTTCCAGGACATTCTACTTAAAACTGCAATCCCTTACTCATCGTGCACATTTTGGTTTTGGCCTTGCACATATTACTATCTCACATAATATTTTAATCATTAATTATTTATGTTACTTGTATGTTATTTACATGTCATTCTTTTATCTGTCTTCTTCTTTTAGAATTGAAGGTAAATAAACATAGGGATTTGATCTTTTTGTTCACTGCTGTATTCCCAATGCCCAGAGCACTGCTTAGCACTTAGCAGGTGCTCAGTAAAAAAAAAAATTTCTTAAAAGACGAATGGATGGAGACCCCATACTAGATATATCTATTGCTTAATTGGAGTCTATTAAACAGCAGAGATGCTATTATAATTTTCTCATCTAAATTTGGAGTCAAAACTCAGTATACTCTTTCATTTATGAAGTCACTGGGAATGAGAAGTAGTCTTGGATTTATGTTGATGACAACAAAATAAGATCAGACAGTTGATTAAAAACAAAGTGTGATTGTTCTGTAATTCTTTGGGACATTTGTATGTATCAGCTTTGTCTAAATCTCAGAATCTTATTTTTAATTAATCTTTAAATATTTCTAAAATACTGAAGTAGCTTATTGGGGAAAAGAATTAATGTTTACTAAAGTGCTTTCTATATATTAATTTTCATACAAAACCTAATTTAATTCTTATGAAAACAATGTAACAAATACATTTCTATTGCTCTTTGAACTGAGATTCTGAATGTTTGTAATGACTCCATGTTTCAGAAATAATGAGAAGACCTGATCTTTACAATTTATGCTGTAAAATAAGGACTTCTGTGGGAAAACAAACTGGTGAATCAGATCACCTCCCATTAATTCATCTTCTGTTGGTTGAATATACCTCTCTGAAAAAGTTTTTTTAATGTTTATTTATTTTTGAGAGAGAGAGAGCGAGAGAGAGAGAGAGAGAGAGAGAGAGAGTGAGCGAGCAGGAGAGGTGTTTAGAGAGAGAGGGATACAGAATCAGAAGCAGGCTCCAGGCCCTGAGGTGCCAGGACAGAGCCTGACTTGCAGCTGGAACTCATGAACCAGAAGATCATGACCTGAGGTGAAGTCAGATGCTCAACTGACTGAGCCACCCAGGTGTCCCTGAATATACCTCTTAAAGTAGGGCCCTGCCATATCATTCAGGCCCAACTGGCACCCAATGCCCCCCCCTCCCCCATCATCTCCTTTCCACTTAATGATCCCAGGCTATTTCCCTCTATTCCTTGTAACACATCCTCTCTGTGTTCTGGTAGAGAAGACTATCTTTCTCCCTTGTAACCTGCCACACTTTACCTATTATATACCTATGTACTAGTTTCTGCCTCTTCTTCAGTGATTTCATGTCTATTACACCTATGCTGTTCCTTGCGGGCATGGATGCCATCCCCTTCCTTTTCTGCTCATCCTTACACTTAACACCCTTAAAGGTCTACTTGAAAACGGTACGTTTTGTTTTTCTTGATCCTAGCCTACAACAGCTTCTCTCTTTTTTTTCTTTTTCTTAATTACTTTTGAACTTATTAGCTGTACCACACAATGTATTAAGCTCTAATTATAGACTGTAGTGTTCTGTAATTGTTTCTAGTGTCAGGCTGGTTATCTGAACAAGATAGCGTTTAAAGAGATTTATGCCTTATACTTGTTTTCTCCTTTAAATACTTCTTAGGGTAGATTTTACACCTTTGGGAGATGCTCAAAAAATGCTTGGCTTTTCATCCTGAATATTTATTGAGTCCTGCTGGAAATCATGACATCATTTTGGGACAGAGAATCAAATGTGGTTTGTCCAACAGTGGTTCCTTCCAGTAACAATCCAACAACAGCTCTATGCATCTTGTCTACAGATATATTTTTGAAAAATCACTGTTGGGTTTTGTTTCCCTTTCATGATATCTGAAATTTGAATGCCAGCTACCACATTGTGAAATGTAGTTTTGAGGACTGGGTGAAAGAATGTAGATACAAAGTCCTCATCTTCAAAAAGCAAAATAAAAATGCCAATACTTGGGAATTTCAGAACAAAGCACAGAAATTTTGGATAAACGGTGAGGCCAAAGAAGTCATTTGTTCCATTTCTAGGGCACTAGCAAAGTTGGGTGATGTGTCCTTTAAAGCATCAGTATATTTTACTTTTCCTTACAGCCTTGTGTTCTCATAAATACTTTGCTGTTTCCTTGAGGGAGATGCCTATAGCATTAAAGGTAATTGGGATGGATTTGAACTTCTGAGGGAGCGTTAAACACTTATTAACATAAGATTAGAGGCGGCAAAAAGCAGTGAAAGATCTGCAGGTGATTTCAAATCAAGTATTACGCTGCAAATCTTTTTTGAAGGATGTATCTGCCATAGCGTACAGCCCTAGTGAATGTATTTTGGCAGAAAGGAAAGAAGCTGACAGAGCCAGGGTGTATAGGAAGCATTGTCTCATATACTAATTTCTGTAACTTCTTAGTGCACAATCGTACCACGTTTGGACATACCTCACTTACTGGCATGAATTGAATGTTGAGCATTTGGTCTGATTTTTTTCCCCCAGATTGTTCAGTTTTTAAAATGAAGTACCTTTATAGTTCCCATCTTTTCATCTTTTCAGGGTGCTGTGGAGATGAGAAGGGGCACACATTCTCTAGCTTGAGAAACCTTCTCTCTTGTCTCCCTCTGAGTGCAAGCGTAAGCTTAGTGGGCATTTATGCGTCAGAGTGGGTGCGTTTTCAAATTTATACCTCCAGAATCTGGAAGTAGGATCTGTTCCAAGAAGGGCAGGTGCCACTGGTAGAGACAGGAGTGCATGTTGCCAGTTTGCAAGCAGAGCAGTGTACTCTGTCTGAGAGGGGGGACAAGTGGGAGGCGACACTGCTGAGGTCCTGCAGAGGCTCGTGGGGGGCACTCTATAGGCTGCTGGAGCACAGCAAATAGAGTCTGAATGTGTGCAGATTGCGCACTCCAGAAAGCCTGCGTACAGCTGACTCCGGAAGCGTTGGCATCAAGCAGGGGCCCATTCGCTGAGCTGGGAATCCGAGTCATGGTCTTTAAGGAGCTTTCAGGGAGAAAGCTGGGAGACAAGGTTAGTAGGGAATACAATGAAGACCAACTTTGGAAAGTGGAGCGTGAAGTGACCACACAAGCCCCACACACTGATGCTTACTACATGTCAAGAAAAATCCCTAATCCTTTATACTTAACTTTTATGAATTCTTACAATTTATGAGGCAGATACTACTATCACCCCTAATTTGCAGGGGAGGAAACTGAGTACAGGTTGAGAAGCATGTACAGGGCCGCACATCTAACAAGAGACAGAGCTGGGACTTCAACCCGGGCATTCTGGCTTAATAGTCTTGTTTGCTTAACCTCCCCACCTTCCAACCTCCTGTTGCTTTAGGGTGCCTGAATCAAATTGGTCTTTACAGCCTTTTGAATAGTGCATAAAGCTTTGAGCCAGAGAGATTTGGGTTTGAATTTCTCTTCTACTACTTGTTACTTGTGACACTTTGGGAAAATTTCATTTTTCTTGGGCTTGGTTTTATCATCTCCGGAATGAGGGTAATGCCACGCCCCCTCCACAGATTTTGAGGAACTAAGTTGAGTAAGAGGTATAAGCTAATAACGTGGTGTCTGGCAAGAAGCTGCCCCTCACTCAATGTCTGTTTTCTTTTTCTCTAAGTGCTTGTTAATGTAGAGCTCTGTAAATGCCTCTTGGAATCAGAATGCTCCTGGGCATAGTGCAAGGCCAGGCTCCAGTTGATCAAGGATCTTGCAGGCTGTGAGAGAGGTCATGTGGCACCTGGAGGCTTCCTGCCTGTTCACGTTAAACAACATGGTTGGGGTGCTGGAGTGGCTCAGTCAGTTAAGCATCCAACTTTGGCTCAGGTCATGATCTCACGGTTTGTGGATTCGAGCCCCACGTTGGGCTCTGTGCTGATTGTTCAGAGGCCCAGAGCGTGGAGCTTGCTTGTTTCAGATTCTGTGTCTCCCTCTCTCTCTGACCCTCCTCTGACTTGTGCTCTCTCTCTCTCTCAAAAATAAATAAACATAAAAAAAAACCAATATCGTTGCTCCTCTTTTAATTTACAGAAAAATGTTTTTGGCAAGTGCTTTTGTATACAGTTAAGTCCATTAAGCTTTGTATCTGAAACATGTAAACTAATGCTTGCTTCAGGAATAATACTTGACAAGTTAAAAAAAATGTGCATTTTTATAAACATGTCCATCATCTATTATTTTTTAAGATTCCTTGCTTTGTCTAACTTTGTGGATACTCAGGAGAACTAAGTGTAATGGCCGTAAGTTTGAATTTCTATATGATACTTGATTTTCAAAATGATGCTTGAATTTCAAAGCCTGCTTCATGTTTCATAGCAACCAGGGTATACAAGTTAGCAATCTGAAATATATGATCTGCAGACAGGTGGGGGATATTCTGCATCATTGTTCACATTAGAAGCATCAACCCAATCCTGACTGTAGAGTTCCATTATCACTCTTTCTCCCTACACCTTTGGCCTTTAGTTGCAAGCTATACTTAAAGCTATAGTTCTATATACTTTTTTTGTTAGTTAATTTTATAATGCAGAGAGCACACTTTCACTGTAGAAAAACTAGTTTACATTAGGCACAGAAACAAAAGGAGAAAACCTTCCGTAATTCTATAGCTAAACTGTGTTATGTTTTGATGTATATTCTTTGAGATTGTTTTCTATGTAGGTATATGCATAGAAATGGGATCATACTATAAATACAGTTCTGTAACCTGTGCTTTTCACTTAACAGTTTATCATGAACATCTTTATATACACATCTCCATCATTATTTCTGATAGCCTCATAATATTCCACTATATATTTACAGCAATCCTAATTAAGATAATACTCCATTGTTGGGTATTTACTTTGTTCACATTTTTTTTTTCCTATTACGAACCATGCTTTGAGCATTGTCTTTGAATGTGCATCTGTGAATCTCCTTCTCCTGCTGATTCAAAGGGCATGCATGTTTATCAGGTTTTTGATATATTTGCCAAATACCTGTCTAGAAGTATTGTACTGATTATATTCCCACTGGCAGTAAATGAGTGTTCTGACACTCAGTGTGATTTTTTAATTTTAATGTACCATCTGACGGACAAAGTAGGACATCTCCTTATTTGGTTTTTTATATTGTTTACTAGTGAGGTTGATTTTTCTATACATCGATTTCAAATTTCAATTTACCTTTTGTGAATTTGCCTTTCTACTGGGACATATTCTTAAATTATTTATTTATATTTATTTATTTAAATCCAAGTTAGTTAACATATAGTGTAATAATAATTTCAGGAATAGAATTCAGTGATTCATCACTCAGTGCTCATATAACACCCAGTGCTCATCTCAACAAGTGCCCTTCTTCATGTGCATCACTCATTTAGCCCATTCCCCCACCCAGCATCTCACCAGCAATTTTTAGTTTGTTTCTGTATTTAAGAGTCTCTTAATTGCTTTGTCTCCCTCTCTGTTTTTATCTTACTTTTTGATCGCCTTCCCCTATGTTCATCTGTTTTGTTTCTTAAATTCCACATATGAGTGAAATCATGTATTTGTCTTTGACTGACTTATTTCACTTAGCATTAATACACTCTAGTTCCATCCACGTTATTACAAATGGCAAGATTTCATTCTTTTGGATAGCCCGGTAAGATTCCATTGTGTATATATACCACATATTGTTTATCCATTCATCAGTCAATGGATATTTGGGCTCTTTCCATACTTTGGCTATTGTCAATAGCGCTGCTATAAACTTTGGGGTGCACGTGTCCCTTCAAATCAGCACTCCTGTATCCTTTGAATAAATATTTTTCTTACTGATTTTTAAGAGTTCTTCCTGTTGTAACTCCATAAAATAGGTGATATTTTCCTAGTTTGTATTTTGTGTTTTAAAAGTATTTTGATACATATTTTTTAATTTTCAAAATTAGTTCAATCATATTCTTAGTTTACACACTTAGCAATGAATCTGACATATATAATGCTTAGAAAGACCTTCCTTACCCTTAAAGAAATAAAATATTTATGAGTATCTTATTCTAGTACTTTCATGACTTCATTTTTCCACAATCATACCTGGAATTCATGTGGAATTTATTGTTACGATATGAAGGTTATGTATTAGGCTTTGTTTCCAAGTGATTATCAAGTTGCCCCAATATAAGGACTTATTAACCCATGCTTTAAACATTTACATTGTTACCTTTATCAAATATCAAATTCTTATTATAGTTGTGTCTCTTTGGTACTTTTATTCAGTTCCAGTGGGTTTTCTTCTACTCTTATGCCAGAATAAATTATTTTAATTATCTTAGAAATTCTTCCTTCATTATTACTGTTTTTCAGAAATTCTCTAGATAAATGTATATGTTTATTTATATGATGTTTTAAATGATGCAAGCAGGGAGACTGGGAGGAGTGCATGTTGAGGGTCGAAAAAGCAGTATGGGAAAAACATTGATACTGTTTGCTGTATGATCTGTACATGGGGTCCTCTATCTTCTCTGCCTTTGTGCATTTGTGAATGTTTCTATAATAAAAAATCTAAGTGGAAATAAATAGAAAAATGTTATTTCAATCGGAACTGTAGATGATTGGAACTGCAGTTCTTTCCTCCTCAGAAACCTGTTATTTCTTTTCTTGCCTCCTTTTATCCTCTTCCGTAAAGTGGTATTTTTTTTCATATATTCCCCTCTACTTTTATAAACAAGCAAAACCCCCAAATCTTCATGCTTATTGTTTTCGAGGGTTTTTTGGTAACTATGACATTTCCAATGGTTTGGGTCTAGGAAAATAATGATTTGTAATCAATCACCTTACTAAACATGTATTTTTAATGTCTAATTTCTTTAACATAATTATAGATTTGCCTCCTCGTTTTCAATATGTATGACTCTTTTGTTGTATTTATCACCTACACTTGAAACATGTTGTTAACTATGGGTGATGGTTGTGGGTGTCCTTCTCCTGCTCCTGACTTTCATGGGCATGTCTGCAGTCTTTCACCACTAAGCAAGACATAGGCTATTTAAGGAAGGTATGCCATATATTCCTCTTTTATTAAAGCTTGAAAATCAGAACTCACTGTTGGCTTTTTTCACATTGTGAGAGAGGATTCTTCATTGATCTATTGATATGACAAATTTTATCAATAGATTTCTTCTTATTAAACTTGTCTCACATTCCAGAGTGTATAGACTAGTGGACAGTCTGGATTCTGTGGACTGTTTTACAGAAATTCCCTAAATTGATGGCACCCTTCCTTGTGTTTTCTTTTGCTGCACTCCTATGATTGCTTCAAAGTGAATTTGGGAGCAAAGTGAATGAAATAAATGGAGGGAAATTTCCACTTTATATTGGAAGTTTGGTGTACTTATATTGACTAACATTTATTATAGGGTCACTATTGACTCACTACTTTTTTTTTTTGTCTTTAATTTTAGAGAGAGAGGCAAAGGAAAAGAGAGAGAGAATGTTTAGCAGGCTCCATATTCAGAGTGAAGCCCTCTGCAGGGCTTGGTCCTATGACTTTTGGATCATCACCTGAACCCAAATCAACAGTCCAATGCTCAACCAACTGAGTCACCCAAGTGCCCCAACTCAGTATAATTTAGATATAGAAACACTATGGCTTATTTCCTACAATCAGTCTTCTATCTCTAGGAGTACTTTTCCCGCTGATAAAGGTGAAAAAAAAACCCGTTAATTTTAGTTCTTTTAGGCATTAGAATGGTTTCTGTTGGGTAAGTATTCAGTTCAAAGTTTAGCTCTATATCAAGATTGTGTTTCTCCTTTTCAATTAGTTCTTGCCCCTTACCTAAAAAACAAAATGCTTTTTGGGTGCAGGAGGAAACAGGTTTTCTGAATTCACAGGTTACTAGCCATGGCATCTTGGACTGTTAAATAACTTTTTGTGTCTCCCCTTTTTTTTGTTTCTCCATCTACAAATTAGGCATCAAAATGGTAGTAATTTTATAGAATTTTGTGGGAATTGAATGAGTAATATATTTTAAGTGATTCACACATTGCCTGGCACATAGTAAATGCCTGGTACATGTTTGTGATTATAATAATGAAATTATTATTGTCCTCATAGCATTGGGGAAAGGGAGCTTTGGTTCATATGCTGTTTTCCAGTTAAGTGTTTTTGTATCACTCATGTCTGCAATGATATAGTCCATGTCCCTCTGGCCTCCCTAAAACTGGTTTAATGCTCCTGTTCTGTCCTCTTTCATGAGCAAAGAACAAGAATTGCTTTTAGGGGACACAGGTCTCTTTGCCCACTGAGCAGAAACCCAACCCTTGCTGGAGCTGTGGTTTTCCTTAAATCTGGCTGGGATTCTTATTTCATCCCCAGTTAGGGAAATCCTCCTGACAACTATCTTCTTTAGTGTCATTGCACCTTTTCTTAACCATCACAGTCCTGCTCTCCAGCCAGCACTGTCAGCCACCCCCTTTCCTTCTAGGGGCATATAGGAGTTTTAGGTTACCTTTAGCGTCACTTGGCCCATCAGGGAGTCTTCTGGGTGGTATCCTAGACTCCCATGTGCCTAAAACAGTATTTCTGCCCTATGTTGATGTGAGGAAATTCAGTGGTGGGGGTATGCCCCTTCTGGAATTTAAAATGGATTAGTTTTTCCCTCAGCATACCTGGTGTTTTAATAATTTCTCTTCTCCCTCATCAGGCTAAAGTAAGTGATTTAATGAGTGTGGGATATCTTCAGAGCAACATGATTTAGAAGCAATAAAAATATATTGGATTATTATTTTCAAAACAATGGTCTCCATTATATATTTACTGTGCATTTGCTGTAAACAAATTATAATTTCTCGATACTAAGAAAGAAATAGGATGATGATGCTTCATATTTAATGAGTGCTTGCTATGTGCTATCACAGTTTCCAGCACTTTATCTCTATGAATTTTGTATTCCTTCCAACAGGGGTATGAATCAGGATATTGTAGTTCTAGTTTACAAATAAAAAAAACTAAGTTAGAAAAAGAGGTCAGGTAAATTGCTCAAAGTCACATAATAAGTAACAGAGCCAGGATAGTCTTGGTCTTAAAAGCTGAATAGGCAAAAATAAATTATAAAAATAATTATTATTAATAGTAATATTTTAAGATTCTGAGATACTATAATATAGTGATTTATACTAAATATAAGTGATACTGGTGTCACCCCAAAATATTGAGAATTCTAGCTATTGTTGTGGTCTAACCGGCTCTTTCCCAAATAATATTTGAAAATAAAATGATTAATAACAATATCTTTGTGGCACAGTATGGTATGGAGTGATACTATTTTCAGATGACAAGGTTTTAGATGAGCTGGAAACTTAAATACCTTTTTTACTACAAATTTGTTGTCTTTGGCTACTTAGATTTCAGACATTAAATTTGATTTTATTTTGCAAATTATATGTTTTACCTTATATTACTTCTTCAGTGAATTAAAGAGATTTTTAAAGATAAAAACTCCAGCGTCCCACATAGTATTGTCCTTTTGAGAAATTGAGCTAATAAACCATTGGGTGATAAAAGATAGCCAGATCCTTAGAAAAGAAACTGCCATTTCCATTTCCACTGAGAAATTCATCTATTAGCAAAATAATCTTTTAGGGGTTTTGCTGTTAGGTACTTCCATCACTCATCACCATTATAAATGAAAAGGGAACAAAATCTAATTTCAGGTGCCAGATGGGTACTTATGTGAATGGCAGTGATTCAGCACAGGCTCCAATTAGAGCGACTAAGCTCTGAGCAGCTACTGGGTAATCATGGGGATCATGCTAAACAGAGGTGAGTTCTCTTCTGTGTGTTAGGGTCCTCTGCTTGTCCTTTCAGGACACTCAGGGGCTTTCAGATTTGTTGAGAAACTTGAGAGCTGCTCAGTGCTTGCAGTTGAGAGTGGGTTTTACAATTAACTTCTTGTGGCAGAGTGATGGAGTTCATTTTAAAGCTCATTCAACGAGTACTGAAGAATAAAGTATCAGAGTGAAAAGGATTTAAAACCTCTGAAAGTAAGATTTGAAATGTCCATTTGACCCTAGAAAGGGCTGTGGAAGAGCTTAGGCTTGGACACAGAAAGTAAAGATTAAATCTTGCACTACATTTGAGTGTCCTGAGAATTAGGACAGGGTCCTTAATCTGTTCCAGGGTAACTGCAGAATAATACTCCTGGGAAAAAAAAAATCTGTTGTTAATTAAACAGTTTTGCAACATTAGTAAAATCTGAGTTTCCTAAAAAAATCAACCCTTGCTTACTCAAGTAGAGGCTAAACAAAGTGAAATGAAGTTAGTGTTTAGGAAACACCTCCTTTATGCAGGTATGATGCTTAGTATGTGCTGACCCCAGTTTCTCATTTAGTCTACACAGTGGCCTTGCAGTATTGGTTTCAGTAGCTCCATATATATTGACCATGAACTTGACATTCAAAAGGGTTACCTTACTCCTCAAGGTCACGAAATCAGGAAATTCCAAAATTCCTGACATCCCACCAATTTATTCTGTTCCTTTCCTTTTCTTCTCTGAATAAACATTTATAATGTAAATTTTTCTACTTCAGATGGTATCTTAAAATCTCTTCTTTTGGAATGCAATGCACGAAAGACCTCTTCAGGAATGAAAACAGAAGAAAAAGGGACCCTACTGAGGGGTTGACTTGTTTCTGTCTCCCATATATATGAATATGCAAATAGCAAAGAGAAAGAGTATGTTGAAAATGTCCCCTGGCAGAAGGGTATTATAATTTCTGCCTTAATAGATCTTGACATTGTTGCCTGTTACCATTAACACCCATCATGAAATGGTAAAATAGTAAAATTCTTGAGCAGAAAAAAAAAATTAAATTCTTTGTCCAGTTTCTCTTCTGCTGTTGTTTTAATTTTAACATAAAAGGACAAGAGCATTTTACCTTTGATTAAAAACTTGTTCCTTGGCTCCCACTGAAACTTAGGGGCATGTACGGTTTTCACTGTGTTTGTGTTAATGACAGTTCCACAGTGGGCTCATTCCCTTGAAGGATGCTAAGTGGGTTGTCCCTGTCTAAGAGGTGGAGAACTGAGAAGTTTGGGCTTTATTTCTAGTCTTTGGTTTCTTGGTTGTGTTAATTTCCTTGTTTATGTTTCTTTCAATTAACAATGAACTTTTTCATTTTCTGCCTTGTTTTTCTGCTGTTTGTTAAGCCTGCAGGGTATGACTCCTTTGGTAGCAATTGTTAATCAGGGAGAAATGATAGCCTGAGGGTACTGAGTTACTTGGTGTCAGGATAAAAGTTGTTCAATTGAAGTCTCATTAGAAAAACTTTCATCACCTGCCTTAAGTAAGCTCTGCATGAGGCTCTGTCCATTTTTCCCGTCTTTTTATCTTTGGTTTATTTTTTTCAAATTCTCATTGTATACCACGTAATCTAAAATAGTAGTATTACTAGGTCCCTAGTAACTTATTAAAATAGGGACGTTGTAATTTTGCTCAAGGGAGCTATTCACCATGTAGATTTTGCAGAAAAATAAGCAGGATTCATTGCTAATTGATAAATGGAGTCAGATAACGTAAAAATGGGTGGGCTAGTTTAAAAAGGAAGTTCTGCAAATATCTGGCTTATATTTCTTTAGAGATGATAGTTTTGCTTCTGCAGCTCAGATGGAGAAAACCATATACATAATAGAATCCAGGATCTATGAGTTGTATCTCTCTCCCTTTTCCTCCTCCTCTTCGTCACCTCTCAGCTCCCTCTCTCTTTGTCTTTCTTACCTATCTACCTACCCAACTACCTACCTACCTATCACCAATTGATCCATCTTCTATATAATATTTTTCTTGTTTTAACCAGTGGGATGGAATAGTTTATCTTTTACAACTGAGCTCATCTCATGATGGAAAGTACCGACTGTGATTTGTAAGGCATGATTTGTAGACTCCCTGTCTATGCATATATCCCACAGCCTTCAATGACAATATTGCTCAAATATTTCTCAAATTTAGAAGCACTCAGATGGTGGTAGGCTTTTAGTTTAATCTGATGTGGGAAAGAAAATATTGAAAACGAAAAAAGCTTCAATGCTTCAGTGAACTCCATCCTTTGTAGATAGTGACTACTTAAAACTGGAGATTTTGTGGGGATTGTCTTACCATCATTTTGTTTTCCCTCTTGATGACTCAAGGGTTTTTGTCCTGAGGCTCTCAATGGATCTGTTATAACTTAGCTGGCGATGACACATCCCAAAGGGTCCTTCTTTCTTGGCCTCAGGCCAGCAGACTATGCACTATGCTGTCCTATGATTCACACAACAAAACTACTCTAGTCACCTCCCACTGCCCGGGCCTGGTAGAGCACCCTAATGAGGGAGTGGGAGGGATACAGTTAGGAAAGTTGTTGAAAAGACACTTCTGTTGTAACTTTCCTCACTACAGCAGGGAGCTCAAACCAGAGCAAGATATGCTCAAGTAACAAACTCACCATTTGTGAGAGATGAATTGCAAAGTCCCTGGCCCTTTATTTAGGGTGAAAACTTGTGTTTTAGAGAGCTGCAGTTATTTCAGGTGGGGGAGGGGGGTGGTGGGAAAGGCCACAAAGCATGGAATCCAAAAAGAAATGTAATTTATTTGCTGCTAAATGACTCAGCCGGACTATTTTGAAATAAGGCAAGTGTTGAAATTTTCACATATCCATACCCTTGGAAGTGAAGAATTGGGTTACCTTGGGAGCCACATGATGTACTCTATCTTCCAAAATGTTGATTATTTAATCATAAATTTATGCTGAAGTTAAAAGTGGCATCTGTTCTCTTATGTAAGGGTTATCACCTGCACGTGTTCATTCAACAGGCATTTGCACAACAGTTTCTGGGTGTAGAATTCTATAGCCACCTGTCTTTAGGGACAGAGATCTGACAAGTTGTACAAAAGAGATGAAAGGTACTACCAGTCCCTACTGTAGTGTTGCTTTCCCTCTACTTGGGGAAAAATATCAGTCTATGAAATGGCATTTGAATAACTTAAAGCAAAGTGTTCTTAACAGCAGAATAACTCAGAACAGACTTTGAAGCCATTAGGTGTATGAATCACTTTCTGCCTCTTCTGGGTCCCACACCAGCTATTCTGAGCCTCCATTAGAGCACTTAGTGAATTGTACTCTCTCTCTCTCTCCCCCACTAGTCTGTGAGCTCCTTGTGGAGAGACATTTTATCATGTTTATCTTTGTAGCCCTCGACCCTGGCACAGTGCATTGCATACCTCAGGTGCCTAGTAAATGCCTGGTGAATGAGTAAGAGGGACTACTGTTAACATATTGTGGGAGGAGAAGGGAATAGGATGATGGTTTTGTATGGGTATAAACTACAAAAGAAAATATTTGATTCTTCCTAGTCTAGAGACAAAATGTGCATTGCTTCTTGTAATTCTAGTCAAGGGAAGCAGTTCAATTCAGTACAATTCAGTAAAAAAATATATTGAGCATATGTTCAGTTGTGATTGTTTACACAAACATGAAATGTTTTTTGCCTTCAAGAGCCTTGGAGTCCAGGGTGGCAGTGAGTGGCAGTGAGACAGAGATCAGAAACAGAGATCATTTCAGTATAATTTGGCGAATATACTATTGAGGACATCCTGGAGGCATTAATGGAAGGAGAGATCAGTGGCATTGGTTTAGGCTGGCAATGAGGGTGGGGCTGGGGATGTTGGCGAATCAGGAAACTCTTTAAGGGGGACTTGACACTTTAACTGAACCTTGAAGCAGTAGTAGCCAAGTAAAGATGGAAGAAAGTGGATATGGGAAAGAGGAAGGGGAAAAATGGACAACACGGACTTGGAAGTGGGAGACAGCATGGAGCATGTGGGCAGCTACAAATGGTTCAGTATAACAAGTGAGTGAAACATAACTTGTGGAGGGACAAGTAGGCAGTGTTGCTGTCAAGGAGACCTATTAGCAGGTACCTACAGAAATGGTGTAGATAAAAATTTGGAAAGACCCTGGTGGTCCTAGACCTGCAAGATAGAGCTGAGGAATGTTTGCCAGGTATGCTAGTAGGGTGTGATCACTGATTGAGTATTCGTGATCAGGGAAGAGGTCAGGAGTTTGGCTTGAGGGCCTGGGTGGATGGTGGTACCATTAAATGAGAGAGAGAGGGAGCGGGGGGGGGGGGGTAGGGAGAAGAAGAACATACTTGAGTTTGAAGAAAGAAAAAAGGCTGAGTTCATATATGGACACGTATTTGAGATACTTATGGATCTTCTAAGGACTGTTGTTGAGATGAACAGATTTGAAGCTCAGGAAAGGTCATACATATGTATGTATTTATATGATTAACATACATATAAGTTGCTAGCATATATAGGGCTAAACAATGAAAAATAATAGATTGCCCAGGTGTATTATGTAGACCAGAAATTCCCAAGTGCTGATCAACCATCAGGTGCTCTAAAAGCTTCCTGAGTATCATATGGAGAATTGGTTCAAAAGCAGATTCCTCCAGGGGGACCTGGGCGGCTCAGTCAGTTAAGTGTACAACTCTTTATTTCAGCTCAGGTCATGATCTCATGGTTCATGAGTTGGAGCCTTGCAATGGGGCTCTGCACTCGCAGTGTGGAGTCTGCTTGGGATTCTCTCTCTCCTTCTCTCTCTGCTCCCACCTTAATCTCTCTCTCTCTCTCTCTCTCTCTCTCTCTCTCTCTCACACACACACACACACACACACACACACACACACACACATACTAAATAAACTTGAAAACAAGTGGATTCCTCCACATCCTGGAGGATCTGATTCATTAGTGGAGGGTCAGGAATCTACATTTTATGGAATTCCTTGGCTAATTTTGATACACAGTCTTGTTTAGGAAGACTGATGAAGACTAAGAGCAGTGGTATCACCCATGTTTAAGTTGTGGAAAAAAAAAAGACTCCATGAAGTAGTAAGAGGTCAAGCAATCAGCCAGCAGAGAGTGAAATCACAAAAGACAGAAGAGAGAGTTTCTAGAATGAACAAGGGACAATTTTAGAGTAGGGAGCTCTAGTCAGAGAATTTGGAAAGTGTTTATTATATTTGGCAGTATGGTGGTCTAGAATCTTTAGAGAAGGAATTTAAAGAGTAGAAGGAGTGAAACTAGGATATAGTGGTGTGAGAGGTGGAAGTAGGAGTAAAGAGGTGGAGAAAGTGACTTTAATAGACATTCTTTCAAATCATCTGATTATGGAGAGAAAGAATAACATTTGGAAGGGAGGGAATATAGGGTTAAGGAAGATTATTTTTTAACGAGAGGAGAGACTCAAGAGAATATTTAGAGTTTGAGAGAAGAAGGCAGCTAGAGCAGAAAGGGGGGGATGGAAGGTAGAGAGTAGATAGAAGACACAACTCCACATGAGAGAAGAAACACCTCATCCTTTCAAAGAGGTAAGTGAAGGTGAGATGGGGTTAGACAGGAAGCTGAGATGGAGTGTTTGATAGAATGTTTAGGAAGACATTAGGAAGAAGTTTTAATCATTCAAAAGGTAAGATTGTTGAAGCTCATCTGAGGTAAAGAGTTCAACCATTCATTTATTACTTTATGAATATTTTTATTGCAAATAGTGACAAGCATTTCCTCACCCATGCTTTTTTCCCCAATTTATAATGCAAATGAAAATGTTTTGTGGCTTGAGCTCTTGTCAGTCCTACAAAACCCAAATCTCTTGTTTGTGGATTCCTAATTTGCATTTGTCTGAGTTCCGTATGTTGTTTTGTATTATTGGAAACTAGCATATGGGGAACCTCAGTAACTGATTTTCTAGGAGAAGCAGAGCCTGAAGAGGTGCGTGCGCGCGTGTGTGTGTGTGTGTGTGTGTGTGTGTGTGTGTGATAGTCACCATGACTGAGGCCAAAAGAGATCAACTGACACCCAAAGGGAAGAAGAAATAGCAGAGCCAGTGAGCGAGAACTTAATATTGGCCATCCCTTTCCAACTAAGCTTCTTTCCAGTTTATAGATTCCCAAAAGGCCACGTCTAGCATGTTGCATAAAAGAGCATAGTTGGGCGTACAAAAACAAATGCTCAAAGTAATGGACATGCAGTGCACTAAACTCCTAACAATTACACCAACAAAAGCTTACCACTTAAAGGATGCTTTGAAGTAGGAAGAGAGGATCAATGACCTGTTCCAAACTCACTCAAGTACTTTCTTTTAACTTGACTTTTAAGTGTCAATTTTTCCCAAATGTTGAAAATTTAAGAAGCTGAGGGATATAGAAAGAAAGGTAGAAACATCTGTGATACTAAAACCTAAATACTGCCACTAATATTTTCCTATATTTCTTTCCAGTCTTTTCTGTGTGTATAACTTTTTATAAAAATATGCTATATCTGCAACTTTAATCCTGCTTATGTCGTTTAATATTATAGCAGAAAAACACTTTTCCATGTAATTAAAAATATCTTGTACTATACATATTTTTAATTATATAGTATATTATGAGGTTTCTCATATTTTATTTAGCTATTCCCTTACTCTTGGACATCTAAATTGTTTTTAAATTTTCATTACTGTACGTACCATTGTTGGGAACACATTAGCATATAAAGCACTTGCCATATTTCAGGTTGCTTTTCTGAATTACTATGTAAAAATATATAGCACCATTATAACTTCTGGTAATTAATCAAATTTCTTTCTAAAGAAAACTTATAAGCAATATATGAAATGCATAGTTCATCATATTGTACAGCATTATCAAGAATTTTTTAATTTTTTATTTTTATTTTTTATTTATTTATTTATTTTTTTTGGGACAGAGAGAGACAGAGCATGAACGGGGGAGGGGCAGAGAGAGAGGGAGACACAGAATCGGAAACAGGCTCCAGGCTCTGAGCCATCAGCCAGAGCCTGACGCGGGGCTCGAACTCACGGACCGCGAGATCGTGATCTGGCTGAAGTCGGACGCTTAACCGACTGCGCCACCCAGGCGCCCCAAGAAATTTTTAATTTTTTAAATGTTTGTTTATTTTGAGACAGAACAGAGTGCGCACATGAGTGGGGGAGGACCAGAGAGAGAGAACCCCAAGTAGGCTCCACATTTTTAGCACAGGGCCCAACACAGGGCTCGAACTCATGAACCATGAGATCATGACCTGAGCTGAAATCAAGAGTCGGATACTCAACTGACTGAGCACCCAGGCACCCCTTAAGTATTTTATTTAAAAAAAAAACCAAACCCTTAACTTTGTTAATTTGTAGGCAATACAACAGAAATATTGGGATTTTAATTTTCATTTCTTTGATGAATATTAAAAATGAGTATTTTCCACATTTTGATAAAATTTTATTTCAAATTTTATACCACCTATTAAAATGATTTTTAATGGACTTATACTTCTATTTTTAATATATTTTATTGAGTGGTTTCTAAGGGTTCAGTGTTATGCTAAGCCTTGTGGAGAAGGCAAAAGAATGATAATGAATTGCTTTCAACCTTAGTAATCTGTATTTTATAATTATAAAACTTGCAGTATGGAAAAGCCCTTAAAATGTGTCTTACTCAAGTTACAGTTGTGGAAGGAAAGATTAAACCCATAAAACAATTAGGGACACCAGGCAAGATAGCAGATGATAACATGACACAACGTAGCCTTTATTATTGGAATTCAGAAAAAGTAGAAAGCTAGGTAAATTGCAATGTCAGTTGTCATTAGAAGGAAGGACCTGCTGGACTTTGAAGAATAGAAGAGTTAAGGGCTAGGAGGGGAAATGAACGTGTCGCAGTTGTTGGAAGGATTAAACCATTCAGACTAGGGTGGAGGGTTTGTGGGTTGGTGTTGGGACATAGAGTGTGAGATGAGATCGTATTAAATGTGTACCTCACAGGTCACCTGACCCCTCTGGTTGAGACCCATCACCCTGGCTTCTGTGAGGTAGCTGAATGGTGCCTGAAAACCCTGACCTACAACCTAACTCTACAGGGCCATCCTTGTGTTACCAACAGATTGTACAACTCCTGCCAGAGCTAAGCTGTTGAACTCTATTGGGCACTCGGAGTTGCTCTGTGGAGTGAGTTTTAGGAAAATCAGTGCATAAGGCAACATTCCTGTGTTGTTCCAGGTAGTCCTGTGACTTTAAGCAAATTACTTACCTTCCTGTACCTCAGTTTCCTCATTTGTACCACAAGCTCATTGTAGATATCAGATTATATAGTTTCTAGCCAGTGCTCAGTAAGGCACAGCTTTCACAGGGCACGTTGGAGAAAAGAGGCAGGGTATAAATAGAAGGCAGACTCTGTGGTCACCCTCAGATCTATTCCAAGAAGGAGTCCTTTCTGTTAATTTATATCTTTAGAAGGTATGAGGCACTATAAGGGACTTTATTTCTTTGTCTTTGTGCAGATTTAGCCAAAGGACACTGGGGCGAGTATGCATGTTACCTGTCTTCTGAATGGACAGGGTAAAATTAGTGGGCACTCTGGAGCCTATGGGATTAGGTCAAACTTCCCTCTGAAAAATCTGCTTTTTACTTATAAGCTTCTTTTAACTTTTTGAATTGCTGCCTCCCAGTTTCTTGCTTGTACATATTTTGGTGGATGATCCTTGAGAAATTGAGTCTGTTTTTATTGTACTTCTTTGGGTTATCTTTTACAGTGATCAGAATTCTTTTTTTTTTTTTAAAGCATGCCATATCTACTTATTTTTCTTTTTGGATTAGAATTTAATCCAGGAAAGAGACTTTCTATCCTGATTTCATTTTGATGTTTAATTTATATAGTCCAAGAAAAATAGATCTTGCTGAGGTGTTGAGGAGACTAAGTTGGAGACAAACTTAACTGATTATCTTTTGATCATTCATAGGCATCTCCATTCAAACTGTCCTTCTCTGAATCTATAAAATTTGGTGGTTGTCTGAAGATTAGTAGGATGCCTGGCACATACATGATCCCCAATACATTTTTTTAAATTAATGCATCTGAGTGGTTGCATAATTCACCAGTCACTATATGAAATTACTTACTATGTAGAAGAAAAAATATTAGTTACCAAAGAGGTGAAGAATAAAAAAAAACTCCTCTAAACTCCATCAAATATATTCAGCAGTCTCTCTAACATTTGCAAGTAATTAGTACCTTTTCACTCATTTAGGGTGTCACCATTGTTTATTTTGAGACAGAACAGAGTGCGCACATGAGTGGAGGAGGACCAGAGAGAGAATTCCAAGCAGGCTTCACTTTGTGAGACACTATCTAATCGATCCCCTTAACAACCCCCTGATGGGTTGTGAAGATACTGTTATCTCCTCTTTACAGAGGAGCAAGCCACTGATAGAGGAAAAAAGAGAAGGGATTTTCCGAATACCACCCAGTATGTGTATATGACACATTGATGAAAGTGGAACTTCTTTCTTTTGATGGCCAGTTCAGGGCTTTTTCCACTCTCTAAATCCTTAATCTCTAGGAAAGAACCTGTCTTAACTCCCTTATCCTTTCATCAAAGCAGAGGAATTTATACAGGTGTGCTAGCTCAGATTCTGTCTCTGAGTGTTTCCTCGGCAGGAGCTGACTCTTCCTTCTCCCTAATTAACTTTTATGTGGAAACTCCTATAGTAATGAAATTGCGTGTGCGAATGTTCTCTCACCTGGTTTTCTGTTTAGTGCACCTGGAGGGAGCAAGCGTTTCTGCTGTCTCACGGCATTATCTTTGCTGAGGGAGGAATTTGTAGGAACTCAGATAACTCCCTTCCTGAGAGAAAGCTTTTTTTTTTTTTAATCCAAAATTCTTTGGGCACAGCTTAGCTATTTGCAGAAATTTACCATTTGTTTGTCATTAAAGCGCACTGGTTCATGGTATTGGCAGCATAGCATGCTGGCAGCATAGACAAAATCATGGGAGTCAGAGAAATCAAGTTTGAATCCTGGTTTTGTTATTTACTGGGCATTTCACTTCTTGGAGCTGATTTCTTCCATTGTCCAATGGGGATGATGCATTAATGATATCTACCTCACAGGGTTATTGGGAGGATTAAAGATGAAATATATTTGTCTTATGATGAAATGAGCAGAAAAATGTGATCCTCTTCCTGGACTCTAGATCCCATTTGTATGCCCTGTCTCTCATGTCCCCTCCTGCTCTGCTTTCCTCCTCACTCTTCTCTAGGACACTTTCTGCCCTCGCAGGTTGACCGGTGAGGTGGACAGCAGCAGCTTCCTTTGCCCTCTGGCTCTTTTGCATTTGGCCAGTGGGGAGTCCCAGCAGGAGATCAGAGGAGGATGAGATCATATTCATGTCCTTATTTCCTTCCTTTCAGGGTCAACTGAGGCTAGTGGTGTCCCAGAGAATAACCTTTTCCAAGGCAACCCACTTTGTGACACTTTTCTCTTGTATCAGGGACCCACCCCTCTCCTTGTCCCTTTTGAGGGTGGTGGAAACTCTATTATTGCTTGTTCCAAGAACTTCACTTAATCCTTTGTAGATTCTTCTACCCTACCATCATCTTAAATAGTCTCTTTACCAAACCCTCCTTGAAGGATCCTAATATGAGTGTGCTGTCTATTTACTCCTGGGATCTTAACTGATATATTATTCATTACTGTTTAGTTGAAAGTACATCTGCCTAGGTCTGTCTTATTTGAGGGAGTTTGGCACATTTAAGAGAAAAGAAAAAAGAATGGGTTGTTTTTATTTGCCGTTTGATATTAAGAGAAGAAGGATGATGATGATGGTGGTGATGATGTGAGCCAAGCATTCATCTGGACACTGTTTTATACACATTAGCTCATTTAAACTCAAACACACATGAATATTATTACCTCCCTTTTGTAGATCTCAAAAAAGATCAGAGGGGTTAAGTAGCTTGACGAAAGCCACACCGAATGCCTTTGGGGAGCTGAAACCCTAAACTACGCCTATTTGGTTTCGAGGCCCCTACTGTTTTAGCCAGACCATGTTGCCTCCCAAATATACAGGCTGAGAAGGTCCAGCCCATCAGCAGTCAGTTCTCAATTAAACCCATTTGCCTACTCACATTTCTATAGGAAAGTCTTTAAGTGATGTCAAAGCAAATTTGTTAACAAGTTGATTATTTCATCAGATCTTATCAGGTCAATTCCATGATTTGTCTGTTTTGACTGATTTGTTAATTTAAAACCATTGAGTTACTAGCCCACTAGGGGCAGCTGACTATTCCCTGGTTGCCCCTAAGAGTACTCATTAAATACTGAGTAATTAAATATTTTGAATGAGTTTTTCTCTGAGAGCGTATATGCTTCCCACAGCTTTTAGTTGGATTTTATTTTCTCCCTAGGTGTGGAATATTTAGTTGTCAGTTTGTATTATTTCTGTCCACTTCTTAAGTTAATTCTAGGTGGGTAATACAATTTCACATTTTCTGAGCGCTTATAAAATGCTTGGGATTAGAACCAGTCAGGAAGGGTGACTAAATTCCTGGAGGTATACCAGCTGGGAAATTTGCATTTGTGGATCATGTCTTCCTGCCCTCTCCCACTCCCTTAAAAATAATCCACACACACTCCAAGAGACTGTATTTATCTAGCAACTCACATTTGATTGTGCACGTTTCGCTTACCTCAGGCAAGCCTTTTCATTAATCTTGGAAGAAGACTTGGTGCCTCAGTGCCCTTTGGGTCTCTCCAGTTGTGCCTTGGGACATTGTTAGTAGTAATAAACTGGATTTCTCTGATTCTAGCAGTACCTCGCTGTTGAGGGATCTCTGGCCTCCCTGAAAGTATCTGCCTTTTAGGGTCATACGTCTTTAGGGGGAATTCACACGTGTTCAAAACAAGTCTTTGAGGCTTACGAGTCTGCCAGTGCAGTTGCTGGAAACCTTGGGGAAGGTTCCTCTCCAGTGGTGTAGGGGGGACCAGTGGGTTCCCCTGCTGCTGAGGGCTGGCCTTCTCTAGGGAACTGCACAGATGCTGTGTTCCTAGAAGCTGTCTTCCTTGGGTTTGTGTGTGTGTGTGTGTGTGTGTGTGTGTGTTTAAAGTATACACAGTTACTTTGAATGTATTTATATTTTTGTATGTATAACTCACACACTTCTGCACTTTGAGATTTTTCAATCATTTTAGTAAAACAAACTCCTTCAGACTTTGCTCACTGTTATTCTTTTCCTTAAATCTCAGACATGAGTCTTTTGAGAAATTTAGAAGAAATCCAAATGATAGAATACATGCTTTTGTTAGAATCAGTCTGCTCCTACAATGTCAGTGTACATCTACAACGTCAGCATGTTTGTGTTTTGGTCCAGCTTGTTTGCTTTATCCCCTTTCCCTTAGTGTGACTTCTTTCCTAAAAGGCATTTCAGCCCACATGCAAATATACCTTGTGAATATGTACATCATGCCCAGATTCTAGCTGAATATCAGAATGATATTCTATTTGCTCTTTCCTCAAAACTTGAAATAGAGAGTCTCTTTCTTAGTGTCTCCTGGGAAGTAAGGTAAGGTGATAAGGCTATTGTGTCATTCTTAGAAACAATAGTTTTGCTTGACCAGGTAGACTGTTTCTCCCACTGTTTCTTGCAACATCTTGGAAGCCAAAGAGCAGAGAACTCCCTAAATTGACTGAAGAACCTTTGTGCTGTGGGTTATCGCTAAAGGTGATACAGGAAGCCACCATGCTGTGGTCAGAGGGCTTTCAGATGTGCTAAGATTCCCCTGGTGGTGGCCATACCTTGATGAATCCTGAGTGGCAAGTGGTGGTGGTGGGGGGGGGCGCTGTACCAGGTGGCATCCGCACACAGTTCATCCTGCATCTTCTCATACGTGTAAATCTAAGTTGTGGCCACTGTACATATTGGTTTGTAAGCCACTAAAAAATGTAGACTGGAAGACTTAATGGAAAACAGATGGTGCTTGAAATCTCTAACTTATATTTGACAAAAGCTCTTTTGGAAACGCTGCTTGTGTGTACTTTTGTTGATTTAAACACAGCACCATTTTAGCTTGTTCTGCTGAATACTTTAAGAATTATTGTCCCGGGGCGCCTGGGTGGCGCAGTCGGTTAAGCGTCCGACTTCAGCCAGGTCACGATCTCGCAGTCTGTGAGTTCGAGCCCCGCGTCAGGCTCTGGGCTGATGGCTCGGAGCCTGGAGCCTGTTTCCGATTCTGTGTCTCCCTCTCTCTCTGCCCCTCCCCCATTCATGCTCTGTCTCTCTCTGTCCCAAAAATAAATAAACGTTGGAAAAAAAAAAAAGAGTTATTGTCCCAATCTAAGACAGTATTTCAAAGTGCACATGTTAATCATATACTTGATTAAACATTTCCTTGCCTTTCTCTTCAGAATCCAGTTGGCTTTTGAGTGGATAATTGTTGCAGTGAGCTCAGTGACATTGGAAGCAACTCTTGTCCATTTGAATTACTTAAAACACCACCATGAAAAGAAATACCTGTGATCTGCTTTCTCGGAGCAAAAGTGTAAGTACCTTTTGTTTTCATTTCTTTTCTAAAAACGTGTACACACACACATATATATATTTTACTGTTTCTTTAGATTTTAATACTGTGTTGTCATGATCAGGCTTGTGGGAACCCTTGGTTAACTTTCGCTTCTTGGGACTGTATGCAGATTATTAACAAATGAAGACTTGTTCGTCTGTGTGGCCCAGTTGACATTTGATGAGAATTCTCTTTCAGTCAGTTTATGTGCCTTACCATTCATTTGTATAAGCCTGATGGTGTGATGTTGGAAACTCTGATATTTGGATTGATGCAGAAATTCTATGATTAAAAATTGAAACTGAAGACAGTTAAGTCTAGTATACTGAATTTTCTGGGCAAGTCCAAAAGGATAAACTGAGTTTATGTCGTTGTGTACTTCAATCAGTCACATTCCAAAAGTTTACGTACATGGTGAATAAATGTGAATACTTGATCAGATCATGATTTCTATGAGCTGTCTACCCTAGTTTATGTCTCTAATTTTCTTTCCTTCAGAATTTTTTTTAAGTGAACACCCTAAGGGCCCTGAGGTAGAGTAAGCCTCCTTTCCAGTTACCTATTTATTGTTCTTAAGGTGCCAAATTAGTGATGATTTTTAGATCTGTATTAGCTTATAAATGAAAGCATAAGCAAATAGAGCAACCTGAAGAAAGCTACCCAAGGCAAGGATGAAAGTAGACTGTTAATTTCTATGAGGCAAGCTCTAAGAACATGTCCCTTTGTTAATTTACCCGGGGCGGGGGGCAGGGGGAAGGCATCCAAACAGATGCATTTGTGATGTAGGAACATTTATTTGAAGGCATCAGAAAAACCACAAATGCAAACACATTTCTCTAGAATGAGAATGCTTTGTGTTGCAACCCGTGATTCTTTTGTGATGGCCCAAGGCCATCTCAGATTCTTTCTACAGAATAACTAGCAGACTTTTAAGGGTGAGCAGTGCTGGAGTGTGTGGAGAGGGAAGTCTAGTGTGCTCAGTAGGGTTTCTTAAAAAATGAGAAGGTGCCCAGAAGTGTGCCGGTTCTTGGAGTACAGAGTGTGTTTAATAACTGACCACAGAAATTGAACAAACTTCGAGGGAATGTCTAAATTAATTTGTTTTCCTGGTTGGTGTTTGGCTGTATGGATTATTAGATAAAATAAAGGGCCATGGCTTGGATCCGGGAGTTCCTTCGGTCATGATATATTTGTTCATTAAAATAGGAGGTGACATGCATACAAATTACCGAACTGCCAACACATCTTTCTGTTACAGAGTTGTTTTTTTTTTTAAATTTTTAAAGTTTATTTATTTATTTTTGAAAGAGAGAGGAAGAGGGTAGAAAGAGGCAGGCAGAGAAGGGAGAGAGAGGGAACAGGTCAGAAAGAGGGAGAGAGAGAATATCTTAAGCAGGTTCTGTGCCTTCATCGTAGAGCCTGATGTGTGGCTTGAACCCAGAAACCGTAGAGCATGACTTGAGCTGAAATCAAGAGTCAGATGCTTACCCGACTGACCCACCCAGGTGCCCCTGTGACTGAGTTTTTCTTACTATGTTAAATATGGATGTAAACCACTTACATAATCCTTCTTTCTTTCATTAAATTTCACTGCCTTGTGATACGAAAAAAATGTGTAAAGCCAAAGGGGAGAATATTTCGGAGAATTAAAAATCGATCATTAAATATTGTTCTGGGGGGAAAACATTCTAAAAGCAAATGATTAACTGTGTCGTGACTTTAAGGAACTGTGAATGCTTAATGATGCTAGGAGATTTCCCATTTAGGTTTGCTTAGTGCAAAAATTTTAATCTTGGTGGAAAGCCTCACGATTCCCAGATTATGAGAACGTGAGTTGCCTACATGGGTCTAAATGTAAACAGAGAGCTCTCATTTCCCTGCATCTTGGCTTCTTGAAAATCCACTGGCATAAAGAAAGTGCTTCCACTTAATTAAAAGACTGCAGGTAGGAGATTGCTGTTTCTCAGAGAAAAGAGCTACACTTTTTGCCTAGTTAGAAGTTGTCATAGAGTTTCAAAAGTTCATTTTGCACTGGCCTGAAAAAGTCACCCCCCCCCACTAGATTTTTGCCATTACAAAATCCAAGGTTATACACTTAGAGGCAGATGTTTCCTATTTTTGATGAGGAAAATTTTAAGAATTAATTTGGTTTAGGGTTTGAGAATGTTTCTCTTTGGCATTATGACATTTAAAAATCCAAAGAGAATGTTCTAAATGTTAAAACAGCCTCTGCTCCTCTCTGCAGGTCTCTGCATGTCTTGTATGTGTCATTGGGAAACTTTAGGCGTACAAAAGAGCAGGAAAAAAAAAAGATCATCATTAGACAATTACTTCATTTTTTCCTGAACACTTAAAGAGTGTTCATATTTTTCTCTGTCACATTCAAGATCTGGTGCAGTGTCCCTTTTAATGATTAATGCTCTGGATTCTTCATTTATTTGGAAGCGATCCATGAAAACTTTTAGCTATAAAAATATAAATAAAGACCTTTTTTCTTAAAGTGATATTTTGCTGGTTTGGGAGGATAATTTGTGGTTATAGTGGGTAAAAATGGGAGGAACTCATGTGGATAGTACCCAAGTGAGGCCTGGCCCCAGTGGCTGTTGGTCCTTAAGTTCTCCTGTGGGAGACAGATGTGCATCAAAGAATCACACGCATATGTGTAAAGCAGTATTTCTCCAACCTATTACCTTTTGTAGGGCAAACGCTTTCAACCTGTCTTCATACATAATGGCTTCTTTCTCCATCCTAGAATGTAAATTTCCTGAGACAGCGGCAAGTAAGTAATTACGTGGTAATGGAATGAGTGAATGGGTACCCCATGTTATCTGCTGAGAGAAGCATCCTAGTATAATGGCAGCGTATCATAGAAAGACGTGGCTTACTCAGAGAGGTCAGTCAAGCCTTTCCTGAGAAAAGGGGACCTTCAGGGTAGTCTGTGGTCTGAAGGGTGACTTAGCCTACTAAGGCAAAAAGGGGGCTTCCAGACAGAGCTAACCTGGTGTGTAAAGACTGTAGTGTTAGGGAATGTGGTGGCTTCACATTCAAGAACAAAAGCTAGAATAATCTGCTGACAACTGTAGAGAGATAGATAAAGATGAACATATTTAAGAGATATTTAGGAGGGGAAAAATGATAGTGCTTTTTTTTGGAAAGGTATTGGAGGTAGGATCTAGGGGAGAGGAAAGTATAGAAGGTGACTCCTGGGCTTGTAGTTAACTTAAGAAAATAGATGCGGTCCTTCCACTGTGGTGGAGAACCTGGGTGTAAACCGGGGAGGGAATGGAGAGAGGCTAAGCCTGAGTCCACAGCTATTGACATGAGAATGTTTCAAGATACAGGAGTTTGGGGAGCAATTTTTTGTAATTCAGACAACAGGTGGATTTATACTCCAAACTGCTAATTCAATGTAGAAAATAGAGGGACACTTTAGTTGAAATTAAAAAAAAAATCCTGCAAGTTTAACCTCAAGCTGTCTTCACCAAATCTACAAGGGAAATATAATGACAATTGTTTCTAATTTGGTTTTTAATTTACTGGAAAGAAAGACCATCCATTCTTGCAAACTATTATGTGTAGAGAAGTTCTGAGAAATAGCAGCCTTAATTATATCCTCTTATTTCTTTATGATACAAACAAAACAGGACTTAAACTAGTTGATTTCTGAACACTTTCAAACATAAGCTCATAAAAACAGGTGTCTTTTTTTTTCTTCACTATTTCTGATATTATAATGTGGTTAATTTTGATCTATACTTTTATACTATTCCTGAACAAGTGGAATATAATTTTAAAATTTATTAATTATTATTTTCTTAAAAACGAATTCAAATTTAAATAGCATAAACTACCTTAATTTAAAGTAAATCAAAGCACTTATGTTGCTAAGTGAAAGTGTCTAAAGAGTCAAATATCATTAATATTATCAAATAATATTAGGATGAACTTACATAAAAGTTTCTATAATAAATGGACCTAAATTTTAAAATCTTAAAATCAATTCTTTATCATAGATTATTAAAATATGAAACATTTTAAATTTTGATGTTGTGGTTCACAGATTTGCTTATGACGTTTAAAGAAGTCCACAAATTTAAAAAATGGCAAGACCGATATATTGCACATCAAGTGAAAATATCAAAAACAAATAATTTAAGCTTTACATTCCTGACTTCCATAACCGTTCCAATTGTCTGCATCATTTGTATTTAGAATACATGGTATTAATATTTATCTGTCATAAAATAAGAATTTCAGCAAATTTCACAGGCTTATAGAGTTTCTGGTATATAATGTCTCCTTATAGTAGAAGGATAACTTAAAGATCTTCTAACCCAGCCGTTCTATTTTGCTGATAAGGAAATTGAAACAGAGGTCTGGGGAGATGAAATAAACGACTTGCCTAAGAGGTAGCTTGGTGTAGTTGAAAAAAAAGTGTGAGCTTTAAAATCATACAGAGGTGCCTGGGTGGCCCAGTTGGTTAAGCATCTGACTCTTTGTTTTGGCTCGGGTCATGATCTCATGGTTTGTGAGTTCAAGCCCCACATCGGGCTCTGTGCTGACAGTGCAGAGCCTGCTTGAGATATTCCCTCTCCCTCTCCCTCTCCCTCTCCCTCTCCCTCTCCCTCTCCCTCTCCCTCTCCCTCTCCCTCTCCCTCTCCCTGTGTCTATATCAAAAATAAATAAACTTAATAAATAAATAAATAAAGTCATATAGAATTGGGTTCAAAATCTGGCTCTTTCAACTCTCCAGCTGTGGGTCGTTTGATAAGTTACTGACTGTGGTATTCTAAAGGGTGTTAGGGAAATGATACTAACACACAGTGCTTGGTACATCAAAGGTATAGATAACCTCATTAGAAAGTTCTATCCACCTTAGCCTATAAGTGAGAGAGACCACCTGTGTTCTTTCCTCTCTGTGATTCTTAAAATGTGTCAAAGATGGGGGGGGTGGGAAGAAAAAATACCTATCTCTTATCTCCTTTAACCTATTTCAAGTGCCTGAAAAGCTCCAGTGTTGGAAAAACTATGGTGTCCAGATGAAGTCCTATAAAAATTAAGGCATTCAAGGAAAAACAAATGAAAAATATCATAAAATAAAGAGATGATTATGTAGGTAGCATTTGTTATTTAAAAACTCTGGATTTTTTGATTTAATTAATAATTACAAAAGGAAAGAGAAGGAAAGGAAAAACCTTCATCTGGCAGATAACCCTTTTCTTGAAGTATTTATTTGCAACAGGAAGTGTTGGAGTAGAAGATTCTTCCAGAAGTTTTATGATATGCATGCTTAACCTCTTTAAAGTTTTGGAGCCATCTCTTAGTGGACTGACATTTCATTTTAATGGGTCTGTTCGACATTCTTGTGTGACTTCTTGGAGTTGTATACCTCTTGGAGTGCTTAAGATCACATTTGTTTTTTTCTGGGTGCTGTTTCTTTGTCCATATGCTGAAAGGGAAAAGCATAAGCTGGTTTCTGTCTGTTCTAACCTTCCGAAGTGTCTTTGCCATCTATGGAAGCTGGGGACAGCTTTGGCTGTTCTGCCTTCTGCTTTATTGGGGCCGCACAAGTCTCACTTGTACAACAATTACAGATTTTTGAATTTTTCTATAAAACCATCTTATCTTAAAACTATAATTGGTAAAATGAGGCTTGGTGAGGTATATAGAGCATATACATGTATAGTGTAAGCAGGAAAATCCCATGCAGAAGGGAAGCCTTCTTTTTGTTTACTATTCTGAATTATAATGGATCAGCTAATCCCTCTGTTTAAAGCTTGCCTTCTCCTGACTCAAATATGTTTTCACGAAGTCATCTAATTTTATTCTAGAACAGCATTTAGTTGTAAACATCTAGAATTTTTTCCTTTTACCTACATAGCATAACAATTTAGGACAGAAAGAAAGTAATTAACAAAGAATATGCTTTTTAAAGCTGTTAGAAAATTTCACAAAAAAGTACTCTAGCAACAACTTTGCTTTTAATTAAATAGTTTAATTTGTTACAGTGGTTAAGGCTCTATCCCAATCCTTTAACAACTACTGTTAGCTGTAGCAGCTCTTTTCAATCCATTGGTCCCTGAGAGAAAGGAACCATTTACAGTGACCCCAGCATCACATCCATGACTCAAATTTTCCTTGGCATTTCTCCTGTGACATATTGATATAGTATGATTTTTCTGCAGTTAAAGATTTAATTCCCGCAGCTTGTATTTCTTTTGAAAATAATCTTAAAAATAATAGATTTACTCTTTCTTGGTATGAGGAGCTCTAATCACGATAGCCCACCATTAGGTTCTCTTCAGTATTATGATGTTCTTTCACTGATCTAGGTGTTTACTGTTTTCCTGGTATAAGGAAGCCAATGTGATCAAGTGCAGCAATCTCAAACTTGGGCTTCAAAAAGAAATTATTAGGACTTCTGTTTATATTTACTTTCAAATGTGATCTTTTTTCAAATTTCAACTTTTTGTTTATGTTTGATAAATGTACAAAATACATGTGTACAATCGATACATATATAAATTGGGAAAATCTATTCCAGATATTTTTCCTGATAGGGGTATGTAATCAAAATAGTTTAGAGGCCATTCTTTGCAGTGAAAAGATCATTGTTTTTGGATTGGGATACCTGGATTCAGTCCTCAAATCCCGCTAGTGCTTAAAGATCTGACCTTTAGTAAATTACTTATTTTTTTCTGAGCCTTAGTGCCTATGTGTATAGAAAAGAAAAAGTATATCATAATGAAGGGGAAATCTCCTTTCATATAATAATTGGTTGGTAAATTCTATCTTGAGGGTTGTGGATGCTTTTTGGTAGCTACAGAGCTGAGTGATAATATCTGGCCCAGAAAAGAATTACTTGGAAATGCCAGGAAATGAAGTATATTCCTCTCACTAAAGAGGTGCAAGCATAGTTTCCAAGACCCTTTAGCCACTTTTCTTATTATGCACAGGATTCAGCCATAAGAGGAGTGGTTAAACTAGGTGAGAGCTCTCTTTCCTACCAGTTAAGAATTTCTGTGATTCTCAGTCATGTTGTGTCCATTTATAAAATGAATTGAAAGTCATTTATCAAATAAATACAAAATCAAGACATTGCGGCAAAGGAGTGTATTAGCTCAGTTGCCTTAACACAAATATGGTAGACTATGTGACTTAAGCAGCAGACATGTATTTTCTTAGAATTGTAGAGCCTGGAGGCTCTAAGATCACAGTGCTGGACAGTTCAGTTCCTGATGACAGTTCTTTTCTTGGCTTTCTCATTGTGAACTCCCAAATGCCCCTATCTCCAAATGCTATCACACTGGGCTATAGGCCTTCAAAATAGGAATTTGGGGTGTGACACAAACATGCCTTCTATAACAGAGTTTGATATTATTTTTTATTTTATTTTATTTTTTCATCATGATAGGTATACTCTTTAATCCCTATCACCTATTTTACCCACTTCCCCTCTGGTAACCAACACTTTGTTCTCTACAGTTAAGAGTCTGTTTCTTTGTCTCTCTCTCTCTCTTTTTTTTTTTCTTTGCTCATTTGTTTCTTAAATTCCACATATAAGTGAGATCATTTGGTATTTGTCTTTCTCTGACTGACTGACTTCACTTAACATTATACTCTCTGGCTCTATCCATGTTGTTGCAAATGGCAAGGTTTCATTCTTTTTTTTACGGCTGAATAATATTCCATTGTGGATGTATACTACATCTTCTTTATCCATTTATCTGTTGATAGAATCCTCCATAGTTTGGCTCTTGTAAATAATGCTGCAATAAACACGGGTTCATGTATCCATTTGAATTAGCATTTTTTGTATTTTTTGGGTAAATACTCAGTAGTGCAATTACTGGATCATAGGGTAATTCTTTTTGTAATGTCTTGAGAAAATTCCATACTTTTCCCACTATGGACTGAACCAGTTTGCATTTCCACCACCAGTGCATGAGGGTTTCTTTTTCTCTACATCTTCTCCAACACTTGTTTCTTGTGTTTTTGCTTTAGTCACTCTGAGAGGTGTGAGGTGATGTCTCATGGAGTTTTTATTTGCATTTCCCTGATGATGATTGATGTTGAGCATATTTTCATGTGTCTGTTGACCATCTGTATGTATTCTTTGGAGAAATGTCTGTTCATGTTTTCTGACCATTTTTAATTGGATTATTTATTTTTTGTATGTTGAATTATATCAGTTATTTACATATTTTGGATACTAACCCTTTATCAGATAAGTCATTTGCAAATACCTTCTTCCATCCAGTAGGTTGCTTTTATTTTTGTTGATTGTTTCCTTTGCTGTGCAGAAATTTATTATTTTGGTGTAGTCTCAATAGTTTATTTTTGCTTTTATTTCCTTTGCCTCAGGACACATATCTAGAAAAATATTGCTATGGCTGATGTCAGAGAGATTACTGCCTCTGCTCACTCCAAGGATTTTTATGGTTTCAGGTCTCACATTTAGGTCATTAATCCATTTTAAGTTTATTTCTGTGTATGGCGTAAGAAAGTGGTCCAGTGTCATTCTTTTGCATACGGCTGTACAGTTTGCTCAACACCATTTGCTGAAAAGACTTTCTCCCATTGTATATTCATTCCACTTTTGTCAAAGACTAATTGACCATATAACTATGGGTTTATTTCTGTGTTTTCTGTTTTGTTATGCTAATCCATGTGTCTATTTTTATGCCAGTACCATTACTTCTGCTTTGTAATATAATTTGAAATCTGAAATTGTGATACCTCCACTTTTGTTTTTCTTTTTCAAGATAGTGTAGGTTTTCCAGGTCTTTTGTGGTTCCATACAAATTTTAGAATTGTTTTGTTTTAGTTCTATGAAAAATGCTATTGGTATTTTGATAGGGATTGCATTAAATCTGTAGATTGCTTTGAGTAGCATAGGTATTTTAACAGTATTGGTTCTTCCAACCCATTTGCATTTAATGTCTTTCTATTTCTCTGCATTATCTTGAATTTCTTTTATCAGTGTTTTATAGTTTACATAGTACAGGTCTTTGATCTCTTCAGTTAAGTTTATTCCTAGATACTTTTGTTTTTGGTACCATTGTAAATGGGATTGCTTTCTTGATTTCACTTTGTGCTACTTCATTATAAGTGTACAGAAATGGAACAGATTTCTGTACATTGATTTTGTATCTTGTGACTTTAGTAGTAGTTTTTTGGTGGACTCTTTAATGTTTTCTGAATATAGTATCATGTTGTCTTAGTATAGTGAGAGTTGTTCTTCTATTTGTATGCCTTTTATTTCTTTATGTTCTCTCATTGCTTTGGTACAATGTTGAATAAAAGTGGTGAGTAGACATCGTTGTTTTGTTCCTGACCTTAGGGGAAATGCTTTCAGTTTTTCACCATGGAGTATGATGTTGACTGTAGTTTTTTATGTAAGGCCTTTATTGTGTTGAGGTATGTTCCCTCTAGATCTACTTTGCATAGGGTTTTTATCATGAAGGAATGTTACACTTTGTCAAATGCTTTTTCTGCATCTATTGAAATGATCATATGGTTGCTATCCTTTCTTATTGATGTGACGTATCATGTTGATTTTTTTGTGAATATTGAACCACTCCTACATCCTGGGAATAAATCCCACTTGAAGGTGCTGTATGATTTTTTAAATTTATTGTTGGATTTGATTTGGTGATATTTTGTTGAGGATTTTTGCATCTATATTCATGAGAAGTATTGGCCTGTAGTTCTCTATTTTTGTGGTGTCTTTATCTGCTTTTGATATTATGGTGATACTGGACTAACATAGTAAATTTGAAAGTTTTCTTTCCTCTTCCATTTTTTAGAATAATTTGAGAAGTGTAGGTATTAACCCTACTTTAAATGTTTGCTAGAATTCACCTGTGAAGATGTCCAGTTCTGGGCTTTTGTTTTTTGGGAGTTTTTGATTAGTCATTCAGTTTCATTGCTGGTAATTGGTCTGTCCAAAATTTCTATTTCTTATGGCTTCGGTTTTTGTGGGTTATATGAAACTACAAATCAGCCTCAAGAAAAAATTGGGGAAGAGTCCAAATACATGGAGATTAAATAATTTTCTGCTACAAAATGAATGGTAATCAAAGAAGAAATCAAACAGTACATGGAAATATATGAAAATGAAAACACAATGGTCTAAAACTTTTGGGATGTAGCAAAAGTGGTTCTAAGAGGGAAGGTTATAGCAATACAGGGAGGTCTAACTGAAGAAATAAGAAAAATATCAAATAAACAACCTTAAACCTAAAAGAAGCTAGAAAAAGAAGAAATAAAACTCAAATCCTATAAAAGGAAGGAAATAATAAAGATTAGAGCAAAAATAAATGATACAGAAACTTAACAACAACGATGAACAGATCAATGAAACTACAAACTTGTTCTTTGAAAAGATCAACAAAATAAACCTCTAGCCAGAGTTCTCAAAAGAGAGAGAGAAAGAAAGAGAAAGAGAGAACCCAAATAAACAAAATCAGTAATGAAAAGAGAAATCCAGTAAACATTACAGAAATGCAAACAGTTGTAACAGAATATTATGAAAACCCATATACCAATAAATTGGACAGCTTACAAGGAATGGATAAATTCCTAGAGTTTGATATTCTTAAGGGGTGATTTGAATAAGTCATTATGTTATTTATGCCCTAAGGATGGTGACAGATGTCTGGGCTTCACATACTCTCTCAGTTGGATAACACTGAAAATTATCTAGTGAATATCATTCTCTTCCTCTACTATTTTCTATATTTTATGTAGGTGAAACCCATTGATGATTTTTGAGGTTCTGATATTCTCTTTATGGATCTTGGGCTAATTTTAATTTTATTTTATTTGAAAACGTTGTTTCTTCCATCACTATTCTTATTTGGCTTTTAAAATACTGTTTGTTATTACATCCAGTCCAGTGACATAGATCTCTAAAATTCCTTGTCCTGTTGGGGGATATACCAGTTGAGTTAACTTTTCAGACTTCTGAGTCATTCCCTTTACTCATAGCATTGCTTTTTTTTTTTTTTTAATTTTTTTTCAACGTTTATTTATTTTTGAGACAGAGAGAGACAGAGCATGAACGGGGGAGGGGCAGAGAGAGAGGGAGACACAGAATCAGAAACAGGCTCCAGGCTCTGAGCCATCAGCCCAGAGCCTGACGCGGGGCTCGAACTCACGGACCGCAAGATCGTGACCTGGCTGAAGTCGGACGCTTAACCGACTGCGCCACCCAGGCGCCCCATAGCATTGCTTTTATGCTAACCATAAATGTACAGTCAAAGGGAGAGACACACAAATGGCTATAGTTACAGTATATTTTTAAATAAAAGTTATTAAAAATTTTTTAAGTAACTTTCCTTACAATATTTCTGTTGATATTCTCTGAACTCATGAATTTTTATAAATTTTCTCATCTGGAGAATGAATGGGATAAATTTCAATTCCTCATTAATCACTTCTGTTTTGAATTCTAAAGTATCTTGTAGTATTTTACATTAAATTCTCAATTTCCTAGTGAGTGCCCTGTATCATTTTCTTCCTGCCAGTAGGAGAGATTCAAGATCTCTTCTGCTCAATTGGATTTGTTAGTTTCTTGATGAAATTGCCCTCTGTTTGACTTGAGATTCTTTTGGATGCTCTACATTTGGATAAAATTGGCACTCACCAGATGTCTTTTAATTGAAGTTCTCTGTTTTTTTTTTTTTTTTTTTTTGACAGAAATGTTGTTTAGTGTTTATTCAAAACTAGAAACAAGTCCTGGATGTTTGGAGGGTACAGGGTGTCTAGAGAATTCTTTGCACACTGAATTTAAAGCATACCTAAATGGGCTGTCAGTTTTGGGCCTCTAATGAAGAGCCTACCTGGTGAAATATGCCCCTCAGCCTTCTTAGAATGGCCTCTTTGTACAGAGGAATTTAAAAATGTTGTTCCAAGTTTGTAAACCAGATTTATCTTACGCTTTTTTTAAAAAAAATAAACAAAACCCCTTTTGCAGCCATACTTTTATATTCCTGAGTTTTTGGAAGGAATTTATGTTTTCATGGACCAGGGTGAGTAATTTATACCATTTCAGTCCATTGGTGCCTACCTGAAGAGGGCAGAGCAAAAAGAAATTTGGGAAGGATGATACATTTTGTATGGCATTGCAGAGGTATCCGCATTCATTATTCCTCCCAATTATCCTATAAGATTGATTGTTTTCGTAGTTTTATGGTTAAAATAATTATGGTTCCCTTCCCAGACTGACCTCCTTTCTCTACTGTATCAATCACCACCTAAGCAAAAGTTGTCACAACTTAGAACCCTGATAAAGTTAACTATATGGAAACTGGATTTTTCCCTTGTGATCACTCATCAGAGTTCAAAGAAAGTCAGAGGAGATACTTTATGTAAAACTGCTTTGAAAAGTACAATATACAAAGTAGAACCAAAATAATATTCTTGCTTATGTCTCTATTGGCAACAAACTGAAATAAGAACTTGTAGTTTTAGAGGTTTCATTCTTTTTGTTATTATTCCTTCTCTGCTGCTTGTGCTCTTTCTTTACAAAATTCAGCAAATGTTTATTGAATGGATACTGTGTGTCAGGAACTGTGCTGGGCTCTGGCTAGCTAAGGGTGAGTAAAATATTTATGGTCTCTCCCTTTGTAGAATATATTTGACAATTAAACATTATATTTTTTACAATTTTATTTCTCTTACTTTATCCTCCTATATCACCCTGGCCCTAACCACCGAAGTCTATCCTATTTTAATCTATAGTTCTTGCCAGGGATTATAAAACTGTGCCCTTCTCACACCTCCATGTACTTGTGTTCATCATGTTTTGGTAACTTGTTTGGCAGAGTTAGTTTGAGCTGTGAATAATGTGCCATAATTGTCAATTACGCTCATTGTTGCAGAAACATAGATTATTTTAGAGCGTTTAAAAAGAATCTTTCTCAGATAATCAACATCAGTACAAGAATAGATGAGAGTAAAATGAATGTGAGTATGAAGGAAAGATCTGAAAGAATAAGGACTGATCACCAACCATTTCCTCTGAAATCAATCACACAACAGTTTTAGTGGCCAAAGCCCATCATTACATTGTCGCCTTACAAAAAAACTCCACTTTTTTTTTTCGATATTGTGATGTGTTCGCTCTTTTATTTTTGGGCAATTTCAAGTTGGAGTTGAATTCTTAAAGATTACGTCTAAGCAATAATTACATATGTTGTACTTAACAATGTAAACACCAAAGACACATAAAATTAGAGAGAAGTCTTGTTGAATTGATAATAGCTATTGAATGATTCCTCCAGGCAGTATTGCTCTATAACAAAGTGAAATTATGAAGAAAGTATAATAATTTAGTGGAGTTTTCTACTAGTAGTGTTTTGCTCCAGAAAAAAAATACTTTTAAGGCTTTTTCTTTTTAACTATAGCCAATTCTGTATTTTTGAAATTAGGATTAAATACTGCTTTTTGTTATTGAAATGGCTACCTGCAAGCAAAAGTTTTGAAGGTTAAAAATGATTTCATTTAAAATTATTGTTGTGTTTACGTGGTTTCCCATGATCATTACTTTCAAGGGCAGTGGGGACATGGTCTTAAGGTCCTGGTTTGTAGTCTGGGCTTTGCCACTTTGTATTTATGTCGTGGTAGGGAAAGGGGGATGAGAAAACCATAAAAAGGTAGGTTATTATCCAATGTTCCCAGTATCTGTGAGGATCATTTCAAGGGAAAAATGAGAAAACAGTACTGAAAACACATTACAAAATAAACAAAAAGCCAAACCAACCAAACAAAACATACTCCCAAAATAATGTTATACAATATTCAATTGTGTCATACACAGGCTTCTGAACCAAGTGCTTTAAGTCTTAGGGATTTTTTAAAAAATAGAATCGATCCATCAGTAAACAGATTAACATCTGTTACATAGTTCAGCTATGTTAAAAAGGTCATTCTTGTCAGTTCACGTGTTCTCCTAAATTCTGCATAGTAAAAGCCATGGTGCCAAGGCCAAGAAAGTTTAATGGTTGTATAGTTGGGGCCCCCAACCCTGCTTTCCAGTTGCTTCTATTGCTGAGGTTGGGTCATATACTGCACACATTGAGCTGCAGGCACAGCCCCATTTATAGCACAATGTCTGTGACAATGACATTTTGCTTGTGACTCAAGGTCATATCTGTCCTTCTCTTTGCCATTTTTACTGTTGTAGCAGTCTAGACTTCTGTTTTGGCAATATTGCTTCTGTGTCAATTATTTGGGCATGTTTATAGCCCTCACAACCCTGAATTTAATTCTGTCAACAGCATTTATTAAGCTCTTACCAGTTATATGCCTGCATGACAACATTCATACCCCATGGAGCTGTGTACCAGATGGTACCCCAGAGGTTCAGATAGTTAACCCTCCACCAATTCACATCCAGGTTAGGATTTAAGCTTTGCAGAGAATCTGGATCCCTGAGCCTTAAAAGCCAAATGGTTTACAGCTACTAAAAACCAATGATAACACCGCAGTGCCACAATGAGAACTATCTTTTCCACAAACTCATTGAAAACAAAAAGCTGATAATTCCAGGTCGGCGGCAAGATGGCGGCTTAGGAGGACGCTGGGCTCACCGCACGTCCTGCTGATCACTTAGATTCCATCTACATCTGCCTAAATAACCCAGAAAACCGCCAGAGGATTAGCAGAACGGAGTCGCCGGAGCCAAACGCAGACGAGAGGCCCACGGAAGAGGGTAGGAAGGGCGGCGAGGCGGTGCGCGCTCCACGGACTGGCGGGAGGGAGCCGGGGCGGAGGGGCGGCTCGCCGGCCAAGCACAGCCACCGAGTCTGGCTTGCAAAAGCGGAGGGGCCTGACGGACTGTGTTCCCACAACAAGCGCGACTTAGCGTCTGGGAGGTCATAAGTTAACAGCTCTGCTCGGAAAGCAGGAAGGCTGGAGGACAAAGGGAGGGAGAGCTGCTGAGCCCCCTGACAACAGAGCTCAGTTTGGTGGGGAACAAAGGCGCTCGCCAGCGCCATCTCCCCCGCCCATCCCCCAGCCGAAATCCCAAAGAGAACCTGTTCCTGCCAGGGAACTTGCTCGCTCCGCGCAAACACCCAACTCTGCGCTTCGGCGGAGCCAAACCTCCGGCAGCGGATCTGACTCCCTCCCGCTGCCACAGGGCCCCTCCTGAAGTGGATCACCTAAGGAGAAGCGATCTAAGCCTGCCCCTCCTGCCCCCGAGCACCTTGCCTACCCACCCCAGCTAATACGCCAGATCCCCAGCATCACAAGCCTGGCAGGGTGCAAGTAGCCCAGACGAGCCACACCACCCCACAGTGAATCCCGCCCCTAGGAGAGGGGAAGAGAAGGCACACACCAGTCTGACCGTGGCCCCAGCGGTGGGCTGGGGACAGACAACAGGTCTGACTGCGGCCCCGCCCACCAACTCCAGTTATACACTACAGCACAGGGGAAGTGCCCTGCAGGTCCGCACCACTCCAGGGACTATCCAAAATGACCAAGCGGAAGAACTCCCCTCAGAAGAATCTCCAGGAAATAACAACAGCTAATGAGCTGATCAAAAAGGATTTAAATAATATAACAGAAAGTGAATTTAGAATAATAGTCATAAAATTAATCGCTGGGCTTGAAAACAGTATACAGGACAGCAGAGAATCTCTTGCTACAGAGATCAAGGGACTAAGGAACAGTCACGAGGAGCTGAAAAACGCTTTAAACGAAATGCATAACAAAATGGAAACCACCACAGCTCGGCTTGAAGAGGCAGAGGAGAGAATAGGTGAACTAGAAGATAAAGTTATGGAAAAAGAGGAAGCTGAGAAAAAGAGAGATAAAAAAATCCAGGAGTATGAGGGGAAAATTAGAGAATTAAGTGATACACTAAAAAGAAATAATATACGCATAATTGGTATCCCAGAGGAGGAAGAGAGAGGGAAAGGTGCTGAAGGGATACTTGAAGAAATAATAGCTGAGAACTTCCCTGAACAGGGGAAGGAAAAAGGCATTGAAATCCAAGAGGCACAGAGAACTCCCTTCAGACGTAACTTGAATCGATCTTCTGCACGACATATCATAGTGAAACTGGCAAAATACAAGGATAAAGAGAAAATTCTGAAAGCAGCAAGGGGTAAACGTGCCCTCACATATAAAGGGAGACCTATAAGACTCGTGACTGATCTCTCTTTTGAAACTTGGCAGGCCAGAAAGAATTGGCACAAGATTTTCAGGGTGCTAGACAGAAAAAATATGCAGCCGAGAATCCTTTATCCAGCAAGTCTGTCATTTAGAATAGAAGGAGAGATAAAGGTCTTCCCAAACAAACAAAAACTGAAGGAATTTGTCACCACTAAACCAGCCCTACAAGAGATCCTAAGGGGGACCCTGTGAGACAAAGTCCCAGAGACATCACTACAAGCATAAAACATACAGACATCACAATGACTCTAAACCCGTATCTTTCTATAATAACACTGAATGTAAATGGATTAAATGCGCCAACCAAAAGACATAGGGTATCAGAATGGATAAAAAAACAAGACCCATCTATTTGCTGTCTACAAGAGACTCATTTTAGACCTGAGGACACCTTTAGATTGAGAGTGAGGGGATGGAGAACTATTTATCATGCGACTGGAAGCCAAAAGAAAGCTGGAGTAGCCATACTTATATCAGACAAACTAGACTTTAAATTAAAGGCTGTAACAAGAGATGAAGAAGGACATTATATAATAGTTACAGGGTCTATCCATCAGGAAGAGCTAACAATTATAAATGTCTATGCACCGAATACCGGAGCCCCCAAATATATAAAACAATTACTCATAAACATAAGCAACCTTATTGATAAGAATGTGGTAATTGCAGGGGACTTTAATACACCACTTACAGAAATGGATAGATCATCTAGACACACGGTCAATAAAGAAACAAGGGCCCTGAATGAGACATTGGATCAGATGGACTTGACAGATATATTTAGAACTCTGCATCCCAAAGCAACAGAATATACTTTCTTCTCGAGTGCACATGGAACATTCTCCAAGATAGATCATATACTGGGTCACAAAACAGCCCTTCATCAGTTTACAAGAATTGAAATTATACCATGCTTACTTTCAGACCACAATGCTATGAAGCTTGAAATCAACCACAGAAAAAAGTCTGGAAAACCTCCAAAAGCATGGAGGTTAAAGAACACCCTACTAACGAATGAGTGGGTCAACCAGGCAATTAGAGAAGAAATTAAAAAATATATGGAAACAAATGAAAATGAAAATACAACAATCCAAACGCTTTGGGACGCAGCAAAGGCAGTCCTGAGAGGAAAATACATTGCAATCCAGGCCTATCTCAAGAAACAAGAAAAATCCCAAATACAAAATCTAACAGCACACCTAAAGGAACTAGAAGCAGAACAGCAAAGGCAGCCTAAGCCCAGCAGAAGAAGAGAAATAATAAAGATCAGGGCAGAAATAAACAATATAGAAACTAAAAAAACTGTAGAGCAGATCAACGAAACCAAGAGTTGGTTTTTTGAAAAAAATAAACAAAATTGACAAACCTCTAGCCAGGCTTCTCAAAAAGAAAAGGGAGATGACCCAAATAGATAAAATCATGAATGAAAATGGAATTATTACAACCAATCCCTCAGAGATACAAACAATTATCAGGGAATACTATGAAAAATTATATGCCAACAAACTGGACAACCTGGAAGAAATGGACAAATTCCTGAACAACCACACTCTTCTAAAACTCAATCAGGAGGAAATAGAAAGCTTGAACAGACCCATAACCAGCGAAGAAATTGAATCGGTTATCAAAAATCTCCCAACAAATAAGAGTCCAGGACCAGATGGCTTCCCAGGGGAGTTCTACCAGACGTTTAAAGCAGAGATAATACCTATCCTTCTCAAGCTATTCCAAGAAATAGAAAGGGAAGGAAAACTTCCAGACTCATTCTATGAAGCCAGTATTACTTTGATTCCTAAACCAGACAGAGACCCAGTAAAAAAAGAGAACTACAGGCCAATATCCCTGATGAATATGGATGCAAAAATTCTCAATAAGGTACTAGCAAATCGAATTCAACGGCATATAAAAAGAATTATTCACCATGATCAAGTGGGATTCATTCCTGGGATGCAGGGCTGGTTCAACATTCGCAAATCAATCAACGTGATACATCACATTAACAAAAAAAAAGAGAAGAACCATATGATCCTGTCAATCGATGCAGAAAAGGCCTTCGACAAAATCCAGCACCCTTTCTTAATAAAAACCCTTGAGAAAGTCGGGATAGAAGGAACATACTTAAAGATCATAAAAGCCATTTATGAAAAGCCCACAGCTAACATCATCCTCAACGGGGAAAAACTGAGAGCTTTTTCCCTGAGATCAGGAACACGACAAGGATGCCCACTCTCACCGCTGCTGTTTAACATAGTGCTGGAAGTTCTAGCATCAGCAATCAGACAACAAAAGGAAATCAAAGGCATCAAAATTGGCAAAGATGAAGTCAAGCTTTCGCTTTTTGCAGATGACATGATATTATACATGGAAAATCCGATAGACTCCACCAAAAGTCTGCTAGAACTGATACAGGAATTCAGCAAAGTTGCAGGATACAAAATCAATGTACAGAAATCAGTTGCATTCTTATACACTAACAATGAAGCAACAGAAAGACAAATAAAGAAACTGATCCCATTCACAATTGCACCAAGAAGCATAAAATACCTAGGAATAAATCTAACCAAAGATGTAAAGGATCTGTATGCTGAAAACTATAGAAAGCTTATGAAGGAAATTGAAGAAGATTTAAAGAAATGGAAAGACATTCCCTGCTCATGGATTGGAAAAATAAATATTGTCAAAATGTCAATACTACCCAAAGCTATCTACACATTCAATGCAATCCCAATCAAAATTGCACCAGCATTCTTCTCGAAACTAGAACAAGCAATCCTAAAATTCATATGGAACCACAAAAGGCCCCGAATAGCCAAAGGAATTTTGAAGAAGAAGACCAAAGCAGGAGGCATCACAATCCCAGACTTTAGCCTCTACTACAAAGCTGTCATCATCAAGACAGCATGGTATTGGCACCAAAACAGACACATAGACCAATGGAATAGAATAGAAACCCCAGAACTAGACCCACAAACGTATGGCCAACTCATCTTTGACAAAGCAGGAAAGAACATCCAATGGAAAAAAGACAGCCTCTTTAACAAATGGTGCTGGGAGAACTGGACAGCAACATGCAGAAGGTTGAAACTAGACCACTTTCTCACACCATTCACAAAAATAAACTCAAAATGGATAAAGGACCTAAATGTGAGACAGGAAACTATCAAAACCTTAGAGGAGAAAGCAGGAAAAGACCTCTCTGACCTCAGCCGTAGCAATCTCTTACTGGACACATCCCCAAAGGCAAGGGAATTAAAAGCAAAAGTGAATTACTGGGACCTTATGAAGATAAAAAGCTTCTGCACAGCCAAGGAAACAACCAACAAAACTAAAAGGCAACCAACGGAATGGGAAAAGATATTCGCAAATGACATATCGGACAAAGGGCTAGTATCCAAAATCTATAAAGAGCTCACCAAACTCCACACCCGAAAAACAAATAACCCAGTGAAGACATGGGCAGAAAACATGAATAGACACTTCTCTAAAGAAGACATCCGGATGGCCAACAGGCACATGAAAAGATGTTCAGCGTCGCTCCTTATCAGGGAAATACAAATCAAAACCACACTCAGGTATCACCTCACGCCAGTCAGAGTGGCCAAAATGAACAAATCCGGAGACTATAGATGCTGGAGAGGATGTGGAGAAACGGGAACCCTCTTGCACTGTTGGTGGGAATGCAAATTGGTGCAGCCGCTCTGGAAAGCAGTGTGGAGGTTCCTCAGAAAATTAAAAATAGACCTACCCTATGACCCAGCAATAGCACTGCTAGGAATTTATCCAAGGGATACAGGAGCACTGATGCATAGGGCCACGTGTACCCCAATGTTCATAGCAGCACTCTCAACAATAGCCAAATTATGGAAAGAGCCTAAATGTCCATCAACTGATGAATGGATAAAGAAATTGTGGTTTATATACACAATGGAATATTACGTGGCAATGAGAAAAAATGAAATATGGCCTTTCGTAGCAACGTGGATGGAACTGGAGAGTGTGATGCTAAGTGAAATAAGCCATACAGAGAAAGACAGATACCATATGGTTTCACTCTTATGTGGATCCTGAGAAACTTCACAGGAACCCATGGGGGAGGGGAAGGAAAAAAAAAAAAAAAAGAGGTTAGAATGGGAGAGAGCCAAAGCATAAGAGACTTAAAAACTGAGAACAAACTGAGGGTTGATGGGGGGTGGGAGGGAGGAGAGGGTGGGTGATGGGTATTGAGGAGGGCACCTTTTGGGATGAGCACTGGGTGTTGTATGGAAACCAATTTGTCAATAAATTTCATAAAAAAAAAAAAAATAAATAAAAGTATAATTCCATAACACACATACTTTTTTAAAGTAACGTAAATATATAAATTATTTTTTAAATAATTTTAAAAAAAGCAGAGTGGTTGAATCACTATGCTGTATACCTGAAACTAATGTAACATTGTGTGTCAACTATACTCAATAAATAAATAAATAGATTGATAAATAAATAAAAAAAAAAAAAAAAAGAAAACAAAAAGCTACAAGCTTTAGTGCTCTTCATTTCTGCTACTGCATGTGCTTTGAAATATTAATTTTACGTAATAATAATCAGTTTGTATATTTCTAGAAGAGGCCGTTACCTAGCATTAATTTACCAGCAGGGGTGCATTTAAGCAGAATTTGAATCATATCAAGAGAGACCGAGGCATTGCTGAGAAACAGTAGTCTCTGAAGGAATATTCAAAGATAAACAAGAGAGTTGAGAAAAAAAATGAGAACGTCCTAGTATGTATGCCTATAAAAACTTAAAAAGCAAAAGATTTTTTTCTCCATTTATTCACGCAGGGATTCAGAACAAACATGTATTTCCACAGCCAAAGTAATTGAGGTAATTGGCAGAGTAATCAGAGAGAAGCATGTCCTACAATGGGTAATCTATTCAGAACAGCTGTAAGTTAAAACTTTCTGGTAGGGTTTTCTAATGTTGGAACAGTTTTTTTCTGAGGAGATGATGAGATGGTCTTACAACAAGATCTTTCAAAGTTCTGATCAAGTTTTATAGCTCTTCAAATATGTATTATTGTTAATACCATACTATGACTTATAAGAAACTTGAATATCTTAATTTATTCTTTTTAACTTATTGCTATTAAGTTTATAAATATGCTTATAATGTATAGTTAGGTATAAATATATAGGGACATAATACATAAACATAAATGACTGTATATGTAGACACAAATGAAGAAGATTAACACATATTTTAACTGACATCTTCTCATTTGAAACCAAAGTTATATACTTGCATTTAAGCAATACATATCATTCATTAAATTATCCTGCATTTTAATGTCATAAATTCTTACCATTATGTGACCTTGAGTGAATTAGATTGCTCGTCTATATTTTACTCATTTGTAAAATGAGAGAAGTAAATTAAATGAATTGAAAATTTTCTTTCAACTCTGAGACTATGACTATATTTTTAAGATGATATATTTATCCTAACAGGTTCAATAAATATTTTTCACATTATTATGGTTATAGTCAAAGTATAGGTTCTGGCTCTCCTTTCCATCCACAACATAAACATAATCCTGATTAATGAATTGAGCTTATCAAGTATCTGCTACCTTTGCAAAAACACTGTCTGTGTTGGACTTCTCTCACCTTAAAGAATGCATGTAGTGGCATCTGGGTGGCTCAGTCGGTTTTGGCTCAGGTCATGATATCACAGCTTCATGGGTTTTTTGAACCCTGCATTGGGCTCTGCGCTGGTAGCAGGGAGCCTGTTTGGGATTCTCTCTTTCTCTCTCTCTCTTTCTCTTTCTGTCTCTGCCCTTCCCCCCCCCCCCCACGCTCTCTCTTCTCTCTCAAAATAAACAAAAAAAAAACCAGAGTGCATGGAATTGAAAAGATCCTCAATTTACTGAGAATTAAAAGAATTATGTAAAATTATTGCTGCTTTGAACATAAATCCTGTAACTGCCCATGTTGCCAATGGAAAAGTGAAAAGAAGGTTGTAACATTTTGGTGGCTCTGCTTTAAAGTAATCTAAATATTTTTACTTTGTATTCTAATTCTACTTTATATTCTAATTCTAATTTTACTTTATATTCTAATTCTATTTTTACTTTATATTCTAACTTTGCCTGGCTCTCTGCTGATTGCCACCAATTTGACCCCTACAGGTCACCTGTGGTCACATCAAGTCTGTCTTTTCTCTGTTAGCAGAGAGATCTCTCAACTATTGTGTCCAAGTGTGGACAGTAGGTTTCTCTCTTAAGTCCCTGAAGCACAACCATTTCCAGGCTGTAACATGCAACCAAACTATACCAGACATAATGGGAGGAAACCACAGTCCAGAAATGAAAACCCTTACAAGTGAATATAAGAAATGATCATCCCTGTCAATAACAGAAACAGCCTGTTACCAAATCCTTTCTCCTTAGTCACTGACCTACCTCTCAGTTGCTTTGCTTATCTCCCACAGTGAAATGCCTGTTTTTTGTATCCTACCTGGTGTCCAGGTTCTGGACTCCACCGAGTGCCAGGAGAAACTCCTCATTCCGTGTCTAAGAAAATATAATAATTTACAAACGTACAACTCTTCCCACATGAAAACTCCTTCTACACTTTTATTCAGAGCAATGTAACTGGAAGATATACATTCTAGGCAAGGACTTTAGCCTGGCCTTGATCACACTGAAGAAGCAAACTTTCTTCAAAGCCTTTTCCTTTAAAGGAAAACTTGCTGGACTTTCTCCAAGATTTTTTCATTAAGGCCTTAAAACACATCAGTTTCACATCTCAGCCAAGAGTACCCTCATTCCACTGAACATCTGAACAGTCACCATTTTCATCATATCCCTATCACTTGTATTGCTCCCATAAGATCACCTCAACTTCTTAATTTTACAATATTGAGGAATTCTGGAGTGAACTTTCTAGCTTCTGTCTTACGCTCCCAGATGTATAGAGCTTCAAAGACTGCCACTCCCTCCTTTCCAACAAGAAATAGCTGAACAAATGACATACTGATGACTTGGAAAAAACCCATCAGAGAATTGAGGTTCTAAGACAGTCAACCAGCCTCAAATATAGGAAGAGACAGGCACTTGTCAAGAAGGAGAAAGAAGATGCCATCATTTGTTTCCATCAGGCATACATCACCAGATGGCATATAAACTAGTGAGGAGATTCAGCTGAAACTTACAATGAATTGCTAAAGCCTGAGCATGAACTAGCACTAGAGCGTGGGCACACTGGAGGTTACATAAATAGGGGAGGTATCCGTCATTGGGCTTTTCCTCCACAAACCTCACTAGGTGCTCACTGGGCAGATTGAGGAGAACTGCAGCCACAACTGAAATTAGACCAATCTCCCCAGTGTAATAAAAATTAATCTGCAAAGGGGAAGAGAAACAGGGACTGCTGACTTAGGGTACTGGGTAAATCCATTGATGAGGAATGTAACAGGGGAAAAATAAACAGGGGTAAGAATATGTACCAGGACCAGCATGACAGTTGGAGAATGGGCAGGAGCACTTATGAGACGCAGAGACCCAGTGCCTACCTCATATGGAGGCTAAATCAGAACATCATGGAACACTCTTCCTCTTCTTCCCCCCAACTAGTGTCCTAACAAGCACTGAGCAAAGTTAAGAGTGGAATATGGCTGCGGGAGTTCTAAGAGGCAGATTGTGTGAGGCTCAGCACAAAGGGAGGACTCAAAACTAAGGGTGGAACAGACATTAAGAAAATAACCACTGGACAGCCATTCTACAACCTACCCACATGGTATCACTAGAGCAATTTGAAACCTGTGATACACTGAGGTTAACCATAACAACAGAAATCCTCAAATCTAGTCTAATTCCTGACTAGATTAATTCAAATTCCCATGTGAAAAGCCTAGCAGAAGGAAAGGCATGGTCATTCTAAGTATAAAAGTATATTTCCCTCAGAACTATTGTCCTATGCAAGATATCCAGTTTTCAGCCAAAAATTGAGGCATATTAAAAGGCAAGAGAAAATACTCCAAAGACATAAAATTATATAGAAGATCATCTCAGATATGGCACAAATGTTAGAATTAGTGGACAACAATTTAAAGTAATTATGATTAATATATTAAAATCTGGGGTGCCTGGGTGGCTCATTTAGTTGAGCATCCAACTTTGGTTTTGGATCAGGTCATGATCTCGAGGTTGATGAGATCAAGCCCCATGTCGGGCTCTGTGCTGATACCATGGGGCCTGCTTGGGATTCTTTCTCTCCCCCTCTCTGCCCCTCCCCCACTTGCACGCGCTCTCTCTCAAAATAAATACTTAAAAATATGTTAACATCTCTCATAGATAAGATTGACAACATGTGAGATCACATTGATGATTTCAGCAGGGAGATTGAAATTAAAAGAAAGAATCAAATGGAAATGCTAGGAAAAAAAACCACAGTAACAGAGATGAAGAATGTATTTGAGTTGAGTAATGGCTTGACACAGCTCAGGAAAGAATCACTGAACTTGAGGATAAATCAGTAGACAGTACCCAAACTAGAATACAAAGAGAAAAAATAGGAGAGAGAGAGAGGAAGGGTGGGTGGGCAGGCATACAGTGCAAAGAAGGGCATCTAAAAGTTACAGTGTAATATTAGATGACATAGCATATGCATAATTTAAATAACAGAATGAGAAAATGAGAAGAAATATTTGAAGAAATAATGACCGAGGATTTTCCAAAATTAAGGACAGACACCAAATCACAGGCTCAAAAGCTCAAAGTTCACCAAATAAGATATATGTCAAAATACATACAGACACATAGACACAGAGGAATATCATATTAAAGTTGCTAAAAAGCCAAGGATAGGAAATCTTGAAGATAATCAGAAGTTAAAAAAAGACAATTTACCTGCAGAGAAACAAGGATAGGAATTATAGCAGACATTTCCAGAGTCTTTACAAGCAAGAAAACAAAGAAGTGGGTTCTTTAAAGTACTGAAAGAAAAAAAAAAACTGTTAACTCAGAAAGATGATAATTAATATAAAGGAAAGCTGCTTTCTCAGAGTGAACCATTTCAGCTTCCTATCCTCTCTAAGATCTTCAATGTGTAATGTACATACGCTCTTGTATTTTCTGCTTACCTTCTTCATGTCTGAGAGGATAAAGATGTTCACTGAAGACCAACACATCTATTTCTGTAGAGAACTTAGGTAGTTACCTCCTCTCTCCTACAAGCTCAATCACCATTCAGTTATCTCTTTTCTATTTTCCTTTTAATTTGGCTATGGAAGACCTTCCAGTTGCTTTAGACATTTCTCACCATGAATGTCTCTTTAGACAATTCTGGTACTTCTCTTTTCTTTCTGATGGTTATTTCTGTACTTTCTTTCTTGCCTGTATGTCCCTTAAACAGTGCTGTTCCCCAAAGTTCTGTCCTTTACCCACATGATATTCTAAGATGATTTTATCTCTTTTCCTGTGTTGGACTGTCTTCTGTTTGATTGTTTCTGAATGTCTGTATTTAGCTCAGACTTCTGGTTTTAATCTCAGAGCTCTTTTCAGTTGTAGGTTGGACTTGGATTACATTTACACCATATTTCCCAAACTAGATTCTTTTACCATCCTTCCTCTTCTCTAAACATGCTGTTGTTTCTCACTTCTCTATTGTATTTGCTGCCCCAGCCATCAATGCAGTGGCCTAGGCCAGAGCCCTTAGAACCTTCCTCAACCCACTCACTCATAATCCCTCCCAACCTCTAAAGAAGCAACAAATATTATTGCATGTATCAGTATGCAGCACTTCTCATCCCAAGTCCACTACCTGGACATCACCTTATTTTTTCTTACCAAGCTGAGTCTCATCAGAATAAAATGAACTAGTGATAACTAGTAACATTTTGTAAGTGTGGTAGAGGGAAACCATTAACCTTTGTTATATTATCTATTTCTGTGGCAACTCTTATTTTTTCCTATTAGTTTACTGAGTCTTATTTTGAATCTGTGTCTTTTCACATTGGCTTTGATTTAGAATTTAAGGAAGCTCTTAAAAACTGAATTCACAACAAAGGTAGAAGCTGATCTTATGTGTATGCATTCGTGTGTGTGTGTGTGTGTGTGTGTGTGTGTGTGTGTGTGTGTAGTTTCTAGTATAGCCATCATCATTGTTCATTAATTTTTTTTAATGTTTATTTTTAGAGAGAGAGAGAGAGGGAGCATATACGAGAGTGGGGAGGGGCAGAGAGAGAGAGAGGGGGAGAAACGGAATCTGAAGCAGGTTCCAGGCTTTGAACTGTCAGCACAGAGCCTGTGCGGGGCTCAAACTCAGGAGCCTGAAGATCGTGACCTGAGCTGAAGTCTGACACTCAACGGACTGAGCCCCCAGGGAACCCCTCATCGATTTTTTTAAAAAGAGTAATTATAGGAAAGGTTGATTATGTATAGGTGATTTTGTATGAGCAGATTGGGTGAAATCTTAGGTTTTTTACCAAATATAAAATGAAATTAAGGCCTAATATATGTGCTAATGTGACTAATAATAATTTATAATTGAGAAAGGTAATTAAGTTTCAACATTCTGTCCCAACATTTTCTTGTTTTTTTTTTTTCCTGACAGAACCTTGGAGGTAGGATAGGCAGTTATGTTTATCCTCATTTTACAGAGATTCACAACAGCTTTAGTCAGTCTACGTGAGTTAGTACGATGACATAGCTGGTAATAGAGAAGCTTAGATGGACTTACAGGTCTTTGACTCCACATTCCTTACTCTGGTCACCATGCGATGGAGCCGCACACATGTAACTGTGTTACTGGAGGCATCGCTCATTACTAATGCATCATTACACCACGTGCTTACTGAAAATAAATTGTAGCATATCATTTAGAATCTGTATTATGGCTAAATATCCAGTTGGACAACAATGCTATATTGTGAAGTCCAATGTTTCGCATTCTCTCCTGTGGCCGCAAATGGAGTTTTTTGTTAGAAAGCAGGGTTATATTATAAGGAAGGTAGACTCTTTTGCATAAGACAGGATTAGAACTTTTTAACTTGTCCCCTGCCTGCTTGGAAGAGATACAATTTGGGGAGAGGCAGTGCCCTAGAGGACTCTGGGAAATGCATAGCTGTGTGAAAGCCTCGGTAGGGGTAGAGTCATGTGACAGTAGGTGGGGTTCAGAAGAAGGGACTACCAGTCATCCCCATAGCAGCAGTGGCCTGTTATAGCCAGTTTAGGAGTACAGTAGTCCCCTCTTATCCACGGTTTTGCTTTCCCTGGTCCAGAAGCAGATGGACCTCCTTCTGATGTATTGTCAGGAGGCTAGTAGTAGCCTACTGCTATGTCACGATGTCTACATCATTCCCCTCACTTTATCTCCTCACGTAGACCTTATGTCATCTCACATCCTCCCAAGAAGGGTGAGTACAGTACAATAGGATATTTCGAGAGAGAGAAAGACCACATTCACATAAGTTTTATTACCTTGTATTATTATAATTGTTCCATTCTATTGTTAATCTCTTACTGTGCCAAATTTATAAATTGAACCTTATCATAGGTATGAATGTAGAGGCAAAAACACAGTAGATGTAGGATTTGGTGCTAATTTGCGGTGTCAGGCTTCCACTGGGGTGTTGGAACAATCCCCAGTGGGTAAGGGGGACTATTGTACTGAGGTGATAGGTTTGAAAAGTTTTGTTTGCACTGTTTCTCTTTTTTTTTTCCCCAACCTTTTTTTTTTTTTAAACTTCTGTAATGACAACAATATTGTAACAGTTGTGTCCTGGGGTGTGAGGAGAAGGAGAAGGGCTGAATTCCTACTTGAGACAAAGCTGGAAGGAAGGGAGCAGGGGAGAGTGGGGGTCTAGTGCTGGTGGAGGGAGGTGTGACAAGTGTCACCTAGGCACATGGAAGTGCCTTTCCTTTGGGTGTGCCCACAAATACTGGGGAGCATTCTGAACACTGCATGGTTACATGGGAAGAGGGCTTTGTTAATTTCATTTGCCCATAGAACTGTCAATACTTGGGGACATTCAAATCTTGTGTGTGTGTATGTGTGTGTGTGTGTGTGTGTATGTGTGTGTGTGTGTGTGTGTGTGTATTCACATACACACATGTATGCGTATGTTCTGGTAATAGAGAACATGGCATAGGGCTCGCTATTTCAAATTATCTTATAAAATAATTTGGTATGGGCACCTGGGTGGCTCAGTGTTTAAGCGTCTGACTCTTGGTTTCGGCTCTGGTCATGATCTCAAATTATGTGGGTTCAAGCCTGTGTTGGGCTCTCTGCTGACAGCACAGAGCCTGTTTGAAATTCTCTCTCTACCCCTTCCTTCCTTACCTGCATGCTTTCTCTCTCTCTCTAAATAAATGACCTTTAAAAAATAATTCGAGGGGCGCCTGGGTGGTGCAGTCGGTTAAGCGTCTGACTTCAGCCAGGTCACGATCTCGCGGTCCGTGAGTTCGAGCCCCGCGTCAGGCTCTGGGCTGATGGCTCAGAGCCTGGAGCCTGTTTCCGATTCTGTGTCTCCCTCTCTCTCTGACCCTCCCCCGTTCATGCTCTGTCTCTCTCTGTCCCAAAAATAAATAAATGTTGAAAAAAAATTAAAAAAAATAATTCGATAATACAATATTTTGTAGGTAAAATTTATTGAGTACCCACACTCAGCACTTACCACCAACACTTTATATATATTCACTCATTTTATGTAATCCTCAAAACTATTATAATGTAGTACTATTATCCATATTTGATGGATGAACAAACTGAGGTACAAAAAGGAGCTGATACTTATGCCTGAGATACCCAAAACATCAATATTTGGAATAATAGCATAGAATATGAGGAAAATGCCAACAATTCTAGGTAGGTTTTAGTAGTAAAACTTAATAGTCGAGGCATTTTAAAAGCATGAAGTTATTATATGTGTATATATTGATCAAAAGTGGATCTGAGACTTGATGTCTAGATGCAGGGGTGGAAAATACTAAGTTACTCAGTTACTTTTCTTATCACTTTAAATAGATTTTAAGATGGTACCTGTGCAAATAGCAGTTTTCTCCAAGATAGTTGACCATATGGGCCATATGGCCTTTTAAACATGTTTTCCTAAATGCTTCATTTCTACTTAGAGCATAGTCTTTTGGATTTGAGTGGATTTGTCTAGGGGGCTAAATAGGTTTTCACCCTTCCTAGCTAAGAGACTTACAAAGCACATGTGATTTTTGGAAGAGTGAAAGATTTTATTGAAATCACTCCTTGGATGAGTTAACCCTTCCTTCTAACCCACCTCAACCATAGTCTAGACCACCATTCCCCCTCTGTACAAGGTGTTTCTCTTTACATATTCTGCACAATATAATTTCAGGAATGAACTGTATCTACTTAAAATATAGGGTTTTTTTGTTTTGTCTTGCTCTGCAAACAATTGCTATCTCCTGTATAATTTATTATTTTGTGTTTAAACAGGAGCAACCGAGTTTGATTTGTGTAACTTTGCTTTTGGTTAACCTCTCCATTGAGCCACTACATACCTCAACACCTGATGATGTCAATTTCATCTTAGAGAGATGGCATATTCTTTGCCTCACACTCCCCTATAGTTTAACTTCTGAAGTTAATGTGATATTGCAACATCTAGAAAATAACTTATGTCAGCAGTCATGACAATGAAATGTGTTGTCACATACTATGCTTTCTATCTTTCATGGCTTTCTGTTTTTGCTTAAGCATTTGTAGTTCCTGTCTCCTTTAAAATACAACTACTTAGTATTTTCCTTTGTTCTTTCCATTACCAAATATGAGAAACTAAAGAGTCAGAGATAAATGTATTCCCAGAATTCTATAAACAGTTTAGCATAATTTAGTAGGATGTTCTCTTCTGTTATTTATTTGGTCTATTATATCGTTATAGATCATCTTTGTCATCCTCTGTGTTTCTCTGCATAGTTTTTCTGGAGCATTTTAATTCCCTTATCAAGTGTTCTTTTTGTGTGTGTGTGTACAGAGACCTCATTGTGATAATTGCTATACACAACGTTTGCATGGTGCTTTTCAGTTTACAAAGTGATTTTCACAAACATTACCTTATTTGATACTAACAACAACCCTGTAAATTAGGCTGTGTTAGTATCTTTTTTTCCAGGTAGGAAAACACTTTTATCAGGTAATGGAGAGGCACTTGAACAAATGACTTTTTTTTTAAGTTTTTTTTTCATGTTTGTTTATTTTTGAGAGACAGAATGCATGTGGGTTAGGGGCAGAGAAAGAGGGAGACACAGAATCTGAAGCAGGCTCCAGGCTCTGAGCTGTTAGCACAGAGCCTGATGCGGGGCTCAAACTCACAAGCTGTGAGATTATGACCTGAGCCGAAGGTGGATGCTCAACCGACTGAGCCACCCAGGCATCCCTTGAACAGATGACTCTTAAATCTAAACCCTGAGATCTGTTTACTCTATGTTCCTCTTTTTGATTTGCTCCTTTTCCTTCTCAATCCTTGGAATTATGCAGGCCAGTGATCAAAGGCCAGCCTCTCAATTACTGGCCATTACTCCACTAAGCTGAGCCCTAGTTGACTCATCCAAAATAATGTAGATTATAATAAATCCATCATATGGTTGTTAGGAAAAAAAATGAGATAAGGCATGTTAACGTGTCTAGCACCATCCCACCGGTAATTGTTGTGTAATAAGGGCTAGATTTCCTTTCCCCACACTGCTACGTAATCTTTCTTTCTTCTGAAATTTTAAAGTTTTTATGAACTTTCACCCAGGTTAGACTCTTTGAAAAAAATCATAGGGTACTTTATAAGGTGAAAGTACAGCAGACAGAACGAGAGAGAGAGAGGAAAGCAGGATAGAATGAAAACTCTGAGCAGTTTTCTGTGAAACTAATGTGAAATTGAGTTTCTGTAGGATAGTGCAAATTAAAAATAATTTGCTCACAAAAAATTTAAGTGATATAAGTTTGTGTCCCAATCCAGAGGAGTAGAAGCTAATAAAGTAACCTATTCTATTCTTGTGACTGCCTTCTCTCATTTTCTTCAGAATCTGTTTCTGCATTTATGTAGGGTAACAGAGGGATGGTAACACCAAAATAATTCATTTGGATTTGGAAAGTTTTTATGTTTATATCCCACTCAACATAGGTATGTCTGATCTAATTGGGACTTAATGAAAACAATATATATTTGTTTACTGACTGGTGAATTTTAATGAATTAATAAAAAACATGGAGTTAGAAAACTGTCCCATTTCTTTACTTCATACTTTAATTCAGCTTTTCCCTTTCTCCATCCTATGTTAGCAATGAATTCAATCACATAGATGGACTCGGACATCAACCTCAGCAAAGAATTCCTTGTGTCCTTTGTGAGGGAAGTGGTATTAGGATGGTAATAAAATATTTCAGCTGAAAAAAGTTGAGCTTTCATGTAATATTTTCCCCCTAAATATTGTATAACTCTATGATAAAATTAATAAGCAGTGGAGGTAAAAATTAAATTGATCATTTCTTTTATAGCTTCCTCATTTTTGTATTCTGCTTAGCAAGGCTTTTCTACTCCAAGTATCATTAGTTTCACCCATGATTTCTAGTACTCTTAAGGTTTTTCTTTTTCCCCCAAAACTTGGCAAACACATTCATTTGCTTTCAGTTGCATTAGATGCTGAAGTGATAGCTATTTGAAACAGTTTTTGAAGATTAACAATCCTCCATGGTGGGAAGTCTTATACATATTCTTACAAGTTATCATACAGAAAAGAAATGAAGACATAGTGATAACAAGTACAAAGATAAAACAACTACTGAGAAAAAAATAACATTCCTTTTTTTTCTTCTCTTTAACCATTATGTTGCATGAGGTACAGCAATCATATTAAGTACTAATATATAACTATACATATATGAGGTCATGTGGCCTGCCTTAGCAGCAGGGGGTTCATAGAAGACGTGGCATCAAGAGGTCACTAATGTCTCAAGAGAGAGGAGACTAAGGAGGAAGATTGGTGAGAAAAGGGCCAATGGATTATTTCCAGCGAGAGATGAGAAAAAACAGTGGCAAGAGAATTGGAAAGATAGTTACCAAAGTTTTGTTCCAGTTGACACCATGCCCTGCAGAAACTCTGCCCCAAACCTTCCATGAGGATAGCTCTCCTCTTTACAAGGTTTTGCTTTTAACTCTGGTAAATGGTGGGTAGCTCTTTTGGTTGTTTGGTTATTTTGTTGGGTGTGAGTTGCCCACATCTTGCCTCATTCCCTGCCAATTGACCTTTCATGTAGCCAGGGTGGGTTGCAACATGAATGACAGAAACTCTATGTCAGGGCTTTGGACCTGATGGTACAACCATCTGGAATATGAATCCTGTGCACCATCCAGTGACAGCCTCTATTAAAAAACTGGGTTGTGGCCCTGAGTTACATCAAACCACTTACATCCTCTTCTATTTCCTTTGGAGTCCCGACATGGTCTAAACTGGATCTAAAGTAGACATGGGTCTAATTGAGCCCAAATTTCTGTCACATCTTCCTTGACTGTATGTTCTTGTTGACTAAATCATTTTGTGAACACGTTTTTAGTTTTTTACATTTAGTGTTTTGTTTCCCTGTATCGTCAAGATATTTACACGTAAAGAGTGATGTAGATGTTCAGGCATACTTTTTTTTTTCCAAACCGGTATCCCTTTGTTTCTTCACCATTTATTGAATAATCTGTCTTTTTAATGGAAGTGGAAGGAAAAAGGAAAATAATTAACTTTGAGATTTCACTAGATTTGGGTGTTTTGTCACATAAAGGAGATTCCACTCAGCCTCCTGAAAAGTTCTGCAGAGCCTGATGTGGGACTTGAACTCATGAACCGTGAGATCATGACCAGAGCTGAAATCAAGAGTTGGACCCTTAATTGACTGAGCCACCCAGGTGTCCCAGTGAAAAATTCTGTTTTAATCAAGGTTCAAATAGTAAATGCTGTCTATGGGTTGTTTCCCTGTTATGTATAAATAAAGGATATCTTGTGAACTGTTTTTTTTGAACATTTAGTTTTATATGTTTTATGTTTAGTGTTATCATTATTTATAATTTTGGAATACATTCAGTGTTCATCTCTCTTAACCCATTGCTTGATCCATCTTCATAGTAAGAGTTTGGAAAAAATACTCTTATTAAATGATAATTTTCCTTAAAAATTATGTGTTACAAAGGAAAGGAATAATAAGATGAGGTGGAGAATAAATGGCTTTGGAAACTGAAGGGTATTAGAGACAGCTTTGAGCCATTCTGAAGCTAATATAGTAAGTAAATCATACCTTCATTCCTAGGAAAAGGTTTCTCCAAACAATAGATCAGATTCCACCAAGTGGTTGCTGCTAGAATGCTTTCCTCTCTGAAACTTTCTCCTCCACTGTGGTATGCCCCTATTTCCAGCAAGGCAGTGAGGATGCGTTAGGACCAGTCATCTTCTCCTCTTTCCTATTCAGTTTCTTTTCCCCCAGCTTATCTCTTTCCTGCTTATTTCAAGGCTCGGGAGGAGGTGAGAAATAGTGCCTTCTTTCACTAAATATTGGAAAAAATAAGTTTGCAGGGTTGGCAATGCTAACTAAGAGTACGTTCGTTAAAGGAGGTATCTTCTTACAGTCTCAGTGTGGTTAACCACTTTGCATTTCACCCTTCTCCCTTTCCATAGCACTGCTACACCCGAGGCCTATGTGTACCTGAAGTGAGAAGGATAGTTATTACAATTACCTGGAGAGAAAAGATACAGTACAATTCAGGATCACCCAGTTTTTTTCCCATCTGCCTTTTCTATCTATAAAATCAGACGCACCTGTGCCATTGCACTTGGGTAAGTGTACAGTCGTGGTTCCTATCAGAGGAGCGAAGATGGGGCACCTGGGTGGCTCAGTTGGTTAAGCTTCTGCCTTCAGCTCAGGTCCTGATCTCATGGTTGTTGAGTTTGAGCCCTGCATCAGGCTCTGCGTTGTCAGCATAGAGCCTGCTTCTGATTGTCTCTCGTCCTCTCTCTCTCTCTGCCCCTCCCTCACTCGTGCTCTCTTTCTCTCTGTCCAAAATAAAATAAATAAACATTTAAAAAAAAGAAGAAAGGGAAAGAAAGAGCAAAGACTACCAGGAAAAATTACTCATAAGAACCAAGTCTTTCTGAGCAAATGAGTGGTGTGTAGCTAAACTTGAACCTGTGGGAGAATATGTAGAAGTAGGTTCAAATAATTTCTCAAGAGGTAAAGATATAGAATAATAAAATGGCAAGGAAAGAGGGATAGAAGTAGAAGAATGAAGAGAATGATAATGATCGAAAGGAGAAAAACGAAGCATGCTTCACATTTTATAACAACTTGACCCAAACAGTTTATGAAACAATACAAGTAGTCCAGAATTTAAGCCAGGCTTTCAATTAAAAACAGATAATTAAGGCTGCATATCTCTTTTTCCTTCTTTCAAAATGACCTTGAATGTTAGTTGGGTAGATTTTGGTGCAGCTGTTACTTGATAATAACACATTGTGTTTTTCAGTTTACTTGGATTGTTTAAAAAACAGATAACTGAAAACCATCTGTTTGTGTTTCTGTGTAATTTGTTCTCAGGACAGGGACTAGGAAGAAATCATTAAAAATCTTTCTATGGAAGCCTCTTGTGAATTTAAGGAGCCGTACAAATTCAGTCTGTAGTACCAGGTGAAAAGGATGCCAGCAGCTGGGCTTTCTGAGAGAAGCAGCAAATTAATTTTTCTTTGCTCTTTGTGGTTGGGGGCATCTTTCTGATCCTGGCAGTGACTCTCACAGCACAGTGTGCATTTGAATCATCAGGAATAAGTGCTTAAAATGCATATTCTCCAAGTTCACTTCAAGCGACTTTGATCAGTCTGTCTGGGAAGAGTGCCGGGACCTCCACGGTTAAATAGTTCCCCAGGTGATTCAGACGCAGTAGGTATTCCAAGGACCCCACTTGGACTAGACTAACAGCACTTTTTTTTAGTATAATAAATCTGTATCATGGATTTGGGAGGTAAATTCAGGACATATTCTGTAGCTCAACTATTGTTTGTAAGAATGAACACACACATACACACGCGCGAGCGCACACACGCACACACGCAACCCCAGAACAACCCAATTAATATAACAACAAAGCAAATGGGTCAACGCAAAGCAAAACCCGATAATGGATTTTGAATAGGTTCCTAGAGACACAATGGAATCTGATCAACCCCAACTGCTGAGACACAAAAGGACAACTCTGAGTTGATAATAAGGGGAAACCTTTCAAAGGACCATAGTTAATTTCATTTATTGACACCAAATGGCGAGCTCTGGAAAGCATTTTCAACTTTACCCAGTATGCTAATCCACCATATATGGAGCTTGCTGAGAAAATCTTTTCTGCTCAAGTTCCTTCTGTAATACTGTGCTGTGTTTTGTTGAGTATGTATTCTAATTTCTTTAGTCCTAACACAAGTTTCTAGTTTAAAAATATGTCCCTCCTCACTTTTTCCCTCTAAACTTCTACAGCGCATCTTATAAGTTTTTACTTGGTAGAAGTAGGAGACTGAGGCAGTTTGGTTTTTTTTTTTTTTTTTTTTTTTAGGAAATGGTGATAAGTGCTAGGTGGATGCAGCAAGTTGGGAATAGACCTTTCTCAAGGACATAGATTCTGCCACTAATGATGTTTTGATTTCTGGAAAGTCATTATTCCTCACTGTACCTCAGTTTTCTCCTCTGTAGAAGAGGGGCAGTAGAGGGTGGACTTTCTGTGGTCCTCCATAATGCTAATAGAATGAGAATGTGCTGAGCACTTTGATGCGTTACCGCATGTATACCTCATGTTCCCGCGTGTATACCTTCATCTCTGGTGAGAAAGAATGTCATTCAAGACTGGTTACAAAGAAGATGGATTTCCTAGTGCCTGAATAGGTGCTGCTTGTAAGTGGCAGCCCTGAATTCTAACTCATATTCTTTTCACTAGCTACAGCTGGGTTTTGAGCTCTCTGCCTTACTTGTGTTTGCTTTGTCCTGAACTGTCTGCTAGCACTTGACTTGGAGTGGGGTGTAGGACTGTGAAAGGGAGGTTAGTCTGTGTGGTAATCACAAGGCTGCACATTTGCACAGATAAGGAAAATCCTTGCTGGGCTTCTTCACCTATGGAGTCAAGAACATGGCTGCTGGGGCACCTGAGTGTCTTAGTCAGTTAAGCATCTGATTCTTGATTTAGGCTCGGGTCATGATCCCCCTGTGGGTGAGATCAAGCCCTGCGTTGAGCTCTGACAGCAGGAGCCTGCTTGGGATTCTCTCTCTCTCCCTGTCTGTCTCCCCCACCCCTCCTTAAGCTCTGTCTCGCTCTCTCTCTCTCCCTCTCTCTCTCTCTCTCTCTCTCTCTAAATAAACAAACATTTAAAAACAGAAAGAAAATGGCTGTGATTCATGCCTCTTGCCATTAGGTGGGGCAGTTGAAGAGTGGGAAAAGAGCATTTTCCTTTCTTCCTTCTTTCCTTCCTTCTTTCCTTCCCTCCTTCCTCTCTCCATCCTTCCCTCCCCTCAGTTGTCCCTCCCCCCCTCTTTCTTTCATGGTAATAATAATGGTCATTTATTTATTTAGCTCTTACTCTGTGCTGAGTATCTGGCTAAGCTTTTTACAAGCATTATTTCAATGTTCAATGAATTCTCATACAGTTGTTTGAGCAGGTGCAGTTACAATCTTCTTTTTACAAACAAGGAACTAACACTAAAGGAAATTAACTTTTAAGGCAACTTGTCAAAGACCATCTAATAGATGGTAGAGTTAGGAAATGAACCTGATTTGTTTGATTTTAAAGCCCATGCTTATAACAAACGAGCCATACTGCCATTTCAAGGTTACTGACTTGTTTGCCATGTTTTGTTTTAGCAGAATATGCTACCACTTTGGGGAAAGAATCTGGAATTTGTAACTAGGAAACATAAGTTCTGCTTTTTTTTTTTTTTGAATTCAGTGTTGTTGAGCTACAACTGCTGGGAATATGTTATGTTTAGGAGATACTATGTTGGGAAAGACAAAGTCCTTGACCTAAAAAAATTAGTGGCAGTTTCAGGAATTAGAGAGTGAGGTAAATCGTGAATGGGGTGATAGACTGTAGAGCAGAAACACCTAACTGAGTCCTGGACGGCCAGAGGAAAGTTCCTGGAGGAAAAGGTATTCAAGTGGAACTTGAGGCCAGTTGGACAGGGAAGAATATTCTATAGCATATCTAGGACTCAATTTTCTCATTAAAATTATGGATAGAGCTCAAAATATCTTTAAGATCTCTTCTATATTAGTTTTCTATTGCTACTGTAACAAATTCCCTCAAGCTTAGCAGCTTGAACAGTACAAACTCATCTTATGGTTCTGAAAGTTAGAAGTCTGACACAGGTCTTACTGCTCTAAAGTCAAGGTATTACCAGCCAACCTGTGTTCCTCTCTGGAGGCTCCAAGGGAAAATTCATTTCTTTGGTTTTTTGGGTTGTTGGGAGAATTTGGTTCCTTGCATTTGTAGGGCTGAGATCCCCATTTTTTTCTTGGCTATCATCTGAAAGTTGTTCCCAGCTTCCATAGGCCACTACATTCCTTGGTTCATGGCCCTTCTCTTTGTTCAAAGTCAGCAACAGTAGGTTGAGTCTCTCTCATGCTTTAGATCTCTGCTATTCTTTTTCTAGCTCCTCTCTAACCCAGTTGGGAGATATGGGAAAATAATGTTTCAAGTAAAGTGATTTATACTCAACAATGTTTTTCTGAAAGTAAGTGATAAAAGACACCTTCTTTTCATAGAGTTCAAACTCTTAAGGTGGCCAGACTATCAATTTCTTCTTTAATTCCGTATAGTAAGGAAGAAGGGGGCACATGGATGATCAAGTTCATGTAATATAATATTGCAGATTTTGTTATTAAAATAAAATTCCCATTTAGGATTCAGAAGCCAAAATTGACTCCAAAATCAACTTATATCTATACTTTTCCAGAGGAGTAAGGAAAGTATGTGAGGTTGTGAGAACAAAGTAAGAAGCTTATGGAAGTCCAGAAAGTGGAAAGGAGCCACGACAGTTACTGCAACCTTCCTTCTCAATGCCTTTTGTTTTCCTTTAACATCCACTATACTTGACTGTTTCCCTCTCTTTCCACTTTCTCTTAGAAAAGTCCATGCCAAGTAATTTATCTGACATCTTAATGGATAATTCATTAAGAAAATCTTTTGTGCCAAGCACTTCATGATGAATTTTGATTGCTGATGTTACCTGGGCTGTGCTTCAAAGTGTTTTTATTGACCCACTCTTAAATTTAAGATGTTTTCATTGGACTTAAAAAATGACTTAGGAAAATTTCAAATCAGCCCTTTAAAGAATAGTGTCTTTAAACTTTGATTTGTTAATATCTACTTGTAGGTCAGAGAGTAAGAGATTTGAAGAAGATGCTAGGGGCTTGTCGATAGGGTCATAATATTGAAGATACTGGAGAAACTGATTTGGAAATTTACATTTCTGATGAAAGAAGCTTTTTATGAGATGAAGCAATGACATTAGAATGAGAAAATAATGATTAATGAGGCAGTCACCTCAGTAAATATTGGAATAAATGAATGGTCCAGCTAAAATGTTTCTCCCCTTTTCCTAATACGTATATAGTTTTTGTTAGTATTTTTGTGTGAAACAGTTAAAAGTCCCTGCAGCTCACAGAGCTCTACCTTCGATGAACAGATTCACAGCAAATTTGCATGAGCGTTTCAGAGGACTACAAAATAGAGAAATGACTAAATTTTCTATAAATCTCTAACATTTCAAATGGTGCTCATTTGCACAAAGAAACTTGGAAGCAGACTGGATTTCTACACTGCTATAATTTTAGATGGAAGTCAACATCACAATCATGTTCTCCTAATAACTTGTTGCTCAATTTCCAAAAAGCCAGTATAAGGGAAAGATGAGACTGAGGGGCTGCTTTTCCTGGCTAAGTAGCATATGGTGTGAAATAAGTTAATAATGAAAATATTGAGATATTTACTGAGTATACAATATGTACCAGGTGCCCAGCTAAACATGTAGTGAACTCGTGGAATTCTCACAGTAACCTTGAGGTTGGTAATATTAGCACCATTTTTTTTCTTCATAGGGTTGATTCCCAAACCATCTGCGTTTTGTATATTCAGAGAAAAACTGAATTTAGTGGTCAAGATTAAATAAACAAGACTAGTTTTTCATATATGTGTAAATGGCAAAGCCAACTTGCTAAGATTATCTGGGTATACATATAATAATATATCACATTACTATTTACAAGAAAAAGCTAAGTGTATCAGGAGCAGTGAGGTGTAGATGGCCAGTAGTTAAATATCATCATGCCTTCTGAGAAGAAAGGAAATAAAATCTAATAAATTTAAGAAGTTATATTGCTTTTCTTAGTGCCAAAAGACTGTAGATATTGACTATCTTTTTTTCAATCACAGTTTGAGAAGACTCCTATAAATGAGCCAGGAGAGGAAATGAACAGAAAAGTTACACATAAATTTTCTTGAGTATTTTATTTTATTAGAGGGAATTCTTCCTTTACTACTTATCTAGAGTAGTACTTCCTTTGTCTTATAACTCTTTACTTTCCTGATTTTTATCTTGTAGTACTGATCACTAACTGACATATTTCATGGTAGTTTGTTTATGTAGTGTTTGTTCCCACTAGCTTTGTGAGGCCAGAGAATATTTTGGCTTTGTTCACTGATATTTTTCTATAGCTTAGAACATTGCCTCTCACTTAGTGGATGCTCAGTAAATATTTGGATAATTAAATTGTATAAATAAGAAAATTCATATGGCTAATAAATAATTGAAAAATCATCTGCTTTGCTAGAAATGAGTGAAAGTAAAAACAGTTAACATTTTCATCTCTCACTAAATGAAATGTACACGCAAAAAAATATACTCAATTCTTATGAGGATGAAGGAAAACAGACATTCATAAAAAATAGAAAAACATTTTCCTGGAAAGTATTTTGGAAATATGTATATCTTTAAAAATATTTCTATACCACATTTTAATTCTAGGAATATATTCATGAAAAAAAAATCTAAAATTAAAAAGTAGCGTTTGTTAGCTGAAAGCCTTTACTTCAACACTATTTATTCAGTGAAAGTATTTTAAGAACCCTAACTGCCTAAAGGGAGGGGGAGAATTAAATAAATTAGAATGTATTATTCTCATGGTATATTATATCAATATTAGAAGTTAAGTTTATGAAGAGTTTTTTAAACATGGAAAATTTGATGCCAGGAATTTAAATTAATTTTTTAAATGATGTGAAAATCTGACTATGTGATGTTATTTTAAAAGCAAACATAGGGGAACCTGGGTGGCTCAGTTGGTTAAGCAGCCAACTTCATCTCAGGTCATGATCTCTCAGTCTGTGTGTTGAAGCCCTATGTCGGGCTCTTGGCCGACAACTCAGATCCTGGAACATGCTTCAGATTCTGTGTCTCCCTCTCTCTCTGTCCCTCCCCCACTTGCACTCTGTCTCTCTCTGTCTCAAAAATAAACATTAAAAAAAATTAAAAACAAATATAGAAATAGTTGGTAGAAATTATGTCAAGATATTATTAGAGACTAGGGCAGATAACAATTATAGGTGATTTTATTTCATATTTATCTATACTTTTATTTTTCAAATTTTCTAGAATGAAATTTTATAATCAAAAAATAATTTTAAAATATTCTAAAATGACTTTTTTTTTAGACTGGAAATAATCTAGAACTGATTATGTTTTAAAGTATGGACCTATGGGTTACATGAAGACATGAATATAGTATTACTTTTATTGTCTAAGAATGCACATGTAACTTAGCTAATTTCTAAGTAAAATTTTAGCACATCACTGGGACTTTGAGGGGGATGCCCACCATAGGAGTAAAAAGATCTAAACTCTAGAGAGTGTTAGCATATCCTTTCAATAATCAAATATGTTTTTATTTTTGAATTCTGATCAATGCAAAAAAAAAATGAGTTACTTGGATTTAATAACCAGATATATTTTCTTAATTTGGGAATGACGATGTGGTTGTTGAGCAAGCCTGGGCAGAGACTAGCAAAGGGTATTTGAGTTTAATGGAGAGACCAGGGCAAGAGGCCTGAACTATTTGGGATCAGAAGGCAACAGGATCTTTCAGGAAATGATAAGTAGCAGCAATTACTGTGGTTTTTGTCTTGTGGCTAGTCTAGGTTCCAGACAGAAAGCTCTCTCAGGCCTCTTTTCTTAGAAGCTTTAAAGACTGTACCCTTGATTCTTGGACTGTTAGGCACATTTCTATTTCTGGATCTGCCTCCAGCATCCCTGATACCTAAATCAATGAGCTTGACCACACAAGCTCCTCATTCTCTCGTGATATGTGTGATTGATGACTTTGAAACTCAGCCGGCACCCTAGGGCAGTGAGCCAAAGCCAAACATTTAATAAGCAGGTTTTCTCATAATTTCATTTATTTAATTCAAAACTATATGAGCTATTGGATTTGGTTCAAGAATGTGCCCTTTTTCTTGGGCTGTTTTTCAGACCTTTAGAGGTGGAAGGACTTTGAAACTGAGCTTGTGTGTTGAGATAGAGGAGGTATGCAATTAAATAAATGCATTCTACCTGAACTTCTGCAGTTATAATCTACTATCCTATAATTTGTTGAGGCAAGAGTCTAAGTGTTATAAATCATTTCCATATAGCCTAGCACAGTGTCTGGGATGTAATAGATGCTTGATAAATATTTATTAAGTGAATTTCACACACTTTTTCTGGTTTTAATTCATTCATGAAATGGAGCCAATCACCTTATACTAATGATTTAAGAATACAAAACTCACTCCTGACTTAAATCCAAAATATGTAAACAACTACTATAAATCAATCAGAATTAGACAGACATCCCAATAGGAAAGTGATCCAAAGACTTGAAGAGATACTTCATTAAAGAGAATAACCAAATGGTCAATACATATACAAAAAGGAAAAACAAAATCACAATTAGGTGCTACTACAAATCCATAAGAAATGGTAAAATAAAAAAGACAGACAATACCTAGTGTTGACAGGAATGTGGAGCAACCAGAAACTTCAATCACTGTCTGAGAGTGCATATTACACATTTTCTTTGTAAATGCTATTTGGCAGCATTTACTAAAGGTGAGTGTGTGTGTGTGTGTGTGTATCCTATGACCCAGCGATTCTACCTGCCTACCTGTAGGGACACATCACACACAAGTGCATGCAAATGTTCATCAAAAGACTATGAAAACATTCATAGCAGCACTATTTGTAACAGACAAAAGTTGGAAATACTCAATGCCCATTAGAAAAAAAAATGACTAAATTGTAATGTATTTACACAGTGTAATACTAATCAGACTTAATGAGTGAATCGCAGCTACATAAGAAAATATTGAGGAATCTCTTAGACATAAGGTTACCTAGACACAAAAGAATGCCTACTGTCTGATTTAACTTACATAAAGTGCAAAAATAGGCAAAACTAGTTTTTGGTGCTAGCTATTTTGGGGAGGGGCACTAGTGATTGATTGTAAGGGAGCATATGGGGGTTTCTGGGGTACTAATGTTTCTTTTTGTTTTTGATCTGGTTACGAATTATGTGGTATACTCTGCAGAAGTTTATAGAGCTGTATGCTTATGCTTTATGTACTTTTTTTGTATGTATATTCTTCAGGGAAAAATTAAAAGAATTTTTATCATTATTTTCCAGTTAACTCACAAAATCCTGATATTGAGGTTAACATGTGATCCTATAAATGTAGGCCCAGTGTTTCTGATGTGATCTCATGATGGCATGGGAAGCATCACATCTTAAATCCTTTGCCTGAAATGTTTATGATGGTTTTAAATGCAGAATAGAAATAGATTTTTTCCATAAGGAAGCAAAGGGAAATAGCTTACTTTGAAGAAAGATTTTTGAATTTTTTTTCTATATTTGAGTTTAATTATTTGCTGAGCCTTCTCAATCACATTGGGAAGGGAACTTGGACTTCGTTAGAGGAAACAAAAGTAACACCATTATGAAATAGAGCGAGTTACCACGTAATCCAGATTGTGAATTGTTGACACATGACTCTACATTGTAAAATAGTAAATGGTTATTTTCTTTTTGCTTTAAGATTAGAAACATAGGTCTTTATTTGTCAGTGCTACTACATCCTGCAAAGTGTCTAAATGAGCTACTTACAAGTTCCCATTTATGATAAGAGGCTATGGTGCATAAATATACCTACATTTTTACCTATTTACATAGAGATAACAAACTCATAAGGTTGCCTAGCTGCTGTTAATTGTGTATTCAGTTTTCCCAACCCCCAGGAATATAGTTGAAAAAGATAGGAATGCTTGGCCTCCTCACAAGGAGAGATGTAAGCTTTATTATTGAGGCCAAGTTTTCTACCCTTGTTTAGATGCAAACCTAGTAGTCAGAGACCTTGTCATAGCTATTTTCTGCAAAGTACCTTCTGTACTTGTCAAGATCAATAACTGGTTTTATAATGACAGCAAAGAATTCAGCCTTCAGAACAGAAATGGTTGCTTATTTACCTTGTAGAAGTACTCCTTCTGACACTGTCAGGCCAGTGAGTATAGATTTCTCTGTGAGAGATACTTTAAAAAAACTTTCACCAATTCTTCATGTTACATAGTATCTCTGTCAATTATCCAGTATCATTTAGTAACCACAATAGTAATCCATGATAAATTTTAGTATTTGATGGCTTATAAAATAGTTTCCACATTAATTTTCCCATTGGACTTCTAAAAAAGCCTGTCAAGTGGTCATGTCATGTAAAATACCATTTTATAAAGGAGGAAACTGAGACTCAAGAGTTTGAGCCTCATTCACACAGCTGAGACATATCAAGGCCAGGCATTTTAACTCAGCCCAGAGCTCTTTCTATTTTATTCCACCTCTGTAAGATTCATGTTTGTATTTATCTTTGATATAGGACTATGGAATAAGAATTATTGAGTTAGTTTATTATTTAATTCATTCAATACATATGATGTACCAAATATTTACTGGCTGGATGCTGGTGATACAATGGTGAACAAGGTAGAAGCAGTCTAGTTCTGGTAGAGCTCACAGCTGGTGGTGGAAGGGCAGACCAATGAGCAATGAAAATCAGAAAGTACCACCTGTATTTATCCTCTCCTTTGTACTCTCTCAGGATATGCATAGGATGCCATGGGAATACACAGGAAGTGCACAGGACTATGGATTTATATAAGCTTTTACTCTGTGTCTGAAGTCTTCTATTAAATGATACCAGAAAATAAAATCTATATATTCTAGATAACCAGTTGGAAGAGGAAAGTAATATTTAAGAAACATTCCTGAAAACTGTGTAAGTGGAAAAGGAGATTATAAGTCAGTAAAAGGACCTCTTAGGCTAAAGGTGAGGGGCTATGGTTCAGGGTCCAGATTACAAAATGTAAACCTGAAAAAGGAAAGAAAGGGAACAGGGACAGACAACAAAAATCAAATTAGGCTCAACTTTATTTACCACAGTTTTAAACATAGAGCTTAGATACCCTCAAATACTTGTGAAATACTATATTTTTGTTCATAAAGGCTTTCCATAGAAAAATTCTTCTATCTCTCTTTAATCTGCTGTGAAAGAATCAGCACTCCTAAGACTTATTTATCTTTCAAGGACTGCTACTTAAGAAAGGATTTGGATTTCCCATCTAGGAGTGTCTTTAATGGCTGACTCAGAATATGGCCATGTTCTATATGAAGCTCTTTGAATTTCTGGTTAAATGCTAGTGTTCAACTGTGAGTATCAAATTCCTGACAGCAGATAGGTCCTTGCACTTAATGATTGCAGGAAGAAGGTAATTGTTGAGGACAGTAGTTATGAACCTGAGATCTTTGGAAAGTTTTTAAGGAATGCTTGGATGCTCAGAAATGGTGTACAAAATTGTAATAACTCCTTTGTACATTACCCTTGGAAGTACATTCATAGTTTTTGTTGGTGACTTAAAGGGACTTACAGGCCTTACCTCCATATGCTCTCCTAAAGAAAAGTTCAGAACTGCTCTCTGGTGGTGGGAGGCAATAAAGTAGCCATTTGAACATCAAACTGTTTGGATGCATCATAGAAAATGGACATCTAAAGACACAGTCTGTTGTAACCAGCCTCCAAATTGGTCTCTACTGATGCCCTTTGACATTGTACTGGGTTAATGTCTGTGACCAGTAGAATACAGAAAGGAATGGTATGTCACTTTTGAGGTTAGGTTATTAAGGACTGTGGCATCTATCTTGAGTGTTGACTCACATGCTGTCTGATCACTCACTCTGGGAGAAACTGGCTGCCAAATCATGGAGGCTTTAGACAGCTTATGAAGAAGCTGATGTGATGAGGTATGGAAACTTCAGGCCAACAGCCAGCAAGGAACAAATATCTGCAAGCAACTGCATGATTGACTGTGGAAACTTTCTCCAGCCATGGCTGAGTCTTGAGATGTCTGCTCCCCTGGTTGGCACCTTGACTGAAGCTCCCTGAAAGACCCTACCCCCAACCACCTAGCTAAGCAGCTGCTGTGTTACTGGTCCCCAGAAACTGTGTGAGATGCTTGCTGTTTTCAGCAGCTACATTTTGGGATAATTTGTTACACAGAAGTTGATACCTAGATACCTAATGCATATTACCTTGATTAATCATGATAGAAACAAAAGTGATTAGAAGAAAATGTGTTTGTAAAATGTTGATCTTCTCTGTTAGTCCTGGGAAATTAGAGTTGGAAATAAGAATGTGTAAGCCATTCCTCCTTTCCTCTTGTTGGTAAATGGTGCACTGTGGTTCATTCATAGCCAGTAGAAGGTACCCATTGTGGTCCACACCGCAAGGAGCAACCTGTGACAGAAATAAACAAGTTTTATTTTAAGGGATTTCTTTATTTCCTTTTAAAAGGTACCAGCTTTCGAATGTATCCTGAGGAAATCTTGTATTTCTTCTGAGCATAATCAATTCAACAGAGAATTCATGCTTTGCCAGTGATCATGGGAGGTATTGATGTAATTTTTTTATTTTATTTTATTTTTTAGCTGTAAGTCTCTTCTAGTTTTTCAGTAGGTTTCACAGCTGTTAGTTTACAGTAGTGGTGGCTTGCTTAAATGGTAGCACACTTGGATGCTGCTTGTGTTGGTAGCAATCTGCAAAGAAGAAACTTTCAACCTCAAGTGGAAAAAGGAAGAAAACGGCTCAATTCAGTGATTACTGGGAATAGTAAAGAAAACCAAAATATCCAGTAAAACAAGCACTGTTGTTTTCAGTGAAAGTAGCTTAATAAAATGGATGGATTCTCCAAACAGCAACAATTGTTATCTTTTCCTTGTTACGACTATCGTTCCTTCTTTATTAGGAACCCAATTGATTCAGTTCTTGGGCTGCCAAAGGCATTTTTCTAAAACAGTATTTTAAAACTGTAGGGACTCATTAGTGAAAGATGCAACTAATCAGTTGATTTAATATTATTTTGAAATTAAGTAGAATAAAAATTTCAGAGTGTAACACATAATACAGTAAGTAATTTTTTTGGTTGTTTTAAAACTATCTGTATATTTTTGTATCTGTATGGAGTACAGAGATATAAAATGTATATTTTACTGTGGCTTGTAGTCAAAATGCTCAAAAGTCCCTGTTGTATAACGTTTGGTTATGGAAAAATAAAATCTGGATTTTTAGAAATAGGCAGTGATGTACTATTTCATGATGGGGGGGCGGGGATGGGCAAGGATGACAATACCTCACAGGCAAAGAGTAGGTTTTCCTGAAGAGAATGCATATTTTGCTCCCAACCATTCTAGAAAGTTCCCAGTCCATATGAAATATACCATTTGGAAGCAGGGTGGTGTATATAGAGCAAGGAGCTTTTTCCTTTCATTGGTGCCAGGAAGATCTGGGACTGGTCTATGAAACAGAGAATGGGCTGATGTGGTTCCTGGACAATGGCAGTGACCAGGAACAAGCAGCACTTGTAATCTATGGCGCTGGTAGCCAGTGAAGGTGCAGTACTTGTAGAGTTTTTAGGCCCAAAAAGGCACATGTTAGGCCTTCTAGCAAGTGGAGAGAGGCACTGCGATGGACCCTTACACAAAAGGAAAGTGGTGTTGCTTCCATGAGCCTGGACAGGGAGCATTCAGAGCAGAGCAGGCTGCACTCAAGATAATGGAAGTCGTTCTCAAAGAGGTACCAAGGCTAAAGAACTGGAGGGACTGTTTCAGAGTCCGTCTGAGGCAGAACACCAGAAATACCAAGAAGGACTGGCTGGTGATTCATGGGAACCAGGATGGAGCCTCTTAGGCAAAAGCTAGTTTCCGGCAAATGAGTTCATGCTGGCTGTCCAGCAGTAGACAGTAGAGCCACATTAAGGAATAAAGGGTCATGCCCCCTTTTGTAGAAGGTAGGTCTTAGTGAGTCTACAGAGTATCTGAATGCAGAAGGGCTGTGGTGATTATTTGGTTAGTGCTTGATGCTGAGAAGGAAATACATAGAAGTGACTGTGTTCTAAGGTCAGCCAACCTCACAGTCATCATCACAACAAATCTCTGAGCTTATAGTGTTATCAGTAGTCTTCTTTCTTTGAGTTGAGCATTATGTTTTTCTTGGGACCTCTTTTAAAATGTTAAAGCCATGTGAGGGGTGATAGTAAGTTAGTGATATACCTTTGTATCAATGAGTGAATCGGATTCTTTCCTGGAGTAGAGGATCAACGAGTGCTTGGTGGAGAAGGAAAAATGGTGAAGAAAAGACTCAGTGGGAACATTCTTCGTCACTTTGCAATTTTCCCAAGGGTCTGGCCTTGGCATTATGTTTATATGAATGGCTCTTACTGATCTTGGAACTACAGTCTCATTCTGCAGACTGTTTTGGGGGCCTGGGGGTAAGGGAGTGAGGATATGAGTCCAAGGGAGAAATTCTGTACGATGTAGAAGTATATTAACTGACCACACACATTATAGGGCATCTATTGCTAGGTGCAAAGTCTTGTGCTGAGCAAGGAATATAATTATTCCATAATTTATAAAGCATTTGAAAGATAGAAAGCATATATCAAAGGATACTTAATAATAAATGCAAGTGAATGTCTCATTTACATGATACTTAGGTAGGTTTTAAATAAGATTTTTCAGCCAGAAATTACAAGATCTGGCCATTTTTCTGAACCAAATGCCAAAATATCTTCCGTTATGACTTCAAGTATTCCTGCTGGCAAAATGTAAACACTTTCTTTCATTCACTTGTTATTTCACCAGCCATACTGAGTACCAGCTTTAAAGGCTCTGTGCTAGGTATTTTTGGGGGCAGGTTGTCTGGCAACAAACTCTTGAAATACCCAAATTTTGTGAAAATTTCAGATAGGAAAAAAGTTGATTTGGGTCAAAAAAGATTCTTAAGTAAAAGCAAAGTAATTGTAAACATGCTAATACTCCATAGACTGTGGTGAGAGCAATGTGGAAATGACCCTTAAGTAAATTAGAGCTGGTGAGGACTTTGATAATTAAAGTCTCTTCCCTGTAGCTTGCCCAGCAATTAGGAAGCAGGGATGGTTTATATCAAGGTCTCATAAATAAACATACAACTTGCCAGTCCCTAAAGATAGAGAATTCATTCTTGAGTGTGCTACATGCAGGCTCAGAGGTAAGTGATGACCCTCTGGTCACCCGGCAGAAAATAGATCAGCTTCTTTAAACCAAGAATTACAGTGATTGCAGTGGTACAATTATGTAGAGTGACAACCACGGCTTGGCATAAACCAAGCTTGTTTAAATCATGTGTCAGGGAAGAACATATGCTACTATTAAAGAGTCATGATAGAACAACCATAATCCCATAAGATAAAGCTAGTTGAGAATATTCATGTTTGCTTTCAGATGCGAGTCCATTATTTTTGTGGAATAATTAAATGCCTCTGTAGATGTCCATTCCAGGGGAGGTTCTTGAACCATTCACCACATGCATGTTCTGACTTACTGGTTATTTCAAGATTGGGAAAATTCTAGTTGTGTCTGAAATCTGCAATGACCTTTAAATTGATCCAGTTAATATATTGACCAAATATATTGAGTCCCTATTATACCCAAAGTATGCAATTGGTTCTATATGGCATATACATTTGGACAAAGCCAAAATTCTGTCTCTTGAGGTGCTGGGGTCTGGTAAAGAAGAATAACAAATGCAAAATTATCCCGTTCCAAAGCTGAGAGAGGAAAGGAAGATTGATTTAAATAGGTGTGGTCAGATGGGTAGATGAGTATGTGAAGTGGGATTTGAGAGAAGGATAGAATTCCAGTTGTGACCATTGGAGAGAAGGGCTCTTCCAGGAAAAACAATAAAATGCATTATGGCCAGAATCTAGCTAGAACAAAGCTTATGAATGGAATAGTGGTGAGCAATTCGGCACAGCCAGAGGCTATCTTAACTGTGATGTTCCCTAGAAATTCCCCAGGGCTGTCACTGCACCTCGTCTTGTTCCCTCACAGCCCTGCCTGCTAGAGAGAGGGAAGCAGTTTTTTCTTTAGCAATGAAAAGCAATAGAAGGAAATGCTTTACTCCTCCCAGGCATTAGGCAGATTGAATATGGGATTTCTCTTGACAATGCCTTAAGCCAAGGAGATAATTGACATTTTAGTCTGTGTATGAGAAGAGGGAGAGGATTTGGAAAGAGTAGGGCTTTCAGCATCCCTCCAGATACAAAGAAGCTGGGTCAGTAGCTAGCTCCTCTCCAGTTTCTTCCAGATTCACTGGGTCCAAAACCCTCATCTTACCTCTGCACCCTGGAGAGTGCAGCTGCCATATTGGGATGCTGAGTGGAGGAACTTGGAGTCTCTTTCTTGGTCAGCGAGTTCCTAACTCTACATTTGCAGAAGATCCAGGGAGAAGCCAAGGTGAGCTTTCACTGTTGTCATATTCCTGGGTTAAGGCTGAGTCAGAAGAATAAACAAAATGCTTCGGGAGTCAGAATATTTTACATCTTTCTTGATTATTTACTTATTCTCCCAATTCGGACCACTCAGCTTACCAAACCCTTCTTCTTGATAGAACTTTTCTTATTTAGTGTGATGTCATACCTCATTTAATATTAGGATAAAAATGAGTTGGCACCATAGTGTACAAGTTATATAAGTATAGCTGATAGCCTGTTTTGATGGCAAGAGAAACTTCTTAATTATCTCTAACATAAGCAATCATTTCTTTCTTCTTACTTTCCAGTGCTTCTCATTCCTGGCTTCACCATTAGAATTACTTCAAGAGTTTTAAAAATTCCCAGGTGTATCATACTAGAACCTGGGTGTAGGACTCAGGCATCAGCACTCTTAATTTTTTTAATGTTTATTTATTTTTGAATGAGCGAGCAAGAGAGAGAGAGAGAGAGAGGAAGGGAGGGAGAGAGAGGGAGACAGAGGATCTGAAGAGGGCTCTTTACTGACAGCAAAGAGCCTGATTCAGGACTCCAAGTCACCAACCTTGAGATCATGACTTGAGCTGATGTCAGATGCTTAACCAACTGAGCCACCCAGGTGCCCCTAGGCATCAGCATTCTTTAGGGCTGTGCAAGTGATTCCAGTGTGCACCTAGAGTTAACAACCAGTGTTTTTAAATGTCTTAAGGATAAATAATAAACACAGACTTGCAGTAGGTGAAAATATATGTACATCTCATGTGTAAGTAAGTATCAAATTGTTAATAGTTTTCAACAAATGCATTTCCATTTTAAAAATAGTCTTTTAAAGAATGGCCTTCATAAATTTGTTATAGAATATTTTTTCAGTGATGTCTCTGTTAGTAATGTGAAGCATGTTGCATATAAACTGTCTGGGGACCATGGAATTATTTGCAAACATTCCAGAGATTTTACAAAGGTTTATAAAAACAATATGCTTCATATGTGTTAGTATAGAAACAGCTTCAAATTTAGCCTCCTGTTAAACAGAAAGCCCAGAGAGTAGAAATGAGGAGTCTGATTCCTGTTCACTTCCAGTATTCTCAAAACTCACAACATCTTTAGCTGTTCTTCTCTTGACCATTCAGTCATATGCAAGATCTGTTGAATCTTACTTTACAATTTCCTTTTACATGCTCATTATTTCTCATTCTCGTGGTCGCTATCAAACTCTTACTCTCTTTTCCTTGGTGATTGTCATGTAATGTCCACCTTGTTTTTTCTTACACAGAGCCCCTAGCTGGAGGATCTTAGGGTATCATGTCTTCACTCACCTTTTGTGGTTCTCCACTGCCCACAGAAAATCACAGCACATCAGCCAGCCATTGAAGCTTTCCATTATCTGGCTCCAGACCTTTTTCTGAAGACAGCTCCCATTTGTGCACAGCTCTGCAGAACTGATTTAGCTGCTCAGTTATCTGCAAATGTGTGGAGACATGGCTGTGGTTTTTTTTTTTTTTTCCCTGTTCTTAGGCCCCTCACTCATGCAGGTGTTTCTGCCAATGCCCAAATTCTATACAGCATAGAAGGCTCAAATTTCATCTCCTTTGTAAAACCATGAGCTTCACAGCTAAAAACACTGTTTTCCTACTGTGATCTCATTACAACACTTGATCTAGACCACTTTTTTCTTAATGTTATTCTATTTTATTTTATTTTGGGGAGAGAGGGACAGAGTGTGAATGGGGGAGGGGCAGATTTTACAGAGAGGCACAGAATCTGAAGCAGGCTCCGCACTCTGAGGTGGGGCTCTAACCCATGAACTGCAAGATCATGACCTGAGCTGAAGTCAGATGCTTAACTGACTGAACCACTCAGGTGACCCATAGACCACTTTTTAAATATTTCCAAAGTCCCTTAATCCTTCTTTCTCTGTTCACTTATTTATAAAATGGGAACAATAATATCTACCTTAAAGGTGGCTTGAGAAGAGTAAATAAGATCATATACTTAAAGAGCCCAATACACAGTAGACAATTTTTTCATAGTCTTTCTTTTTCTCTTTACCTTTTCCTTCCTTCCTTTTTCCTTCCTTCCTACCTTTGTAACTTCCTTTTTTCCTCCCTTGCTTCCTTCCTTTCTTCCACTTATTTATTTGTTTATTGTCCATTGTAACTTTGTCATTTCTTTGTGGGAAGAGTCCTACGACTGATTCTCATTTCGCACACAATGCTTATGGTAATGCTCTGAACATGTAGGCGCTCATGTACCTGTTTTACATGAAAGAACCCAGTATTCATCACTTGCTTTAGAAGTTATGATCAGGGTCAGAAGAGATATCAAACAGAAATCCAAAGGTTTCAGTGCTAATATACTAGTGGTATAATTATCATCACCATCATTTAAAATTATTCTATTTACCCAAAATAGATAGACTTGAGGAAATCTTTATAATCTTGAGACATCAAGAGTCTACTTAGATAACTAGTTTAGGTGAGACAGCTTCTAATCAGTAGGTGTGGATTCAAACCCAGGCCTCTCCAATTTGAAAGGAGATGCTATTTTAGCATACCAACATTGGTTAGATTGTCTCTAAGATCATGTTTGCCTGGTGGCTATCATTGGAGATAATCCTTATTTTTTTCACTATATTCTGTGTCCTAGGGCAACAGGAAGGCAAGATGTAGACATGGCAGTAAGTTGGCAAGAAGGAATTCTGAAGAAAGGACTAGGACTGAGTAGAGCAGGTCCAGAAAGTGAAGGGAGTAAACAAACTCTGGTTACTACCCCATCTATACTCCTCCCATGTTCGGTTTAGAGTCCTAAAAGTCTTAAAGCAAAGGCTGCCATGGCTGCAATCTTAGGACTGGAACAGGTCAGTGACCCTGCAAGAGGCTAGTTGTCCTACTCTCCTTTTCAGTTTATTATCTGTGTATTCATACTTTCCTATGGCCAGTAGTTGCTCTTTTCCCAAGGGATGTTACCTTCTAAAGAGGCTACATGCTTCCTCTGACAATGATTATGTTCTGCACCTGTAGGACTCTCTTAGCGATTATCCCAATGATACTGTTGCAGAGGGTCTACTTCCATAGTTGCTTTCGAGGGGACAGGAAGTCCCATCACTACATTGCTTGCTCCCACTCATGACCCAAGATGAAAAAACAGGTTCTATCCCTGAATTTGATTTGGGACACGTTGATTCTGCTCTATTTACTGGAACTCAACAGGGGAGGGCCAATTCTCAAAGAAGGAAGAGAGTGAAACTGATGTGTCTGGGGACACATACATGAGAGACTATAAACTCCAGGGTGAAAAAGAGACAGAGTTACAGCTGCCTGGATTTTTGACAGCTTTTCAGTTGGGTTGTAATTCCACAGGAAGCTTAGCTGCCTCCCTAGCTTTGAGTTCTACAAAATAATCTTGTAACTTTTTAATAAATTCCTCCTTTTAGTTTAAGCTAGCATGAGAGAGTTCTGTTTGTTATGACCAAACAGTCCTCTAACTGAGAGAGTTAACCAATTTTTAAACCATTCTCAAAATCAATACTAATTTACTTTTGCTCAAGATGAGTCACTAATCTATATTGAGTCCCCATAATGCCATTCTTCATTAGAATCTACATTTGATCTCTAGGGTGTATTTCATAGTCCTTAAGGTCTCTTTTACATAGTTGATTATTTATAGAGTTATGATGTTTTAAATACTTTGGTTGCCTAGTAAACACATTTCACTTAGTATTTCAATTCTGCAGTAGTTGTGCTAGGTCAACTCTTCTATTCTTGGTGGCTACACAGTCTTTCCTTCCTTCCTTCCTTCCTTCCTTCCTTCCTTCCTTCCTTCTTTCTTTCTTCATCCCTCCCTCTCTTTTCCTTCCTCCCTCTTTTTTCTTTTTTCTTTTCTTTTCTTTTCTTTTCTTTTCTTTTCTTTTCTTTTCTTTTCTTTTCTCTTTTCTTCCTTCCTTCCTTCCTTCCTTCCTTCCTTCCTTCCCCCCTTTCTTCCTTCTTTCCTTCCCTTTGATATCATAGAGAAGAACAAAGAATTGGTTATTACAAACATCTTCATCCAACTTATGAATAAACTGAACCCAGTCCATCTAACTTCTCAGGGTCTCGCTTTAAGTGAGGAGACCATATCCAAGTCCTTTCCGGTATGAAAAACTTGAAGTTCAGTGATTGTGTCCCCATTCTGGAATATACTATGTAATGTTACAAATTCCTCGAAGATTTGTTCAGAACACACATTTCCCAAACTTACTTGACTATGGAATACTTGTTACATGATTGTTTATCCATAGAACACCAGAAATAGCTCATGGGTATATATAATCTGCACTTTAACTAAAGAGGACAAAAAATGGTCTATGACAATTAATTGCTTCAATCAATAATAAAAATCAGTTCATATAGTAACTCATTTATAGGACCAAAATAATACAAATTCAATAGAGAATTTAATTTTAATTTCTATTGGGGAAAATTTTTAAAAAGATGAAAATAGTTGAAAAACGACAGGTTCCATAGCAAAGAGCAATGGTTTTTAAGAGGCAATAAGTATCAGTACAATTGTGGGTAAATACTATGGAAACATTGATATTTAGATTCTTTTTCATGTGTTGGTCATTTATGCAATTTCCTGGGTTTCTCTCAATCTCTTAAATGCAGATTCTTATATGATAATAATAATTATACAAGTCTGTTTAAGTACATTAAATATTTTTTGGAAGAAACATTGTTATTGAACACTTTATTCTTGGAACACTTCAACATTTGCAGTTTGAGAAAAGCTGAGGTAGTTGAACCTAAACATTGTATAACTTTCTAATAAATAGCCTATTTTTCCTTCCTCTTCCTTCAATTGCCCACGTGCTTGAATGCGTAGCTGTTATGTTGATTTATTCTTTTATGGGCCTTTGTATTCCATGACATTAAATATCTTTTGTAGCAGTAAATCTGGCACTACAATTTTGTAGATGTCAGTGGCAGTGGCCCTTGAATAGGCTTACACTTACCTGAGCACATTATATCCTTTAAGAATAGTCTTGCTACTTAAGGGATTTTCACTGAAACTAGTATGTATAATAATGTATAATGCCTCCCATTAAGAACTTGGAATGTGTGCATTAGAAGAGTTATAAATTGCCCTTAATCACTGGTTTATTGTTTCTTTTCATATCCTTGAGAAAAACCTGATGGCTGTACCCCTGCCATTTTGTGACTAATCCTTCATGTAATAAACCTAAGCTTCAATTATCTTGAGTGAACTGGTCTATTTAGGAAACCCTTTGGCTTAGCGCTGAATTGTATTTTGTACACAAGGAGCCAAACATCATGAAGAAACTACAGCAGTGTATAACAGCAGCTTCATCATTTTGGAGTTTTTAACTTCTACCTTCAGGGATAAATATATTGATCCTAAAACTGTCAGAGCTTCCAAGATATCATTGCAAAGACTTTAGTGAGCCAAGTTGTACTAAGATGGAGAGACTGCTAATTTCTAGAAGTGGAATTACTAAGTTAAAATACAATACTGCTTTCACCATTAAAAGCCCTTAGTGGCATAATTTCACTATCCTGAACACAGTTTTATTTGATCCATTAAAAACGACAATGTGAGGGGCGCCTGGGTGGCGCAGTCGGTTAAGCGTCCGACTTCAGCCAAGTCATGATCTCGCGGTCCGGGAGTTCGAGCCCCGCGTCGGGCTCTGGGCTGATGGCTCGGAGCCTGGAGCCTGTTTCCGATTCTGTGTCTCCCTCTCTCTCTGCCCCTCCCCGGTTCATACTCTGTCTCTCTCTGTCCCAAAAATAAATAAACGTTGAAAAAAAAAATTAAAAAAAAAAAAAACGACAGTGTGAATGTAGATGTCAACATTACAATGGTGACCAATAATTGGAAGTAGGTACTTACATTACTTATATACTGATACATTTTTCTTAGTATTTTTACCAATATTAATTATTGCAGTTTTAACTTTGGCTACACAAACAACACAGAACGGTTTAGCAAAGTTTGGCTCACCTTTATCGACATTTCAGGAATGCCTAGGGGCGCCTGGCTGGCTTGGTCAGTGGAGCGTATGACTCCTCATCTCGGGGTTGTGAGTTTGGGCCCCGTGTTGTGTGTGGAGATTATTTAAAAATAAAATCTTTAGGGAAAAAAAAAGGAAAAAAAGTGCCTAGATATCTTGGCTATAGAGAACACACACACACACACACATGCACACACACACATAGACACACACACACACACACACTTCAGTCCGAAAGTATTTAGTTCAAAGACCAATATTATCAATGACTAAAACTTGCATGTGTGTCACACTCCATGAGTGTTACATGGAGGAAAATGATTCCTTAGAATAACTGCAGACATTTCCAGGTTCCAAAAAAGAGAAAAGTAAACATCATGGAAACTGTAGATATGGAATTACAGGGCTACCAGCATTCGAGATGTGGTGGAAAAATTGGGAGTAGTTCAGTAAAATTATATAGGTATGAAGCAGATTAAACAAGCATAGCACCACACATTGACTAGTTCCTGATGTGTCACAATGTTTTCCCTTGGCTATGTCCTGCTCAACATTTTATTTATTTACTTACTTATTTATTTATCTATTTAAATTTTAATGTTTGTTTTTGAGACAGAGTGTGAGAGGGGGAGTGGCAGAGAGAGAGATACACAGAATCTGAAGCTGGCTCTAGGCTCTGAGCTGTGAGCACAGAGCCCAATGTGGGACTTGGGCTCAGGAATTGTGAGATCATGACCTGAGCTGAAGTCTGACACTTAACTGATTGAGCCACCCAAGCACCCTTACATTTTGAAAAGGGGTTTGTCTTAAGATAAAGATCTCAAGTTCTACATTGAGCATGGAGCCTGCTTAAGATTGTCTCTCTCTCCCTCTGCCCATCTCTCTCTCTCTCTCTCTCTCTCTCTCTCTCAAACCAAACAAAGAAACAAACAAAAAGGCAAAGATCAATGCTAATCAACTTTATGGATAGTATTTAAAGTTGAAAGGACTAGGTGACAATTCTTTGTTTTGACAACAAATGAACTCCATGGGCAAGAAGTAACAAGGCAAAATCTAATAGAAATAAAATGCAAGTACTGATTATAGACATAATAAGAAAAAACCACAATAGCTGAAGTATAGGATGAGAAAGACTTTACTGTATGGACAGTTCTAATAAAAAAGAGTAGTTAATAGGAAGTTCTTTATCCACCAACAGTGTGATAAATTTGTCTAAATCCTCTAAATGGAATCTTTCTGTGACAGAGAACCAACCTTAAGTGAAATGTTGTTGCTCAGACAAGAAAGTTAGCAGTCATTCATTGTGCTCTAATAATAGATCACCTCTGGATTGTCTTGTTCATTGATAAATTTGAGCAGTTATCCAGAGTGTAACCTGTAGACCACTCATTTTTAGAATGTTAATGGGTATTATGAAAAGGGAAGGTATGGAGTCAAAGAAGCTTGGAAGGGATGAGTTGTTAAGCAAATTCAACAGACATCTTTTGGGAATTACTTCTGTCTTTAATGTACCAGTATGCATTGTGGCTGTCCAAGGTGAGTTCACAGGGAGGCCTGGAGGAAATGTCCTACTCTGGTGTCCTGAAATAATTTGTATTCACCTTAAACTACTGTACTTTGATTCTACCTTGATCCCCTCATCCTTCTTATAGGACTATAATTGTAACATCATCTCTTATACCACTATTTAGACTATTTCCTTCTCTAATGACTCTTTCACTTCTTTCTTCAGACACAAGTTCCACAAAAAACATTTTAACTTTACTTCTTTCTCCAGGTACTTACTTTCTTTCTTCTTCCTCTTATTGCTTCTGGTATTGGAGTCTTTCCCCAACTTTCCCCCCCTCATTTTTGAGCAAAGGACTATTTTCTTTTTCATGGATAAACTTGCAGACTAGTGTTCCATGGGACATACCTGGAGGCATGCTCAATTAGAATTGTTTAGAAGAGGCAGAGTGAAAGACAAGGCATCTGAAAATCAGGTGTTTATCTTTTATTGGTTGAGGGTTTCATCAATGAGAAAGGGAGTAGAATTATTCTAGCTTACTGTAGAGTTAACTAGTAGAGTTTCCTATCCTTTTGTGTGTATATGTGTATGACCTAGATTCCTTTGGCCGACTGGAAAAGTCTATGGATGCCTTCTCAACACATTTTTATTTATTTATTTATTTATTTATTTATTTATTTTTAATTTTTTTTAATGTTTATTTATCTTTGGGACAGAGAGAGACAGAGCATGAATGGGGGAGGGGCAGAGAGAGAGGGAGACACAGAATCGGAAGCAGGTTCCAGGCTCTGAGCCATCAGCCCAGTGCCTGACTCGGGGCTCGAACTCATGGGCCACGAGATCATGACCTGAGCTGAAGTCGGACGCCCAACCGACTGAGCCACCCAGGCACCCCTCAACACATTTTTAAATATAAAAGAAAATTACAGGATTAAAAAGGAAAACAATTATATTAATATAAAATATCAGAATATTAAAACACATTGATATATGTGTGCATATTTATTCATGAAATAACAAAGTATAGTATGTCTATCATACTTTATTTTGGGATATTTACAGCATCTCTAATGAGATGGAAAAACATTAGTGACAAAGTCACACAAACTGTTGTGGTTTAGTGACTCTATTCATAATTGAAGTAAATGATACTTTTCAGTTAGAAGTAGTAAAAATATAGATGTAATGTTTTTCATCCATATTTATGGACCTCATGATATCTTTGTGGACCTCAGGTTAAAAACCACTGCTATAAATGGTAGAACATAGAGTTGCAAGGAGTCAGGGTTAAGCTTATTAAGAAAAACTTCTATAACAGAGTTGTCTTCGAATGGAAGCAAGTTTCACATGAAATAATGGTCTACCTATCATTGGAAAGAATCAGCAGCTGAATAACCAAAAGAATTTAGAATTTTGTAGTGTAACACTAATTCGTGTTAGCTAACATCTTTGGAGTGCTTACTAGGTTTCAAACACTGGATTAGGAGCAACTTATCTCAATTTTTAAAATATTCTTAACAGTTCCAGGAGGTTATCTCTATAGATAAGACAGTTTAGGTTTTGGGATTTGCCAAAAATTTACTGCTAGGAAGTGGTAGGGTATGGCCTCAAATGTAGGTCTAGCTCATGACTGAAATTTGTTTCGATGGTAATGTTGGGGGCTGATTGGCAAGGTGAGAGAATTGGAGATCACCTAGTTTATCCCCTTCATTTGATAGACATGAAAGAACTGAGAATCCAAGGAAATTAAGTGACTTGTGCCAGGTTACACAATTTGTAGCAGAGCCAGAACTTGGATTTTGATGCCTTGTTTTTGTGGAAACATAATGCATTTTATTGTTTGGTAGACGTGAAATGCAACTGGAGAAAGAAGTAATTAAAGACATTATGGTTTGGGACACAGTATATAATCCCTTCCTACTTTGTTTGGACAAACAGATGCCTTTCAAAGTGTCTTTACCTGTGTTAGTACACTTATTCCTTAAGTTAAAATTACTTGAATAGTATTTTAAATGTAATGAAGAATGAACTTTCCAGTACTAAAATTTGTGCCTTTAGTATATTTGTATTACTTATATTAGAAATTCAAATGTGCCGTTTTTAATAACCATGTCTCCCTCACTTTGGTTTCACCAGCAAGCATCTGTGGCAGATTGTGAACCCCAATTACGTGCCTAAAGCATGAATAAATAATTGTCTGGTTTACTGGTTTTCTTTAATTCTTACTTAAACTCATCAGGTAATTGAGTATTTATAATGTGCTGTTTCTATTTTTTCCATTGAAGATAATTATAGTTAAATTTACCATTTATTGATAATGAGGGAAGTTGTCTTCATTAGTTTAAATTAGTTTAGAATCCATCATGTTGTAAACTCTTTCCAGGATAGGATGGTATATAAGTTAATAAGCAGCAAAAATCTAAAAGATATTTGAAAAATTAGACTTCTTTTAAGAGTACTTTTTCACTCATATCATAATTGCGTGGAAGGTATAGAGATTTTTCATATAACTCTTGCTACCATTCATGCATAGCCTCCCTCATGATCAGCATAACAGGAAATGGGCATCAGAAGAAACATTCTGTTTTAGGCAGCCTCCAAGATGGCTGTCAGTGATCCCATCTCCCAGTTGTCACATGTTTGTGTCATCTCTTTCATACTGGACCACAGCTGAACTCTACAACCACAGAACTTGCTGTGGCAAGTGTGGCAGCGCAGTTTCCTCTCATGTGTCATTTAAGTGTAGGGCAAAGAAGGATATTGCTTTGTTTTGTTTTAGAGACCTTTTTTTCTAGTCACATTTTTATTATCTACATGACACAATAAAAAGAAAGGCAGGAAACCAAGGATTTTATACAAGTATCAGAGTCTTTATGGGGCAACATGGCCTAACAGCTATAGTTAATACAAAACTTTAACAACTACAACCAAATATTTCCATTCACCACACTTGAAAAATATTGACTCTAGGTTTGTTACTTTGAATTTTTTTTCACAGTGAGATAGAGGGGCAGGTTCACTTTCATGGCTCTCTGCACCCCGTGTGTTCACATGGGGCCCCACACTTAGATGGGCCCTGTGAATGATGTAGCTGATCCTAGGTAAAAGAGAGATAAAAATCAAATTACCGTCATCGAATTACTCATCACATAGCCTGAAATTGAAATTAGCCTAAAAAATACTAAGAACCCAGAAAACATCTCGATCATGTTAGCAATGCTTTCTCTCTTGCATTCAACATTTCTTCTTTCCTGTGCACCTTTTCAAATCCCATCCCCACACCATTACTGGTTTTTTATTTCCTTCTCCAAAGGTTTTAAAAAAAGAAGTCTTGATTAAGAATATGCAATATCCATTAGGTTTTCTCTAAAGATTCCCAGCATCTTTGCCAAGCTGTCATATGATCATTTGCATATTTTGCATATGAGTGCATAAACACATATTTTAAATGAATTTTTGTGTCCTTCTAAGCAAAGAATACATGTTTTAAAAATCTGGAGTTTTCTTTTTCGGTTTGAGATAACTACATTTTGCTTAATTACTATTTAAATCACTATAACACAATATTGATGACAAAATTAAAATTTGCTTTTTAATTAACTGTCAGCCAAAGGAATAAAATGGAACTTTGTTTTCCTCTTCTGGTAAGAGTGTAGTTTAGCTAGAATTTACTTCAAGAAAGTATACTGTTTGCCGGAAAAAGAAAACTTTAAATTATTTTGACCCATCTAGATATAAGGAAATTCTTCGTAGCAAATTTATGGCCCTTTGGCTTTGAACATTCTGTTCCTAATCTTTGCAATACAATTCACTAGTGAATCAACAAGGGGTGGAAGGTAATTGTAGATTGCGTGATAAATACTGTCTGTGTGAGTAGCGCCCAAAGTCATCAGCCTCAGTGAATCAGTTAATATAATTAATACGGACTATTGTAATAGACAACTCCCCAAATTCCAATAGCTAGAGAAATTGAAGTTTATCCCTTGTCTTTGTGAAGTTAGTTGATATTTCCCGTTGGTGGGTTGCCTCCTACTTGGTCGCTGGAGTATCTTCATTTCTCCCTTTGAAAATATGGCTTGATTCTCTTCTTAAGCTTCAAACTTCTCTTCTATCACTTGTTAATGGAGAAACCAGAGAGGTTCTCTGTAAGCAGGCCCAGAAACGGAATGTGTTGCTTCTGTGCCTCTTACATTCATATGTCCTTGCATGGCATTGTGGTCCCAGGGAAGAGAGATTGGGTTTTGCTGACTCCCTGCCACTCTCTGGTCAAGTGACACTGAGCCATATACAAATTAATTTCTTTCTAGATTCCTTTAAAACTGTGTTCCATCCACATTATACTTATAATATGTGCCTATTTCTTTTGGGCAATGTCATTCAGGAGACTTTGATCGGTCCTGAGGTCATCTTTATTGATGCAGGATTATAGTTTGGGGCACGTTAGTCCAATCTCAGAACTTTAACTTATGTTATTTCAGATCTTTTCCAACTTCCAGGCAATAAGTAAAACCTTTCACAGGGTGACTAGTTGGATGTAGTCTCTTCCTCTCTTTGTGTTCTGACAGCTCTTCTTTGCTGGTGTCAATTATATCCCTCTCTACTGGGTTTTCTTTTTTCATCCCTGGCTCTTTGTCTATCTCCCTTTTCAACTTCTGCTTGGCCATTAAGCACTGGGAATTCCTTAAACTTGGTTCTAGATCCTCTTTTTTTTTCCCCTTTATACCTTACATGCTTCAAATTTCAATCATTGCTTATATGCCAAAGACTGACTAATTTGTATGTTTAGCCCATATTTACTCGTTAGGGTTCAGACCATCTCCTTGTGTGTCTTAATGCCTGTTTCATCTTTTCCATGGTTACTGAATCTCAACTGACATTTTCATACTGAGGTGATTCTGTGAGTTGGAAATAATTTCAAATGAATGCTTGTCAAGCATTTCCCAGCCTTTCCTGGACCTTCAAATGAATCTTGTTTCTCATCCTCAAAAAGTGGATAAAAATAATCACTAGACAACACAACCAACACTGCCAGGTGGGAAGGTGTGCAAGTAGCACTTCTAGTTGTCAGGAATGCAGACACACGATACCTGGTCAGGGCCTCAGTGCTCTCTGTCTGGGGAACTGGACAACTTTATGGATCAAACCTGACCTCAAAGATCCACATGCCCACCTGACAGAAGCCTGCCCATGAGAGTGAAGCTGCCTACTTGTCTCCATGTTTCCAGGGGCACAGTGACTCAAAAGAACAATCTTTCTGAGTATCACATGGGTCTGGTGCTATAGGTCACCCAGTGTCCACACATCCCATTGGTTCTGAGGAGTAGTCCTTGCATTGCTAGCACTTTTGTGAAGCAGATGTGGCTTGTGGGCCATGCCTTCCTACTGAGTGGCCCTCCTCACTTTGTGAACCCTGGGTCACTGTCCTCCATAGATATGTGAAGTTTATAGACCCCAGCTCCTTCCTGGAGTTATTCACATGCACCATCTTTTCTGTTAGCCTATCAGTGCTCTTCATGAAGCACAATCAGTTATTTTTCATAACTTGTCTTGAAAAATGAATTGTTTCTAACCCAGTGGGTATATGAAGGAATGATTTGATGAACAGCTACACAATGAGAGTGTAAATAATGTTAATGTCTCTATATAGCACCACTGAGATGCATAACAATGTTATTTTGTCTAAGAAGGGTTTCTTTGCTCATACGTTATTTTTTAGAACGAGAAATAATGCTTGTCACATTTAGTTAAATGCCAAGTCCACTAAATAAGAGAGCCTGGATCTGCCTAAGGTTTCTAATTTTAGCTTCTGTCCCAAAGTTTCTCATATTCTTTCTCTTTACATCTTCTCTCAGGGTCAGCTCATTTAAGTCTGTGTCTTTGAGTTCCATTTATATATTGATGACACCAAATCTCTTTCTTTTTGACCAAAGATGAAACCTTTTATGATTTACAGGTTTTGATTTTATATCTGAACGTGCCATAAGTACTTCAAACTTCTTAAGTATAAGATTAAGTTTAGTATTTCTCTTACTTATACATATGCATGTGTTTTTATGTATGTGTGTGAATATATCACATATACTTACTATGGATGTTAGACACTATCCTTTGTTCATTTTCTATATTAACTTATAAATTTCCCACAACAACCTAATAAGTTCTCTCATTATGTCCATATTACAAATGAAAAAACTGAGGCAAAGATATTAAGTAACTTATCCAATGTCAATTAAAAAGGTGGGATTTGAATCATGACAATCTACTTCTGAAGGAAGTTTTTCAAACTTTGTGATTCAGCAAGGCAAGGGCCTGTAAGAATTATTTAAATTCTTTTTATTTTTAAAATTTGTTTAATTTTAAATTTTATTTAAAAAATTTATTTCTTTTAGAAACTCCATTATAATTAACATACAATGTTATATTAGTTTCCAGAGTACAATATAGTGATTCAACAATTCTATACATTACTCATTACTCATCATGGTAAATCAACTCTTGATCCCCTTCACCCACCTCCCCTCTGGCAACCACTAGCTCACTATATCTAAGACTCCATCCTCTCACCCACCTCCCCTCTGGCAACTACTAGTTCACTATATCTAAGACTTTTTTTGTTTGCTTGTTTTGTTTCTTAAATTCCACCTATGAGTGAAATAATTTGATATTTGTCTTTCTCTGACTGACTTATTTTACTTATCATTATACCCTCTAGAATCCATCCATATTGTTGGAAACGGCAATATTTCATTCTGTTTTGTGGCTAATATCTTATTTGTTCATCTATGGGTTGTTTCTATATCTTGGCTATTTTAAATAATGCTACAATAAACTCAGGGGTCCATACATTTTTTGAGATAGTATTTTCATTTTCTTTGGGTAAATACCCATTAGTGGAATTACTGGATCATATGGTAGTTCTATTTAGAATTTTTTGAGGAAACTCCATATTGTTTTCCACAGTGACTGCTCTTCTTCATTTGAATCTCAACTGAAGCAAGTATATTCTTGTGTGAAGATATACAGACTGTCCTTGCAGAGAAAGCATTCTCTCTTAAGATATATATATACATATATATATACACACACACACACACACACATATGTATATGTGTATGTATGTATGTGTATATATATATGCATGTATGTGTGTGTATATATATACACATATATGTGTAAGTGTGATATATTTTACAACTATTTACTGCTTTTTGTGAATTCCTGAATCTTACAGAACTTTCTTGGTATTTGCATTTGGAAACTATTAAATGAATGGTATTAATCATATTTTTCATATGAATATTAACTGAGACCTCTAAAGTCATAGATGAAACATGTGAACATAAGGTTTGTGTTTGTGTCTCCAAGTAATGATGACAAGGCTAGATGAGAGTTAGATTGTGGAATACTTGAAGCGGCAGTCTGATAAGGATAGAGAGCTTTATTGTGCTGCTGGCTGCAGTGAAAAATATTTGCATTGAAAGAATGACATAAAGTTCAAACCATGCTTTAGGAAGAATAAGTTAGCCATGTGTGGACACTTTGTGAACTTTAAGGCATGTCAAGACCTTTAGAGCTCTTCTCTCTAGTCTCGTGCTGTGGTTCTCCAGGTTCTGTGTATGTCAAAATCTCCCAAGGAAGCTTGTTATTATATCCTGGAAAAGCTTCACACCGGGACCCCATCCCCTGAGATTTTGTTTCAGTAGAAATCAACTAAAGTGTACACAACTACATTTTAATAAACACCACACTGGAAGATTATGATGTAGGTGGCTTGAAAAACACTAATCTAGTGGTTATGGGATTAATACAAGTGTAAGGTAAAAATGACTTCAGCTACAATAGTGGGAAAGTAATCCGTGGAATTTAATTCAGGATGGCTATTTGAGCCACAGATTTTCACTGAAGACCACCCCCCCCCCCCCACACACATACATAGTCTCCAACCACCCTGAAAAACAGGAAAACTTTCTATATAGGGGCTAAGAACTGTGAAGTCTACTTGACAAATATATTACAGGGAGAATTAAGCTGAGGAAAGCAATCAAGCACAGACATAGAAGCCTTCTAGGGTGGTAAATGCATGAGACTCCTTGGAGGAACCTCACCATATATCTTCAAGGGTGGAAATGGAACAACTGGAACATAGATCGGCCATGTGGCAGCCAGCATAAGTAAACCCTCCTTAACAGGAGGCCATCAGAAACAGAGGTCATCAGAGCAGTTTCGTAGGGATGTGGATTGACTCACGTTTATTATAGTGGTCATTTTAGGACTGGATGGCTTCAAGCAAGGGAAGATAAGAGAATTGTGACAAAAAAACTTGTTTAGGTAATGCCAACTTGTAGAAAATAGGGAAGAAATAGTCCACAGAACTGGTAGGAAATGACATCTGTACAGTGACCTTGAAGCAGAAAAATGAGTGGTTTTCAGAAGAATGTGGTTAAATTGCCATGAGATACAGAAAGATCAAATAACATGTAGATTGAGAATAGACAAATTGCTTGGCCATTTGGTGTTTATGGTTATCTTTGTGAAAGATTTTCAGTAAAGTGATGTGAGCAGAAGTTACATTAGGGGGCTGTTGAAGAAGTAAGGAATGGGAAAAGGAATTCATCACAGGTTGAATATTATCTCTATTTCTCCTTTTGTGGTTTTGGAAGCAAAAGAAGAGAAAGAGAGTTGGTAGCTGCCAAGGAAATTAGAGAATGAATTTTTCATGGTTTGTAGGTCCCCTGTTAACATCTGGGAGAGAAGACTAGTTACCAGAGAGGTAAATAAGGAAATCTTCAAGAATATTCAGGATAGTGGGGAGCAAAGTGATGACTGATAGTGAATCATGTGTTATGGAATCAGGGGCTCTTTGGAGTTAGTATAAATCATGTTCCAGGAAAATGAGGTAGGATATTTTATTCAGATTTTATTAGAGTTAGTTTAGTCCTCTAAAGAAAAGGAAAATAAAGATAATAATAGTTCTGTATTTTTAGTTTATAGTTGAATATGGACTGATTTACAAAATATTGACATTAATATTTTGGTAGTAAATGGTAGGTTGAAGAGTAAGGAAATGAAAACCTTAAACAAAAGATTGGAATGAAAAGGAAAGTGTTTGCTGCAGACTTTGCAAGAAAGTAGTTATCTGAAACATATCCAGCACTAAAAGATACTAAAAGAGAAAAGGTGAGCTAGTAGGACTTGTAGGAGGAAGTGGACTGATAACATTTAAAAGGTGAGAGGATAAACAGAAAAATGACCAGTATTGCCATTTTTACCAAAATCATTTCTTTGTTTGGAAAAAAAAATGTTACTGTATTAGTTAAGCTGAGCTTGCCATAACAGAATGCCATTGATGGGGTGGCTTGAAACTGGAAATTTATTTCTGATAGTTCTGGGGGCTGGAGGTCTCCACTTGGGGTGCCAATGTGCTCAGGTTCTAGTGGGAGCTCTCTTTTGGCTTCTGTCTTCTCATTATGTCCTTATACGGCAGAGAGAGGGAGAGAAGTCTCTCTTTTTTGTAAGGACTCTAATCCTGTCTTGGGTGAGACCCCCTTCTCATAACTTCATGTAAACCTAATTATTTCTTAAAAGCTGCACCTTCAAATATCATCTCTTAGAGGTTAGAGCTTCAACATAGGAATTATGGGAGGATGCAAACACTCACTCTCTAACACTCTTAGAAAATGTATTATCAAAGCAAAACATAGTGTTAAAGATAATTTAAAATTTTATCATTTCTATAATTATAACTATTTAAGATTACTTGTGAATATGGGTAAGAATTGGAAGGAAATATGATTTATAAGAACTGCATAATATTGTATAATGTTAAATTATTTTTCTGCTAGAGTTGTAATAATGTTTATGGCAGAACTCTTAAAAGTATGGCCACATTAGTTCACCCTGTAGAAAGTTAGATATTATATTCAGATCTCTTAGTTACACATTTTTTTTGGTGAGTTGAAAAGGGATTAACAAAGATTTTGCTCGCTTCATACCATTCTTCATAGGTGGCTATGCTCATTGACATGATAGATGCAAACTGCTGTTCAGTCGATTATAATGTAGTAAGTTATTTGTGCATTCCAGATGTCATTTCCTGTGAGCCCTGAGTTTGCAGTTTCCCAAATGTAAGAATCTAATTTTTCTTGCTCTAATTTCTGGTATCTTTAAAGTCCTTGATTTTCTTCCCTTTGGCAGCACCAGCCAACTTTTCCCATAAAGAAATATCTCATTAAGCCAATTATTTTCCTACAAATAGTTAACCCAATTACAGACTGTGTATAGTTTCTGCATCATTAGATACTTGTAAAACTGACAGAATTAAAAAATATGTGTTTTCCTTATTTTCCCCATCCAAGACAACATGTTGGTCAAATTCCTATATAAGCGGCTTTAGAAAAGGTTGGGAGGCTTCCAAAGTACCATGTTGTGCTGATGGCATCATGTGGCTTTTGAGAGAACCAACAGGCAGGAGCACATTTTCCTCATCAACATTTTCTGGAAGCTCAGAATTAAAAACGTAGAATTTTTGTATGCTATTGCTTTGCCTATAGAACTCTGCATCTCCACCTTTTGTCTGTGGGCAGAAGTTCACATATATAACACTGCCTGGGTTGGTCACGGTTGCTTATGGCTGCTGGGTTATGTGTCATTCTTCACATTCTGTCTACAATCCATTGTTTGCCCTCCCACAGACCTACATTTTAACAGCTAGGCTGGGGACTATGCTATAAAGAAGAACCTATTCTGGAGATGGGTTAAAGATATTTAGAACAAGAATTATGGCTGGTGTCTTTTGTAAGTTTTGTCTCTCATTCATAAATATGTTATTTACTGCAGAGTATAACTTCCAATTTAAATCCTCCCTAGTGAATTGTGAGTATAGAGATGAACATAGGACAGAGAGCTAATGAGATCTGAGGTATCCTTCTCTCTGCCTTTAGCATCACTTTGCCAGTAAACTGATCCTACTTTTTTTGTAGGAAGAAGCATATCACTTTATAAAAGTAATATTATATAAGTATTGGTATTATAATGGAATTACATTGATCTATTCTCCATACTTGCAGATCTTAAGTGATTAAAGGCCCTCAATCCAGAAATATGGAAACAAAGTATACAAAGGACCAGGAGTTTGAATCCCAGATCTATCATGAACTGACTCTTCAAGTAGATTTTATTGAAGCTCTATAAGTTCAGAGTCTTCATTGAGGAGTAGAGGTAATAACTTGTTTCATAGGGTTATATTGTGAATTACATAAGATAATGAAGGTGAGGTTCTTTTTTCCAGTATTTGGCACATAGTATTGCACAAAACTATTAACTTTAAAAAAAATAATTATGAGGCACAACTGAATGGCTTAGTCTGTTAAGCTTCTGACTCTTGATATTGGCTCAGGTCATGATCTTATTATGGTTCATGAGTTAGAGCCCCGCAGTGGGCTCTGCACTGACAGCATGGATTCTCTTGGAATTCTCTCTCTCCCTCCCTCTCTGACCCTCCCCTACTCTCCGTCTCTCTCTCAAAATAGATAAGTAAATTTTATAAAATTATTATCATCATTTTTTAGTGTCTCCATTCATTCTCTTACATAGTTAATTATTACATTTAATTAATCATTCATTCATGAGTGATGTCACTGAGGATGCTTCTGTATCAGATTCACTCAGAGACCTCCTTTTGCTGAAGAGGCAACACGGTGGCAACTTTCACCCCAGTGGTGATTCTGAATATGGCAGTGATTCCTAATCACCATTGTGTTGCCTACGAACTAGAGCAGTCAAAGGATAACTACATACAAAGATGGCTACTCTCAGATGAAGGTGTAGGAAATTGTTTCTATGCTAACAGGTGGATCTTACGTAAGAATAGAGGGACCCTATTCTATCAGTACCCTGGGAAAGTTTCTTCAAAATATTTCTGGACTGTATAGACATTAGATATTAGAAAATATGATCTTCCATTTCAATCTAGTCACTAGTTTTCTCCTTTTTCCTATATAATGGTTTTTAAGAAAGTCTTCTGAGGCCATGATAGGTCTCCTTCCTTCCTTCCATCCTTCTGTCCTTCTTTCTTCTTTTGCCTCTTTATCTCTCTCCCTCCATCAATCCACCCATCTAATTATATATATATATATATATATATATATATATATATATATATATATATATAATATATAATATATATAGTGTTTATGTATATACACATATATAGACACACATACACAAACATATAATACCTTTATAAGGCTTAAATATAGATTAATATAATGGTAACTCTATTGCATTACTTACTGTTTCTCATCTACTCTGATATTCTATTTTATTTTGGTATGATTTTAATAAGCAAACTGATAACAGATACAAATTCCTTTGCAGCTGAGTGAGATTTCATCTTAATCCAAAGCAAAGCATTTTGGGGCAACATCAGGGATAAACTTATAAAATTAATCTTTATTTTTCTTCAATGCACCCCATGTACCCCTGGGAACCAGATTTGCTAATTATGTCCTCTGGCTTATACTCAGCATAATGTCTTGAGTCCATAATGTTCTGCAGCTCTGAAACAACATATCTTCTGAGAGAAGCTGATTGTATTTTATGAAGTTCTGCAGGGCCAAGGAAATTGAAGATGTTTTGACTGGTTCTCCATGGGATCTTTATAAAGCTAATCTGAATTATATAGTCTTAGCCATTAAAACATTTCAAAGTACATAATGGTCAATTAAAAAGCAGAGAAGTTTTACAAAAGTGCTTTTTATTTTCTAACTCCTACACAGATGTCTTCTTACGTTTAAAACATGACTGCCCTACCACATAAGTTACATTTGAAAAACTAAGTTGCCATCTTGTAAAAATGAGTACATGGCTATAATCTGCAAACAGTATAAATTAATACCTAATAAGTTGAGAACTTCTATTGTTTGTGGAGTCTCTGTCCTACTTCTTGTCACTATGAGGATGTGAGATTCACCTAATCAGGAAGAGCATCACATCCATTATTCTCATGGGTTATCCATTACTTCCATTACAGGTTAAATTGTATAAATTCACTTCAACAGACTTTTATCAAATATCCCCCATTTGTGAAGTACTGTGCTAGGTGTTAGGGACAGAGAGCAGGCAGTCTATATGCTTCCATAATTACGTAAATTTGGTTGCCATGTTACAGAACAGTTTGGGACGCCAGGTATATCATTGGAATTCAACTATGTGCAGGTGCTACTGATGCTTTGAGGGTTCACTTGTAGACAGGAAAATTAAAAAAAATATTAATATTATTTATTTTTGGGAGACAGAACATGAGTGTGCAAGGAGCAGAGAGAGAGGGAGACATAGAATCTGAAGCAGGCTCCAGTCTCTGAGCTATCAGCACAGAGCCTGACGCAGGGTTTGAACTCACAAGCTGTGAGATCATGACCTGAGTCGAAGAAGAAGGCTTACCCACTGAGCCACCCAGGTACCCCAACAGGGAAGTTTTAGATGGCCAAAGAGGTTATGGGGCCAAGGGATCATTTTATCCTTGTCATTGTTGTTTAATACTGTATGTTTAAATGCTTGTGCAAAAGGAGAAGTTGAAGACATAAGGGAGAGTAAAGGCCTGATTGTTTTGGCAAGGTCTCTGGGTAGGCAGAAGTGAGTGGAATCTACATAGAACAGATTAAGGGACTCACCTTGAATCAGGGGAATGGTGTCCTGTCCATCGTCTTGGAGGAAAGGTAGAGACTCAGGCTCTTGCCATGTATGGCCCTAAGGGAACTGGACATAGTGTGTATTGATAATAATACGAAAGGAGATGTGTCTGGAAATGTTCAGCACCTAGGTCTCTTCCTGACTCCTAGATAAGGTGCTGCCATGATTCTTTCTTAGCCAGCAGCACAAAGACTATAAGATGATGGCAATGTTAGGTGTGGGGCTAGATGGCAGAAAGTTTATCTGAAAGTTTCTTGAAGGCAAACTCTATATTATGCTCACCTTTCTGATCTTTGTTGAGTTCAACCCAGTCCTAATATTGGTGCTACATAAGTTCATTCTATTTGTTGTATTGAAAAGGGATGGGCACATAGTTGGTTAAGAAGAAAACACAATGGGATAGAGGAGTAATAATTCATAGTTTGCTCTTCTGCTTAGGACAGGCTTTTACTTTAGTTGATACAAAGTTACATTTTTTAATGTGTGATTTGGAAGCTACAGAGGCACTGATGGTTGGAGCATATAACTTAAACAATTATGGAGATTTACAAATATGTGATTGGACCTTTTCATACACTGATTCAAAGGTAATCAATGAAAAACTCTTCCAGTGAAGTTCGCCTATGTCTCATCTCTTTGGATGTGATGTCTGACCCTCATACCTCTAAAACAGTGTACAGATGACTCAGGGTAATAAAAAGAGGGAATCTGCCATGCCCTGGAGATTTGATGTGGAGGAATAAAATAAAGGAAAACCAAGTTACCCTCTTCCATTTCCTAACATGAAGAATTCCGGAGCTATTCTCTGTGTTCTACCTAATACCTTATGCACTGGTGACCAGAGCTGAGTGTTAAGAATTCTCAGTTGACTCATACTTTGCAGTGGGTGTAAATACCCATCTTGAAAGTATGGTTTTGAGAAAAGAACATAATCAGATCATCTTATGACAAGATCACAGTAATCTTTTTGACTTCTTAGCTATAAGTTTAGTGTTAAGTTTGCCCTAAAGTATAGTTTTCAAAATAATATGATCAGGGATTGCTATTTGGACTAAGTAGAAAACACAATAAAAGGACTCACTCAAGTTGTGACTGAAAGTTTACATGGTCCTTATGGGATCAAGGTGAGCAAACAACTTGGTAACAAATCAGAACTAAGTCATGCTGTTTATTATGTTATTTTCTTAAATTTTGCTAAACCTAGTACCACAGAGTTCAAACTAGACTGGTTTGGGAAAGATGTGGCAAAGATGTCAAGTGTAAAATGAGCAATGCATATTATTGGTTACAGTTTTTGAAACTGAATACATAAGTATTCACTTTTATTAGTGAATAACTGATATTTTAGAATGGAAAGGTTCTTTGGATTGTCAGGCTATTTTTTGTTGTTGTTATAGTAGCGTTAATCAGTATTGGTATAAAATACACAGAAATTTAGAAATTTAGTAACTGCTCTCCTTTTCCATTAGCCAAGTCTCCTTGAAGCAGCTGGATTGATAAAAGGCTTATCTAGGTTTATTTGAATACTCCTTGTAAAGCACAAAGAAATGGACTGTGGAATCATAGATTTCCCATAAGTTAGACTTTCTTTGTAGCCATATGATCAATGTAGATATTATAGAAGTAAAAGAAGGTAAAAATATTTCATAATTAAATTAAGTTAAATTAGCATTTAAATAATAATTTCATATATTTTGGGTAAAGAATCTTTGTAAAATATAGTATATGCATGAAGCAGTTATCTATCCTCCCTAGATCCAGTGAGAAAAAAACTAACAATTTTATGAATTTTAGTTTTTCTATTATACTAAATAACATTACCATTTTAAATTTGCTTTTTCACATGATACAGTTTTCTTACATCTTTATAGAAAAGCTAATAACATTACTGTGTGGCTAGTTGATTAATTTTAGATATGTCAGTCTAGAAATATATATATGTATATATATATAATGCTGTTCTTATGCTAGTTAGTTACATATTAGGTATGTGGAGGGGGAGGTTGGGTGATGTGTTTGTTCAGAACATTTGCTCTGAATAGAAGTTTGAAATAAAACACATTTCTATGGTGATGGCTAATAAATACTGATTTTGAAAACTATTCAGTTCCCCAGGAATGTTTCCAAATACAAGAACTTCTAGGTAAGGTATTTAACAAATGCTCACTACTTTTGTTTTCTGGGTGAATGCCCAAATTAATTTCCTGGGGATCATTTTGCTTAGTGCTTACAGTATCACTAATATTACTGTTGACATTTGAAATAAAACCCAAAATATCCTAGTCAGATAGTTTTTATTTTCTTCAAATAATAGCTTTGGTATTTGCCCTCCCTTCCCCCTTTCCAGAAAACCAACCAACCCTGATGAATAGGGTTTTTTTACTTAGTTTTTTAAATTCACATTTCAATATTCATCTTAATGCTAGATATAAGTAAATTTGATTTTTTTCCCTTTTAGTATTTTATAAACCATGTTTTCTTTCAATTCAACAAAAGTGATAGAATGCTTTATTCCAAATCATCCTTTCCCTTTAACAGTTAAAGCTTGCTTCTAAGTCAAATTCGCTGTGCTTGTCTTTGTTGTGCCTTAAGTTTGTTTCCTTCTGTGGAGTTTCTTGTTCCTTCCTACAAAATGAAATTGTGGAGGCCTGCCAGGTCACCATGTGTGTCCAGACCTGTATGAATTATAGCAGTGTGGTTCAGCTTGGGGCCTGGCTGCATATTCCTAGTTCCTATTTAATAAATCCCATCCGTCATTAGTAATACATAATAGGAACATGGGCATGGGAATTACTACTCCTCATCCTTGAAGCAGTTCATCCCTGGATGTCCTTCCTCTTTTATATATCTCTTCTTGTTTAGCCTAGCAGAAAGGAGTGGTTCTGAATGAGCTCAGAAGTTTGATATTCCTACTCAGTTCATGTCCACCTAAAAGCAAAGAGGAAGCAGTAATCATCACTTGTAAATCTGAATGCCCACCAGGAAACATGACTCCAGGAGCTCTGATTTGATGCTGGTGTATCTATGATGTTATGCAATGAGAGCAATACTGACTGAATTGTCTTTCTGGAAAGTATTCTTCTAGGAGCTGTAATGGTCACAGTGCCCCCCCCCCCAACCAGGGACATATAAATGAATGAGACCCATGGCACAAAATTGCTCTGAGAACTTCCTACACTACAAATACCTTTACCTCCTGGTGGGTGATGTTTTCTGTTCTTTGTTATTTGTTTTTTACTAAAATGAAGATTACAAGTAGAAATGGAGCCAAAGATGGAATTAGGGTGAGGACAGTTTCTTTTTTCTAGTAGGACTGTAGAGCTCTGATATTCAGCTGGCTGTTTACAACGAAAGTCCCAGGTTAGTCATGGCCTTATTTCTCATCGGTTTGTGCCCAAGGATATTGGTTGCAAAATATATTGACTATGACCCCCTGGCAGTCATTCCTATTGTTAGTAATCCTTAGAACTGAAGACAACCTTCTGTCTATATTGTGTTTCAACCTTTCAGGCCATCATTTCCATCTTGTTGTTACTGTTGTTTTGTCTCTTTCTGCCCTCCATCGGTGTGTCTGAAAATGGTGACTACCGATAAGCTAATTCCATAGCCACTCGAGTCCTAGAGTTTTAAGATCCCTCTGGAGGGTGCCAGCCATGTTAAAATGTGATACTGTGGATTCAGTTAAAGCATTGTTTGTGAAAGCGTAAGTATTATTATGCAACATTTTTCACCTATGCCCCATCCGCACCCCCCCCCCACTTCTTCTACCCCTTTCCTCCACTCCACACACACTTTCCTTAGCAGCATTAGACTGTTCAAAGGATTTCTTCACCACAGACTGAATTCAAAAGCCCCAGTTTATAATCAGAGTTCCAGTGATCTACTTTGCTGGTAAACTAAAAGCCATCTAGACTGGAAAGCCTGGTTAGGTGATTTATAGTATATTGTAATTCTAAAAGTTAATTATTTTTTAGTTCTCTGATACCTATCTAGATCAGGTTTCTAAGATAAATGGAAAGCACATCAGAATTTCAGTAGCTTCAAGCTCAGTTAAAATCTGTTCCCAGTTTTCTTGCCTGATTTGTGTATATTTTAAAGAATTGTTTACTTTCATGGTTTGGCAAGACTCAGACGGAAAGCAGCTTCCAGTGTCTGTGGCAGCAGAAAAGAATACTAATAAGTGTTAGTCATCTGCAGTAAATTAAAAATATAATAATAAAGGAAAATTAAACTGCAGTGTGTTTGGGTGTTTGCTCTATTACCATAAATTCACACTCTCATCTTCTATTCTCTGAAAAAGAGTGGGCGTGGTAGGAAGCATTTGTGAAATTCCATTAGCATTTTCAGAGACAATTACTCCACTAAATGATTCAGGATTCAGTTCCTAACTTCAAGGTTCAACTCAGGCATGTGAAACATTTTATTCTGAACAGTATACAAATAATACCATAGACTTCTTAGGGCATCTTAGCATATAGCCCAAATCCTCTTATTTTTTACGTGAGGAAATATTAACCCCCTGGCCTAAGTTCTCATTCTTGGTTACTGGCAGGAAAAATTCACCAGCCCATCTTCTGGCTGGAGGTTGATCAAAATAATTCAGAAGCAGCGTTTTAGACTATAATACAATGGCTTGCTCGTGGTAGGTAAATGAACGAATAGAAGATGTTGTACCCTTAGATTTAGAATTGGCAGCAGGAGTGTCTACATTATAAAAATTTGTTTGTCTTCTCAATTATTGAACAAGTTCATTTGAAAATGAATGAATGCAGAGGTGCAATTAGATTTTGAGTCAGATTTCCCAGGCTTTGAATTTTAGATCTGTGTTTATTCCATTTCCCTAGGATGGTTGCCTTCCTCTTTCTCTGCTGAGTTTTGATGCATAACAGATCCTACTCCTCTGGAGATTGTTAGGAGTCCTTAGAGTGAGGATTCCCTGACTTCTGCCTTCCTGATGGACCACACAAGTAGCCGTACTAATTTATGTCCCATCATTCTCAACCCCACAGTGCAAGATTCCACTTAGACTGGCCTTGTTATTGCTAATGATCCTATTTTCTTCGGAACATGATCACTTGGACACTTTGTACATGAGTCCTGTCTCTGCCAAATATCCGAGTCACAGAAAGCTGTTAATTCCAAATCACCTTTTGCAAAATACTTCTCACAGATTGCTGAGTATGTTAGACAACCAGAAGTTTAATATGCTTCTTTATTCTTTCGATTTTTTGTATTCTCAAAAAAATGTTTTCTTTTTTTTTTTTAATTTAACTTTCTGATTCTGCTGGTACCTTCAACAGTTTCACAATACTTTTCTACTCTGCAGTAAGGAAAGCACACTTGATAATGTCCTGGGCATGCTTAGGATATGTGGAGCCATCATAGGCCCTACTAATAAGTTTTTTTGTTTGTTTTATTTTTTGTTGTTGTTGTTGTTTGTTTTAGACCACCTTATGAGGTCTCACAAGAACTCCTTGAAGTTGGCCTGAGCACATGCCACAGGCTTAGGCTTTGACTTAAAAAAAAAATAAAAACAAAACAAATTAAAAAATGCTCATGCTCCACTGTGCGTGTGTGAACAGTGGTGTTCTTAGAACAGAGGTGTTATGTGTGTGTGTGTGTGTGTGTGTGTGTGTGTGTGTGTGTGTGTTTAGTGCTCTGGATAAATGATGAAATTATTTTGTGTCTAAGCTCATATCAGCCTTTTTTAAGAGAATCTATAATTTAGTTGTAATTTAGGTATTCTCTCGTCTGAAGGAGGGTGAGACTGAAGAACACTGAGAATTGTAGCTCTTGAAGGAAGGCAGGAATAGGAGTCTCGGATATTTTCAGCCATTGTTTCCACAATGGTGTCAAATGTGTAGCTGACTCATTGGTGTTATTTCATGTTGTGAAGGAAGAGTGTATGAGGGAAGTAAAAACCAGTGCAAATAAACTAGATCTACCTAGGAATTTGTGGCAAAATGCTCTTTAGAAACATCTGATAACATTGGTTAGTGTAACCAAGTGGCTTTAGGCTAAAAGAAGCAAAGTCTTCCTTCCTTCCTTCCTTCCTTCCTTCCTTCCTTCCTTCCTTCCTTCCTATTTCTGCTTAATAAATAGACCTAATTTATTCCATCATTTATTTCTATTTATTTCATTATTTTTTAATTAATTTATTTTTAAAAGTTTATTTGAGAGAGAGAGCAAGCACAAGCACCGGAGGGGCAGAGAGAAATGGAGAGAGAGAGAGAATCCCATGTAGTCTCCATACTGACAGTGTGGAGCCCTTGTGGAACTCGAACTCTTGAACAATGAGATCATGACCGGAGCAGAAATCAGAGTTTGAGGCTTAACTGACTGAACCACCCAGGTGCCCCATTCTCTTTTTTATTTCTACTAAAAATGTTTCGTTCATTTTTTTATTTTGTTCTATTTATCAGCATAAATACTAAAGACTGTGTATTTTCCTCTGAGTGCAGCATTAGCTATCTTCCATAGGCTATAATATATAAAATGTTCATTATAGTCATTTTCTAGAAAGTCTGAAATTGAAATTCATTTTTCTGCTTTGATCTAAAAATTATTTAACAGATATTTTTAGAGTTTTCAGGTGTAAGAGATTTCTGATTTTGTTCTCTGATTTTATCATTTCTAGTTTTTGGATTGTGAATAGGTAATGTCTATATTACATCTACTGCTTGGTATTATGAGGTATTCTTTCAGGTCTAATATGTTATCAACTTTCATGAATATTCAAAGCACTTTAAAGGCAGGAGTATTCTCTGTTATTGGAGAACATAAGTTAATGTGCATGTATGTATCTATAATATAAGCCTTATTGTTTATTTTTCAGTCTTCTCACAGTTTACTTATTTTTTAATAATTGAGAAACACAAAATCGCAGTGAGAATAACTCGTCTTCCTTCCGTCCCCCTTTTCTTCCAGTTTTCTGAGTTGCATTATTTCCATACTGTCAGTTTATATTACAACTGTATGCTGTTCTCTCAATCTTATCTTTCCTTTCCTTTTGTAATTAAATTCAGTCAGTGCCCATCATTTATTTCTTCTCTCAAAATTCTCCCAGTCATCCCCTTCTAGTTTTCTCAGCAATAGCTTATTGGAACAATATTCCTTGAGTTTGTGGATATTCATAAATGCCTTCCTGTCTATGATTTTTATACTTGAAGGACAACTTGGCTTAAAATTTTGTTGCATGACTGCCTTTTAGGCGCCTCTCCCCTGTCTTCTGCTGTTGAAATTTTACATTACAAAGTGTGGTGCAAAGCTCATTCTATTTTCCTTTTTTATGACTAGAGAGTTTAGTTATGTAGCCCTCAAGGATTCTTCCTTTACTGTTAAGATTTAACATTTTTAGGAGACTATCTTAGTATTTACCATCTGAGTTATTTTCCTAGGTATATTACATAACCTGGGAAATGTTTGGGGGAGGGAAAGGTTTGGTAAGTTACAAATAAGTTTTTTTTAAATCATCTTTGCTTTCTTCTAAAGTGACTCTAATTGTGATTTGTCACATCTCCTTTGTTTTCTGGAATTCTCAGCTATCACTTCAATATTTTAAAATCCTTTCTTTAGTCCTGTTGATTTTCTTTACGTTTCTCATTTTTCCCTCTGTGTCTGATGTGGTTCCTATTATGTTTATTTTATGTGGTAATCATTGTAGTTGAATCTTTTGTTCTAAAGATGGCTTTTCATTCTGCCTCAGTTTCTTTCCAGAATTCTCTTAGTTTCATTTCACATCTTCTGTTGTTTGGGCATCACTTCATCTCCTTTTTTCTGTCAAACTTTCCTTGAATTCTCTGTTTTCACTTCTTTTAGATTCATAATCATTTTGATACTGTAAAAACTCACATTGCAGTATTGGGTTACACTTTTTCTCTGTGCTGTTAGACCATTTTTCTGACTTGTTTTCTTCATCTGCAGGCAGTTTTGCTGATCTTTTCCTTTCCTCTTTTTAGCGGTACCTTGGTATGAATGTGATGATCTTCTATCTAAAATGGAACCCTAGATTAGAATGAGTTCAATCTTCCACCAGCTTGAGGAAGATCCAGTGAAGGAGAATGGGAGGTGCTAGAATAGCTTCCTCAGTGTCAAAGCTTAAAGGCTCCCACTTCTGCAGCGAGATGGTGCCTTTGTGTAGCCAGATGTTCTCCTACCTCAGTACCAGGACCCTGAGCAGCTCTCCTTTGCCCACCCACCACACATGCAGCACTCAGGGCCACCTGCCCCCACCTCTTGCAAGTTTGCCTGGTTTGAGGTGTTGGGCCTGGTGCATGCTTACGGGCAATTTAATATTGTTTTTTTTTTTCCTGTCTCCTAATTTTGCTAAAAATGTTGTGCATGTGTGTGTGCACATGTACATGTGTGTACGCATGTGTGTGTTGAGGGGGAAAGGGTGATTTTCCCTCTGTTTGTTGCTAGTTTTGAAGAGAAGAATTGGAACTTAGCAACCCTTCCTTAAAGATGTAAAATGCTGAAAGGTAAAGAAGAGAAAGCAAGATTCTCAGTTTTTCATTTCCCTCCTGCCATCTTCTGTCAGGATAAACCCTGCCTGTCCCTCCGTATTCCACAGATACTCTCACATTTATAGTGGATGGGGACCTATGACATTGTGTGATTCTGTGATTCATTTCCACAGCGTATCAGTAGTTTGTCCTATTTCCTTCTCACACCAGCTACCTTTGTCAGAGATAAAGAGGAATTGCCTGGCTAGTGGAATAAGGTGGTGTTCTACTCAAGTGAGAAAAAACAGAAGCCCTGGGTGAAAACAAAATCAGTCTTGACCCTTCCTACTTAGCAGTTAACATTCTACTCAGGTTTCAATTAATTATTCAAAGACGGTTTATGCTCCCTTACATTTGTTCGGTTTAGCCTGAGTGTTGACAGTTTTAGGCTGCGAGTTTGCCTGAGGCAAGGAGTAAGTGGAAGTCAGTCTTAAATCATCTTGTCTGATTGTGACCTGTGATAGAAGGTTTAGTGAGAAAGAAGTTCAGTTTAGCTAAGGGTAACAGGCATTGATTGGATACTAGGTGCTAGAGATAGATTTAGGGCTAAGTAAGAAACAGTCCCTAGTCTTTTATGTAAGTAAGCAGTCTTCCTCAAGTGAGTAATTTTACTTCACATCTAGTGAGGTTGAAACTGTTGACTAAAATAGAAGTTTCTAGTCTCTTTTTATCTCCATTAGCATATACAAGCAAGTATATATCTGATTTCTGTCTGGGTCTCAGTGGTCTATAAACGTTAGAACAGAGACCCTTTCTGACTTTTATGTTACTGGATTCCTGATGCCCATCACAACACTTGATGTAACACACAGATACACACACACGTACATGCACACACATGTATACACAATACATCAAATAAATAAAGAAATAGATAACAGTCAGGAAAATGGCTACTAACTGAATCTCTAATATCACTTTATTGTTCTGGGAATTATGGATTTTAGGTATCTCTGAAAGCAAGTATCAACTTTAGATTATATACAAATTTACTACATCATCTCAAATACTCTAATATAAAATATACCAAAAAGGTAAGACAATTAAGTCCAGTAATATAGTCATACTCTGAACACTGTATAATCTGACATTTATGGAGAATAAGGTCAGAAAAGCAGTTCACAATTTCTTTTTACTTGGACTGTAGATACTGTGTGTATAGTTTCAGATGTGAATGGGGTTTAGAATCAGAAGGACAAGGCTTCATGGCAGTTCCCCACTTGCTCTCTATTTGTCCTTCAGCAAAAGACTTAATCTTTCTAAGCCCTTGTTTTCTCATTTGTAGATAGAGATCACAGCACCTCACAGCATTCAATGAAGCAGCATGTAACACATGGCCGTTGGGAAGCACTTGTTCTGTTCCACTCATTTTAAACTCTCTGCCCTCTTCAGAACTCTATTCTCTGGCTCTGGTTTTCAGAATAAGAGCATTACTGGGTCACAGTCATTTTTAACCTAAACACATCACATCCTATTTGGTTGAAATGAATATCAATAAGAGTTGACAATTCTGAAACCCTCAAAATAGATTGTTGGTCCATGACCTGGTCCACAAGCACAGTAAGAGCCTCACTAAATGAAGACACACCCATTTTATTTTATTTTATTTTATTTTATTTTATTTTATTTTATTTTATTTTATTTTATTTTAATTTTATTTATTAAATAAATATTTATTTATTTATTTATTTATTTTTGAGACAGGGAGAGACAGAGCATGAACAGGGGTGGGTCAGAGAGAGGGAGACACAGAATCTGATACAGGCTTCAGGCTCTGAGCTGTCAGCACAGAGGCCGATGCAGGGCTTGAACTCACGGACCGCCAGATCATGACCTGAGCGAAGTTGGCTGCTTAACCGACTGAGCCACCCAGGTGCCCCAAGACACACGCATTTTAATAGTGTTTCCTCAGGCATTGAGAAAGAAAAGAAAGAAGAGATTTGGTTAAAAAAAAAAAAGATTTAGGAATGAGATTGAAAGAACTCAATTTTTCCTTATAAACTAATGGCCTGGAAGCCGTGTAATTAAATACCATAAAGGCTCTGAATTCTGTTATTCCCTCTTGGAAACATCTTGATTGCCTCAGTCGTTAGCTTTCAGGATTTCAGCCTTGACCAGCATATTTCTAGTCTCATTAAAATTATGCATTAGTATTCAGTGACTTGTAAAAGTAAACTTTTTAGATAGCTTTTTGTGCCTGTATGTAACATACAAATGGATATATGGCATGAGAAGGACCATGCTTTAAGGTTGCCCTTTTCATCCTATATAGTGTGTGTGTGTTTGTTTGTTTGTTTATTTCCTTAGTGATGTTTGTTTATTTTTGAAAAAGAGAGAGAAAGACAGATCATGAGCAGGGGAGAGGCAGAGAGAGGGGGGGACACAGAATCTGAAGCAGGTTCCAGGCTCCTAGCTGTAAGTACAGAGCCTGATGCAGGGCTCAGACCCACAAACTATGAGATCATGACCTGAGCTGAAGTCAGACACTCAACCCACTGAGCCACCCAGGCGTTCCAGTGTAGTGTTTATTCTTAATGTACAGTAAGGTTGAGTCACAGAGCAAACAATTTGACTTTATAAAATTCTAAGTTTTGTTTTTTCTTTTTGAAAGAAAATGAGTAGCTTATTCTGATTCCCTCTGGGAGAATTGGATTAAATAATGGTTTTTAGAAATTCTGTTATGTAGCTTTTGCTTCTCTTGCTTTATGCCAAGTGTTTTCATAAATGCTAGCTTTCTCGTTGTGAATTTTGCTTTCATGAGGGTGAAAACAAATGACTGGTATGTATACAAAAATACAAGTGTGTATGTGTGTTTGTGTATATATATATTTTTTAATTTATTTATTTTTGAGAAAGAGAGAGACAGAGCATGAGTGGGGGAGGGGAAGAGACTGAGCCACAGAAGCAGGCTCCAGGCTCTGAGCTGTCAGCACGGAGCCGGATGAGAGGCTTGAACTTAGGAACCGTGAGGTCATGACCTTAGCCAAAGTCAGGTGCTTAACTGACTGAGCCATCCAGGTGTCTCAAAATATAAGTATTTATCAAAATAAAGTAATTGTATTAGTTTTCTAGGGCTTCTGTAACAAAGCACCACACACTGAGTGGCTTTAAGCAATAGAGATTTATGCCTGCCATTTCTGTAGGCTAGAAATTTGAAACCAAGGTATTGGCTGAGTCATTTTTTTCTGAGGGCTTTGAAAAAGGGATTTGTTCCAGACCTTTCTCCTTGGCTTTTAGAAGGCCATATTCTATGTCTCTTGACATCATCTTGCCTTTATGCATATCTGTGTTCAAATTTCCCCTTTTATTATAAAGATGTCAGTCATATTGAATTAGGGCTCACCCTAATGACCTCATTTTAATGTAATTACTTCTGTAAAGACCCTATCTTCAAATAAGGTCACATTTTAAGGTAGTAGAGATGAGGACTTTAACATATGAATTTTGGGGGGACAACAATTCAAACCTATATTAGTAACCATTTAAATATGAGCATTCTTTCCCTTTTAACCTGGGAGTCCTATGATGCTAAATGCTTTCTTAGTCAAACTATTTAGAATCATACAAAAAAGGATTTCTCCGTTTTTGTTAACATTCAGATTAATCTTCAGCTTTGTTTTCGAGGTTTTATAAAATGCCCCATTAAGGACTCTTTTTAATTATTCACTCTTCCACTGACAGATCATTCCCTGAGATGAAGTAATGGGCACTTTGAGACTTGTGATATATGGAAACTCGGCCTTGTTAAAGTCGTACAGTTAGTATGTGACCAAGCTGGAATCCAATTCTATGTGTCATTGACTCTAAAGTTAATGCTATTGGCATGGCCAACAATATCGTATTTTAAAATCTTCATTTGCTATTTGTCTTTTTCACTAAAAAAATTACTGATTTTCCAGATTGCAAATGTAGCAGGTACTCACTGAAGAAAATTTAGAGGAAAAAATCTCCCAGAATTATAGAGATGAATATTAAAATTACATATAATTTTACCTTCCAGAGATAGTCATTATATATTAGCTTTTGGAACACACGTATAAACATTTTTATAATTCAATTTATATGTTTATATCTATAGAACTACATATGTATCACTAAAAGTTCTTTGCCAAAAAGTTTTCAAATATCAAATCAGCTTCCAAGTTAAAAATCACCCTAATCTTACTGAAGAATTATTTTTTTAACTATTTGAAATAAGAATTTTTTCATTGTTGGATTCTTTTGGAGAGAATATGGCACAAGCCTACAGAGTTGCCCCTGGAATTAAACTTTCTGTTCTTACTTCCTACCATAGAGTCCCCAGGGATGAGTGGCCCAGGACAGAGAGAGGGCAAAGGCAACAGCCAGCACTTTGTTTTTGTTTCACTCTCTGGTTCATCTCTGAAGCCTAGACTTCTACCTAGGCATGAAGATATTTCAATAAGCAGCTCTTTCTATCCTCTCCCACTGATATAAAAACTGGTATATTTCTCAGGGGAAAGCCCGCACCCCACCCCAAAATCTGAGGCAACAATAAGGAGAAACTCTGCAGTCACTCTCCTAAATATAAGGAGAAACTAGAAGACCATTGTGTCCATGGCCACCATATCTAGATTATTATAGAATTTAGAGAACCCATTGAATCTTTTCAGAGGATGACCAGGAGAACCTAAATCATGTCAGATGTGTAACACCGAGCACATAACTGAGGACAGGATCTGTGCTGAGTATATCCTTTTGTTTGACCACAGTGTGATTCCAAGGCTTCTCTAGGGATATCTCACACCTGTCCCACCATTGTGCTTTTTTATATTATGTGACTTACACAGTTAGCCCAACATTGTCTTCTCCTGAACCCATTAGATTTAAACACTCATAATGAATTGGTTTGAGGTTTGACTCGTAACACTTTGCCGTGGTAAGGCTAGAATCAGTCCTGATGAAATGCTTGAACCTGGCAGGCTGTGTTTCATGGTGAGGTGGTCTGGCTTGCCTGGGTGCAGTGGCATAGCTGGTTACGACTTGCAGAGTTGGTTGTTTACAGTAGCCCCAGTCACTTGTGGCCCAGGCCCATTGATCTTGCTCCAGGGCTTATTATGGACCTAGAGTCTGTTCACATGGTACATATGGCCTTAGTTCCAGCACTCACTGTAATATAATTAGAGGAACTCCACTACAGAACGAGTGAGATTTCTGTGGTGTTGCTACTGAGGTTGTTGAAGGTTGTTTTGGAGTATAAAGGTTGTGACTCTGTTTCTAGCGCCTTCCGTGAGTTTCTCAGTTGTGTGTCTGCCTTAGGCAGCAGATGGAATCACTGCAACTCTTTCACTTTAGAGTCATGTGTCCTTACACTACCTTATGATCTACTTTTCAGATCATTGTGACAAGTTTTCTACTCTTATGGAAAATTCCTCTCATGGTTAAAGCTTTTAGTAAGTGCTATGAAGCTTAATAACTCTCTCTACTGAATAGGAATAATTATGTATTGGTTCATAAAATGTACTCATGGTCTCATTTTGTTATTAGAAAGGCTAGAATATTGATTCTTGAATGTGAAAATTTTATAGGTGAAAGACTCATAGTATCTAACAGTTCTTTTGCTTTTAAAGCTCCTTGGAGATGGAGTAAGAAATTAGTTAATAATCAAAGCGATGATTTGTCGTTTGATTTTCTGTCAGAAAGCCTATGTCTTCTTTTAAAAATAAAGCTTCCACATATTCTATGTTATTAGAAAATCTATGTGAAAATTGCACTTCAGTCTCCCTATTGTTTCACCCGAAATATTTAAGGCTTTCTTAACATAAACTGTCAGAAAAATGTGCATATTCTAGTTGACATTTAATCAGTATGTAAGTGTGTAAGTGTGTGTATGTGTGTTTTTGCTATCAGAATAAAAGTGGCATTTCTAAACTGCAGAGTATTTTCAATGAATATAATAGGTGGCTCTCTTGCCCTATTATTGCTAAGCAATTAAAAACTTATCAGAACATGTGCTTTTAAAAATGATCACAGCTGTAAAGTCTCTTGTGTTAATATTGGCAATCTCTCTCTTCTATTTAGAATTTTGTATCTTGTTAGAATAATTATGTTATTTTCAGATCCCTTTTTTTTTACGTAGATGTGGCCCCTAGCCTAGTCCTCTAAATTAATCAGAACTCTTTGGTTGCAAAGAAGTCCAGCTCAAGGTAAGTTAAGTTATTTGAATAATAAAAACATTGATGACAATGTATGAACCATCTTAGCTGGAATAATATTTGAAGACTTACAGATAAAAAAAGAATAACTTTATAGCGAGAACCTCAGAGGCTTATTTCATCGTTGGTGGGGTTTTTTTCTTCATCATTTTCCTACCTCTTCTTGGCTTCATCCGCACATTGGCTCTCTCCACCTGAAATGGGTGGCACAACCTCCCATTGCTCAGAACTTCTTTCTCCCAGCATCAGTATGTCAATATAGGGAAGTATTCTGCTTGGCTGATTGGTTGGATTACATGACCACTCTCTGGACACATTACTGTTAAGTGGACAATGAGATAATACAACTGGTTATTCCTGGAAATTGGGAAGTGAAGAGTAGGAAGAGAAACCCTTCTAGACTCATGTAAAATCAGAGTATGATGGCTTCCCAAAGGACAGGAGACTAAGCAGTCATAAACACCTGGCTACACAAGTTAAAGCTATACACCATTTCACTCACCATTTGACCCAGCCTATCCCAAATCTCCTCTTCCTAAACTCCCTTCCACTCTGCTTTCTTGCTTTTCCACTGGAAAATTAACCTGTAAGTAATTTTTTCAGTCTCCTACCCCTTCAAAGACTTAAAAGTAACAGCTTCGTTCTACTTAAAATTTCAGTGGACTAAAGTCCGTACTGTCCTTTTTGTCCTTCTAGGTACATTATTGCTTTTAGGAAAAACTAAATGAATCAACTCAGGGGTTATTTAATGATATTTCATGAAACCTACGTAAGGCATGGGCACTTCATAGTCAGAATTGGTATTGATATTCATGTCGGGACTGTTTCCTCGAGGCCCCTGCTGTAACTCAAGCTTCATTTTCCTGGTTGCTGGACAGTGGTAGGATCCTAGGTGGTTTGGGGACTGAATCAGTAGGGATTCAAGGAAACTCAAAGCAGCAACTACTTACTAACTTCTAACTTACTATCTTCATATTTTTTGCAATTATGTGGAATTGCTGACTTTCCAACCTGGGTTACCATATAAGTGTGTAGGATTAACAGTTACATAAGAGAATTACTTTGAGTAACTGACTTGAAGAGAATTGTTTGGGACACCAACTGAAGATGAAAACAGTTGCTCTGTAGCTTGTTTTCTTGTTTGTTTTGTTTTAATTTTTCTTTCCTTGTGTGTATTTCAAATGGGTCACCAAACCTCTTAAAATTGTATGCAGATTTTGGTGGATAAATGATATAGGCATATTTTTTTTTCTGGGAGAAAATCATTCACTTTTACCAGCTTTTCAAATGCCCCACCCCAATGAAATGTTAAAAATCACTGTCATAAAATGTTATATTCATAATTTCTGTCAATAGGGAAGAATAAAACTTGCCTAGGGACTTCATTCATATAAGAGTAGTGCCAAATAATTAGGCTACAATTTAAAAAGGGGTGGGATCATACATAGCACAGGACTGTGGTTCTTCATTGAATGCTTACAACACCATTTTTAAGCTTACTCCTGCAGTCATATTAATCATCAAATGAGGGATTTATTTTGTTTTCATTTAACTAGCTCATTACCAATTCTGGTTCACATGAACTCATAGGTAAAAACTACATATATTCTTGTATTAGTCCTCATGAATTTTTCCACAGAGTGATAAGGTATGAAACAGTGCTCCATATCAAAGATAATTGGGCCTGAAGCTTGTCGGATTTTATAGAACAGTAGCTAGAAAAGTTTCAGTTTGCAATTTATAATGAAGAAAACTAGCCTAAAATTTAGAGGGGATTTCTAACAAGCCAGGAGTTTACAAGTCAAGTGGTGTCAGAGCTGTCTCTTTTACCAATGGTAAAGTCTAAACTTAGGCACTAGCCAGGCCAGACTATATCCTTAGAGTCATTAGAGGTAAACATTTGTCAAGGAACAAGCCCATTATTAAGACTGAATCTTAAGCGGTTTTAGGGGCACTTCATTTGAACAGTTCAAATGCTGTATGCTCTGTTGATCTTGAAATTGTTAAAGAAAAGCTATACAGTATTAAAGAATAATCCTGAGGTTTAGGCAGTGAGTAAGTAAGGATTGTACATAATGGGGCTAATGATTCTATTTTGAAAATTCTATTTTGAAAATATATAGGTTTGCCTATATAAATTTATTGTATTGAGTTTATTTTGAAAGAATATGGAATTTAATAGTTTTAACCTTATCCAACTCATGAGTGGCTTATATTTTCCCTTTTGCATGCTTTTACTTTAGCTGAGTCTTTCCCTGCCTTGTTTTGTTTTGTTTTGATTTGTTTTGTTTTGTTTTGTTTTGGCTATTCAACATATCTTGTCAAATGTAGCACTAATCCCATATTTGGTGTCCAAAATTATGCAATTCATTTGGTATCAGGTGAGGGAGAAATTTTTTTTCTGAAAGTACTTGAGATGAATCCCTCAAAGGTCCTGGGTTAATTCATGTATTCAACAAACATTTACTATGCATTTGTAAGTTAGGCATCAGCTGTGTTCACTGCAATGAGCAAAATGGACCTGATGTACAGTTAATTGGAGGAGACTGATGTGAACTAATCAGATGAGTAAATAACCATATAATTCCATATAATTCTAAGTGAGCATGAGAGCTCAGGGGGGAAAAAAAAAGATCAGAGAGCTTAAAAAAGTAATAGAAGGGGTTACCTCTGATGGTGAGAAGGGAGATGTTATAAAAAAGTTCTTTGGGAAGAAAATATGTTAACAGTGACCTGTAGAATGACAAGTTGTCAGCAATTGTGAGCGAAGTAAAATCTAAGTAGAGAAAGTAGTACAGGCAAAGGTCAACTCAGGAACTGAAGGAAGGCCAGTATGAGTGAGAGAGAGAATGGGATGCAATGAAGAAAGAGAACTTCTTGGAAGCCCTTGCGAAGTTCACCAAGTGTGCGGACACAAGTTACTATTGTGTTTCTGTGGGGACAGGCTGCTAGACCTAACCAGGGAGTTGTTAGCACAAATGATGCGTATAACTTTCTGGTCTTTTAGGAACTCCTAAAATAAGGCTGGTAATAGATTGCATCACTTCTGCACTGGCATGGGACTTCTTAGCTATCAGTAAAACAAAGAGGAAGTGATGGGTGATACATAAAGGGAACCAGAGGTCAGGAAGAAGAGAGAAAGGTCACTTGCAGAGGCAGAATTAAGGTAAAAATCATGTTGTATAATGTCATAGTAGGTTCTGCTGGAATGGGGGGTGGAGGGTGGATGGCGTTAATGTGCTCTCAGTGTGAAGAAGGAAGGGCTGTGAAGTAGTGTCCATGACCTTGGTGTAGTTACCCTTCTGAGACTCTAATTGCTTCATAGGAATAAAGAAATAAATAATAAAGTATTAGTCACTTTCTTTCACACTGAGGACATTTCCAGAGGAGTCCAAGGCCATTGCTGCTTGGGCAGAACTCATGACCTGTGACCCTGTCAAGAAGGCAGGGGACCCCATCTTTCAATAGCTGTTAGACTCCACCTGGTGTAGAGCTACACCTGAGGCCCACTTGGAAATGTGATATTGTACCTTCTCCCATTAACATCTTTGAAAAGATTGAACACTTCACAGTGCCTTCCTAAAGTCAGACCCAGGGGCATTTCATGGAGCTGTGGTCTTCAAACTGTGTGTATGAATTCTGCAGTATGCAAAGGCATTACAAAGTTACTTGGTTGTGTGTACTTTTGAAAACATCATTTCAAACCCTCAGTTAGCATGTGTTCCCTTTTCTGAAACAGATCTGCCTGATAACGAATCCAGATGAAGTTACAAGTTCTTTTTTCCAATTTCTCTTTTCATAATTGTTCCTCTCCCACTTGACAAAGAAACTTTCACCTCTTTCCTAGTCCAAATTTCACTATGGTGCATTGCTATGAAAAATACCAAAAAAATTTCCGAAAGAAATCAAAAGGACCATTTGAAATACTATCTTGGGACTGGTATGAAAAAGTGAACTACTCTAATGATTGAGCGACATTGTGTGTGTGTGTGTGTGTGTGTGTGTGTGTGCAAAAAAATGATTATCAATTCTTTGCTTTTAACAAAATCGAAGGAGGATGTATTTCAAGGCTACAGCTGATAGTTGAGAATGATGTTTCATGTTACATCCTCAGTTTTGGAGTATTTTTTGGCATGTGTCTTAATTGCAAGGCAACTAATGATGCTATTGTACCAAAACTTACCCCTTTTCCCATATATGTATTTATTTATAGCACTTGTTATAAAACTTAAATATAGGAATATAATTTATTCTGCAGTGAAATATATTCACTCACAAATGAGCAGATTGAGAAATTCAAGACCATTTATCTCATTAAGAGATAAATTTCCAATGAAACTTTAGTTTTTACATTTCACAGTTATTAAACTTATAACATGTTTTGAATAATTATATACTAAACTGTGTGATTATAATGATAGCTACATTTAAAAGGAAAATTTTAATATTTGAAGCATTATGGTTGCAGTGTATTTTTTAACAACTAAATGTCCACTTACATGCTTTTTTGTTGCATAGACATTTGATAGGGCTATAAAATGCATTAAAATTTAAAATACATTACGAATTTGATAATTTCTAAGTAAATAGAATGGAAATACAAGTTTAAGGAGAAATGTTAACAGTATTAAATTTCTGGTTGTTAATGAAGAATTGGTTCGTAAATTTTTTTAATGAATAATGGAGACTAAATTGCCATGGCCTTTAGATTTCATTGGAGACAGTTTAAGGAAGTTATTTAACAGTTTTATTTTAAAATGTGAATTTTACAGTGGGTAGCCCATTCCTGGAATTTGTTTGCTTGTTTACTTATTTATTTTGCAAATATTTAAACTTATTATGAAAAGAAATAAATTTGACTTTAAAATATATGAGGGAATAAATAGTTAATCAAAAATATCTTAGGGGTGCCTGAGTGGCTCAGTCAATTAAGCATCTGTCTTGATTTCAGCTCAGGTCATGATCTCATGGTTGATGAAATTGAGCCCCGTGTCAGGCTCCATGATGAGTGTGGAACCTGCTTGGGATTCCCTCTCTTCCTCTCTCTCTCTGCTTCTCCCCAGCTCTTGCACCTTCTCAATAAACAGACAAACAAACAAACCTAACAAAATATTTTGGATAAAATAAAATTGAAGTTTGATCGTCACCGGCAATTGAAGGTTTCTTCCCAGGTCTGACTTCCTCTTCTAAAAATCCTTAGAGACTATTGCCAACTGTAGCCATAGTTAACCCATATTTGATCATCAGATATGCTAAAAATACATAGAGATTGGAGGCATGGACTTGATAGCATAAAGTGTTAGCAACAACAATAATCTATAGAGAATTATAGCCCTGATGAGAATTATTAACCTATAGTCTTTTTAATTTCTTGAGGTTAGAATGTTGGAGGGATGTCCTTGGAAAGGTGAGCATAGATATCTGGAGGGATGCACGATGGAAAAGACTGGGGACAAAGGCCTTCTACCTTCCAGGTCATAGTGAAAGGTCTCTATTCTGTGGACAAGTCTATGGGAGAAAGAGAAGAAAATAAGAGGAGAATATATCCAACTTAGAAATAAGAGATAGGGAAGAGTAAGTTAGAAGGGTTTGATTTTTTTAATCTGAAAGCAAGAATAGAAAGGAAAGGGAAAAAAAGAACTAACATCCTAACAAAAAGACAAATGATTGGGAAAATTCATGGTAGGATGAAATATATTAGATTTAAATCAGTAAAAAAAAAAAAAAAAAGAGACAAATGAGGCCAAAGGTTAGAAATAAAATCAAAGCAGATAAGGTATTAAAAGAGTAGAGTTATGTTATGAAAATAAATATGTAAAGGAAATTAAAGATTAAGAAAAATTTAGAACTAAAGAAGTGAAAGAAAATCAAACTAAAAAGCTTTAAAAAATAAGTGATAATCCGTAGGAGGTGAAAGGGTAATAGAAAAAGATGTGTGGGGAGCGGAAGTTGAGAGGACTGTGACTTAGTGCTGGATGAGCAGAGCAGGGACCCTTCTGTCTCTTCCTCTAGTAAGACCTGGTGGCCTGCACCCCAGTGAATGGGTTGCACTTACACGTTAGCCATGTTTCCTTTATACAAACATCTGAGGCAGGGGAGTGCCTGGGCTTGGCCCCAAGCAAGCAATTACCCCATATTTCATTGTTGTGTTGGAAAGATTATTCAGCAGGGACATCCTTGCATAGATAAGACAGGTGATGGCATGACAAGGTGACATGGGAGAGACTAGGAAGATGGTACTTCCATCTCCATCTCACTTGCTTATATCTCACTTACTTAGTTACATTACCTCCATCTCACCTACCTTGCCTCTGATAGGGTTGGTTGTCTCTGAAAGCTAATAGAAGAAAGTTTGGGGAGCATTAAAGAACCTGTGCACTGAGTAGAGCCTAGCTTCCTACTACCCCAAATAGAAGCAGGTCTGTGCTCTCCAGCTTCTCATGCCCTACCTAAAGAAGGGACTCTAACATCACTGTGTCCATCAGTGCAGCATTGCAGAAAACAAGAATCCAAATCCCAGACTCGTCCATCACCCAGTGTCCTTGGAGTGCATGTTGCCCAGCAAGGGCAAGGAAGCCCTTAGGGTAGGTTGCCAAATGTGTGTGGAAAGAAAGGGGCAGTTAGATGACGGAAACTGATAGCATATTCACCGGTCTCAACTCCTTTTTTTTTTTTTTTTTTTTGTAGAGCCAATCTTTCCTCTAGGAATCCTTAGCCATTTTTTAGCTTCCTGTAGCATGAGCCATGCTGCTTGCTTCTCAAAGCACAGAGTTTTCTCCATGCTCCCATACCTAGATTCCCTCTGGGAATGGGGATTCTCTTCTCCTAGACCTTACAGATGCTGCTATATAAAAGGCCACTGAGACCATTGTCTTGTCCTGCTCTAGTCTCTTATCTAAGGTGTTCAGTAGTGATGAATAAATTTTAGCGTAGGCATAGATATGCATATGAAATAACCTGGAAAGCATGGATGGATCACTGCTGTAAAAACTGACTCTGGCTGTGTCAAGGAATTTGATTCCACTGTCGTTTAGTGAGTGTTTCTTAAATGGGCTACCTGACAGTAATTTGTCAGATTCTTTCTAGGCCTTTCCTCAGAGGTACCAGCCTTGTGAGCATCATGTCAGTTAGTATGTTTTTCTGGCAATTTTTTATTCCTGGGAAGATCATTTTACATTAAGATATATATTTCTAGAAACAGAGAAATGTCTGACTGAACTAAACATTTATGGAAGTTAAAATAAGAATTTGTGCTTTTTTAGTAGCATGTCACAGCTTTTCCTGAAAATCTCAGGCAAAAGTAAGTGACATGGGTAATAAAACAGTTCCTTCTATAAAAACGGAATGAAGAAAAAGAAAAAGAATCCAAGTACACTATTACTACACGTCGGGCAAAACTTTCAAAAGTTTGTTATGATAAATATGTTATATAAAAGGCAAATAATGTATATTGTAAAATGTCACTAGATCACTCAAAACCTATGAATACAATGAGGTTCCATTAACAGTGTTGCCTGATCTAATTGCATTATGTCTGCCTCCCCCCTCCTTTGCATGGCTGTGTCTCCTCAGTCACTCCTGTCGTCCCTCTTTGTCTTCCTGTTCCAATCTCCTCCGTTTATTTCTGAGAGTCTCCAATGTTTCACATGCACTGTAAACAGTTGTGTTCCTTGCCATCCCTCACCTGAGTCTGTCTCCTTGCTGTCCTACATGGGAAAGCTGTCCTTCTAGGCAGGGCCACCCTTCAGTGGTGCCCGATCCCTCTCTCTGTGGATAATGTATCTGTGGTCTCTGACATCCATATGTCTAAGATGATGGAGGAACTGGCTCTTTGCCGACCTCCATGCTGTATTTTGTCCCCTGTACCCTGTTTGTGCTCAGAGTTTTGTTTTGTTTTTAATGAATATAGTTTCTTGATCATCTCATGATAACCCCTCTCTTCTTTTGGGCTAAAAGCCAAGCTGTCATTTGTGAATGTATTGTGTTTAGGGGCATCCAATATTTTTTAGAAAGAAAGGTGACAGACACCATGACTTTCCCCAAACCCCTACAGTATTAGTCAATTCAGGCTACCATAACATGATCACATGGAATGGGTGGCTTAAATGACAGGAATTTATTTTTTCACTCTTCTGGGGGCTGGAAGTCTGAAATCATGGTGCCAGCATAGTCAGGTTCCTGATGATATCTCTTCTGGCTTTCAGACAGCTGCCTTGCTACTGTATCTTCACATGGGAGATAGAGAGGGTTCTGCTCTGTCTTCCTCATCTTATAAGGGTACCAGATCCTTAGGACCACAGGATCCTTAGGACCACAGGATCCTTAGGACAATTCTGTCCACAGCACCTACTATTCTCTTGTTTCTTATTCCTCTCACTTCAACATGACAACTGCAAATCCAAGGCATCAATCTCCTTCCCAGCTCACCTTCCAAAGTAAAACTAGCTGTGCAAATCAACCCATGGATATAGTGTAGCAACAGCAAATAGCCAAATTGCAAATTCCATTTTGGCCACATTTAGGACAACTGTATATATAATTGTTATCACAGAAGTCGTAATTCTCTGTGATATGGAATACTTAACCTTCTTTCTGGAATATTCTCTTACCTGCCTTAAGAAATTGCTGAGGCAAAATGAACAAACCTTTTAGAATTTCTTTAAAAAGGAAGAGAATTTATTTGAGGCTAAGTTAGGGCAGCTGCCCAGAATACTCAATCTTCACAAAGAAGAGAGTACTCTGGAAAAGGAATGTTTAATACAGGTGAGTGTGTGTGTGTGTGTGTGTGTGTGTGTGTGTGTGTATTTGTAAAAAAAAATTAATGTTTATTTTTTTAGATAGAGACAGACTGTTAGTGGGGGAGTGATAGAGAGAGAGGGAGACACAAAATCCAAAGCAGCTCCAGCCTCTGAACTGTCAGCACAGAGCCTGACGCAGGGATCGAACCCACCAACTGTGAGATCACGACCTGAGCCAAAGTCAGATGCATAACACTGAGCCACCCAGGCACCCCCATATATATAGATATCTCTCTATATAGATATAGATATCTCTCTATATAGATATCTATATAGATATCTGTATCTATATAGAGATATATCTATAGAGAGAGATATCTATATAGATATATCCCATATATATGTATATATATATCCCATATATATGTGTGTGTGTGTGTGTGTGTGTGTATATATATATATATATATATATATATATATATATATTTAAGTTTATTTATTTTGAGAGAGAGACAGAGACAGAGGGACAGAGGGAGAGAGAATTCGACTCAAGGCTCAATGTCATGAACCATGAAATCATGACCTGAGATCATGACAAAATCAAGAGCTCCTGGACACTTAACCAACTGAGCCCTCCACGTGCTCCAGGTTATGTATGTTTTTAGTTACATCAAGAGTCACACATCATCATGACAAAGGGCATCCCAGAAAATTACAAACTTTATCTTATGCTTTTAGTATGTACAAGGTGGCAGGTTTCAGAGGTATGGGACCAGAACTTAGGGAAAATCTTACTGCTATCTTTAGTTTGAAATGTTTCTTTTAGGTCATTTGCCAACAAAGCAGATGTACACTGTGTGCTTGGGGCAAGAATAGAGCCCATACTTTGAAGGTTTGGTTAAGGCATTCTGACCTTCATGGATGTAAAAGTGTAGCTTCCCTGGGAGCCCAGGAGCAGGGCCCACAAACATTAAATGTTGAAAGTTTCCTTTATCCCATCCCACCTGTGAACAACTCTGTGCTATAGCTCTCTACTGCCTGGGGAGGTCTCTGATTAGAGTTAAGCCTGCTGATACACCTTGGACTTATAGAATGCAAGACCACAAGTTTGGTCAGAATCAGGCCAGTCAGACCCGATTCTGAATACTAGCTGCTTTATTCACTACCTGCCAGGACTTGGCAAGTTATTGTAACCTCTCCAACACTAAGTTTTATTCTTCAGCAAATGAAGAAAATGAGCAATACTTACCTTGCAGAACTTTTGAAAATTAAAAATAATAAAGTAGCACGCACCCAGGATTATGCCTAGAACATGGATTACTGACTTGTTATATGATGCTTCAAAGAAGAAAGAGGAGAAGAAGGAGGAATCTGCTTTAAGAGGTACTTGGAAGTAATAAAAATGACCTTTCATTTACTAAAAGAAACTATAGCATTTTTAGAAAAAGGAGGGTGGGAAAACCATGCCAGTAAATTAAGTAATCAGTGAGGTACTGAACTTCTCAAAATTTTGGAAATTTGGGGTCTATCAAGACACAGTGATATTCTAATATAGTTTCTTAAGCTCTACTAGGTTTTATAAATTTTAGGTTTGTTTTTATATTTACACAAATAATAACAGTTCATTTATTATTTTGAGACCTTGAACGATTTATAAGGATATTTAAATTTAATTTTTTTTTTACATTTTTTATTTATTTTTGAGACAGAGAGAGACAGAACATGAACGGGGGAGGGTCAGAGAGAGAGGGAGACACAGAATCTGAAACAGGCTCCAGGCTCTGAGCTGTCAGCACAGTGCCCGACGCAGGGCTTGAACTCAAGAACCGTGAGATCATGACCTGAGCCGAAGTCGGACGCCCAACCGACTGAGCCACCCAGGCGCCCCTATAAGGATATTTAAAGGATAACTTTAGAGGCGTCTGGGTGGCTCAGTTGGTTAGGTGTCCGACTTCGGCTCAAGTCATGATCTCACATTTTGTGTGTTCGAGCCCTGCGTTGGGCTCTGCACTGACAGCTTAGAGCCTGGAGCCTGCTTCAGATTCTCTCTCTCTCTCTCTCTCTCTCTCTCTCTGCACCTCCCCCTACTTGTGCCCTCTCTCTCTCTCAAAAAAAAACCCACACATTAAGAAAATAATAATAAAAGAGAACTCTAGTGTGTCTTCTTTACTGACATTCAAGAAAATAGATTGAACTTTCCTCCTTGTTTCTTTCAGCCCAAGTTTATAATTCCAAAGCCAGGTGAAGAGATCTATGCCTGGGCCCATCCAGTCTTCTTTCCTTCTATCTTTGTCTGCCATGTAGGTTTTCTTTCTTTCTTTCTTTCTTTCTTTCTTTCTTTCTTTCTTTCTTTCCTTCCTTCCTTCCTTCCTTCCTTCTTATCCAGAACACTCCACAAATTTGCATGTCTTCCTTGCACAGGGGCCAGGCTAATCTTTTCTGTATCATTCTAATTTTAGTCTATGTGCTGCCAAAGCAAGCACCAGATTCACTTAAAAGAACACATGCCATACCTTAAGGAGGAGGCAAGCAGTAGGGCTTAGCAATGGAGCATGCAAGAACTCAGCATTTTTTGCTAGCACTTGGGGAACATGAATAAGTGAAGTGTGGGCATATATGAGTGAATACATCAGATGTCAGGGGACTGAATTTATTTGTGTCAAAAGAGAGCAGAGAATGCTATCCACTTAATGTTCTTGTTTGTGAAATTGCTTTTTCCTCTTTTATTTTGTTATTTTATTGTCTGTGATCATTGCAGAAGCATCAGAAATTACAGAAGAGCCAAGTGGTTTCTCTGGAAAAATTATAGATGGTGATGGATGACGATGTAATCGTGTGACAGTAAAATGCTGTATTGAGTACTGAGCTCCCTGCTGGATTATAGAAAGAACACATGAGTAGATAAAAGCACAACAATTTTCTTTTCACTGTGTCTCAGGAGAAAACAATGCAGATCAGCATAGACGGAAGCAAATGAGATTAGTTAAAGGAAGGAACTTAAATAGCATAGACCAAACTGGAGTAGTGATTGCAAAAGAGATGACTCACCTAATAAAAGCATAAATGAGAAAACGTATTGTTTCATCTTAGATTTTATTGGTCGTTTTCGTGAGGTGATTTCATGCTTTAGAAAGGAATCACACGATACGGACTGAGACAAAGAGCTGATAATGATACGGTTAGCTGAATTAAATGATTCTAGACCCCGGATTGAAATTTCACTTCTATTTTCTAGGTCAGCTGTCTACATTGTTTCAGTGAACTGAGTTGATTGTAAAAACTACTGTGTTATTGGGAGATGGCTCAAAAACATCTCCATGAACTGTGTAGACTACACACTGTGCAAGAATATACTGTGTACAGGGACATGCAATATTTTTTAAGTATTGGTAAAAATTTTAGGGTCATGTAAACTACTTACATGCCCTTAATCACCATAAGATATAGAATGCACATGTAGGACATAAATTTCATACGTGAAAAAAGAATAGGTCATATACACACATGTATTTACAATCACCTCACTATTAAGGGGTCATGATTAAACAGATTGTATTTGACTTATCCAACTTCTTAATACTAGAATAAAGAACTTTTTTGGAGAAAGAAGCTTTTACTAGAAACCCACTTTTCTGAATCTCTTTGAGTTGAGCAAAAAATGAAACCAAAAAGGCCCAGAAGTCACAATGCAAAGTGTGTGTTCAAAGTTTATTAGGATTGATTCACTAGTGTGTTTAGTTTTCCACCGTACATTAAGGCATGGACTTTGCCTGGAGGGTAAGAATTACCTGCAATTCCTGCTCTTTTTTTAGTCAAGTAGGTGCATAATGATGCATTGTATACAGAATAGCAGTCACCAAATGCCCTTGAAAACTCAGGCAAATAGACCACATCACATTTCATTGTGTGACCCTGGTGAGGCATGACATTTATTTTGGGATAAGAAATGCTAACATAATTGAAGGCATTGGAAATGGCCCTTTGAGGAGAGATAATGAATTATCCATTGATTTAATCTAAGAAAAGAGGATGGAGAAATAATATGGGAGGGATTTGATTTCATGTGTAACTTGTTCAGGAGACTGCATCTTACCAGGTTTTGAATGGCACATTTCTAGCTGTTCGTGTGACCCGTTCTTGGTGGAGAGAGTTAGATGAACAAGTTCAAAGATTATCCTATTTTAAAGAGGAAGAGTAGAAAATGAGGAGACTGCACAGTGCAGGTTGTCTGTGCCTGTCACTAATGCTGCCTGGATTTCTTCTAATTGAAATAATACAAAGAGAGCTCAGATTATCAAAATTTTGCTCTGCTGTGAGAAGTAGTTACAGGTAGCAGCATAAAGTCTAGAGCTAGATAGCTTGGTTTCAGTGCTAGCTCCTCTTCTTAAAGGCTGTGTGACCTTGAGCCAAGTAGTTAAGCTTTCTTGGTTCTAATATTCCTCATTCATCAAATGAGCACAACAATAAACCTTAACTCACAATTTTGTTTCAAATATAAAATGAATATTGTTAATGTTAGGGCATTTTTTGGCACCAAGTGAGTCCCCATAGATGTTAATTGTCATGGATATTTGTTTTTCCAAAATAAAAATAGCCTTATTATTTTTCATCTGTTTATGAAAGAAATGTGCTTATTATGGAAAAGATAGATTTTAGAGGAATAAAGAAGAAAAAAAAGTTATTTGGAATCACTTTACCATCAGATAACTATAGTGAACATTTAGGTATTATCCTTCAAGACAGTTTTCTGTATATCAAGCACGCATAATGCATAAAATTATGTCAGGCACATATCTCATGGCACCAATCTCCCGCTGGTTCCTAGTCCATTCCACCCCTAAAATAACACAGATTAACCTGTGGCACTATCATATAACAAAATCCAGTGCTCCTCAAAGATAGCATCTTCTATAAAGTTTTTCTTGAGTATTTCACCCTCTTTTGAGTCCCCATTATTGTACTATGTGCTCATTTGATGGGGCCCTTAACACATTTGATTCTCATTCAACAAATATTTATTGAATATTTTTACTGTGTCAGGCACTGTGTGAGGTGTGGTGTGGTAGTGGTGAATAAAAAGAAGTAGAGTCCCTGCCTTGATGGAACTTAAGTCTTTGGGGAGAAGAGAAATGCACTGATCAAATAATCACACACATATATGTACAATTTTCCAAACAGTGATAAATCTTATAAGGAATATTCCAGAGTAATTGCTCTATAATAAATTCATCTATAGGATGAGTTACAAACAACAATAGGAATTATGATTGCAGAGAGACTGTGCCTGAAAGAATAACGGTTACGAGAAGATAGAGGAGGATGGGAGGAAGGGAAGGGAGGATAGAAGGAGAGAATGTGAAAACACTAAGAGGCTCTTTTTTTTCCAAAAAAGGAGAGTCATTTGTCTTATTTATCCAACATAATGTCTTTTTTTTAAGTTGGTTTATTGATATTGGGAGAGAGAGAGAGAGGGAGGGAGGGAGAGAGGAAAGAGAGAGAGAGAATTCCAAGCCTGACATGGGGCTTGAACTCAAGAACCGTGAGATCATGACCTCAGCCAAAATTAAGAGTCAGATGCTTACCTGACTGAGCCATTCATGCACCCCTCCAATAAAAAGTCCTGTGATTATATAAAGTTTAACAATTATATCTTCAGGTTATTTTCTTCTGTTGACACCAATTGCCGTTAAATTGAATAATATTAAATAAAAATAACAGTAGTATATAATTCACATTTTTAGAAAAATATTTCTCTCATTTATCTTTCTGTCCACCACCATCTATCATATATCATAATACATTCTTAGAAAGATGTCTGGAATCATGTTTACCTAATGTTTATGCTTTCTTTTTGGTGGTGAAATTGTACAATTGCCCGTTTTACTTTCATCTTTATTTTTTTCCTTATATGTAAATTAAGGTAAGTATGCATTAGTTTTTTTTAGAAAAGTGGTTTTCCTAAGAAAAAGAGACTGGGATTGAAGCAATTATGCCAAAATGGCTGTAACAAAAACTCCCTTAAAAGTTGTAGTGAAGATTAAAAATGACGTAGGTAAGGTGCTTGGCACAAAGCCTGAAATACAGTGAGTGCTACATGGGAGAGCTATAACTCAGTTGTGAGTTTTTGCTTTTGGTAGACAAAGAGGTAGGAGAAGCTGCATGGAGGTGATGGCTGACCCAGTTTGGAGCATTTACGCTTGAAAATCAAGATGGTGATGATATGGGTGAGGAAGTTCAGAGAATAAGAGCAAGGTTCTAAAATAGTTAAATGGGATGAGTATAGGAAGATAAATGAAGCAAAGAAAAACAACGCATTGGGAAAAGTTTGCTTATAAACAGTTTTCATGATTCTTATTGTTATACCACAGTGCAAAGATAGTAGACTGTACTGCTTTGTGTTCAGTGATTTGCATACTATATTTTCCTAATCTCCTCTATTAAAGAAGTCTTTAATCCAAAGTTTTATAATATAATCTCCTATTTTTTAATACTTTCATAGTTCTGTTTTTTAATTTCTGTTCATGTTTATCTATTTTTGAGAGAAAGAGAGGGAAAGAGAGAGAGAGATGGAGGGAGGGAGGGAAGGAGAGAGGGAGACAGAATTCGAAGCAGGCTCTGAGTTCTGAGCTTCCAGCAGAGAGCCCGAGCCCGATGCTGGGCTCGCACTCACAGAGTGGTGAGATCATGACCTGAGCTGAAGTTGGATGGGCAATTAACCAACTGAGCTACCCAGGTGCCCTACGTAGCTCTGATTTTTACATTTAAATTTTATTTATTTATTTATTTATTTATTTATTATTATTATTTTTTTTACGTTTATTTATTTTTGAGACAGAGAGAGAGCATGAACGGGGGAGGGTCAGAGAGAGAGGGAGACACAGAATCTGAGACAGGCTCCAGGCTCTGAGCTGTCAGCACAGAGCCTGATGCGGGGCTCGAACTCACTGACAGTGAGATCATGACCTGAGCCGAAGTCGGTCGCCCAACCGACTGAGCCACCCAGGCGCCCCTACATTTAAATTTTAAATCCATCTATAATTGTGATTACGGTAATGTCATAAAGGAATATAATTTTTTTTCTTTAAAATTTTTTTTAATGTTTATTTATTTTTGAGACAGAGAGACAATGCATGAACGGGGGAGGGTCAGAGAGAGAGGGAGACACAGAATCTGAAGCAGGCTCCAGGCTCTGAGCTGTCAGCTCAGAGCCCAAAGCGGGGCTTAAACTCACGGACCGGGCTGTGAGATCATGACCTGAGCCGAAGTCGGACGCTTAACTGACTGAGCCACTCAAGGGTCCCATAACTGTTTTTTCTAAATAGATAACCAATGATTCTATCACCATAGACTAAAATAGCCATATTTTCCTCATCTACTTGAAATGCCACCTTGAATAATCATAAAATTTCCATGTTGTTGTGATAATTTTTCATATTTGCATGGTCTGTTTTTGACCTGTATTTTGTTCTATAATTTATCTAGTTCCTTGTCAATACTCCCTTTGATTCCTGCGAATTTATGTGACTCTACATAAGGCAAGTGAGAATGGAAAAGGGAAGATGGATTGGAGTTTTTATTAAAGCAAGTGAAAAAGGCAGATCTCAGTGGCCATTTGTATGCTGACAGTGAGAGAGCACAGAATAAAGGGTGACTCCCAAATACCAAGTTGTTTCTATTTGATGGATGATTGCCTTATTGTTGGAGAGAAAAAAATTTTTTTTTCTCCATTCTTTAAGATTCTTCTAGCTGGACTCAGAATTAAATTGGCACAAGACAGATCAACAGGAGAAAATCAAGTGTAATTTCATATGAGTGGGGAATTTGCATAAACATGAGACTCCAAAGACAGTCAGGCAAAACGAGGAATATATGTCATCCTGAACTAAGGAAAAGGATATAGGGGTCTGGAACTTCACAGGAAAGAAAAGCAATTCATGGAAAGATACAAAAGAGAAAATGTTTAGTAATCAAATGGTTGCTAGACTGGTCAGAAACAATGGAACATAGGCAAAAATTTTAACAAACAGACTTTGCTAAATTCCTCCTTGTCTGCCACCCCAAGTTCAAATTGTAATGTGGTTATCTATGGTAACAGCTGTCTTACGGGAGCAGGTCTTCTATCTAAATTCTTTTTAGGCAATTAGGGGGGAAGGTTAAAGTTTCTTCCCAAATCTTTGGGTCTTGATTGCTTTCATCTTAAAATAATCTGCATGCTAAAGTGGGGTGGCCACTCTTGGCCCCTACATCATCCAGGGAAAACAGGAACAAGGGGAATGAAGAAGGAGAAGGGGGAGAATGGTAAGTCAAATTTGAACACGGTAGATTTGAGGTTCCCGTAAGGTATGCCGGTAGAGCAGACTTGGCATGTCTTGAGGTATCAAAGTTGCAACTGGAGATAAGAATTTGAGAGTAAACACCTGTAGACTGTACTTAAATTTGTGAGAATGAATGAAATATTTCCAGGAGAGTAAAATGAAAGCAGTGGCTGTAGTGGTCTTCACTATCATACCTGGAGTGACTTCTTCTCATAGCTGACAGTTTTCCTCCGGCAGCCTTAGCTCATTGGTGCAACCGCTACCCTTGTTGTAGGTCTTTTCAGTCTCCAGACTTGGATCCATAAGCAAAATAATCTTATGGTATTTTTGTGACAATATATTATCTTCAATATGCTCCATTCTCTTCTTCCAGGAATATTGGATATAGAATTTCTTAGATGAATTTCACTGTCTCTTATCTTTCCTATCTTATTTTTTATCTTTTAAAGAAATTCTATAAAAAAGAACTTTTTACAAACTTCTCTCATATTTGTATTCTAACCCTTCCTTTGAATCTTTTATTTGAGCAATCCTGTTTGTAATTTTTATTAGCTCTTTCTTATTCTCTGATTGTTACATTACCATGACATCTTGATCTTGTTATAGTGAAGGAATATTTTCTTAAATCTCTTTTAGGATAGTAATTGCAAGTATTAATGAATTTTCTCCAAATTATCTTTTCATTTGGGGTCATTTTATCTTCCTTTTTCTCTTTCAAGGCAAATTTTCTACAGATGCCTGATGAACCACAGTCATCTTTTTATTCAAGTTCAAGGGCCAAAACCTGAATCCAGTATGACTTGCAATTTGCTTTAGGGTTATGGGACTGAATCAACAGTTTTATGGAGGATCAGAACATGCCAGATTGTGGAGATTTTTCATGAGGAGCTTCTAGTATTTCCATTTATTTATTTATATCCATGAAGTTTTTGTTTTTAGTGAAAAGTCTTCAAATATTTCACTCTGGCAGTAAGACATAATGACTGGAATGGGTAGTGGCTGCTTCTAGATTTGGAGACTGCAGTTGCACTTCTTCTTTTTTTTTTTTTTAAATTAACATTTATTCATTTTTTGAGAGAGAGCACAAGCAGGGGAGGGGCAGAAAGAGGGAGAGACACAGAATCCGAAGCAGGCTCCAGGCTCTGAGCTGTCAGCACAGAGCCTGATGTGGGGCTTGAACTCATGAAACACAAGATCATAACCTGAGCTGAAGTCAAATGCTTAACTGACTGAGCCACCCAGGTGCTCCTACAGTTGCACTTCTTATTATCAGTTCCTCTTTTCACTCCTGTCCTCTTTCCTGACTTCACTGTACTTGATATTTTGGAATTTTGAGCCTTTCTGGTTGGACAAGGCAATCTCTGTCTCTCTCTCTCTCTCTCTCTCTCTCTCTCTCGTTTATATCCCTTCTAGACACTTCAAACTGTGGTTTATTTTACTCTATTTCATTATCACTTCTCTATCTGCTTTGGCTCCTATGCATTTGTTTTCTGATGGATCTTCCAGTTCCTTCCGAACATTATGGTTTTGTACATTTCTCCCCTTTGGTGGCATCTGTGATGAGAGAGGTAATAAATATATATGACCATATTCTAGGAGTTTCACACTGGACAGTAGAGAATACAAGTAATTATAAACTTACATAGTTATTCCAAGAGCTTGGAGTTAGGCAATCAGGAAAGCTGCTATTAAAATTTAAGAAACGAGAAGGTGCAAAGATTATAGACAGTTGCCCCTAGTGTTCTAGATGCCCACAACATGAAAGTCGATATTTTTTAGCAAAATTCTCAGTGACTTACGGTTTTTTCCAAATGCATAATGCCATGTATCTGCCATTACAGAATCATTCAGAAAAGAGGAAGCACATTCTTATTAAAAAATAGTGTAGATATTAGATAATGCCAGAATAGGTACAATTTTTAATGTCACTGGTTTTTCTAGTTTCCTGAAGAGGCTAGAAGCAATGCACCAGGATTGGACACACATTTCAATAAAATGTGTGTGTGTCTACACACACACTTTTTTCAACATAAAGGTTTGAGTTAAGGTAACCATTCAGGATTTTATAACAATAAATAACTATGACCTGGAATTGATTTTTCTTCATAAAAATGAATAAGGTGGATTTTCTTACTATGGTATTATCATATGACACCTATCTTATGAATGGAAATACTGCCTTGCAGTTTTTTTTTCTCTAAAATGTTATAGGGGATTAAGAGGTTGGCAGTATAAACTATCTTTTATTGTATTTTAATAGTAAACTTGCAGATGTTATTATTGGGGTGTTACAATATTTATGATCTTTTTTTTTTTTTTACCAGTTCTCTATTAGCTTCATTCCATAAAAGAGCTTCTTCTAGAAAGACTTTTTAGTAGGTCTTAAGTTTATTTTATCTTCACTTCCCTCAGGAGACAAACTAAGAATATAGATGGGCATTTTCCAGGGATACTACTTTCGTTTATGTCTTTGTAAGTTTCGATAGACAGTCTTCACAGTAACAGTGCTAAGATCCAAAACAAAGAAGGAAGATTTTGCCAAGTATTAATAATTCTTTTTTTTTTTTTTAGAAATTTTTTTTCAACGTTTATTTATTTTTGGGACAGAGAGAGACAGAGCATGAACGGGGGAGGGGCAGAGAGAGAGGGAGACACAGAATCAGAAACAGGCTCCAGGCTCTGAGCCATCAGCCCAGAGCCTGACGCGGGGCTCGAACTCACGGACCGCGAGATCGTGACCTGGCTGAAGTCGGAAGCTTAACCGACTGCGCCACCCAGGCGCCCCTACAAAGTATTAATAATTCTTAAGGGGATGTTATCATTTAACCCTGAAGGCTCTCTGTTTTTTTTGTTTGTTTGTTTTTTTGGTTTTTTTGCTTTTCATTATTTTGGTTTGGGAGACCACTTGTAGAATAATATTCTCTTAGCCTAATATAAAAGCAGCAGATTAAATGCAAAAACATAAATAAAAATAAAACCAAGAGCGCCCAGAGTTTATTACACTACTCATTTTTATCACACTGAGGTAGAGTTTTAATAATTTTGAGACAGGAGTGAGAGTAATCACCATCACTCAAAATGCTCAAAGCTTTAGTTATACATTCAGGAGCCTTCAAAATCTCACCACTTTTTCAAGTGTCCATTAAATGTCAACTTTTGGCCCCTTGCTTTCCGTGGGTTTGGCTAACCAGAAGGTCAATCGTAGGATATTTTCTTGTCATTTTTCTACACTTTAAACAGAGGATCTAAATACAACAAACTATGAAGCAGCAGATTTGGATAACCTTAATAAGTTTTCAGAACAGTCATACTTACACAAACATTTTATAGCAACACGAATGCAGTCAGTTATAATAGTGTCTTCCAAAGCTAGAGATTGGAATTCTGTAACTTCCCTCTGAATATCTATTTCCTTCAAATGAAAAAATGGCTTTAGTTATAAGTACCTATATCCAGATCTCATTTGGAGATCCCCAAATATGAACCCCATATGTGAATAAAACCCCAAAGTTAGGAATCCAGTATTTAACTCAGTATTTATGGACCACAAGACAGTGTACTAGTCAAATAATATATATTTTCTGACCTCAGTGATCTCACAGCTAGCTGGTGAGAGAGACCAACCCAGAAATAAGAAAGTAAGAGCAATACAATGTTCTAAGTGGACGGTAGTGATAGTACCACTGGGTTGGGAAGCACAAGGGGGAGGTGGTTATTGAGCAGGAAGTGACTGAGGAAAGGCTTCTGAGAGGAGGTGTTGGCAGAGCTGAAGGATTTATTTAGGTTGATATAGAAAAGATTAAGGGGAGTCGTGTCATGGGTTTTTTTTTTTTTTGGACAAAGAATGCATAGGGAAATTACAAACATATTACCTAAGGTCAGATATGTGGAGGAATCCAAGTATTTTAGTGCTGCTAAAACAAAACAAATAAGTCACCAAGCAATGAGAGATGAGCCTGGAGGGGTTGGTTGAAGGGGATCAGATCCCAAGGGAATAATCCTGTGTGTGACGCTAATGGTGGGATAAGCTAAAAGTGAAATAGGTCAGTCAGAGAAAGACAGGTATCATATGTTTTCACTCATATGTGGATCTTGAGAAACTTAACAGAAGACCATGGGGGAAGAGAAGGGGAAAAATATTTACAAACAGAGAGGGAGGCAAATCATAAGAGACTCTGAAATACACAGAACAAACTGAGGGTGGATAGGGGAGAGGGAGAGGGGAAAATGGGTGATGGGCATGGAGGAGGGTACTCGCTGGGATGAGCACTGGGTGTTGTATGTAAGCAATGAACCAAGGGCATCTACCCCCAAAACCAAGAGTACACTTGCCACACTGTATGTTAGCCAATTTGACAATAAATTATATTAAAAAAAAAAAGAAGATTCTGATGTATGTTTAACAGGGGAGAGGAATGGATGGGATTGTATTTTTCAAAGATCACTTTGTTAGCTGCACAAAGAATAAATTTAAGAGGCAAATGATCAACTAAAATGTTACTTTAATAGCCAAAGATAGGACTTAAACCTGTCTAAAGGTAGTAATGATGGAGACAAGATAAATTAGTTCTAAAAAATTAGAAAGTAAAAATCAGCATGAATTGCTGCCTGGTTGGATGCTGACAGTGAGAGACAGTCAGGAATGATGTCTATATTTCTAGCTTGATTTCCTGGCTGGATGATTGTACTGTCAAGGGGATAAGAAAATTGGAGAACAAGAGATTCCTGTCTGGTTCATTCAGTGGAGCATGCAACTCTTGGTCTTAGGGTTGTGAATTCAAGCTCCATGCTGGGTGTAGACATTATTTAAAACAAAATCTTAAAAACAAAAACAAAAACAAAACAAAACAAAACAAAACAGAGGAGGGCATTCTAGTCAGAGGGGGAGGATAGTGAGTTAAATTTGAACATGTTGCCTTGGAGTTTCCTGTGACACATGCAGGTTGTACAAGTTGTAGCTGGAGATATGTATTTAGAAGTCACCAGATATAAGCTGCTGTTAACCCCCTAAGAGTGAGTGAGATTATTTCATGAGAGTGAGATGTGCTGGAATCCTAGGAGCACTGAATTGTAATAGATGGGTGGCAGGAGAAGAGACCTGTAGAACATTCTTGGTAGAAAGAGCAAGAAACTACTCTCCCGGTGTCTCAGGATCTGTAGCCTCCATTTCATTTTGAATAAATTTTTGCTGCTTATTTCTGTTGACTTCATATCCCTCTTTCAAGTTTTTTTTTTCTCATGACTAAATTCTACCAGTGTACGTTAGGCCTCTAAGGCACGTAAGCCTTCAGGTGCCTCCCTGCAGATGACCCATTTGACTGTATGTGAAGAGAAACATATCTTAACACTTGTATTTTGTTACTCCTCAAGTTTTAAACTTTTGGATATTTACTGGCGTGATTGCTGGTGTTTATTTCCCTGTTGCATAACGTCTTTATACCTTTTACTTTTATCATCTAAATGTCCCTTAGTTTCCCCTTTCCTCTGTGCAAAGACTTTGGTTTCATGGAATGTAAAGCTGGCATTCAATTACATATCTAAGTAATTGAAGAACCTACTATTTTTATTCACCTTAATATATGGCTAAAATTCAATTCTCAAACAATTGTTTATATATGTGAGAAAATTCCTTTCATTTGGTGTCATGAGGTATTGGAACAGGTTTTTTAGTTGTTAAATGTGCTATCCAAAGAAATCTTGAGGTTAGATAAACGCTGGTCTTAAATAAAATAGGTATAAGTTCTACCTGGCCATAGAAAGTCATAATAATATCAAGCTAGAAATTTGTGTGTGTGCATGCGTGTGTATGTATGCACCTGTGCACATATGCTGGCTTGTATGTGGAAAATGGTGATCACCAAATGTAGCCGTAAATGAAAAGTCATAGATTCTAAACGCTGAAAAGGACCCTTTGTTTTAAAGATAGGGAAACTCAGGCCTGGAAAGGTAAGGTCAGTTGCCTAAAATTGCGAGCAGAGCGCAAAGCTTGAGCCTCTTACCTTCTCTTTTGGAATATATCACTGTGCTTTCAAATTATAGATCAATGGAATCATAGAACAAGAAGAATCTATGATTATCCAGAGCTCACTTACCACTAAGCCAAACACGCTGCTCTCTTGCAAGGGAAATTCACATAGCATGCACACTAATCACTGCTGTTGACCATGCTTTTTCTATGGATTTTACCACTACCAGTGCTGCTTCTCTTTATCATTCATATGACAGACAATCTGAGCGGAGTTTCAGTATAAACTTCTCTTTGAAGGGTTAATGCATCTAATTCTCAGTATTGCCTACAAGACTCATTTGGAAAAGATGTTTAATATAAGCCAGTGGTCTTTTGAATTTTTGGTGCCCCTGCCCTGACAACATACAGGGGCGCCGGGTGGCTCAATCAATTTAAGTGTCTGACTCTTGGTTTTGGCTCAGGTCATGATCTCATAGTTTGTGGTTTCGAGCCCCACATCGGGCTCTGTGCTGTTTGAATTGAATTAGAAAATGCTGTGATGGCTTCATTCAGGGGACCTCAGTATTTTACTTACAATGAAAGAATCAGGCAATGTTCAAGAGACATGGGAATATGATTCATATGTAAATTGGTATTTTCTTTTATGAGTTTTCTGACATGGCAGTTACCCAGGTTTTATGCTGAGATGAGGTGAAAGGCAATGAGTGCTCACTGAAGGGTTTCTCATCACTCTACAGATTCATCCAGAAAATCATACAGTGAAGACATAGGAGTTCATGGTGCTTCCTTCTTTTGTTAGTATCGTGTATTGTCTTTTATCACTTTTCTTCCCTTCCCTTCATCATGTCTCCTTTCTTAGTTCCCCTAGACTTTGGTTTCATGATTAAGCTTTTTCTCCCCCCAACCCCACTTGCAAGTGATTTTGCTGTTTTCTCTTATCACCCTCTCTCCATGGTTCCTCCACTCTGAGGTGTTCATTGCACATGGAGCTAGTAGAGGTTCACAGTACAGGCTCTGTGGTCAGACCACCTGGCTTTGAGTCCTGGATCTGCCAGCTAGTAATCAGCTCACCTTGGAGAAACCACCTAGCTCTTCTAATTTTCTTATGTCTTACTGGTTAATCGTTTCTACCACCTGAGTTATTATATGGGTGGACAAAAATATATGAAATTGGTTAGAACAAGGCATGGTATCTAGGTATTTTTATATGTACAATATATGTATGTTTTATTGTATATAATACATCATGTGAAATATACTATTTATGTATTATTTAGTATATGTGCAACTTATCTATTTAATGTTAATGGAGGGAGGAATAGTTTGGGTTGTTCTAAACCACTTTTTATAATTTATTTATTTTCGGTTTGAAGAAAAGTATGAGGAAGTGAACCACAGAGATATGTGCACACCTGAGAGACATTAGCCACACTGAGTGCTAATGTTGTCCCTCCTCTGTGCAGACTCCTATGCAAATTTGTCATTGTTTCTGAAAGTTGCTGCTTATATGAAGCATTGGAGGGAAGTACCTCTGTGTCAACAGAAATTTCATTTGTAGACTAATGAGGTTTTATTTGTTTGTGATTTTATACTACATCTTTTTTCAGATATTAAATGAATGTAACAGATATTTGCAGTCTATAATACACTGTAAAATAATCCTGCTAAATCACAAGGTATATGGTCTGGTCCCTTCCCTTCAGGAGCTCTCAGTCTTCTGGGAAAGCTGAGTAATACGCAATTTGGAATATATGGCTGTTGATGCCATTGATCTTTGTGACTTCCTAAATGATTGAACCATTTTTTCTCCTTACTCCTTGATACTGACTTCACATCTGTAATTATTTCTTTATATTTGTTGAGTTGCTTCTTGCTGTCTGTGAATATTGTAGGACTCTGGACAGAGTTAAACTTTGAAATTTCCTATGAATCTGTTAGGTGTTCAATTTTATTCCTTTTCCCCAGAGTATTTGTTTTTAATTTGTTTTGTTTTGTGTGCTTCCTGCAGGTGGAAATATCTAGGTAAGGGAATAATAGCATTTGATTTAGAGCAAAATATTCTTATTTAGGAGAGACTATTTAAACTTAAAAGGCTATAGGTCTTAATGAGCATCCTTTGGTTGAGAATTCAGTTATTTTCAAATGTTACTATTAAAATTGTATTCCATGTAATAGGTTTATAACCTTTCTCTGGCAGGATCTCTGGTTACCTGAAAGAATTAACTATGCTTTCCTCTATGTATGGCTTGTTCTCAGAGGATGACTGAGACGTGATAAGGAATGACCCATATTTTTCCCCAAGAGAAAGGGAAGCTTTAGACAAAAGTACCCTAAGAGTACTACGTAGAACTGTGAATACAGGTACACAATTCTATGAAGAAATTAGCCAAATGCAAGACCATGAATTACCATTTTCACTTTTAAACCAGTTGAGTACAGACACCATATGTATATCTCATAATCCTAGAGTTTTATTTGTGCAGTAATTACTTCTCAAAATAAAAATTCAGAGCAGTTTATGACTTAATGACTGGTGTTTTTAAAAGAGCTAGCAATGAGAGTTGAATTATAAAACTAAAGTTAATAATCAGAGTCAGTGAGACTTTCATGAGCTTTTACTTTAATCAACTGAAATAATTAAAGTATTCTACTTTGTAATAAGAAGGAATTTCTTCTTTATGAAATTTCACAGTTATGAAGGAACTCCAGGTTCACCTAATTGTCAGTAGGAATCTTAAAGAAGCAAAAAACAAAAAACACACGCACACAAAAAAAGAAAAAAACCCCTCCTTATTGCTTAAAGTATTACCTCATAAGTCTTGAAGTAAACAAAACAAAAGTACACATTTAAGGTACTGAGAGAGTTAATGCCCGTGTTTATTATCTGACATATTACTTAGGGACTGACTCAGGCATTGTGGAGAAGTAGGTCATTATATTTTAAGGTAACATTAATTTTGAATGAGCACACATGTAATATAACCTATACCAGTAATATATAATTGGCTATTTTGTTCTTTGAGTATTAACTCACACACCAAATAGCAATTTAAATGATTAAGAAGATGGATAAAATACCACAAAATGTGAGGCTCTGATTAATAGTTGGATATAATCAAAAAGAAAGTTGATTAATTCATCTGGTCCAAATAAATGACATGGCCTGTAGCCATACACAACTTTAATTAGGATATTGTCATTCTGTGTCAAAAGGTGGACTCTCCACCCACCCAGCAGGCTCATAGCATTTACTTTTTATTAACAGAAAAAATGGGTGAGAGGATAGAGACAGGTGATCACAAAATCCCACTTCACTAGGTGAAAAGCAGGCTGCAGCTTGTGTCCTGCTGGTGACGTTAGCACTCTAGTCTTTCTATACAACAATATGTTTGTACCAAAAAAGAGGTATTGATTTTTGTGTGTGTTTCTGGTGAGCTATAAGTCTTTATATTAGAAAAACTCAAAAGCAAATTATGCTTAGATCCTAATGAAATATGAAACCCGTGGTTGGTGGAAGATATAGATAGATAAATGAATCCAGTGCTGTACTTAGTGAAATTTAAAGAATTCACCTCAAGAAGTAAAGACATGGAGAACAAACTGAGGGTTGCTGGAGGGGAGATAAGCAGGGGGATGGGCTAAATGGATGATGGGTATTAAGGGTACTTGGGATGAGCACTGGGTGTTGTATGTAAGTGATGAATCACTCATTTCTACTCCTGAAACCATGATTACACCGAGTAATCAGTGTTAACCAACTCATATTTAAATAAAAACTTCAAACAAACAACAACAACAACAACAACAACAACAAACAACAAAAGAAATAAAGATACTTAAGTGTATTGAAAAAAGGAAGTGTTGCCAGTTTGGTGAATAGAGTAGCTTTGGCATTCCAAATCGATTTCTAAATGAAAGATAAAATATAGCATTTACTGTATAATCAGGGTTTTGTTTTCTACAACAGATAGTATATTCAGGAATATTAAGTGTGGCTGCCTGAGCAGACATTGTGCTGTAACTGGTTTTCTTTGTCATCATCCAGAAGAGAACAAAAGAAGCTTCAATCCAGTGGTGCATGTTTCTCAGGTTATAATTTTAAGGCTCAAGAAAGGACATCTGTAGGTTTTTGATAAGCCTCAAATATCATCTTAAATCAGAAATTATACCCAAATATGTTGGTGTGGATTAAACTAAAGACACAGGATTACATGGTTTCAGGGCCAGAGACATCTTAGACAAACATTCTAAGATGCCTGTAGTGTATGGGCTTTTTAAAAAATGGATATGACTTGCAAGAAAAATGTGGAACCCACTGATTCTTCCTAAATCCTCAAAACCTTTCCTCTAAACCCTCAAAATGAGGGTGACGTAAATATATCATTTATATTTCATTTTGATTATTTTTTAATTTTTGGTACTAAATTTCATCTTGTATCAGTTTGATAATATGTATAATCAATATGTATATATAATACGTATAATACTGAAACTAGTTGTCTTGAGATCTTGTAGTGGTCTGTATGTTTACTGGAATTAAAATAAAATAAAATAAAAAAGATCTTTTAGTGTTGCTTGAGAAATCACTTGAAAAAATAAAACACTGTCAGAATAAAAGCTTGCCCCTTGGGTTCCATATTTCAGTACTAGCTTTGATTTCTTCAGTTAAAAAATAATGTACATAAAAAGGTGAGGAGTCATATGCTTTTAGAATGTGCTGTATGTCTCCTTTATAATACTCATTTTATTTAACCAATTGTTTTTGGAATTATTCATAATCTGCTTTCTCTGCTTCACTAGAAACTTCATGAGGACAGAGAGCACTCTTCTTCTTCGCTCTTGAATTTCTGAGATGTAGCATAGCCGTCAGCACAAAGTAGTACTCATAAATATTAATAGGATTGATGAATGAGTAAATCAATGAATAAATAAACAGCCTCAAACTAGAAGATGTAAATGTTAGTGAGAGCCAACTATAAATTAATAAGTTATTCTCTAATTTTAAACTAAAACAAATAAGGGACAATTTATGAAAGTATAAACTTTATGCAAAGATCTAGGGCCTATAAAATTAAAATGAAAATAACAGTGCTCATCCTTTATTTCTCCATTGAAATCTTATGAGAATGGTTTGGAAAAATGTTCACCTAAGCTTTTTAGTTCTGTACTTTATACATCTATTAAAAATGAATTTATAGGTACTAAACATTTTAACTTATAATGCTTATAGTATATTCTGATTGCCTAAGCTTCAGGATTTTATAATAGCCAATTCTCTCCCCATCTCTATCAACAAATTAGCACTAACATGACTAGGTTCTGGCTTTGTCTTTGTGCTATGATGGAAAACCATAAGTAATATCCTATCTGAATTAATGTAGCGTGCAGGTAATTGGAGCGCATGGGATTTTTCAGTCTCTGATAGCATCTCACAGCGAATTCCCATCCTTGCAGCAAGAGTTGACACGGATGTTTGTCATAAGTTAAAATGCTTAGAAATAGTATGCATTTAGGATTTGTGTGTGTTTCATGTCCTCCCCCTCTCTCCTTTCCTTGTCCCCACCATCAAGGAATGAATGAAATTCTAAGACCATTTAAAAACAAAGCACTTTTTGAGTAGAACCTGTAGACCCTGAAGTGTCTAAGTCAGGGTTCATTTACTGGATTGAATTCATTTCCACAGTGTAGGCATCCAGACCTGTGAGGACATGAGGGTAATTAGGTAACAAAAGCTCTTGCCTGGTCTTTTATTTTGGTGAGGCAACAACATTGATTTCAGTGTTAGCTCATAATAGAAACTCAGAATGTGTTCATTTTCATTCCCCAACCCCCCAAAATTTCAAGAATTGTTTTAATTCCCCAGTGTTCTTTTAACAAGATTTTGAAGGTATGAATATATATCCTTTTTGGATATATTCATGAGAATTTGCAGAGAAAGTTGAATAAACGATTAGGATAATGGCCTGTGTAAATTTTCCGACACCTTTCCCTATCTCATTGGCCACCCTGTTTGAGTTACTGTGATGTGCTCTGCTGATGAGCTTATATCCTTTTCTTCAAATATAGGAATTACTGTATGTCAGGGGACCAGATGTTACTGAAAACAAACAGAACTTCCTCCTGGTAATAACTTGAAGGTGCTGACTGGTGTGTTAAATTGCCATGTGCTGAGTGTCTATACAAGGGTATGCACATGAATAGTAGGACGTGCACCTGGATCTAGTGGTAGCCTATTATTTGAAATATTTTAATCTATGTTTATCTTATAAATTTGAAGTTGATTTCATGGTTTCTTTAAATAATTATCCTCTCCAAAAACCAGCAGAAAATCTGTCAGATTCACATAAATGAATTCATTTGTTACATATCAAACAAAAAATGAATATGATACTTCCAAGTAATGCTGAGGGTTGATGACTGTGATATTTCCAGCCAAACTTTATTTCAAAACTCATCAGTCAATGTCTTATATAGTTGGCGGCTATTAAATTCTGTAGGCCAAAGCAAACTAAGAAGAGTATAATTAATTTTACTGTTGCATAACTTTAAAAATTAGATTGAATACGTGGGGAATGATATGCAGTGCTGGTAGACAAAACAATGGTAGTGATATTAGACAACCAAAGACTTTCTTGTGCCAAGCCTTTTGCTTGGGAGGCACACATGATACCACTTAGATTCCTTTGGCACTGCAGTTATGAGAATGAGCCTTTCTTGGCCCCTCTCAACAACTAACTGAGTTAGTCATTCGAGAGGATGTTAGATCCTCTTCATTGAGGAGTACAGGTGGCCACACTGACTCCTGTCATTGAAGAAGGGCTCACTACATTATTTTCACAAATCTAATACCTAATTCATTGTACAGACCATTATATTGTTTGGATAATCCTTAAGTACCTCTAGATTATGATATTAGATTTTTGAATAAGGCTCAGTGTAACCTGATGGAAGGAAAAGGGAAGTCACAATCACACAGTTTGGCTCCTGATTATCACAGTGAGTCTCACTATGAACATGGAAAGTCATTTAGCTTCTCTGAGTCTTACTGACTTCATCTGTGGAAGAGACATAATAGTCTCTTTTCAAGAATGTTACAGTAAGGATTGATTGTGATAATGCATGTAAAATACCTTACAGAGGGCCTGCCTCTAGTAGGTGCTCAGTAAGCTACTACCCATGCTGGTAATTTAATCAATTGACTCACATTTGTACATTATGGCATTCTAGAATGCTCTCCTGGGACCATGTGGAACTCTCTCAGTTACATAGCAATGAGGGCTCCAGGACTATGTCTGGAATCCAATCTGATTGGTCAGTGCCCTAATGTATAAGTTTTTAAATATTTTAAATATCATCCTTAATCATTCCCATATTGCAGAGGGGCAGAGAGAGATGGTGTTATGGCTATATAATAGATGTAAAGCACCTAGTGTAATGAATAACATGTAGTAATGATAGATACTATCATAATTTTGATTACCTCCCATGGTAGGCTGAATAATGGCCTCCAAAGGAGGTCTACATTCTGATTCCTGGAATCTGTGAATATATTATGTTTTGTGGCAAAAAGGACTTTGCAGATGTGATTAATTTAAGGATCTTGGGATAGGAGAGAATGCTTAATCATCCAGTGGTCCCTAAATATAATCCGAAGACGCCTTATATAAGAGAGACAAGGAGGTGAGAGACAGAAGAAGGAACTGGGACAACACAAGTAGAAATTGGTGTGATGTGGCCACAAGTCAAGGAGTGTTAGTAGCCTCTAGAAGCCGGGAGATGAAGAAAATAGATTCCACCCTCTGACTTCTCCAGAAAGAACCAAGCCTGCCAGAATCTTAGTTTTAGTCCTCATGAGACTCATTTGGGACTTCTGACCTCCAGAACTATAAGAAAATAAAACTGCTGTTTTAAGCCACTGAGTTTGTGGTAATTGGTTATAGAGGCAATGGGAAACTCATACATTTCCCATCAATAACACTTTTTCTAAAAATGTTGAATTCTTACCCTGAAATTCACCTTCACTTATATGGTTCTTACTTTTGTATATATGCTATTCTTCTTCACTCCTCCCCTCCCTCAATATTACTCTTAGATAATAACCCTTCTCTACCTAGAATATTCTTACTTATCCTTATTTATTCCTGAGAGGGAAGGCCAGAATTTATAGGATAAAATCTGCTAGTGAAGAGTGTAGTCTTAAGACTTCATTGAAACCTGGTAGTCCTCTTTCTATAACTCCTGAAAAGGACTCTGAGATAATGTATTATTTTTATTTTATCCAAGAACTACACCCTAGAAATATTTTTAGTGGAGAAGAAAAAACTAGGAGCAAACCCTCTTCGATTTTCCCCCAAGCCTATTGCCAAATGTCTCTCTGTGTTGTACTTCCACAGTGTGAATTCTAGAAGTTTTAGGGATAACTGTGACGTGACATGACCCTCTGATTCATCCAGATGGTGTGAAAATGCTCCCCTTCAGAAAGCCCACACCAGTTTTCAACATACTAAGGGACAGAATCTCTAAGTCCTTAATGTGTCACCAAGAATGAAGAGCACATCTACCTGTCAGAAAGGTAAAATTACTTAATACTGAGATTCATGGTTTAGGCTAATGGCAATTAATTGACTTTTAACAGTGAGATTTTAGAGATAGCTAGTATCATTCACTCTTTTTTTTAATTATGGTAAAAAAAGGGACAACATAAAAATTACCATTTTATTCACTCTTTTTGAGAGTATGTTTCGAGTTCCTGGAATGTAAGAATAGTAGGGTAACCAAGGAAACTTCCCTCATGTAGAACCATCAATAATGACTTCTGAAGAGAGGTTTGAATGTCTTTTTTTTTTTAATTTCTAATGCATAGCTCTTCAAACCGAAAGGAATCATTGGTGATTATCAAACACTGATGATAAGTTGCTGAGGAATTTCGTATTTTGGTTCCCAGTACACAACCAAAGATAGAATTTGGACAGTGAAAGGAAATGCTGCCAGTCTCTCAAGGAAAATTGGTGGTTCACCCAAACTCAAAAGGTGAGATACTTTAGCAGTGATCTGTAGATTTCAGCAGGTGTAAACTCCATTAAAAGTGTACTGGGAGAGAGACATGTTGTGCAGATTTGGACATAGGCATTTGCTTTGCCAAATCTGGAGATAATTTCTAATCACGATAGCACTGTCATAGGAGGCAGAGGCTTGATACAGAAATGTTTTATTTGGTGTTGACCGCCGTGGCTTATCCACAGTATGTTAAGTTTTCTGACGAACTATCTGCAAAGACGTAAAGATTTTGCAAGAAGAGCTGCACTTCTTCAAAAGTAAGCAATATTGGATTTCAAAGACAGATGTAGTTGTTCTTTTTGAGGAATTCTAGACAGCAACAATGTTTCACAAGCCTATGTGTTATCTTTTGCTTAACATGGTCATCTACAAGCACTCATGACACAGTAGCCAAGGGGTGGGGACAGGAATAACGGGTTTGAAATGAATGCCATGTGGAAAGCTCTGTGGCAGGTGCTGCACATAGGTTATGCCACTTAATTCTCACACTTATCTTAACCAGTAAATTGTCCCTATTGTACAGGGGACTCAGTTCAGAGAGGTTAGATGACTTCCCTTAGAAGAAGAGGATTTCAACACATGTCTTTACTATTCTAAAGCCCACCAGTGTATTTTATGTGATACCAAAGGAGCATATCCTAGGAATGAGCATCTTTTTTATTTAGAACAAGTGAATCTCTGTACACTGTCTTACCCTTTTTAGTTATGGGATGCTTTAGAAAATAGAATGTTTTGAGGTCATGAGAGAGAAGTTAAAAATAGTATTGTAATTCTACAGACAAGAACATTATAGAGAAATATAAATTATGAGGTAAGTTTCACCAAAGTAAAAAGCCAGAATTATTCAGTGTGACTATACACATTGATCAAGTGAAATAGGTAAATGTCAACTTGCTATAGTCTAAAGAATAGATTTCTCTCCAGTAAGTCATTAGTTCTCCTGGCTACGATCTTCATCAGAGCCATCAATTTTCTTATATGTAGCTTAATCTATAATGACTTTATTTCCCTGAATTATAAAATTCTATTTCCAAAGCTCTATTTAAAAGATCATTTATAATGCCTGTCACTGCCCAGATGATAATAACATACTTCCTTATAGCTTCTCAAGATTATAGCTAGAAAGTAAAGATTTTTATTATTCTTATAATTTGCTTTGACTTCCCTGATATTATATAGTATAATATTTCTTATATATGTAATTATATCAGGTTTGACCATTTTATCTATGAACTAAATAATTCCACTTATTGTAACCTGTAGTGAATGATGGACAGTTTCTCTCTTTTATTGTAAGACACACTATTTACTTTTATCTGTCCTCATGATAGATCTAGATTTGGTGTAATTTGGTTGGGTATTTGAGTAGTTTATTCTGACCATAAATACCTCATACTTTTTAAATGTGGAACTTCAGTTTGAAAAGGTCAGTGATTTAGCAGCAGGTTAAAAGGTAGATTTAAAAAACATAAACTTTTTTTCCCCATGACTCAGACACAGATTTAGAGGAAGAATGTACATGTGTTTTATCCCTGGGTTTCTCAAGTACTGCTGTTCTGAATTTCTGCAGCAGCCTGCAGACTTGGACCATTTTATTTTTCACGTTTTTGGCCACTATGTTTTTGTGGCTCTTATTTCCGTTTACCTAAAATGTCAGGATATGATGGGAACTGATAGGGTAGAGAAAATAATGTGAAGCAAATAGCCCCTGTAATGTTTAATTTTCCTCTAAGACCTATCTGCCACATGAAATACACTTAGAAATTTTGTTCATGGGGCGCCTGGGTGGCTCACTTGATTAAGCATCCGACTCTTGGTTTTGGCTCAGGTCATGATTCACAGTGCATGAGTTTGAGCCCCACATCGGGCTCTGTGCTGACAGCAAGGAGCCTGCTTGCAATTCTCTCTCTGGCCCTCTCCTGCGTGCTTGCTCACTCACTCTCTCTCTTTCTCTCTCTCTCTCTCTCTCTCTCAAAAATAACTAAATAAAGTATTAAAAAATTAAAAAAAATCTGTTCATAATTTGGGGACCTGGATAGCTCAGTCCCTTGAACATCCGACTCTTGATTTCAGCTCAGGTCATGATCCCAGGGTTGTGGGATCAAGTCCAGCATTGGGCTCTGTACTGAGTGTGGAGTCTGCTTAAGATTTTCTCTCTCTCCCTCTGTTCCTCTATCCCACTTGTGCTCTTTCTCTCCCTCTCTCTAAAATAAAATAAATTTAAAAATTTTGTTCATAATTGTTCTTTGTTAGAGTGAAAGGTTTCTTCTGGTGTCTATGGAATAAAGCAGTTTCTTCAGTCATGGATGGTCATCTTCACTACCCCTTCCCCCAAATTTCAAGAGGCACTGAAGATGTCAAGGAAGATACATATCTCTGAATATAAGGAAATATTTCTTCATTCCAGAAATAAAATGTGAAGGAGTCTGAGTTGTGCATTACATTTTCATGAAAACATGAGACAGAACATTATTTTATATCCATTTTTTTTTTTTAAATTTTTTTTTTCAACGTTTATTTATTTTGGGGACAGAGAGAGACAGAGCATGAACGGGGGAAGGGCAGAGAGAGAGGGAGACACAGAATCGGAAACAGGCTCCCGGCTCTGAGCCATCAGCCCAGAGCCCGACGCGGGGCTCGAACTCACGGACCGCGAGATCGTGACCTGGCTGAAGTCGGACGCTTAACCGACTGCGCCACCCAGGCGCCCCTTATATCCATTTTTGATAAAGGCATCGAATTTTAAGATACCACATTATCTATAACTAAAATATGATTATGGACTGTGTTTATTTTGAAAATTACATAGCTGTTTAAGATTTGGTTTATACACACCTCACACTGTGAATAAATATTTTTCATCTGAGTATAAGCATGAATGTTTTGCTGCAAGTATCTGATTTACGGTTTTCAGTTTTTCTGACCTGGGTATTAACATACCCTAGGAGCATAGTTTGGATCATGGTTCTTGATGGGAGGTCTGCATAGTTAGGGCTTTAGGATAGGGGGATTAATTATATCATTTGCTCTTTATTTCTGCTGAAGGCTTCCACCAAGCACTTTAGATATTAATGGATGATGACTGGAATGATTATAGAACCTCAGTTTATGGTATGAGAGCATCTTGGTGCCTAAGCTTGGATTAAGGATTCTGGTAGCCAAAAGTGGAAACTATAATTCTTGGTGTGAGAAATTTCTATATCACTGAGGGTAATGCTGGTACTTCCATACCACTACTATCACACAAATCACCTCATGTACCACATACTCACCACCTTGAATTCTCACCACCACCTCCACAAACACTTTACCCTCATCCTAACTTCAACAATCACCTTCAATTAACCTAATCTGTACTACAGAAGAATTCTTCATAGATTAATAATTGTCCTAGCCAAAAGAAAACTTTCATTTACTGGGAAGGACAGCTCTGTACCCAACCAATTGTACTGGAAAGCAGAGTATGCTTAAAATACTAAAATAGAGCTATCAAGTACAAAAGAAGCTTAGGGGAAGGAGAGAGTAATCTGTTTGGAGGGAATGGGGGAGATTTCATGCAGGAGTTGCCATAGGCTTGGCCTTGAAAGAAGGACAGGGGTTTATTTACTCAGCAAATTCAATCTGTGTTCGGTGCCTTGAATGCAGGGATCATGGGAAGGGCACACTGGATAGAGATAATATAGAGAGCAAAGATCAGTGGTGACAAAAATATGGAGGCTGTTTGTGGAATGTTGAGTCATGGAGAGTTTTTAATGCTAAGATTTGTGGGAGGAAAGTGGGTGGTTGAGGATTATAAACTAGAAACATCTGTCGGGGCATTTTATGGAGTGTGTTCATTTTTATGCTCAGAGATTGGGATTACTTTCTGCAATCACTAGCAACCATGGAAGATTTTGAGTTGAGGAGTGAAATGAATAGAACTATGATTTAGGGACAGATGGATTGGAGGGAGGAAACAATTATACTAAAGAAGACCATTTTGAAAAATTTAACAATAGTTTAGGCAAGCAATGAGGGATGTTTGACTCAAGGTAGTGGCTGTAGGAACAAAGGGTCAGATTTGAAGAATTGTGCCAAGGTGTGTGTTGAGGAAAGGGGAAGAAACACAGAAAATAAAGGAAAGAGGCAAAGAATTCCTGGAAGGATACCAGCCTGACCAAGATAAGGAGCAGAGAAAGAGGGTCTGTCTCTGAGGAAGGATGATGTGTTTAGGCAGACAGAGCATGAAAAATAAGAGAAATATTTAAGATTCCTCTGCTCAGAATGAATGACAGTTGCGGACATGATATTATCAGGGAAAGAATACAGAGCACAGATCCGCAGAATTTTCCAATTTATTAATATATGCAGAATAACAGAGGAGACCAAAATTTTAATCCAGGTTATTTGGAAGCATAGTTCAAAGTGCAACATCTCCTTACCATCATGTGTTTTATTTTTATTTTTTAATTGTGTAGATTGTTTATTCTACCCCATGATATAATCACACTTAATTTCTTCCTGATTCATTCACTGATGGACAGGAATCTGCCGCATTCATCTATTTAATCAACAGTGCTTTACTGAGTACCCATCATGTACTAGAAACCGTTTCAGACGCCGGGGATGTGCCTATGATTGAAACAAAGCCTGTCTTGGAGCTTACAGTGTAGGGAGACAGATCATAGGCAAGTAATTCCATGAATACACAGGATAGTTCAGAAAATAAGAACTATGATGGAAGCAAAACATAATAAAATCAAGAGTGGTGGGGGAACAAGAAGATATGATCAAAGAAGCTCTTGAATAAATAAGAGCTACAGTTGAGTTGAGAAGTGGGGGACAAGCGACCTGGGCAAAATACCATACAGGTAAGGCCTTTGGATATGAGGAAGCTACTATGGAGAAGAAAAAGAGGGCTAGGGAATTACGGTACAAAATGAATTAAAAGAGTGAGCAGTGTCCTGGCAGACCATGCCAAGAAATGGATTGTGTTTTAAATGCCCCAGCAAAATATTGAGGACTTTAAACATAGTGATTCATGATCTGATGTAGATTTTTAAGTGATTTCTCTGCCTGCTGTGTAGAAAATGGGTTGTAGGGGGCCAGAAGTAAAAACTGGAAAAACAGCTGAAGGGAATGACTAATGAATTCATGGAGGTGTTGAGGGAAAAGTGATAACCAAAAGATGAGGCCTGAAATTTTATTCATTGAATCAAATGAATTTTATTCATTTACATCACTTTCATGTACAAATTGGACTGAATTAAAGACAGCTAATCGCATACGCTGAGTTCAGCTTATCTGTACTTTTTTTCTTCGTGTTGACTTATTCTTAGGAAATAAATTGACAAGTACATGTGGTTACTCATAAGATCATTTTTAAAGACACGATGAGCTGTATACAGGGAATCCCATAGGAGGAGAAAGCCAGAATTACAAATGAAAAGATAATGCCATGTTGTCAGGCCATTCTTGCCAAAAATTTCAATGACTTCATCTCCTCGCTGCTTTTTTGGCTCACTTGCCTACTGGTCTAGTAGGGGATAAAAAGAATCTCTGATCTACTGGTTAGTTTTTTTTACACTCGCATGGAAATAGTCACAAAGGACATTTTCAATGAAGAAATATTTGCTTTGTGACTGATGCTGTAATTTTTGTCAAATGTAAATGAGGTGAGTCTCAAATTATTCAAATTCTGACATCTCCATTAAATTGTCAGACTTCTATCCCATGTCATAATTTCTCTCATTCTGAAAACCATCCCTGTATTTTTACCTTCCAAAGAGTTGAATGAGGATGTTCCGACTTTGAAGGGAAATTGTCTCAATACACAATCCCATGTGACCTATTTTGTTAGAATTATGAAAAATAAATTAACTCATAATACTTAGCTTTTGTTTTTAATCACAAAGGCTTTGTTATTTCGATGGAAATAAATAAATTTATGGCTGAATTAGGAAACTCTGTGAGTAGTATTCTTTGTTGTTCCTTTGAGCAAGAATGCATCTAGGTGGTAGTATAAGCTTTCTCATTCTCCTCTAATTGTGTTGCAATTTTATCTAAAAGAATGAACATTAAAAATGCTGTATTTTGCAAAATAATCTAGTTTTACTAAATTGTTAAGCACCCTGAGAAAAACTGAGGAAAATAAAACAAAACAGAACAAAATGTTTGAAGTAGTCTCTTTGTGAATGTGAATACCCTAAGGATAAGACTATGTCTCCTTTATCCAGGGTGAAATCCCCAGGATCTGGCATAGAGGTAGGCACAGTAGGACCTCAAATATATATATATTTTTTTTTTTTCCTGAAAAAAATTTTTTTTATGAGACAGCAAAGCACAGCTGCAACACAATTTTAAATGTTTGTAAATTAGGTCACAAAAGGGATGCAGAATGCTTACAGTATAATTCATATTCATCCAGTTAAAGTCATTCATTGAATCTTATACCAATACAAACAAGATTGTTCCATGATTAAAAGTAGCCCAAATCTAATAACCAAAGCTATACTGGTGGATGTCTTTTCCTATTTAACATTTTAACATTACTTCTGATAACTGATTGTCTTACCAAATGGAATCAATAAACTAAGTTTTTAGAAACTGTCGAAAAGTGACTGAACCTCTGACAACCATGTAGTTAAATTTACAGAAATCTGGGAGTCGTAGTGAGATTAAAATACTGAGAAACTATCAACCAGTATGCATATAAAACTCCCCCATCTTATTCATGATTCTGATGCTAATGTATTCTAATGGGGTTTTTCAAAAGTTGATTTGCTGGGTATGACAAATAAACCTTGAGATTAAACTCTTTGTGACTGTTCTCTTCTAGATGTAGTTGACATAGGGTTAGCTACATTAAATCTACTTTCATATATATATTTTCCAAAAGATCTAGTCTCTGCCACAGATCACACAGATCTGGAGTAAGACCATTTGAGGTTGGATACTAGTATATGCCAAGTACTTTTCCCTTCCTGTTACTGTTTTTCTCAAAATTTTCTATTTCAAATGTATAACTAGAGATCATCTTTTTAGATACCAAGTGGGTCATTTTGTGCAAAAGGAAGTTTTAACAACAAAACTTCCCAGTTTGGCAATTCAGTTGCAAAGAAAAATCATCAAATTTATAGCTTCTGTTTTCAAACGATTAAAGAGAAAACAACAATCCTATCTTATTACTAACTATGACAAGCCTTAACTTAGAAAGTACCTTATTTTGGTTAAGTTTCAACAATTCAAGCTCAGGTTACTGTCACAGTTCATTAATTATTGAAATTACTTTTACAAATGTGAAACCATTTTTTTTCCCTTAAAAGAAGTGAAATGGAAGGAAGAAGCCAGTGGAGAAGAGGCACAACATGGTGGATAGGGTACATAAAACTGTGTGGTCAGTACATGATTGGGGTCACTTTTCGGAGCACAGTAGTTATTTTCTTATATCTCTTACCATGCCTCTAATAAAAGACAGTGCTAAACATATAAATCAAAGCAAATTTGGTAAGACATTCATTTTGAAGTTTCATAAATATATGCATTTATAATTATAAATTGTCTACAATACATTTGCATGTTTTCATAGACTAACACACAATACACAAATTCGTAAGTGTTGTTATGCTCTTAATTTTGCATAGATTTGACATTATCTTTATAAATATTCAATGAAGCCACAAACAAAAAAGTACCATAACTTTTTAATCTATGCAAGTTTGAAAGAAAAAAAAAAACAACAGCCACAATTCTGTAACACAAAAAGAATATAAATCCCTTTTCTATATATTGTCCAAGAGCTTGGTTTTGGATTTTAGTTTCAGATTTTCTTCCTTAACTGCCCCTACTCTTGCAGAGATATCTTCAAGTGTGTTGAAATTCCAACACTTGATGAATTAGTAAGTTGTGTTTTTTCCTCCAGTTTCACTTGATCTTCAGCATCAACTGCATCCATGTTGGTGTTTGTCATCTTGGGTATCAAAGCTTTGGGCCTAGGAGACAAAATCCTTGATGAGTGGTCTCTTGCTGGAGGTGCTGGGAGTGGGAGGGATTAGGAGGACACCTCAGGCCCCAACACTTGGACTGATGGCCTCAAAAATATTTTTTGATGAATGAATAAAATCATTGTTGCTGAAATAGGGACTTGATGTGTTTGATGCATATTAGTGATTCAAAGATTTGCCTAACACAGATTTGAGTCCAACATTTTTTCTTAGTATCATGCTAAGATCCTTATATTTTGTTGAAAATTTTGTCACCAGTTTTACCTTCAAGTACTTTGGCAAATAACACGCCTTGACAGACTATGTTATCAGTGTGAATGACCAACAAACTAGTTAATATCATTCATATCTGTGTTTTCACCCTAATATTAGGTAAAAATGCAATTTATTTTTAGATTCTTGATTATGCAACAATGCCTTTCCTTGTGAAGATACACTTGGTCATCTTGATTGCCTCTTCTTGAATTAAAATAGATTCAACCCACCCTGCTATGTGATGCTCCACCAAACTGCCCTTGTCTCAGGAACTCTACCTCCCATGGTGATTCTGAAGCTAACCTTGATGACACCTCAAGCAATTTTTTCTCCGTTTGATTGTGCTTTTGAAGCATTGCTCAAAGCCAAGATTTCGCTCTTGGTTTTTACCTTTCAAACTATTTCTAAAATTGTCTTAAATATTATATATTCAATGAGGTATTTTCATGGAGCTGTTTCTCAGGATTTTTCCACTCTCTGCCCATCAAGTCAGGCTCATTTCCATGTCTATAGTGATTAAATACCTAAATTTTATATAAACATCAAAATACACCTTATAAATTTGTGGCCAGCTCACTTCCAGTTTCCTAGTCATGGTTGGGGACTACGCTATGATGTTCTAAACTATCAAATTCTCTGTGGTACACCCTTTGCTTCAAGATTATTCTGCATTTCCCTTGTTATCTTTTGCATTTTTGTTACTTACAAACTTTTGGTCTGAACATTACTGTTTGTGACCACCTCTATTTCCAACGAAATTATAATTTAAAAGAGATATATTTTTAAGCAGTAAATGAAGAGTAGCACTTAGTCCTCTAAAGTCAGAATCTCTGGATATGTTGGTATTTTCAGACTAACATCATGGTGATATTTAACTGAACACAGTTTCATGTTTGTAAATAGAACACTTGTCCAAATATATTTGTGGTAGGAGCTATAATCATTTGGTGGGAGCCACTGGTGTTGTGTGTGTGTTTGTGTGTGTTTGTTTAATCTAGAATGAAATTAACACACTGGTTTGTTTAAAAAAACAAAAACTTTTTTTCTTTCAAAAAGTGACCTTTTTTAGAGAAGCACTACTCAGTTCTGTGGTCAGGAGTTATATTCATGCCACGTGTGATCATGGCAGTGCATGAATTCACCTTGATTCGGTTCAAACATGTTCAAACATACCTTTTCTTTCTGAAGCTGTATATGTACTTTTGCTCATTGCAGAGCCTTGGAATGCATCCCAGTATGAGAAACAGAGATGCTGGAAGAGTAGAGACAAATCTCAGAGAGTATCTTGAATTAGGAGTGGAGGGAAGGAATCAGAAAACCAGAGAAAAAAGTCTGGAAGGTAAGAGGAAAATCAGGAGAATCCAGAGTGATGCAAGTGAAACATGAAGAAATGTTTAAAATAGGAGCAGTGGTCAGTGGAGAAAAGAAGAAAGATAAGAACAAATAGATTCCTTGGAAGCTCAAGTTCTAGGATATTATTGTTGGGCCTGCAGCTGAATTTAACAGGAGTTAATGAGTTAGGAAGCAAGTTAAACTATAAATATTAACCATTCTTTCAAAAGAAGTTTGGCATTCCAGTCATGAAGACAAAAAGCACAGATGCTTAAGGACATGTAAGAATTAAGAAAAAGGGTGAGGTAGAGAAAGGCTTTTAAGTAAAGTTGAAGGTAGTAATAGTTAACATTATTGACTACTTACTATGTACTTCTATTATTCATGTTTGGGGTGAGGAGACTAAGGCACAAGGAGGTTCCATAACTTGCCCAGTCATTGAAAAAGGCAATGGTGTCAGGATTTAAAACCAGATGGTTTAGCTCCAGACACTTGATCTTAACTACTTCATCATACTGCCACTCTGTGCTAGAGAGAAAAGGGCATTCAATGGAGTGTTAATGTTTCTGAGCTGGTCATGGGTCAGAATCATTACAGGTGCACCGAGGAATCAGCATCAGAGGGAAGGAATGAGATGAGGATACATGAAGAGAAAGTATTTTTGAAATTCAAAAGGGAAGGTATGACAATATAATGGCTTCCACCAGAGGCAGAAAGAACTATCTTCCTAGCTAGGGGACTAGGGAAACAGAAGCGAAGCCTAAGGAAAATGTATTAAGTTGGAATAATCACTGTGTGATATGTGATAGAGAGTCACTTGGGGAGGAAATCAGTAATTACCAAATAGCAATAGGGTGGGGGGCAGCACACGTAAAGGAACACATTTATGGTGGATGCTGTCATCTTTGCAGCCATTAAGTAGAAGAGAAGGAGTGTGTTGGGGTATAATAAGTCACTGTGACTTTCTAGCTGGGATGCTCTGTCTTTAACATAAGAGAGTAAGTATGGCAGAAAGTTGCAGCTATAGTGGTTTGAACACTTTTTAGTGCATTACCATTAAAAGAAGGACTTTTAAGACCTTATTTAAAAGATTATAAAATTCATGAGTCTAGGCAATCTCCGTATCTTCAGTTAATTTCCCATTTCTCCTATTTGCAGTATTTATCATGTTACAGGAATTCAATAAACACAGTGACTTTTATTGTTTTTCAGAGGATTAGGCAGAACCTAGGAGGTGTGGAGATAGCAGAGGAGTCTGTCTCAAGAATTGTTTTATTCCATCTTCTAGGTTAAGTTGGTCTTGGAAAAAGAACTCTTTTTAGGGGAAATGAAGCTGCCAGAGCCAGTCCCATAATGACTTTTCAAGCTATTGTATCTAGACTTTAGATACCTAATCTAGAATCTTTAGCAAAACCACAGCTGGAAAACACCAGCCATTAATACAACTCCAAGGATAAAGGGGGAGAGATGTTTGATCCTATTATACAAAAGTATTCAATATTCACCACTAGTATATGTTTCTAGATGATGAACTTGAAATGATCTACCAATACATTAAAGACATTAAAGACAGAGTCAGCTACTTTTTTGGAGGACAGGTGTGAGGGGGTTGGAGGGGGAAGGGCAATGTCTAGGTGCACAGAAGTGTTAATAACAAGTATGCCTTGTGTATTTAGTACTCTTGTATCTATCACAGAGCTCCAGAAATTGACTTGAAATTTGACTTCAGCCTTTTATTCAGTGTGCTAATGAGTACAAGTTTTTGTACTATTCACATAAATATACTCTCAAATGTGTTATTTTTCTGCATTGACAGATGGATCACATGCTCAAAATTACACTGAATTTTTATTCTGAGCAGCTTTGCACAGCAGTCTGCATCCACTCGTGTTGTTTGTCACATCTTGTGGTACTGCCTGTACCTTGAGCCTGGGTCTCAAGGTAGCTACAGTGTGACATTTTCTCAGAACACAGATAGGCAGGATTTAATTGACCTCATTATTCTTAGATTTTCAAAGGGTTCTGTGGTTGTGCCCATTCACTAATACTGTTCTCTTGGGCTGTAAATCTGTGTCCAATTATTCTTGTTGCATGTCATTGAGTGGCTCACTGACACCCGTGGCAGCCTGTCTTGCATTCCAATGATTCCATTCCTGAATTCACTGTGACTTGGGTACTTTAGGAGCCAATGGATTATTGTGTAAGAGGGCTGAGTCTCATTTTCCCCTAGTATCTTTGTCTGGGTTTAGCCCTCTTTAGCATTTTTAAAAATAGGCCTTTAAATGAAGGCTAATACTGTAAGATGACCACATAACTGGTCTACCTATTAAAAATCCCCAAATGATTGTTATATAGAATTAAATATGATCCCAAATAATTGGTTTGAATAAAATTGTGCTTTCACTGATTGGAAGTTGGCAAACTGCAAATTACAGGTTGCCCTTGGGCTGCCCTGCCCAGGATGGGAGAGTGAGTGGCTGGAAAAAAAGGAGATGTTTTATTTACCTGGCTGAAGACCCAGGAAGGAGTTGGTATTACCTCTTGAGTCTGAAGACAGACTGTTGGAAGAATTCCCTTTTCCTTCAGAGACATCAGTCTTCTTTTTCTTTTTACTTTTTTCTTATAGGCCTTCAGCTAATTGGATGGGTCCCATCCAGTTATGGAGGATAATCAACTTTACTCAAAGTCTGCTGATGAAATGTTAATCTCATCTAAAAATACCTTCAAAGAAACATCCAGATGTGTTTGACCAAATACTCAGGGTAATGTGACCTAGTCAAGTTGCTATATAAATTTCACCATCCAACTCTCAATGTGGTTTCTCAATATTCAGTACTCTAGCCCAAGCTTCTTTACAGCATGACAGCTGGCTTCCCAGAGAAAGGAAGTAGAATCTGTCAGACCTAGGCTCAGAAGTCTCAGGATATCATTCTTTTGCATTCTCTTGGTCAGAGCAAGTCATAAGTCTAGCTTGTAGTCCAGAGAAGAAAAACAGGATATTGTATGGTGTAAAGAGCAGCATATGTGCACAGGGCAGAGAGGAATGGTGCTGACTAGCCTCACAGTCTTCCTCTGGCAAAGCGATTCATGTCCTTCCCTGAAGGTTTCATTGCATTACAGATTTAGTTCTCATATTTTAGGTCCAGGATCATATCATCTATATGAGATACATCTGAAGTTGAGACTCTTCAGCTACTACTTCTCTTGTTCCAGAGACTTGATCTCTCAAGTGATTAATACAATCTCTTTACATCCCTCTCCCCTTGCAACACACATTGATGAGACAGGGATTATGTTTCTATGGCAATGCATGTGGCGCATTGAAAAGAAGGAAAATGGGGAGCATATACCAGTCACTATTTCAAAACAATTCTGAAATCCAGCTGGAAACATGTTACCACGTCCCTTAAATCTAGGGACAAGAAATGTTTCTTGGAAAGGAACCCAGTTCCTTGGATGTGATTTTCTATTCCATTGTTCTTATTGGATCTTGGCTCTGTCCTCTAAATCATCTTTCATTTTCCACAAGAAATGGCCCATATTTGCAGCTAAGTAGATTTCTCAGCATTTTTTATGCCAGTAAAAGTTTGGAAGGCTCTTTTCATTTTCCTCAGCTTCTCTCCCTTTTAGTCCAAGATGTATGTTTCCTTTAAAAACTTGGTGGTTTTCCCATGTAGTTAATTATATTCTATACTAGTAAGTAAAAGATACTTGCACAAATTTCTTAAAGCACTTTTCTGCTTTTCTGCACTTTTCTGAGAGTCAAGATGCTAGGGACCAACATCCTTAAGGATTTTAGAATTTCTTGTCTTCTGGCTGGATCTTACAAGGGTTTTAAGAGATAGCTTTCTGCCACATCCTTGATTTGACATTTACCTCGAGGCCACATTTTAAGAGCAGCACTCTGTATTTGATCAGAAGCAACTTCATATGCTGAGAACCTTTTGCTATATCAAGGGCTGAAAATGAGTAATTTATTTTATAACCTAGCAGGACCTGGGTTGGACTTTGTGGCTTAAGACAACAATTTTTTATTTATCATGGGCAGGACTTGCCTGAGAAAGTCTTCTACTCTGTGTGGTGTAGTTTAGGTGACTCGTGTGGCTGCCTTTTATCAGTAGCTGGTCTGATCTGGAGGGTCCAAAAAAGCTTCACTCATATAACTGGCACCTGTAAGCTCTTCCATGTGGCTTCTGCATCTAATAAGCTTGGGCTTCCTTGCAGCGTGGCAGACTCAAACTGGTCATAACTTTTATATGTTAGCTGGCTATAAGAGCAGGTATTTTAAATGAACAAAGCCTGTCCACTGTGCAAGAGCTTATCTAGCCATTGCTTGTGTCACCCTTGTCAGTATCTCTTGAGCCAAAGCAACTCATATAGCTAAGCAAGAATCAGCATGGGAGAGACTACATAAGGGCAGGTATGACAGGAGGTAGTATTTACTAAAGGATATCCGTGTAGCAGTCTCCCAGAGATTTATTTTATTTACAGAAAGAAATAGATCTGTCACCTTCTTCTACCTTTTATAAATGGTGTGACTTAGGGCAAATTGCTGCACATTTGGGCTTCTTGCTTGCTGCCTGTAAAATGAAAAATATGATGTAGATATTACTAGATCTTTGTGAGACTGTGTATAAGACATAGACACACGTATATGCACATGACCTACATCAGCACTCAACAAATATTTACTACCTTTTAGGAAGGACCAGTGGACATAAGAAAAGATAAGCTCATGGCCAAAATCTGTTGACCTTGGTAGCAATGGGAGTGTGAGACCAGGGTTCAAGGTGGCATGGGAATGCACATTGATAATGAATATTGGAGCCAGATGATAAGTCAGGATTTGATGTGATCCAAAAAGGCAGGGTCAGGAAATTCTTATAGAATTAAATCAGATATAGAAGCTTAGGGAATCAGGTAGGAATTGGGGAGGCAGGTCAGGAATCCAGAAAACCAAGACTCAGAATACAGACAATATATTTAGGCAAATAGTTATGGGTCCCAGAGGCGAGAGAGAAATGTCGTAATTTGCAAAGCTCTTGTCGTCAAAGACGCCAAATGTTATTCCAGCCCAAAGTAGAAATTGGTGTCAGTGTGTAGGCAGGTGCAAAAAGATATCTGGTTAGAATAGGGATAGTGCAGGTTAGTTAGGTGGCACCTAACACTGGCATTCTTTTAAATTTTCGTGAGATTCATTCCTTCAATTATTTCGATGATCCTGTGTTTATCTGCTTGGGAAGATGATGTTTTCCTAAGGAGAGGCCTCCCACACAAGCAATATCAGACTGTAAAGCTGTCTATGACATTTGTAGTAGCCATATGGCTCAAAAGAATGATGCTGTCTCTACCATCTTTTGTTCCAACTGCAGAATAGTCCATTCTTTGGTTATAGCAATCTTCTTTGAATGTGTTCTCACCCAGAGGGAAATTGGAATTACCAATACTACTGTCTGAGGTTTAGTTGCAGAAGTCAAGATTTTTCTGAATCATTGTGAGCATCTTATTTTTCCTTATGCTGATTATTATTTTAGTCTGAAAGCTCATGTATCTTATAAAGTCATTTTGTACTTTGGTTTTTCATTGAAATATTCTGAATAGAATGAAATAGAATCATTTAAAATCATGTTTAGGCAAAGTCCATTTTTTGATTAGAAAGGAAAAAAATTAGAGTGGCATTTTAAAGAAATACATTTTTTCTTTAAATATAGCAGCATACATTCATGAAATTCAAGTGATGGGAAAGATAGTTTCTTTTCTTACCATTAGACTTATCACAAAAATACAATTAAGTTTACTTTAAATATTTTGATTATGAATGCATGGTAGCCATTTGATAGGAATTATTTTTATTTTTTTATTTTGTAATCAGATAATGTGTTTTTTTTTGTAAAATAAAATTTATTGTCATGTTAGTTAACATATGGAGTATACAGTGTGCTCTTGGCTTTGGGAGTAAATTCCCATGACTGATCAGTTACATACAACACCCAGAGCTCATCCCAACAAGTGCCCTCCTCAATGCCCATCACGCATTTCCCTCTCCCTCCTGCCCCCCATGAATCCTCAGTTTGTTCTCTGTATTTAAGAGTATCTTATGGTTTGACTCCCTCTCAGTTTGTAACTATTTGTTTTCCTTCCCTTCCCTCTTGGTCTTCTATTAAATTTCTCAAACTCCATGTATGAGTGAGAACATATGATATATATCTTTCTCTGACTGACTTTTTTCAGTTAGCATAATACCCTCCAGTTCCATCCACGTTGTTGCAAATGGCAAGATTTCATTGTTTTTCATTGGCGAGTAGTATATAAATACATACATACATATATATATACATACATACATATATATATATACATACATACATATATATATAAATACATACATATATATATATATATATATATATATATATATATATATATATAGTATATGTACATCTTCTTTATCCATTCATCTGTTGATGGGCATTTGGGTTCTTTCGATTATTTGGCTATGCTTGATAGCACTGCTATAAACATTGGGGTTACATACGCCCCTATGCATCAGCACTCTTGAATCCTTTGGATAAATTCCTAGTAGTACTATTGTTGGTCACAGGGTAAACTATTTTTAATTTTTTGAGGAACCCCCATACTCTTTTCCAGAATGACTGCACCAGTTTGCATTCCCACCAACAGTGAAAGAAGTTTCCCCTTTCTCCACATCCCTGCCAACATCTGTTGTTTCCTGAGTTGTTAATTTTATCCACTGTGACTAGTGTGAAGTGGTTATCTCAGTGTGGTTTTGATTTGTATTTTCCTGATAATGAGCAACGTTGAGCATCTTTTCATGTGTCTCTTAGCCATCTAAGACATCTGGATGTTTTCTTTGGAAAACTGTCTATTCATGTCTTCTGCCCATTTCTTCACTGGATTATTGTTTTTTTGGTGTTGAGTTTGGGATGTTTATAGATTTTGGATATTAAACTGATAGGGGCAATTTTTAAATGTTATTTATTTCTGTATAATACCTATTTTTATAGGTTTTCTGAGAATACTTAGCAGCACATGAGCACACAAGTATTTCCACCCCATCGCCAAATTTATGTCAGTCCTACCTTCATGTACAATTGTTACAGTGATGATTCTGTTAGCAACTGTAACCATCAGTAATCTGCAGATCTACAGCACCTAAATATGTAGGTTGAATTTTTTTGATATCTAGTCAAGCATTTATTTTTCTTTCTACCACCCATTTTCTTTTTTGGACCTTGGTTCTAAGAAGACTCTGTTCACTGGAGTGAACTTTAAAAAATTGCTCTAACTGGTGCTTTTGATGATCAAGTCATCAATATGGAAACAAGATATCTTCACTCTATTCCAATGCTGCTTTATGTTTTAGGATAGAAGTGAGAAAACTTTGTGTGTAACAAGCTTGCTAGTAAATATTTTCAGCTTTGTTGGCCATTCTCTGTCACAAATACGTAACTCTTCCATATGGCACAAAAGCAGGAAGGGTGATTTCTACTGATTAGGGGTCAGTGATCTACACAGACTCTTGTTTTAAACGTATCATTTGAGTGAAAAAGATAGGCCACATAAAAACTTTGATACAGTTTCTTTGGCATAACATTTAAAAATGCATAAAAGGAAACCTTATTATGAAAACTTTTGGAGAGTTGGGTCCCCTTTCCTTGCCCTCATGAGTGACACCCCATTTCTAAACAGGGCTCTCTTTTTTCTCTTACCATAATTTGTTCACATACAGAAAGAGTCTAAGACAGATGTTACCAAGCTACAGCCCACCAGCCAAATCCAATGCCTTGTCCTTTCCTCTTATGCCATATGGGTATTGAAATGAGAAGTCTCTGTATAGGTTGTTGACCCACAGGTGAGCAGACCGTGTGTTATTTGCAGTCTCATATCCAATAGGGCCAGTAGATTGGAGTCGCTTCCACCTTCTTTTGTTTGCCATTTTTTTGTAAAAATGACATCTTTGTGAAATGGTTGCTGGAACTTTTATGTTGGCAGACCTGTTTTCCTCAGTGTTAACAGGGGTCAGGAATCAGAATTATAATCTTGTCGTCATTATCACTGTGTTGCACAAGTATATCCCTGAAACTCCATGCAGGTTGAGATAAATTCCTCCTGTGAAATGATACAATTCAGCAGGAAGCATCTGTCTTTTATATACTTAGCTTTGTGTCATACAGAGCATACTTTGTGCTGTTGTTGTATAATTATGGTATTGAGAGGTTTTACTTTGAATTTATTTTAGATACTACTAGTAATTGGATGTTTTACTAGTGCTTACTATGAAGGCTTGAGAGATCATACCATCTTAAAATTCAAGAAAATAAAAAGAATTTAAAACTAAAAATTAATCTCAAAATTGCACATTAGTTGGCTACACTATGTTGTAGAAAAACATTCATTCTATATCATACTATTTAAAAAGACTATGACATTTCACCATGTCTTTATAAAAGATGATACCAAGTGAGAAAATTATATAGCTTTTATCAAATGGCAGTGTTTTATCATGTCAAATCTGCCTTTGAGTCCATGAAGTTTCAAAAGTAAAAAAAAAATAATACAGATGAATATGAGTTTGGGGAATTAATGATCCTCAATCATTTGATATTTCCAGTTTAGATCATTTATTAGTATTTAATCTTGACTGATAAAGAAATCTGTTGACTTTAGATACGGTGATTTTAGGTTTTTTGGTTAAGCTGTATATATTTATATAGACGTTTATCTAAAGTTAAACACTCTTAGAAATGTGAATTTAAGATACCATCCTGAATTCTCTAGGTTCTTTCTTTGACCTTCAGAGTAAGGAATCGGGACTCTAACAGTCTGTCTGTGTTTCCTTCTTAATTACTTGTTGCAATTGAAGTATAAAAATATAATTGGTCCCTTCATGTATAATTTTGAAATAGGACATAAATCACCTACAGTATTGGGATCATTTGCAACGTTTCCAATAATATCTAAGAAGAGATTTCTTAAGTTATTCATGATACATATTAAAATTGGAGGCATGGAAATAAAAATGGCCCTTTGCCAAAGTTGATATACTCAGATTAGAAAAAGTAGAATAAGGGGCGCCTGGGTGGCTCAGTCGGTTGAGCGTCTGACTTCAGCTCAGGTCAGGATTTCACAGTTTGTGAGTTCGAGCCCCGCGTCAGGTTCTTTGCTGACAGCTCAGACCTGGAGACTGTTTCAGATTCTTTGTCTCCCTCTCTCTGCACCTTCCCCGCTCATGCTCTGTCTTTCTCTGTCTCTCCAAAATGAGTAAGTGTTAAAAATTTTTTTTAAAGAAAAAGTAGAATAGACATGGTAAAGAAGAAGAGAAGTTAAACTAGATGAACCTCCACCCACTCCCCACCAAAGAGCCTGCCTGATATAAATGGAATGACATAGAAAGAACTTTTATTTATTTATTTATTTATTTATTTATTTATTTATTTATTTATTTATTTATTTAAAGAGGCATTTTTTTTTTCAACGTTTATTTATTTTTGGGACAGAGAGAGACAGAGCATGAACGGGGGAGGGGCAGAGAGAGAGGGAGACACAGAATCGGAAACAGGCTCCAGGCTCTGAGCCATCAGCCCAGAGCCTGACGCAGGGCTCGAACTCACGGACCGCGAGATCGTGACCTGGCCGAAGTCGGACGTTCAACCCACTGCGCCACCCAGGCGCCCCTAGAAAGAACTTTTAGATATGATTACTACACCTCTAAAATTAGTGCTATAAAGACAAAAACAAAATCACAAATAACTAAGTGGTCCATGCACTAGGCTTTTCCAAGATGGAGCCTGTGATCAAAATGAGGCAAGAAGAACTACAGATAGTGAAGAGATGTCATGTACAGTGTTATTTTCCTCCCCAGTGTGCTGCATACAGCTTTCTTGGTTGATTTGCATTTCACTGCTCTGACTTTGTGAGAAAATAATGTACTGGAAAAAATCCTGTCTGATTTAAAAAAAAATGCTTATGGCATATAGGCATTAATCTTGAATTTACTAATTCTCTGTGAATTTGTTTTCACACGGGAACATGAAGCAGAATACATTGTACTTATCATGTGCCAAGTGCTTGTTGCGAACTCTTTGCATGCTTTGTCTCATTGAATATTAATGATAACTGCATGATGTGGACACTATTCTCATGCCCACATCACAAAGGAGGTGAAATATAGAGTCAATAACTTGCTGGAGTCTTTGAGGAAATACATAACAGTATATTAGAGACGGTTGAAAAATCCCAATTTTCAAGAAGAGGAGGAAAGTGAATTCCCTTCAGTTATATCCTTAGGGAGAAGTTCCTTTATTATTATTTCATTTTTTTTTTGCAAATTTTCCTTTAAAACTTTCTCAGAGGACTGTTACAGATGCCTGTCTAAAACTACCCCAAATCCCACACTTCAGACTTTATATCTACCTTTCATCTTTTATTTTTCTTTTGAACACTTGACCCTGTCCAACATTCTGTATAGCTCCCTTATTTATATTGTTTATTTTCTTTTCCCCCACACTAGTGAAATTCTACACAGGAGTTTTTGCTTGTCAGTACATCTTTATAGTGCATAATATAGGCACTCAATAAATAATTGTTGAATGAATGAATCAATCAGTTGATTAATCTTAGATAAAGTTCTAAAATAAATCTTTAAAAAACTTTTTGTGAGCCATTAGAAAAGAAAGTCGTGATCGTGTGGAATTCTCATTAGGTCACTAATAGTAGAATATATCAGATTAAACTTTATTTTGTTTTCCTGTAGGACCAGTATATCAGAGGACTGCTATGTCCACTGTCTACCTGGATTTAAGCAAGCATTTGATAAAATCTTTCTTATAAATTTGGGACTAAGATGGAGAAAGGCAGTTCATGGCACCAATACACAAAGTCGTAATTGATTGGCTATACTCATAAATTGACATGTTTATAGAGAGGCCTCTAGTTACTCACTAGAAGATTTGGTCTTTAGGTCTCTCCTGTTCACCATTTAAAAAATAGTATTTTATTTTATTTTATTTTATTTTATTTTATTTTATTTTATTTCATTTCATTTCATTTCATTTTATTTTATTTTATATTTTTAAAGTAAATTCCATGCCCAACGTGGGACTTGAACTCATGACCCTGACATTAGAAGTCACATGTTCCTCCAACTGAGCCAATCAGGTGCTCCTCCTGTTCACCATTTTTATCATTAATTTGGTAGTGGCATTAATGACAAAAGGAGCTAATCCACTGATGAGGCAAAACTGGAAGGAATAACTAATAATGGTCATTTAGAAAATCAGCATTCAAAAGTATTTGGTAGACTGGAGGAGAGAAGTAAATATAATAAAACTTAAAAAAAAAGAAAACATAAAATTCTAAAACATCAAGGAGAGAAGTACTAATTAATGTTGTTTGAGAAGCAGTAAAGACAGAGGTGAGAACTAGTTTAACAGCAACAGGAGATTAAGATGGTTGAAAGTTAGGTGTGAATTAGTAATATGACACAAGTCCCCAGTCTCCCAAAATATTCATTCTTTCTGGGGTTTCAGGAATATAACTGGATCTAAAACAGCAAAGGTAAATATTTTTCTCTTGGTTTGTGTTGGTTCTCACAGACCTAGAACTGTGATGTCAGTTCTGGGAAATGCACTTTAAGAAGGACATTGAAAAGCTGCAGTGTTTTAAAAACTGTCATCATTATGGAGACAAAAGTCAAAACTGTATCATGTGAAGGGTGTCTGCAGCTGTATCTCAAGCTTGTGGCCTTCAGATGTGTTTTATATGGCCTACACAGAGTTTTTTAAGAAATTTGATTTAGTATCAGACACTTCAAAATGAATATTCTTTGAAAGAATTAACAAAGTTGATAAAACCCTAGCCAGACTTATCAAAAAGAAAATAGAAAGGACCCAAGTGGATAAAATCACAAATGAAAGAGGGGAGATCACAACCAACACTACAGAAATACAAACAATTAGAATATTGTGAAAAATTATATGCCAACCAGCTGAACAATCTGGAAGAAATGGAAAAATTCCTAAAAACCCACAAACTACCAAAACTAAAACAGGAAGAAATAGAAAATTTCAACAGACCCTTAACCAGCAAAGAAATTGAATCTCTAATCAACAATCTCCCAACAAACAAGAATCCTGGGCCAGATGGTTTCCCAAGAGAATTCTACAAGGCATTTAAAGAAGAGTTAATATCTATTTTTCTCAAACTGTTCCAAAAAATAGAAATAGAAGGAAAACTTCTAAAATAATTCTATAAAGCCAGAATTACCTTGATTCCAAAATCAGACAAAGACCCTATTAAAAAGGAGAATTACAGGCCAATATCCCTGATAAACATGGATGCAAAAATTCTCAACAAGATATTAGCAAACAATTTAATCCCAAAGAATTATTCACCATGATCAAGTGGGATTTATTCCTGGACTGCAGGGCTGGTTCAATATTTGCAAATCAATCAACATGATATACCACATTAATAAAATAAAGGGTAAGAACCATATGATCCTATCAATAGATGCAGAAGAAAAAAAAACATTTGATAAAATACAGCATTCCTTCTTGATAAAAACCCTCAACAAAGTAGGGATACATGGAACATACCTCAACATCATAAAGGCCATATATGAAACATCCACAGCTAATATCATCCTCAATGAGGAAAAACTGAGAGCCTTTTCCCTGTGGTCAGGAACAAGACAAAGATGTCCACTCTAACCATTTCTACTTAACATATTATTGGAAGTATTAGTTTAGCAATGAGACAACAAAAAGAAATAAAAGTCTCCAAATCAGCAAGGAAAAGTTCAAACTATCACTATTTGCAGACAGCATGATAGTCTATGTAGAAAACTCGAAAGAGCTACCAAAAATTTGTTAAAACTAATACACGAACTCAGCCAAGTTGGAGGATATAAAAGCAATGTGCAGAAATCTGTTGCATTTCTATATACCAATAATGAAGCAGCAGATAAATAAATCAAGGAATCAATTGATCCTATTTGCAATTGCACCAAAAACTGTAAGATACTTAGGAATAAATCTGATAAAAAAGTAAAAGATCTATACTCTGAAAACTATAGAACACTTCTGAAAGATATTGAAGAGTACACATAGAAATGGAAAAGCACTCCATGCTCATGGATTGGAAGAACAAACATGGTTAGAATGTCTATACTACCCAAAACAATGTACACGTTTAATGCAGTCCCTATCAAAATCCCACCAGAATTTTTCACAGAGGTAGAAAAAACAATCCTAAAATTTGTATGGAACCACAGAAGACCCTGCATAGCCAAAGCAATCCTTAAAAAGAAAAAAGAAAAAAAACTGGAGGCATCACAATTCCAGATTTCAAGCTGTATTACAAAGCTGTAGTCATCAAGATAGTATGGTCCTACACAAAAACAGACACATAGATCAATGGAACAGAATAGAAAACCCAGAATTGCACTCATAGTTATATGGTCAACTGATCTTTGATAAAGCAGAAAGGAATATCCAATGGAAAAAAAGGCAGTCTCTTCAACAAATGGTGTTGGGAAAACTGGACAGCGACACGCAGAAGAATGAAACTGGACCATTTTCTTACACCATACACAAAAATAAATTCAAAATGGATGAAAGACTTAAATGTGAGATAGGAAACCATCAATATCCTAGAACAGAAAACAGGCAGCAACCTCTTTGACTTTGGCCACAGCAACTTCTTACTAGACACATCACTGAAGGCAAGGAAAACAAAAACAAGCATGAACTATTGGGACCTCTTCAAAATAAAAGCTTCTGCACAGTGAATCTCTCAGTTAAAAGGCAGCTTATGGAATGGGATATGATATTCATAAATGATATATCTGATAAAGAGTTAGTGTTCAAAATCTATAAAGAACTTATCAAACTCAACACCCCAAAAATAAGTAACCCAGTTAAGAAATGGGCAGAAAACACAAATAGACACTTTTCCAAAGAAGACATCTAGATGGCTAATAGACACATAAAAAGATGTTCAACATCATTCATCATTAGGGAAATACAAATCAAAACCACAGTGAGATACCATCTCACACCTGTCAGAATGGCTAAAATTAACACATGAGACATCAGGTGTTGGCAAGGATGCAGAAAAAGGGGAACCCTCTTGCACTGTTGGTGGTAATGCAAACTGGTGCAGCCACTCTGGAGAAGAGTATGGATGTTTCTCAAGAAACTAAAAATAGAACTACCCTATGGTCCAGCAATTTCACTATTAGATATTTACCCAAAGGATACAAAAATATAGTTTTGAAGGGCTACATAAACTCCAGTGTTTATAGCAGCATGTATGTATATGTGTATGTGTATATGTATGTGTATGTGCATATGTATGTGTATGTGTATATGTATATGTATGTGTATATATATGTGTACATACACATATATATACACATACACATATACATACATACATACATACACATACAATGGAATATTAGTAAGCCATCAAAAATGAAATTTTTTCATTTGCCATGACATGGATGGAGCTGGAATGTATTACACTGAACAAAATAAGTAAGTCAGAGAAAGAGAAATACTTTATGATTTCACTCATATGTGGAGAAGCAAAGCAGATGAATATATAATAAGGAGGGAAAAGAAAAGAGAAGGAAACAAACCACAAGAGACTCTTAATGATATAAAGCAAAATGTGGGTTGACAGAGGGCAGTGGGTGAGAGATGGCCTGGATGGGTGATGGGTACTAGATGTGATGAGCACTGGGTGTTGTATGTAAGTGATGAATCACTGAATTCTACTCCTAAACCAATATTGCACTAAATGTTAACCAACTAAAATTTAAAGAAAAAAATTTTTAAATGGCAAAAAAATAAAACCCTAAACAAAACAAAAACAAAAACAAAATGAGTGGTTGTTTCATTAAATACAGGTTTCTGGGTTTGCTGTTACATTCTTACATGGAAACCAACCACAAAAGTGTGTGATCACTTGTTTGTACTCCTCTCCTTCCAGTTCACTCATTTGCTTTATATCTAAAGAGCTTTCACAGGGCAGAGCAATTACACCTAATCTGTGTGACCCCAGAATGCTGAACACTGGTGGTAATTAGAACATTCTCATCCAATATATAGAATAACTTTCTCACAGTGACCTGAGACTTGCTGTGTCTTATTCTTTGGTTCATCAGTGCTGAGAAGAGTTTCTGACACAAACATGTGAATGGTGAATCACATTCCAAGAACTGCTAGAATGTAAACTATCTGAGAGCAAAGATCTTTGTCCATTTTTTTGTAGCTCTATGTAGGTACCTAAATCATACAAGCACATAGTAGGTGCTCCTTAATTATGTGTACATTCCATGAATGAAGTATTCAGGATAGAATCCTGGTATACTTGCTGTACTGTAGGAAAAATCAATTATCTATATATGTGGAAGGTCATGGAATAAGGGGAATATTGAGCTAGATGGCATTTAAAGTCATTCCAACCCTGAGAATCTACCAGGCAAGTGACATGGAATGAAATTATGCATTTTACATCAAATATTAAACATAGTAATAGTAAAGTAGAACGTGTATATTAGTAACAAACCCGACAGGCAAATCAGTTAGCCAATTATTTATTTATAGTATAGAGAATAAAATGATTTGCTGAACTTTTTAATTGCAATAATCAATTGTTTAAGATTTTTCTGATATTGACTACATTTCATATCCATATTGAGGTCTGTGTTTATTCTACTTTTTAGCTATTAATCATTCCCATGTGATGAAAATACATTTTATCCCCTAATATTTATAATCTAACTTATAAAATCCATGTTGCCTTGAGGTTTGGAGTGATTTGTTATTCCCTCCTTCAAGGAAACGAAGATAATAAATCAAACCATTGGGACCTGATTTCAATTTTCATTGTTCAGGGTGGTTATTGAAGGCAATGTTCTGAAAAATCATCTTATAACTAACCCAGAAAATAATATTTAGAGGCCAAAATGTGCCAAAGGAAAAAAAAGTATCTAGTTTTTAAATGCTTTGTTGTGAAAATTCTATGCACTTTTTATTGTGAAGCTCTAGCAATTTTACTTTTCTCAAAATCAAAAAAAGGAGAAATTACTTTATAACCTTGAAGGAAAGAAAAGTCTAAAGCCCTGATTTTGAGTGGCAGGGATGAATGTATTTAGAATGCAGTTTTGAGGGGGTGTATGCTAACTATGAAAAGCAATAGCTTATTAAATTCTGGGAAACTTTCAGTTTATTTGAAAGGAATATGGTAATTGATTTTTGCAAAATGCTATTTATAAGGGATAACATTATCCTGTGAGTATTTGGCTTCAGGACAAAGAAAATCATCACCTAATTGTGTAAAGTTTAGTGGATATTTGGTGGTCAGATTAGAGCTATGAATCATTGTTTTATACCAGATAAGGAATCATAGAGAGATTCCTGTCACAGAGTGATACCCAATAACCTTAGACTCCTATGTAGTTGTAGTGTTTATCCTCCTCCTCATCACCATCATTACCGTCACCAATACCATCACCATTATCATCATCATCACCATCCCCACCATCACTGCCATCACTGTCACCATCATCATCACCATGTGTTGAATGTACACAGCTACTATCTCTGAGAAATATTTAGCAGTGTATGAATTTGTTTTAATTAGTTTCCACAGCTTCCTCTTAGGGCATGGTGAACACATAGCTTTAACCCCAGTTTTAGAGCAAACCTTAGGTAAAATGGTGATATAGACACTATTTTATTTCAATGAGTCTTCTGCTTGTAGGTTCCCCTCTTCTTTGCACAGCATCTTATTTCTCCTTCCTTGATTTAAAGGAGAAAATCTTTATGAGTTTTTATATTAAGAAAATACATAATGGAAATCTTCAAATATGGACAAAAGCATATACCATAAATGCTCATTACCCAGCTTCAGGAATTCTAACTACACAGCCAACTCTTGTCTACTCTGTATCCCCACCCACATTTCCCTCTATTAGGATGATTTTGAAGCAAATCCAACATATGTTATTACTTTTTCTGTAACTATTTTAGTATGTACCTATAATAGATTAAAAAAATTACCTCAATAACATGAAAACAACTTTAATTTGTCTTGATAATCTCTTAATACCAAATTTGCCTGACTTTTAGAATAATATTTGGTTTGTTTGAAATGAGTTCCAAACAAGGTTAATAGATCAAAATTATTCTTAGTTTTATTTTAGACAGTAAACTTCTCTTTTCTCTCTTCTCTCTCTTTCTCTGTAATTCTTTGCTAAAAAACTGGGTCATATATCTTATAGAGTTTCTCACAGATTGGATTTTGCTGATTGTGTCCCTATGGTGTTGTTCAACATAGTCACCTGTCTCTTAAATTTTCTATAATTAGTAGTTAAATCTAAAGGCTTGATAAATGACTTACATTTCATTACTGGGGGGACATAAATATATTTTGAAATTTAGCTTTTCCTCAAATTTTTATTTAGTAGAGATGTGAGACATTAGCCATAACTATTTTTACTGCTTTCAGTGTTGTTTTACCACATCTAATTCTTTTTTCATAGTCTTAACATTTCTCCTTAGATTTCTTAAATTTTTTTTTCTTCTTGTGCCTCCTCTTTGTTCTTTCTTGTCTCTTTGAGTCTTTTCCTTCCTATTTACCCTAGGTATTGTGGAGAGAGGGAGGAGCAGAGTGATAGGAGACAAGGGGATGTGTGGGGACCGCAAGTCAGGGAAGTGATCACATCTTTTGTCTCAGAGTGCAGTAATGTTCACTAGTTGCTTCTTTGGTTTTAAAAATTCTACATTATATGAAATTGGTTTTGAATGTGGGTGATTTAGGTAACCCTAAGATAACAATCTAAGATACTCATTATATTTCCTTCTAGTTTGTTCGTGTGTGTGTGTGTGTGTGTGTGTGTGTGTGTGTGTGAGAGAGAGAGAGAGAGAGAGAGAGAGAGAGAGACAGAGAGACAGACAGAGAGACAGAGAGAGAGAGACAGAGAGACATTTTGAGAACATGCATATATATATCCAATCGGCTCTTACTTTTTTCATTTGACACAATACTATCTAAATTTCTTCAGTAAATTCCTTTTAGAAGCTACTTAGTATTACATAGATGTATTTTTAAGGTAATTTCCTCATACCTGGACAATTTTTGGTTGTCTCAATGTTTTTAGCATTAATCATGTTACAAATATCTTTATTAAAAACTTAGAGCTGCATTGCTAAGAACCTCCTTAAGTTAATTTCCAGAGAAGTGGTATAACTAGGCTAAAGGGCTTGAATGACTTTTAATGCTATTAATGCACACTTCAAACTGACTTTTCAGAAAGTTTCTTTTGTATTATCTCCTCTAATTTTAGATGTAAGCACTAGATTTTCATAGCTATTGTGAATAGTGGTGCTGTGAACATCAGTATACAAATATCTTCTTGAGATCTTGTTTTCAGTTCTTTCAGATAGATACTCAAAAGTTGGATTGTTAGATCATAAGATAGTTCTTTTTTAAATATTTCTTGGGAAGTTCACTCGTGTGAAATTTAAGAAACAAAGCAGATGAACATGTGGGATGGGGAGGAAAAAAAAAAGAGAGAGGGAAACAAACCATGAAAGAGTCTTAAATAAAGAGAACAAACTGAGGGTTAATGGAGGGAGGGGGATGGGGGATGGGCTAGATGGGGGATGGGTATTAAAGCAGGCAGCTGTTATGACGAGCATATTGTATGGTATTGGTATTGTATTACATATTACATATTGTATGTAATGTATTGGTATTGTATGTAAGTGATGAATCACTGAATTCTGTTCCTAAAACCAATATTGTACCATATGTTAACAAACTAGAATATAAATAAAATTTTTAACACAAAATAATTGTTTTGTGGAAACTCCATACTATTTTCTGAAGCAGTTATACCATTTTACTATCCCTGGAATAGTGCAGGTTTTCTTTCTGCATTTTTTCCAACACTTGTTTTGATTTTGTTTTTGTTTTTTTTATTCTTTTTTGATAGTAGTCACCCTAATGCATGTGAGGTAAAGTATCATTCTGATTTTGGTTTGTATTTTCCCAGTGATTAGTGATGTTGAACATCATTACATTTGCTTAGTGTTCATTTGCGTATTATCTTTGGAGAAATGTTTATTCAGGTTATTTGTTCATTTTTATGTGAGTCATTTGACTTTTGTTGAGTTTTAGATGTTTATATAATTTGGATATTAACCTCTTATCAGATACATTATTTGAAAATATTCTGATTTTCATTTTGCATCTTCTATAGGTCTTTTCTTTGTGGTTGCCATAGGGATTACATAAGACATTTTATACTTACAGGTATCTATTTTAAACTGATAGTTTGCATCATACACAGAAATGATACTCCATTCATCCTCCTCACTTTATTGGTTTTACAGGTTATATATTTTTATACTTTGTATCCTTTAACATAGCTTTAGTTTTTTATGCTTCAATATTTTAAATTGTGTACCAGAATTTAAAACAATTTATGTACCACAGAATTCTGTATTTGTCTAAATATTTATTTTTATATTTTACCAGAAAACTTCATATCTTCATATGACTTTGTGCTGCTGTCTAGTGTCCTTTTGCTTCAAGTTAAAGGACTCCCTTTAATAATTCTTCTAAGGCAGATCTAGTGATGATGAACTCCCTTAGATTTTGTTTATCTGGGAAATTCTTTATAGCTGCTTCATTTTGAGGGACAATTTTGCTGACTATGGCATTCTTGGTTCGCAGTGTTTTTCTTTCCGCACTTTGACTATATCATCCCACTCTCTTTTGGCCTGTGATATTTCTGCTGAGAAATTCACTGGCAATCTTATAGAGGCTCTTTTTTATGTGATGAGTCACTTTTCTCTTGCTGCTTCCAAGATTTTCTCTTTGTCTTTGACTTTTCACTACTCATTTAATGTGTCTTGAGGCTTCTTTGAGTTTCAGAGTCTTTTTTGTTCTTAAATTTGAATGTTCATTTCCTTCCTTGGTATTGGGAAATTTTTGAACATTATTTCTTCAAATAAGCTCTCTGCCCCTTTTTCCCTTTCTTCTTGTTCTGGGACTCTCATAATTTACATATAAACCCCTTAGGGTTTTCTCACTTTTAAAATTCTTTTTTTTTTCTTTTTTTCTTCTGACTTCATAATTTCAAATGACCTGTCTTTAAGTTCATTGATTCTTTGTTCTGCTTAAGTTTGCTGTTGATTTCCTCTAGTGAATTGTCCAATTCAGGTATTGCAGTTTTCAGTTCCAGAATTATTGTTTAATTCTTTTCTTTCCTTCCCCTGCTAACAAAATAGGATCTGTTTCCTTGTTCAAGGTCATCCAGGAAAGGTACAGTGCTATTTACAAAAAGTTGATTGAATCCTGTAGTTTCAGACTTTCTTTTTGATGAGAATATATGGTAGAATATTGCTGAATGAGAAATTTTCTATTCCTTTTATGAATTTTTTACAAGTTTTGATGAATGAGTTATAGGGGATGGTTTTAAAAAGACTTCAGTAATTTCTGTGTTTTCTAATCAATTTGAAATCACAGCCTATATTTGTATTATGTTCTGCGGATGTTAGAGATCTATCTGGTATCTTTGTGTTAACCTGGGGTGGAAATTATCATTTTCATATGGAATTCATTTTTGCAAGAGTGTTTTTATCAGTTTACAACTATCCATTTGAAAATGGATTATGTATTAACAATTTCATGGAGACATAGCAGTACAATATACATAGAAAAATGTCTACTGTTTGTATATAATCCTTTTGAACTATATGATTTTCAATTTATTGTGATAGTAACCTATTAAATTGTATTTTAATCCTGAAAGCATTGGCTCAATTTTCAAAAATTTTCTTGATTATACTGCAAATTCAGACACAGGGAAAGTATTTTTTCAGAACTTAATTTTGGAAGAAATGAATAATACAGGAAAGAGGAATGTAACATTGGAAGCGATACACATCTTCAGCTTGGTTTGTTTTTTTCCTGAAAATCTATGCAACTGTTTAACATTCCAACTTTTACAGAGCTTTGCCTAGCATAGGTACTCTGGAAACATGGAGTGCCTAAAATCTTTAATGTTTATTTAAAAAGTTAGGTGAAAATACATATTCTAACGAATATATATTTGAAAGAAATTTCAAATGTAGAGATATACAAAAGCAATTTGAATGATTAACATTTTGGAATTTTAAGGGAAATTCCTTTTATATGTTGCAGCCACTAAGCTATTTTGTTGTTATATATTTTATTGTTGTCTTGAGAATTTAAAGGGATACTGTAAATCTAGCACTTAGCTCAGAATAAGACTATATTAATAAAGAATGTTTCTGCTGCCAATGATTGAAATCCAATTTAAGTTAGCTAAAGCAAACAAAGGCAGTGTTTGCTTTCAATCACAGGGAAATAAAGAGATGGGGTTGGTCTTTAGCTCACATAAATTCAGGGAATCAAATTGCCAAAAGAACCTCCTATGTATCTTGTTCATCTTGTTCCCCTGAGGCTTAGCTTCATTCTATCCTATCACAGGCCAATTTCTTCTAATGGTTGGGAGACATGACACAGATTCTTCCAGAGTTCATTTTGCCTTTCACCATCAATGGTTAGGAATAGGTTTCCATGCCTCCAGTTCAGCAAGATATGAATCTCCAAAAGGGTTTTGTTTCTCCCTCCTTGGGTCACAAGTACATGCTTATAACTATGGTGTGGGAGGATTTAGATTGGTAACCCTAGCTGAACCACACAGTTCAGAGTAGGGGAACTATAGTAGTCCCAGGAGGAGCATGGAGGTATAGTCTTAAGGGAGGACAAAGCAGCCACATTAAGGAGTGATGCAAAGTGTCACTGAAAAGTGAATGTTAAATAGATGTCAAATTTCTGTTATAGCAGAAGTCATAAAGTTTGGGAGTCCTTGAATTAACAAAATGGGGATGATAAATGACTTCATTAGATAGGGAAAGAAGTGAAGGGAGAAATCCCAGCCATCACAGTCATTCCTGCCTCTCCTTTCATAATTCAAAATTTGCCCCAAAAGGAAGGACAAGAGAACATATATGCTAGAGATAGAATAAAGGTACGCAAAGATATCTGTGTCCTAAATCCTCACAACATGTGAATATGTTTCTTTTTTTTAATGTTTATTTTTGAGAGAGAGAGAGAGAGAGAGAGAGAGAGTGACAGAGTGTGAACAGAGCGTGAACAGGGAGAAAGAGGGAGGCACAGAATTCAAAGCAGGTTCCAGGCTCTTAGCTGTCAGCACAGAACCCAACATGGGGCTCAAAATCACAGACTACGAGATCATGACCTGAGCTGAAGTCAGATGCTTAACTGACTAAGCCACCCAGGAGCCCCTACAACATGTGAATATGTTTCTTACATTGCAAAAGGTAACAGTTGTTAACCTAACTTATATGAATACCTATAAACACAACACTATTAATACCAATGTCTAATGCTGTTTTCTAATTTCCTACTTTCTTCTTTTTAAATGTTTATTTATCTTTGAGAGTGAGAGAGACAGAGCATGAGCAAGGTGAGGGCAGAGAGAGAGGGAGACACAGAATCTGAAGCAGGCTTCAGACTTTGAGCTGTCAGCACAGAACCTGATGCAGGGTTCAAGCCCATAAACTGTGAGATCATGACCTGAGCTGAAGTCAGATGCTCAATTGGCTGAGCCACACAGATGTTCCCCTCATTTCCTACTTTCTTGAAGTTGAAGGAATAGAGTCAGGTTTATCTATTTTCTTCACTGATTCTTCCAACAAGGTTTATTTAGCATATGTTTTATCCCAGGCACTGGCTGCGTGCTGGAGGCATTCCTGTCCTTCCAGATGTGTCCAAGCTAATGAAGGGACTAGACACATAAATCATTTCACTATAGTTGGCAGACTGATGTCTGACTTAAGGTAATAAAAGGTTGAGTTATTTGTTTTCATAGTCTTGGATAATACTTTAAACATGTTGAGGAGGAGGTCACTGACACAGAAAATGACCATCAATTGACCCACAAGTCAGATCTATGCAGTTGAAGGTTTCTCCTCCATGCCCCTGTCCTTAGAATGTATGTTCTGCCCACCATTCCCACAGTGGAAGGTATTTTCAAGGACATAACATTGAGGGAACAATGTGTTCTTAAGACTCTCAGTTGTGACTGAACTCAGCTAAGACCTCTTTATAAACTTTTAAGATTCTTGTGGCTGGATAAAGAGATCTACTTTTTTTGCAGCCACCCAAGACAAGACTTTTATGTAAGTTCCCTTGCTTATTAAACCTTCCATTTGCCAATCTGGAGTAGACTCTTTGGTCTTTCCTTACTCTCTGTGTACAAGGGACAGTTTCAAGTTTCACCCAGGAAGCTCCTGAGGTTTTGAAGCAATAATTAGCAAAGCAGCCAGAAGACTCAATAAATGGGTCTTAGGAAGGAGGCATCTATAGGGGAAATCTTAAGTTGGTCATCAATCTTCGTTTGGGGAGAACTGGCCCATATTTAGATGTTTGTGGGCTACCACATGAATATGGGAATACCCTAAAAATGCTCTATGGTTTGGCATACTTGTTTGAGGACTCATGCATAGTGCTCTGCATCAGTGAAGGGAAATGACTGGGTGCCACAGTGGTCCAGTCCCTATGGTGGATAGTTCATTTGGTCACTGATCCCAATTAGGGGCTGAAGCTCCTGTTAGCAAGTCAGAAGAATTGCTGAGGTAAGAGAAGGACATTCAGGTGTGTACTACTCTGCTAGCTTTAGGGCTGGAGGACAAGGTGGGAGAGCAGAATGATAAGTTGGAGTCCTTGAGGTTCCATTTTGCAAAACTGAGGTGGGGCACAAGCTGCTTAGAATTAAGGTCTTAGCACTTGTGACAAAACCTGGTTAGGATGCTAAAAGATGGAATTAATAGAAAAGTGAGAGGAGCAAGGAGGAGGATGTTGTGGCAAGTGACAATGAAACCGACCGAAAACCCCATGTGTCTGACCCCTAATACTAAGAACAGCAACAACCCTAGCTACAACTCCAGCTAGCAGGGCAACCCTTAGTTCAGGAAACATTCATGATGAGAGAGCATGCCCACTGAGCTTATTGATAGAGCTGCCAAGTTTCAGCAAAAGGCCAGGGGAAGTATCCAGGCATGGTTTGTAGGGCTATGAGACTGGGGGAGGGTGTGCAGGGGATAGCTTCTGGAGTTCTCTGGCTAAGCAGGAGGCAGAGAAAATGAGCAACATCATCATATACCCTTTTCTCCAGCAGCAGCTCCTTCCTGGTGTTTGGGGTGTTTAAGGAACTCACTTCCTTACAGATATAATTGTTCTTGTCTACAGGCATTCTTGACCCAATGATGGGGCTCTCCCTGGTCACACGAAACATTAGAAATCTATAGAGAAGATAAAATAAATTGTTATGAAGGAGTTGGGAATGAGACAGGCCCTCTGTGTCCTTGTCTTTGAAGGCTTTTATTGGTGCATATTCACTGCAGGAATGAAAGCTAAGATACTCTAGGCACCTAGTATGAGATGCTGATACTTAGTCTGAGCCTAATCATGAGACATGACATTTATGATGTCAGATGATCTATTGCTGATCTGGGGAAAACTGACAAATTCTGAGAATGAGTACGGGTTATTGGAAAGACCTGAAATGGAACAGGAACTCACAAATGGCTATCTCAGGCTGCTGTAAAGGTCCCAGTAAACGTAGTCCAGAAATAATATGGTTTAACCACATGCTGCTGGGACTGCACCTACCATCCCTGATGCTCTGTCTGCTTGAGCAGAGGCCTCAGGGATACATTCCTATCTATGTAGGTGAATCACAAGCCCCAGATAAAAGATGAAAGCCAATATTACATCCAGGTGAGGGCCATTAGAGACAATTGGAGCCTCCCATGGAGCTCCTCACTGGTCTTTCAGAAATATAAGTGATTGCTCCAGTTGATACCGGAGCTGAGTGTACTCTCATACATGGTGACCCTCAGAAATCTTCTGCCCCCTCAGTGCCATCAGTGGTTATGGGGGACAAATGGCTAGGGTGAGGAAGGTCCTTTTGACACTGTAAATTGGGTATTCACACCTGTAAGAATATGAGATTTTTATCTCTCTAATATGAGGGAACATATTGGCTATTAACATCCTACAAAACCAAATCTATAACCTCTGTTGGTGAATTATGTCTCTGGGTTAGAATAATGAAACCTGTGCTGAAGGGAAACACCAACGAAGAACCAGTCAACCCTTGTGAAGAGTGGTAACAGTCACACAATATAAATTGAGTGGGTGGCATAAGGAAATAGGACAAACTATTCAAGAGCTGCATTGAGAGGGTATTGTATTCCCTGCCCATAGTGCTTCCAACAGTCTGGTATGGATGATAAAAAAGCCAGATGGCTCATGGTAGATGACCATGACCTATGCAGAATTGGACAAGGTGGTACTCCCTCATCTATGGGGCTATGCCCAACATTGCCATTATCTTAGATACTTGGGCCACAGTCCTGGGAGTGTATCATGCTGTACTCGACTGAGCAAATTTCTTTTCAGTATACTCCTGGCCACCAAGTCATAAGATCAATATATCTCTGTATGGCAGAGGCAACAGTGGACTTTTAAAGTGTTTTTCCAAAGCTATCTGCGTGGTGCCACAATATGTCATGGGATGGTAGCTTGAGATCTGTCTCTTTTCTCCTTCCCCACATTTGAAAAATGGGTTCTTTACACTTATGATGATATCGTGTTAAGATGTGAAGACTTGCCTCTGCTGCAGGACCTCTGCAGATTTTGCTGGAACATCTGCAAGGGAGAGGATGAGCAGCGAACCCACAGAAAATTTAAGGCCCAGACACTGCTGTAAAGTTTTGGGAATTGTGTTGTTGGGTAAGTTGCACATTGTCCCAAAAGCTGTGATTAATGAGGTATGAGTGTATCCTACTCCTAAGAACCTGAAAAATATTTTGTATGGATTTTGTGGTTTCATAGGACTTTTATTCCTCACCTGGCACAGTGATTCTGTCCCTCAGACTGCCTGATAAAGAAAGAGCACATATGTTACTGGCGATCAGAGCACCAAGCTGCCTTTGAAAATACAAAAGTACTAGTGAAGTAGATTAAAGCTCTGGGCATCTCCCAAGCAAAGATACCATTTGAATTAGATATGTCTGTGACTCCAGAAGGTGTGGGTTTGACACTGTGGCAGAGACAACAAGAAGAGAGAGTGTCCCCTGGATTTTGGTCCCACTTCTGAAGGCAACAGAAATAGCCCCATAGAGCAACAGCTCCTAGGATTGTATGTAGTATTCCTCTAGGTTGAGCCTCTCATGAAGAAAAAGTATATCATGGTGAGAACTCCCTTTCTTCTAAAGGGGTGGGTTGAAAATATGTCCTATCCACCCACCTTTGCCATGGTTCAAACTCCCACAGTGAGTAAGTGGCAAGACTTTTTGTAACAGAATGATACCTGGACTGATAGCTCGCTCTCACTAGAAATATGTGTGCTCCTAAGTCCAGTGGAGTATGTGGATCCTTTAAATGCCTCTACCCCTATTCTTGTGATGGCCAATAAAAAGGGGGTGGGGGAAATTCTGCTAATGCCTGATACAAAGATGGACAACCCACCCACATGGGCTACAGTAACTATTCAGCCCAACACTGACACCATCTGGATGAAAATGGGAACAAGTCCAGAAGCCAGTGGGCTAAACTAATAGTGATTTGGCTGGTGATCGCTTATGATCCCTAACCTTTAACCCTTTGCACAAGCAGTTGGGCTATTATAAAGGGATTAACCCTACAGCATGGACAGTGAGAAGCCAAGAAGTAGATGATTATTATTAAGCCCTTTTAGGGTCAGGTTATGTGGAAAGATATTTGGGCTCTTCTACAAGAGCCTGTGGTAGTATTCAAGGTCTTTCACCTTATGGCTCAAGGCAATGACAACCCCTGGCAGTCCAGAAGCTGATGCCCTAGCTTAGGGTACAAACTTCAGCATCTGACCCTTTAGTAGATATAGTGGATTGAGTCATAGAAAGAGCAGCCACTATAGCACCGGGGTGATTGCATTTTGCCAAGGATGTCAGATTACCTTTGGAATACAGCAACTTAGTTATGCACTAACACCTTGTCCTGTGTGTCCTAGATAATGCCTAAGGCAACTGCCAATGAATGTTGAACCATGCACAGAAGTTCCCATTCAGTGAGGGATTGGCAAAGTGATTATATTGGCCGCCTCCTCCAAGAAAAGGTTTTCATTATGCGTTGGTTGTATGGACACTGTGTCTAGCCTAACCCAAGCTTTCCTCTGCTGCTGTACAAACCACGATGTCAGTATTAGGGGATTAGAGAAGCTCAGTGGATACCATCATTGAATAGACAGTTATCAGGGGTCACTTTTCCAAGGTGATGATGTGGAACATGATACTGAATGGAGGTTCAACCCCCAGCAGTACAGTTGGTATAAAGGAAAAATGGAATATTAAAGCAGCAATTAAATTACTAACCGGTAAAACCACTTTGTCTGGGTGGATTAAAGTACTGTCCCAGGCTTTAAAACATTTGAATTACCAACTGTAGGGCCTATTGCCCCATCTGCCTGACGGGGGACCCTTGTGAAAACACCTAATACTGTACATTTATGACAGTTGTGGGAGACAGCTATTGCCCTGACTCTCATCAAGGATCAACATTCTGTGCTGCTAAGGACAGCAACCCTCATCATGCCTGACAAAGGTGTATTCTACTGGAATTTGCAATGGAATATCCTACAAGGATGGGTGAGTTGCTCTGACCTTTGAGTGAGGAGGAGCTACATAAGATCAACTGGTACTCCTATTGTCCTGCTGCAAGCTGAATCTCTTGAAATGCATTATAATGGGAATGGAACACATACCATTTAAAGAAATAAAAAGATGGAAATCCTGGGTCGGTGCATCCTGTTCCTAGTCTATTTCTTCTTACCTAACAGTGCTGTCTTCCACTGGCCTACATGTAGGGTAAGCACAACCATTTCAAATTCCTGAAGCTGCAGCCACATTAACATCTAATGATCAGGGCACAAATGTAATTCTTATACAAGGTGAATATTTTCCCATACAATTTCCTACTAAATATCTGTCTTTTCAACCTTGCACTTTTGTTTCTTTGGATGTCTGGTCACAAGATGGACACCTGATGGAAATACGTTCCTTCTATTGGCCCACTTGTATGCCTGGCAAAGGAATCAACCCAACTTTTGGGTATGTGGGCAACTGCCCCTCTCTAGCTTGTTAGGATTATTATGGTGGGTATACCCGCTCTAGAACAGGGATTGAAGGGACTTAAAGCAGTATATTAAGGAAGAACAACCTAGGTTTCTTACTTATAATTCATCTGATATTACTAATACTGATCCAAAATCCTGGCCTGTGGCACACATTATCAATAACACTGGGCATGGGTATTCTTTTTGTTAATCATTCAAACTGTATAGACAGCCTATCAGACTCTTGACTGGAAGGGTCCTAAAAACACCACCATCAAAGCCATGGATGCCTGTACTCAGATTTGGGATAGGTTAATTTGGCTCACCCTGGTTTAGGGACATTAGGCACCCCTACGTTGGGAAAAGAAATAGCACTCTACACAGAACCAACCCAATTATTTCAGGGATATAGGATGGGTATTACCAAAGCTGTGTAATTACTCTGTCACATTAAAGGATAGTGACTGGTTTGGCACTGACTAATCATGAAGCAAAGGTGTTTTTGGATATCCCTCATTGAGACCCAATGGTTGTATGGCACAATCTTTGTGGCTTCCACGTTAGTGGTTGGGCTGCTGCACACTGGTTTTCCGTGGCCACAGGGGATAATCCACACCACAGTAACAAAAATTGCCAACCTCTGTCTCCTCCAGGCCAGATGGGCACATTCTGTTTTCCACCTGTATGATCATTTGGCTGCTGTCTTTGTCCTCTCCATTGGCCCAGAAGACATTATATAACACACACAAAAACCCTTATTAAATTTACCAAATATGACTTAAATGATGGTCACAAGGTCTGGTTTTTGTGAACACTGAACTATCTCTAATGAGGAAAGCTGTCCTCCAAAATAGAATGGACATTATTACTGCCTACTAAGGAGGCACCTGTGCCATTATCTAAACAAAATCTGTGTTTATATCTGATTGGCCTACCAATGTATCATCTTTATTAAATCACATGAGGACACAAGTAAATGCTCTGAGTGATCAGACCCCCAGTCTAGAGGACTTAATAGATCAGTGGTTTGGATAATGGGACTCTTGACAGAAAAACTTATTTTGGGAATCATCTTAATGTGTGTCTTCTCTTGGACGTGCCAAATTGCTGCTATGTGATCTGCCCCCAGTGCAGCTGCCGCCAAAAGGCTGCCTCCCTCAGAGGGGAACCCCTTAATGACTGCTCAGGGCTCATTGTGGAAGAGGGTGTGAGAGGTTATGACAGCCACCCCACCGGTGCAGTGTCCCAGGAGGTCATGGGAAGGTCGTGACCTCCAGCTGACCTGCTGGCTGGATCCGGGCACTCAGAGGCTCCTCACCCCCATGGGTCCTGGGAATGTACCTTCCACACATGCTTTCCACAGCAGGAGCTGACTTTAAGGGCGCAACCTTGAGGGAGCAATGTGCTGTTGACAACTTCGGGGTGTCTGTGACCGAGCTCAGGTGAGGTGTCTGCATAAACTCGAGATTGTGACGGCTGCTGGCAGCGCTCACCACCCACCTCCTGTAACTTCCCGGGCTGGGTCTGCCTGTGTCCTGCTAACTGGGGAGGACCTGTGTCTCCCGCTTCTCTCTCCCTGCCCTCTTTGTGAGTGGGGACAGTTTCAGATTCACCCAGGAAGCTCCTGAGGTTTTCAACCAGCAGTATGTCAGATGTGGAGAAAGACTGGAAAAAGAGTACCTTAGGGCATTGCTAAGATGTAAGAGACAGAGGATCCCCCAACCAAACATTTTGGGGAAGTAGAATCGTAGAGCTCAGTTTGCCTCAGAAAGTCTGACTCTTCTACTTGCGTTAGAAACCTCTTTCACTCGCAAAAGTGTCACCCTACCTCTGTATCCCCAAAGGGCCCTAACTTCTGTGCAGCTGTCATTCTACTGGCTATTGTCTATTTATGTTTCTCCCTAAATGAATATCAGCACTTAAGGGGGAGGAAGTTCCTCACTCAACTGTATTTCACTCAACTCCCTACACAAACATGGAAGGTAGTAGAGACTTCATCAGTTCTTAATTCAAGAATTTAACTAGGAAAGGATGATGTCATGATTAAGATAAATTGAACTCAAAGAATAGAGATGTGATTCTACATATAACACTAGCTGTAATATGGAAACCTCCAATTTTAATGGCTTCCCAGATGGAAAAATTATGTGTGGCTCGTGTAGCCCACATTAAATGTTTTTGATTGTCAAGTGACTCTCCTATGAAGAGGGATTTAGGAACCGTGACTTCCATCTTTTGTCTCCACCATCTTCAGTATATGGCAAGAGATTACAGATGGTGAGACAAAGGAAGGGTTATTCTCACAGTTTTTATGGGCCGGATGTGAAAGTGGCATACATTTCCTTGGCTTGTGTAAACTGTTGCATGTCATATAACACATCGATACCTCTACAACTACCTGCAACCCAGTCTAGAAATGTGATGTAGCTGTGTGCCCAGAAAAAAACATTCTGTCCTCCAATGCCACTGTGTATACATTTTACAGTAATTTCTCTTTAGAAAACTTCATTTTTATATACACAAATGAAACAAATATCAAAAACTATGAGATTATCAGCAATCATAGCAATTTATTTAACACCAGTTATGTGTAGATCCCCATTCTTAGGGCTTTGCAAACTGATTTGCCATCTACAAAGATGGCATCCATCTTTCCATCTACAAAGGATGGAAAAAGAGAACAAAGAAATTAATTAAATACTCTTCACAGAAGCTGAAGAAAACAAAGAAGAAAATAATAAAATGATAATAATAACAACATATTTAATGTTCACTCAGTTATTATAAGTCTTAATTATTATGGGCTTGTTTTCTTTAGGTATGCCTTTCAGAGACATATTTGTCCTAACAGTGAAAAGAATTATTTCAAAGTTATTTTTTAAATCTATTCCAAATAAATTGTTTAATTACCAAAGGGAATTTCATTTTATTACAACTTAACAGGTTTGCATTAAACTCATTCAAACATTGTAGTGTTTTTTCTCTTTTGATATTGTATATCTTAAAGCTAAGTAAGTGATATTTCTGAGTTGAATCAATAACAAGGTAAATATTATTTTATTACTGAGACTTTCACTATACTTTTTAATCCCTAAATATTACATTTTTGATGGAAAATATAAGAGGTGGTAATAAAAATATGAAAATCACCACCAATACTGTCACTCAGAAAAAGCCATTTTAGAAAATTGGGATATATATGTCCATAATTTTTCTATGAACACAATATGTTAAATTTTTATTGTTTTGTTTGAGCCTGTTTTACAAAAATAATATCACTTTGTAATCTGTTTTTCTTAGTCAATGTTATATCATAACCATAATCACATATGCTTGTGCCTTAACCACCTCCTAGTATTTCATAATATGATAAATCAAAATTTATTAAGCCAATCCTTCAGTACAACAATTACATCACATCCAGTTGTTCATTATTATACATAAGCTGGAGTGAACATCTTTGTACTTGGATCTTTGCCATTCTTATTGGACTATGTCTAAAATGCAAAATTATTGCTTCCAAGTTTTAGTATGCATAGGAATCATCCTTGAGACTGATTGAGACTCCCAGGCCCTAGTCATAGAGATTCTCATTATGCAGATCTGGAACAGGGCCTGGGAATCTGAAGTTTAACAGGCACTGTCTCTGATTTTCATGCAGGGGGTTTGAGCACCACATTTTAAGAAGTGATTGCTTAGAGATATTATAAATACTATCTTATCCCTTCAGCCTTTGCAAAAATGCCATTTTCCAGCAATAAGATATATGTTGTCCCAGTAGTCGGTTTTACATTGCTTTCCAGAATAAGGCCACTTAATCTCCTGTCTTCTACCAGATAAAGTTGTTCTTTTTATTTTTGAAAGATCATTGATGCACATGGATCTGGAATTTTTAAAAAACCATTTGTCATATTGTTTTTGAATGGAAATGTTAGGATACAGGCATACACTGTTTTATCATTTTTATTGTCAAGATAAAAACACCACTTTATTTTTAATATAGGTTGTTCTCTCAAAAGAGGTTACCTCTTGAGGTGGTTTTATCTAAAAGACAATGTCACAAACATTAAGTCTTTAATCAGATAGCCTGGATTATATAAAGTGTTTTTGCAGTAGCAATGCTATTATCAGAGTGGGCAGTTTAGCACTTATAAAAATATATTAGCTTTGGCCAGTTGCATTCAGTGTTCAGCTCTGCTAGACTCCTCCTTTGTTCTTTTCTGTGTTCATCCTGAAGAAGGGTATCTATACACTTCAGTCATTAACTTCTTGAGAAATGTGTAAGGCAGATTATGACCTGTTAGCAATCCCAGAATGTGGATTCATTCTGCACTTGTGTCCTTAGATGAACACACAGAACTTCACAAACACACAGAGGCTCACTTTCTTAATCTAAAAGCTAAGAATGGGGGCTCCTGGGTGGCTTGGTCGGTTAAGTGTTCGACTTCGGCTCAGGTCATGATCTTGCGGTCCGTGAGTTCGAGCCCCACGTCGGGCTATGTGCTGACAGCTCAGAGCCTGGAGCCTGTTTCAGATTCTGTGTCTCCCTCTCTCTCTGCCCCTCCCCTGTTCATGCTCTGTCTCTCTCTGTCTCAAAAATAAATAAACGTTAAAAAAAATTAAAAAAAAATAAAAGCTAAGAATGTTACATGTATACCTTTTCTCTTTGTTTTCTGTTATCGCCGTCTCCCTAAACATTGATTTTGCCATTGGCGATTTAAAATCAGAGTATTCAAAACTGAAAGTGGTCTTAAGGGTCATTTTGTACAACTTCTCAATTTTATGTCTAAGGAAATTAAAGCCCGACAGCTTCAGTGACTTCTGAGCAGCATAAAAGTAATTAATGGCAAAGTTGGGCCAGGAAACTCTATCTCCTGATTTAATCAACAAGGATTATTATTTTTTTTAATTTTTTTTAACGTTTATTTATTTTTGAGACAGAGAGAGACAGAGCATGAACGGGGGAGGGTCAGAGAGAGGGAGACACAGAATCTGAAACAGGCTCCAGGCTCTGAGCTGTCAGCACAGAGCCCGACGCGGGGCTTGAGCTCACAGACCGCGAGATCATGACCTGAGCCGAAGTCGGCTGCTTAACCAACTGAGCCACCCAGGCACCCCAACATGGGTTATTATTAATAGGCTGTCCTGATTTCAGTTCTGTTGTTGTTGTTGTTACTATTACTATTATTTTAATGAAAATGTGAGGCTTATTAAATTTTGGTCGATGAGTATATATGTTCTTTTCTGGTAGTCTGCACCCTGCCATATCATACTTGTTAGAAGTAGTAAAACACAGTTGTTAGTAGTTGCACCTTTAACTGAAAGAGATTTGGTTTTGGATCTTGACTTGTAGGGTATTCAACCATCCTAGTTTGGGACTGGGGGGGTTTCTGCAGACATGGAACTTACAATGCCAGGCAAACTGGAAGGGTTATCCTACTAATCATATGGCTGAAGGTATGCTGTTTTATAGGTCTCTGTTTCTTTATGTGTAAAATGGGAAAAGTAATAGGACCCAACTCAGAAAATTTCAATAAAATTTATATGAGTTGGTATATGTAAAACACAGTACCATTTAATAAGGAGTCAATAAATATTGGTCATTGTTATTATTAAATTTGTTCTCTGTTTTGCTGAGTTATAATTGACATACAGTATATAAGTATATAAGTTTAACAACATTGTGATTTGACTTACAAATGTGAAATCATGACCACAATAAGTTTAGTTAACAGGCATCATTTCAAATAGATACTAAAAGGAAAAGAAAAAAAAATCCTCATAATGAACTCTTAGGATTTACTCTCAACAACTTTCATATGTATATATATATATCAATATCAACTAAACTCACCACATTGTACATTATATCCCTAGTACTTACTTATAATTGCAAGTTTGTTCATTTTGATTGCTTTCATTCAATTTCCCCTCACTGCACTCCTGCTTCTGGTAACCACAAATCTGACCTCTGTTTTCTATGAGTTTTTTTTTTTTTCTCTTAGATTCTACATACAGGTGAGATCATACAGAATTTGTTTTTTTCTGACATATTTCACTTAGCATAATGCTTTCAAGGTGCATCTATGTTGTTAGAAATGGCAAGACTGCCTCCTTTGTAAGGCCATTATTATTATTAATGTTGTTCTGCAAAGCAAGTAGAGTCCTCAAAGCACAGATTTGCAGAATCTGGATCTTCATATCTAGGTTTGAAACAAATGAACTTTGATTTTAGCTTAGACATTTTCCTGACCTTCTTGTTGTCCTTATTTTATTCTACTTACGCATAAAATTAGATAATAAAATCCATGGGTGAACAGAATACGCTATTGCCTATCTTTTCACATTTTTCAAGGTCTAAACCAGAAACAGACAAATTCTCTATATGGAAATGATATGGATAAATAAAGTAGCAAGGGCAGTATAGTGCTCTGAAAATATAAAGGAAATTAGCTTGGATTATAATAATACTAGCTGCCATTTTGTTGAGTGCAAACTGCGCTAGTTATTGGTGCTTTAAATACTTCGTATCTCTGGTCCAGACAATAACTTTGAGTGGTAAAAATCATTATCCTCTGTGTTCAAAAGGACAATGGACCTTACTTATCTAAAGGTATTAGTATAATAAGAAGCGCAACAGAAACTCTAAATTAGGGGTGGGCTCTCCAAAGTCAAGTTTTAAAAATGTTTATTTATTTTTGAGTGAGACAGAGAGACAGAGTGAGCTGGTGAAGGGCACAGAGAGAGAGGAACAGAGGATCTGATGTAGGCTCTGTGCTGACAGCACATTGCCCATGCAGGGCTTGAACTCAAACCATGAAATCACGACCTAAGCTGAAGTCGGATGCTTAACCGACTGAACTACCCAGGCACATCTTCAAAGTAAATTATTAAAACACATTTTTAAAGTTTGTTTATTTATTTTGAGAGAAAGAGATAGGTAGGGAGAGAGCACAAGTGGGGGAGGAACCGAGAGAAAGGAAGAGAAAAATAATCCCAAGCAGGCTCCACTCTGTCAGTGCAGAGCCCACTGTGGGCCTTGAGCTCACGAACAGTGAGATCATGACCTGAGCCAAAATCAAGAGTCGCATGCTACACTGACTCAGCCACCCAGGTGCCTCCAAAGTCCATTTTTAACATATAATGGACAGCCTAAATTTTGGAAAAGTACTTTGATTCCCAGGAAGAGTTTCTTTACCTGTAAAACTCAGAAGGAAACAAAACTGCTGTTTATGATTGTGTTTCACATTGCAGGTAGTGAGCAATATACTTTATTATGTTTCTAATAAAGAAACAGAAAACACAGGGAGATTCAGCAGTACTCTAAGAATATGATAGGAGAATGTGGCAACACAAAGACTCTAGAACCCAGCATGTTATCTGGTAACAGTCGGTGATTTTGTCATTCTGAATACATGGATATAATAAACATTGCTCGAGTAGACTTTCCAACCACTGGGAATTGCTCATGGAACATTATATTTTTTCCAACTAGCATCAAAATAATAAGTTTTCTACTTTATTCTAAGCTTGATTTGCCTCTGCATATGGATAATAAGGATCTAATTTGCAAAATTCAGCTATGATCTGTTGGGCTCTCAGCATTCCTTTTCATGTCCTTTTTTTAATTCCCCTTAAAAAATCTTACTATAAAACTTTGCATAGAATATTTATCCAAGTGACACATAACATGTGAAAATATGTGTTATAACTATGGCCCTAAGTATGAAAAGAAAAAGAATATAACTTATTTTCTCCCTTGTTCTTCATAGGCATGTATGTATACCTATGTCATATGTGAAGATATGTATATATTAATTTTCTATAAGTCATCTTTTATAAGGTAGAAAACTATTTTGACTTGCCCTTGATTTTATAGAATTCATGCACGGAGTTAATGAATTCTAATATTATTGGAGATCAGTTAACTGCAACCACTGATCCTTATCTAAATATATTGATGAACAAATTTATTCTTTTGAAAATAAATCTAGATTTCAGTTATTAGTTCTGATCTTTTCATAAAATATTTCTGTTAGTATTGTTGCTTCATTGTTTTATATATATATATATATATATACATACATACATATATATATACACACACACACAAAATAAATGTTATATATATAACAAAATAAATGTTATATATATATACACACACAGAATAAAATACAAATTATATATATATATAATAAAATAAAATAAATATATTTTTTCATATATAATTTCCCTTAATTTCTCTCTCCAAAAGTGTAAAGCCATCATTATTGAGTACTGTACTGTCTTCACCTTTTGCCTTAGGCTTCTGAGGAAACACTGCATTCCAGTAATGAAGAGGAAGACCCTTTCCGAGGAATGGAACCCTATCTTGTACGGAGACTTTCTTGCCGCAATGTTCAGCTTCCCCCTCTTGCCTTCAGACAGTTGGAACAAGCAGACTTGAAAAGTGAATCAGAGAACATTCCCAGACCGACCAGCCTCCCTCTGAAGATTCTACCACTGATTGCTATCACTTCTGCAGACTCCAGTGGGTGAGTGCCTCTGGGCAACATTTTCCCATTTTATATTTTGGATGGTGATTGTTATCTTTGGTCTTTTGAGATTTTGTGGCTCATTGCCTGATTTGATTGGGAGGAAAATGTCTCTACCTCTACAGGAGAAGCTGTTTTAGTCAAACGGTTTTACACAGAGGAGTTGAACAGGTATTGGTGAATGAGAATAAACATCTAAGAAAGGAGACTTGGACTTGGAAAATTAATATTGGTCATATGTGATTTAATAAAAAAAATTCTTAATACATGAGAACTAATTAACACATTAATACACAGGCGTACATATCTGGAAAGAGTAGGTCATGTTCACTGGTACAAAATGAATTTTGAATCAAGAATAGATTGTCATGTAATAAGAATCCAAGGAAATAAGCAATTATTTTCAGGAGGCTAGTAATTTGGCCTTTGACACATCAAGGTGTTGCTTACCAGAATACTGTTTCAGTTCCCAAAAGGAGGTGGTTTTATATAGTGTTAGTTATGGAAGGATCACGCACAGTCACTGTCTCCATCATTCAATAACTTTTGTATTGCTGACTTTGCAGAATAGTTGTGTTTTTGTTCTTCTCTGCTCTTTAGCAATGGAGGTTTTACTCTTTAAGAGCAATGTAGCCAGGTAAACATTGAGAACGAAAGTATGCATAATGGGCACATCCATTCTTTGCTGTTTTGGTCAGCTGCATTTTTAAGAAGATTGAATAGGAAAGAAAGGAAGAAGCCAGTGGCCCATATTTGGAAAGACTCTAGAGCATTCGCTAAGATTATGAGAACAAAGCAATTTGTTAGGTGACAAATGTGATTCTTCCCCATTCTCCGCCAAATTGAAGGCATGTCTAGGAAAGTTGCTTCTGGATTTTCCTAGAAGTTGTTAGAAAAGTTGTAATTAGAAGAAATTTTGCTAGTAACTGCCCTCTGTGATACTGAGTTTAGTTTGAATTGTTACAGACCAGTTCAAAGGACTTGTGTTACTAAAAGCTATGAAGAAATTACTACTAGGTAAGTAAGAATATACCAAATTCTTAAAGAAATGGAAAGTGGAAATATGTGTCTAGTTGTCTTTGGTTTTTGTTTTTGATGAACCATGTATGTAAGGAAGATTGTACACTCATTGATCAAACACACTGAAGCAGTTGGGAATTTTATATGGCAGCTTGACCTGAACATTGAAAAATACTGTCTCAAAAAACTGATTTCCCCTCTCTTTGGGATCAAAGATGAACTACTACTGTTCACCTGTGTATAGGGCAGGATTCCCAGATATCAGGGATTGAGTCAGGGGTCACCAAGACTTCCCCTAGATTCCATGATTTGCTAGATGAGCTCGCAGGACTCAGCCAATAGTCCTATTCATGGCTGAGATTTATTACAGCCAAAGAACACAAAGCAAAATCAGCAAAGAGAAAGGCACATGGGGCAAAATCTGGAGGAAAGCAGCCGGAAGCTTCCTAGAGTCTCCAATTATAGTAGAGTCGGACAGGATGCCCTTAATTCCTCTAGAAGTGAGCTGTGACAACACCTGTGAAATGTGTCACCGGAAAAGTCTTATACCAGAAAAACCTCTCAAAGACTTGGTGCTTGTATGAGGAATGTGAAACGGTGCAACTCACAGAAAGATAAGGGGGTTGCCAGGGGCTAAGGGTAGGGAAATGGGAAATTGCTATTCAATGCATCATTTCAATTATGCAAAATGAATCAGCTCTAGAGATCTGTATCATTATGCCTATAATGAACAACATTGTGTTGTGCGCTTAAAAATTGGTCAGGGGATATCTCATGCTAAATGTTCTTACCACAATTTAAAAAAAAGCAAGATAAAAACCCAGGAAATAAAAAATAGACTCAGTGACCAGAATTTTTACTGGGGGCTGGTCACTTAGGCACCCTCTATCCAGCCTATGCCTAAATTTCAGATTCCCAGAGGGAAAGCAGTTGTTCAGCACAAACCACTTTTTTTTTCTCTTTTAGAACCAGGTTAGGCACAGTGAATGTCTCTTAGCATTTAAGGAATGGTGGGCAGTCTCCTGAAATCCCAGTTTCTAGATACCAGCCAAGGGCAAACTTTCAAACAGGCTTTTCTGAAGATAATGTCACAGGACTGATGTTAACTCTTTTCTGCACAGTAGGTTTATCTTAGAATCATTATCTTGTTTTGTCTACATTTGAGTAAGAAGAGAATATAGTTAAAATTTAAATAAATTTCAGCTGTGATTCATTCATTTACCTTTGGTATCTAAAAGAATTCGATGGCTAACCATGATTTTTCATTCAAACCTCATGTTATATCATCTGCTATTAAAAGAAAATAATGCAATAGATCTAATATATCTCTATATAGTTGGCCATGTATATAATTAAAATTATTAGGTAAAAACCTAACTCAATTAATTACATTTAAATGTGTTGCTAAAAACAAATAGTCTCTAAGTGACAAATAGAGAATTGTCAGTATGGTTATACTTACGTTGGTTCAAAGTTTGTTTCCTTCTTAATAAGAATCTAAGAATCAAGTGTAAGTGAAATTGTGCTTACCATTTACAAACTTATTCAGTATTTTGGAGGAAAGAGTTTGTCTTTTAGAAAGGTGAAACCAGGGTAATTTGTACATGAGGTCAGCCAGGAGAAACCATGGACAAGCGTGACCAACAAGAAACAAAGACTAAGAATGTATGAAAGGGACTATTATTACATTCTGAGGCAAAAATTATTTGTGAATTGAGTATTTGAGAACTATAAAAATTAGGTGTATAATTTTCTGGAATATCTAAGCTTTGGAAGGGAAGCAGAAGGTAAAGTTAGGGCTTACATCCTGTAGCCACTTCAGTTAACCAAACTCCCAGATTCCTTCAGAGAAAGGGCTAATGGGGAATTGAGACTATTTTAGCCAAGTTGTCTCAGTTCCTTGTTGTTGAAGGTAAGCCTGCTACCAGGTCTCTTCATCAACCTACACTGAGACACTGGTAATTGTAAATCTTTGATGGGAAAGGAGGCTTTTCATGTCCTTTGGATTTATTTTCCTTAATTTCTTAACATCATAACTTTTTGTTCTTTCTTCCTGTGTATCAGCACACCAGAAACTTGCTCTGTGAGGTATCACACAGTGGGTCTAGAGGCTTATGCAACCCCTTTAGAAAGACACAGTGTGGCCCCAAGAGTAACTATTTTTTGAAGGGAACTTTGGCCTGCAGCTATTACCTTCCTAATGAAGTGCCTGGGTCAAGATATTGAAACTGAGAGAGCCTTTTAGAATGAACAGTTCCACAGTTCTACTTTGGGTTGTTTTGACCAGGTGCTTTAAATGTGTTCAAATGTATGCCGTTTAACAACTCTCTATAAATAAGCCTAACGTGTCTGAGCTTTTGTGTATTGTGATTAAGCAACCTTTACAAACTTTCAAGGATGACAAAACAGAATTGTAAGATCTGAGATGTTGAAAACCTTCAATGTATCCATCAGTTAGCTTTCCATATGGGATAGGGTCACTCTGACTTCAGGGCTGTGTATTGACTCTCACGGAAGAAGGACATCTGTTAATGGTTTGAAATGCTATGAACTACGGAATGGGAAAATATATTTGCAAATGACATATCAGACAAAGGGCTAGTATCCAAAATCTATAAAGAACTCATCAAACTCCACACCTGAAAAGCAAATAATCCAGTGAAGAAATGGGCAGAAAACATGAATAGACACTTCTCTAAAGAAGACATCCAGATGGCCAACAAGCACATGAAAAGATGCTCAGCATCACTCCTCATCAGGGAAATACAAATCGAAACCACACTCAGATACCATCTCACACCAGTCAGAGTGGCTAAAATGAACAAATCAGGAGACTATAGATGTTGAAGAGGATGTGGAGAAACGGGAACCCTCTTGTACTGTTGGTGGGAATGCACACTGGTGCAGCCACTCTGGAAAACAGTGTGGAGGTTCCTCAAAAAATTAAAACTAGATCTACCCTATGACCCAGAAATAGCACTGCTAGGAATTTACCCAAGGGATACAGGAGTGCTGGTGCATAGGGGCACTTGTACCCCAATGTTTACAGCAGCACTTTCAACAAGAGCCAAATTATGGAAAGAGCCTAAATGTCCACCAACTGATGAATGGATAAAGAAATTGTGGTTTATATACACAATGGAATACTACTTGGCAATGAGAAAGAATGAAATGTGGCCTTTTGTAGCAACGTGGATGGAACTGGAGAGTGTGATGCTAAGTGAAATAAGCCATACAGAGAAAGACACCATATGTGTTCACTCTTATGTGGATCCTGAGAAACTTAACAATAGACCATGGGGGAGGGGAAGGAAAAAAAGAAGTTAGAGAGGGAGAGAGCCAAACCATAGGATACTCTTAAAAACTGAGAATAAACTGAGGGTTGATGGGGGGTGGGAAGGAGGGGAAGGTGGGTGATGGGCATTGATGGACTTTGAGGAGGGCATCTGTTGGGATAAGCACTGAGTGTTGTATAGAAACCAATTTGGCAATAAATTTCATATTAAAAAAAAGAAATGCTATGAACTTGGCAAAGAAATAATTTGGAATGTCATAGATTTTCATATTTCTCTCTTAAGTGTTTTTTCTCCATTTATATTTTTTAATGTTTATATTTTATTTTTGAGAGAGAGAGAGACAGAGAGAGCACGAATGGGGGAGGGGCAAATAAAGAGGAGGACAGGATCTGAAGCAGGCTCTGTACTGGCAGCAGCAAGCCCAATGTGGGGCTTGAACTCACGAACTTTGTGATCATGACCTAAGCTGAAATTGGACACTCGACTGACTGAGCCACCCAGGTTCCCTCTCCATCTAAGCCGTCACCCCAGAGTTTGATGCAGGGCTAAAATTCATGAACCATGAGATCATGACCTGAGCTGAAGTCAGACACTCAGCCAACTGAGCCACCCAGATGCGCCATAAAAATTTTTTTTTATTAAGGGATAGTTTACACGCAGTAGAATATACAACTCTTAAGTATATATCTCGATAAAATTTTATGTATTTATACACCCATGTAATCACCATGTAGCTTGCTAACTCCTATCACTGAAAATTAGTTTGGCCCCTTCTTGGACATCATATAAATGGGATTGTATTGTGAGCACTCTTTGTGTTTGGCTGCTATCACTTAAAATGGTTTTTGATATTTATCCATGTTGGTGTATGTATCAATAGTTTGCTCTTTTTTATTGTAGTGCAGTATTCCACTGTGTGAGCATACCATAATTTATTTATCCACACTCTCTTATTGATGGACATTTGAGATATTTCTTGTATGGGGAGCATGTATTATGAGTAAAATTGCTGTGTACTTTTGCATACAAGTCTTTTGGTGGACATATGCAATTATTTCTCTTGGTTATATTCCTAGGGGCGTAATGTCGGAGTCATAGGTAAGCATATGTTTATTTTAGTTACTGCCTAACAATTTTCCAAGTGATATACTATTTTACTCTCCCACTGGCAATGTGTGGTAGTTCCATTTGCTCTGCATCCTCAACCTCACTTGGTGTTCTTAATGTTTCATTTTATCAGTTCTGGTGAATGTGTAGTGAGCAGTATCTTACTATGCTTTATATTATCTTACAGTATCTCACTATGCTTTATATATCTGATGACAGGTAGTATTGTTTAGCTACTAATATGTTTATTTAACTTATGAATAACGTATTTTGTGCTATGCCCATTTAAAAATTTATCCAGTTTTTCTTTCACTTACTGATTTCTGGGGGCTGTTTATATATTCTAGAGTTCTCTGTTGGATATATGCATTATAAAATATCTTCTCTCAGACCATTGCTTCCATTTTTACTTTCTATTTACTTCTAATGGTGGTAACAGTAAGGACCTCTGAAATGTGTGCACATGTGTGTGAGTATGTGTGTGTGTGTGTGTAGGGAAAGTGTAATAGTGAGAGGTCAAGGAAATGAGGATAAGAGAGATGGCAATGGAGTGGGTCAAAGGAGGAAGGAGAATAAGCAGATGAAGGGGAAAGAACAGTGAAAAGGAAAAGAGGGCAGTGTGTAAGGTGGAGAGGAAAATGGAAGTGGAAAATGGACACAGCTTAATAAAAGGAAAACAGGTGATAAGAAGGACTCTTAACCTGAAGGGAAGTTTTACTTAGAGACAAGGACAGTTGTCTCTTGAACATTGAATGGTAGCAAATGGGACATCTTAATGTACTAAGGGGGCAGGCACAGAAACATGGAGAATGAAATGACATTTTTGTGGTGGCAAAGTAGTAAGTGGTTAGGATGCAGACAGGTTGAATTTGCATTCTACCTCACCACTTACTACCTCTGTGACTTTGGGAAAGTTACTTAACCATTCCAACTTTGTAATATTTCAAGGGCAAAATCGAAATAATGGAAGTCCCTACCTCATCGGTTAGCTGTGAGGATAAAATACTTAGTACTATAAGTACCTAATATGTAATAACATCAGCTACTGCTACTGCTACACTTATTTAGGAAAATATTAGAAGAGATCATGTTTGTTTTTGTTGCATTTGTTGGTTTTCTGTTCTTTTTACTTGCTTCAATTGGGTAACAACCCTTACTGACTTCTACATATTTCTCTGGCCAGCATCCTCAAGAATTAGGAGCTTTCGCTGGTTGCATCTCTCACCCTGACTTAACTTTCCCTGGGTGGTCCCTGTTCCTCCAGATACTTTGAGGAGGGTTTAGCTTGCCATACCTGTGGAGATTGCTCCCTGCACACAGATAAGAAGTTGTGGGAGCAGAGGGCTAGTACGGGGGAGTAGTGTTAAATCTCTCTAGCTGTGTTTCACTACTGCATCAGCTATAATAAAATGAGAGCCAAGGAGCAAGTTTTACCCTTGTGACATGATGACACATCCCTAGATGGATGTATATGCAGGAATATGCGTGAGTAGAGAATATTAGAAACAATTTCTCATCACTAGTGTCCTATTACCTGTCTAGAGAAGTACTCTGTGTGCATTTGTATTGCTGTGTTCAAAAAAAAAAAAAAGAAAAAAAAAAGAAAAGAAAAGAACTTAAGGGAAGAAGTGGTCACTCTTAGAAATAAAACAGACTCACCAACACAGGGAGAAAGACTACTTTAGTCAAATAAGGGTTCGTTTTACAAGGATCTTCTAGAAATACTTACATGAGTTATGTGCTATTCGCAGAGGAGCTGGTCTCAGATGCTAGTTAAACATTGATTTTCGGATGAACTACCTATCATCTAGTGTTCTTGAGTACACACAGTACATTAGAGTGAACATAAAAAGGGTAATTTTCTGTATTTTGTTACTGAATCAAAATCCAAACAAAAGGAAAACAGAAAACAAAAAGAAATCCAAACAAAAGAAAAACAGAAGCCTAGTTAAGGAGACATATCTTATCTTTGAAATTTGATCTTAATTTAAGAAGGTATTAACAGTGGGCATTCCATCTTTGGAATATTTTGAATCTAAGGAATTAAGAAGCTAAAGGGCTGTATTTTGGAGTGTACCCACAAGACTTGCACCTTCATATTGGATCTGTGCTCAAATTTTGAGACATTTATCTGGTGAGTTCTTATTGAAAGCTGTGTGGAAGATCTATAGGCAAAACTTTTCAAATTGAAAATGGGCACACATAATTGTGATTGTGAAA